>NC_042961.1:19943156-20543156 GCF_901001165.1 Salmo trutta | reverse complement strand
GTTTGCCCAGATGAACAATCTGATGAGCAAGGGGCTGCACGAGGAGGGCTTCTCTGTGCCGCAGATCATCGAGATGGAGTTTGACACCCACGAGCAGCTGCTGCTCCAGGACCCGCCCATCACCTACATCCAGCAGTTTGCAGACGCTGCCGCCAACTTAGCCACCCTGGACGGGGACAAGTGGAGCTCGCTTGCGCCGCGGCCGGGAGCCCTGGTGCAGTGTCTGCGGCTGCCCAAGCAGCTGGAGGAGGAGAACCTCTACGTGGACTCCATCACGCCCTGCTCAGACGGCGTGCACCTGCTGGTGGGGCTACAGCCCTGCTCTGTGGAGTCTCTCAGTGCCATCAACCAGGTGGAGGTCCTCAACAACCTCAACCGCCTCCACTCAGCCCTCTGCAGCCGCCGCAAAGGAGAGCTCCAGCCTCTGCCCACACTGGCCAATGGACACGAAGCCCTCCCCTCCGACTCGCCCCCTCAGACCCCACTCATCCTGCCCCCCCCTGACCAGCAGCAGCAGCCATCCAGGGCCCTGGGAGGCTGTGGGGGTGGAGGCTACCTGGCCCTCTTCAAGCTCAACTACTCCACCCGCATTGTCACTCTGGAGGAGGAGCCTGTCAAGGTGCAGCACATCAGAGACCCCCGGGACGCCGTCACCTCCCTCATCCTGCTCCCGCCAGACGTGCTGGACGGGAGGGAGGACGACAGCGAGGAGGCCCTGGAGGAGAAACCTCAGCGTGGGCTAAAAAATGGCTCTGGCTGCGGCCATGGGTCTGGGTGTGGGCCAGGGACTGGTACCAGCAGCACCAAGGTGAAGCAGGTGGATGTGGCCGGACTGGGCCACCTGGTGGTCACCACTCAGGCAGGGTACATCATGATCCTAGACCTTTCCACTTTGGAGGTCCTGGCCAAAGTGGAGCCGCCCAAGACGGATGGGACGGTGGATGAGATTGACCCTTTCGTCTCTGTCACCTACTGCTCCGGCACTGACCGCCTGTGCGCTTGCACTAAAGGTGAGGACTGACTCAGAGTCTAGGGCAGAAATGGCATTACTTAGATTCCCCAGGTTTTAATGGTGCAGATGATGTTGTACTGTCATTGTAATAATCTGCCAACGCCTGGATAAGTGATTACGATATATGATACAACAATGAAAAAAGATGACCTGCAACGCTATGCATGTGTGTGTGTGGCTAACATGTGAGCGAGGCCTGGAGGGGGTAATGCGTTCTAGGGAGTCAGGTTTGTCTTTGAACATTTGTGTGGCCTGTTCCACCAGCTGTTTTATCGAAAGTAGAAAAAGAAACAAGTGGGGGTTTTAAATAATTTCACTATTGGAGTAGTATCATGAATTTTTTTAGAATATCCGTATATTCTTAATAAATATTATTTTTATGTTTTTACTTGGGTTTTTAACCTGAGCACTGCTGCGCGCGGGAGAGAGGCTGGTGCGCTATTGCTGCAGCGGAGCCGGTGTGTGTGTGTGTGTGTGAGTGAGATTGAAGTCTGCAGACGGAGGGAGGTAGAGAGAGATGCCGTAGCCAAGGCAACTTGTCTACAGCCAAGACTAGCTAACTTGTAGCTAACTTTGCGTTATGGTTTGCAAGTACTAGGGTAGTGAATTGATGTTAGCTTCAGCTGTAAGGTAGCAAGGAAGTTAGCCTACAAAGCTGGAAGCTACTGTAATGTTTTGCGAACAGTAATTAATAGTTTCAACATTTCTACATGGCGTGTTGCATTATTCAACTATCTTAGCTACTGTGCAGCCTGAGTGCGGAGCAAGCATGAATTTGGCCTGCAGGTGATTTTTTTAAAAATCGAATAATTTGGACATAAGACTGTAAAAACCCCAGCAAATCAGCTCCAAATGATTTTAATTTTGAAAATCTGTTCCAAAGTATTCCCAAGCATAATAGAGATGCAGTTGAAGTCGGAAGTTTACATACACCTTAGCCAAATGCATTTAAACTCAGTTTTTCACAGTTCCTGACATTTAATCCTAGTAAAAATTCTCTGTCTTAGGTCAGTTAGGATCACCACTTTATTTTAAGAATGTGCAATGTCAGAATAATAGTAGAGTGATTTATTTCAGCTTTTATTCCTTTCATCACATACCCAGTGGGTCAGAAGTTTACATACACTCAATTAGTATTTGGTAGCATTGCCTTTAAATTGTTGAACTTGGGTCAAACGTTCAAGCTTCCCACAATAAGTTGGGTGAATTTTGGCCCATTCCTTCTGACAGAGCTGGTGTAACTGAGTCAGGTTTGTAGGCCTCTTTGCTCGCACAAGCCTTTTCAGTTCTGCCCACAAATTTTCTATAGGATTGAGGTCGGGGCTTTGTGATGGCCACTCCAATACCTTGACTTTGTTGTCCTTAAGCCATTTTGCCGCAACTTTGGGAGTATGCTTGGGGACATTGTCCATTTGGAAGACCCATTTGCAACCAAGCTTTAACTTCCTGACTGATGTCGTGAGATGTTGCTTCAATCTATCCACATAATTTTCCTGCCTCATGATGCCATCTATTTTGTGAAGTGATGCTGCCACCAACATGATGCTGCCACCCCCGTGCTTCACGGTTGAGATGGTGTTCTTTGGGCTTGCAAGCCTCCCTTTTTCCTCCAAACATAAAGATGGTCATTATGGCAAAACAGTTCTATTTTTCTTTCATCAGACCAGAGGACATTTCTCCAAAAAGTACGATCTTTGTCCCCATGTGCAGTTGCAAACCGTAGTCTGGCTTTTTTATGGCGGTTTTGGAGCAGTGGCTTCTTCCTTGCTGAGCGGCCTTTCAGGTTATGTCGATATAGGACTCGTTTTACTGTGGATATAGATACTTTTGTACCTGTTTCCTCCAGCATCTTCACAAGGTCCTTTGCTGTTGTTCTGGGATTGATTTGCACTTTTCGCACCAAAGTACGTTCATCTCTAGGAGACAGAACGCGTCTCCTTCCTGCGGGGTATGACGGCTGCGTGGTCTCGTGGTGTTTATACTTGCGTACTATTGTTTGTACAGATGAACGTGGTACCTTCAGGCGTTTGGAAATTGCTCCCAAGGATAAACCAATATTTTTTCTGAGGTCTTGGCTGATTTCTTTTGATTTTTCCATGATGTCAAGCAAAGAGGCACTGAGTTTGAAGGTAGGCCTTGAAATACATCCACATGTACACCTCCAATTGACTCATTATGTCAATTAGCCTGTCAGAAGCTTCTAAAGCAATGACATTTTCTGGAATTTTCCAAGCTGTTTAAAGGCACAGTCAGCTTAGTGTATGTAAACTTCTGACCCACTGGAATTGTGATACAGTGAAATAATCTGTCTGTAAACAATTGTTGGAAAAATTACTTGTCATGCACAAAGTAGATGTCCTAACAAACTATAGTTTTGGCAAGTCGGTTGACAAGAAATTTGTGGAGAGGTTGAAAAAAGGGATTTAATGAGTACAACCTAAGTGTATGTAAACTTCCGACTTCACCTGTATGTTATTGTATACAAAAGTAAGCAAGGTTTGAAATTATGTTTTGGTTAAAAATATATCTGTTTGGGCTTCTTGTTGTCAATTTGCAGTGTACAGATTATTTTACTTATGACCATCTGCTCAAGAAAAAAATTGGCCAGTGGCTGAATCTAGTTGATGATCCCTGGTCTAGAGCTAGAAAAGAGTGGAGCAGCCACTGTGCACTCGAGCTAGGGGATTTCAGCTGCACTTTCAATCAGTAGAACATGTGAGGCTTGTTTGACAGATGTACTGAATGTAACAAATTCTAGTACAGAACCGTTTTTTCATGTTCTGGTATGGATAAAGTATAGACGTTTCGGTATACTGTGCGACACTTTATAGCCTACTCCTCATTCAGCATTTTTTTTTACTGCATTGCATTATTGAACTCTCACTCCACTTGCTACACACATTGAGTCACTTTGCCACTTGATTTGGCTAACATAAGCTACATGAAGGCTACCGGTCGTCACTAGTTATCAAATGTATTAGTCACATGCGCTGAATACAACAGGTGTAGACTTTACAGTGAAATGCTTACTTACGAGCCCATTTTTAACAGTGCAGAGTTAAAAAGCAAGACCATTATTGGCTAAATAATAAAGGAAATAGTGACAATAAAAACGAGGCTATATTTAAGGAGTACCAGTACAGAGTGAATGTGCAGTGGTACGAGGTAATGAGTCATTTAGTGTCATGGGAAGTATTCAGACCCCTTGACTGACTTCACATTTTGTTGTTACAGCCTGAATTCAAAATGGATTAAATATTTTTTTCTTTCTTTGCAAATCTATAAACAAATAAAAAAGAGATCTAATTTACATAATTATTCAATGACTCAATACTTTTCAGAAGCACCTTTGGCAGCAATTACAGCTGTGAGTCTTTCTGTGTAAGTCTCTAAGAGCTTTCCACACCTGGATTGTGCAACATTTGCCCTTATTTAAAAAAAAAAATATATATATATATATATATATATATATATATATATATATATATATATATATTTTTTTTTTATAAATATATATATATATGTAAATATATATGACGGCTGCGTGGTCTCAATATAAATAATTTTTATTTTTTTATTTTAATTTTTTTCAAAATTCTTCAAGCTCTGTCCAATTGGTTGTTGATCATTGCTAGACAACCATGTTCAGGTCTTGCCATAGATTTTCAAGCAGATTTAAGTCAACTGTAACTAGGCCACTCACAAAATTCATGGTAGATTTGGCCCTGTGTTTTAGGTTATTCTCCTGCTGAAACATGAATTCCTCTCCCAGTGTCTGGTGGAAAGCTGAGTGAACCAGGTTTTTCCTCTCGGATTTTGCCTGTGCTTAGCTCCATTTCATTTATTTTTTATCCTGAAAAACTCCCCAGTCCTTAACTAGTACAAAGGGCTGGGGAGGGGCGCCAGGTAGCCTAGTGGTTAGAGCGTTGTGCTAGTAACTGAAACGTTGCTAGATCGAATGCCCGAGCTGACAAGGTAAAAATCTGTCCTTCTGCACCTGATCAAGGCAGTTAACCCACTGTTCCTAGGCCGTCATTATAAATAAGAATTTGTTCTTAACTGACTTGCCTAGTTAAAATAAAAAAATAAAAATAATACCTATAACATGATGT
This sequence comes from Salmo trutta, assembly GCF_901001165.1. Lineage (NCBI taxonomy): Eukaryota > Metazoa > Chordata > Actinopteri > Salmoniformes > Salmonidae > Salmo > Salmo trutta. The sequence continues at coordinate 20,538,032 of NC_042961.1, read as the reverse complement.
ATCACTATGCTTGGAAATATGGTGGTAATCAGTAATATTCTGGGGGCAAATCCAATACAACACTTTGTATTCAGGACAGTTGCCTTGTTGCAAACAGGATGCATGTTTTAGAATATTTTCTTATTCAGTACAGGCTTCCTTTTGACTCTGTAAATTAGGTTACTGTTGTGGCGCTGCTACTATATTGTTGATCCATTCTCAGTTTTCTCCTCTCGCAGCCATTAAACTCTGTAGCTGTCCCTTCCTCTCCGGCAACTGAGTTAGGAAGGACGCCTGTATCTTTGTAGTGACTGGGTGTATTGAGACATCATCCAAAGTGTAATTAATAACTTCATGTTCAAAGGGATATTCAATGTCTGCTTTTAATTTTTTTTGCCTTCTACCAATAGGTGCCCTTTGTGAGGCATTGGAAAACCTCCTTGGTCTTTGTGGTTGAATCTGTGTTTAAAATGCACTGTTCAACTGAGGGACCTCAGTTATCTGTATATGTGGGGTACAGAGATGAGGTAGTCATTCAAAAATCATGTTTGAACACTTATTGCACACAGAGTGAGTCCATGCAACTTATTATGTGACTTGCCAAGCACGTTTTTTTACTCTTTAATTTATTTAGGCTTGCCATGACAAAGGGGTTGAATATTTAATGACTTAAGACATTGCAGCCTTTCATTTTTTATTAATTTGTAAAGAAAAGGGGAAAAAATACATAATTCCACTTTGACTTTATGGGGTATTGTGTAGGCCAGTGACAAATCTAAATGTAATCAATTTTAAATTCAGGCTTTAACAACAATGTGGATAAAGTAAAGGGTTGTGAATCATTTCTGAAGGCACTGTGTACCCTTGTAACAATGTCACAAGGATATTTTAATTTAGAAAAAGCTTTTTCAGTGTTAAAATAGGCTTAATTTTCTCTCAAATTATATCCGAAAGTATTCTAATACCAAAGTCCGTTCGAATATTTGAAGAACCGTGCATATGATAAAATATAAATACTTTCAAGCAGGGATGAGTGAATTTAAGGGAAAATCTATTTCTTTTGTAGAGCAGTTATTGTGTTAAAATGACAACTATGCAGAAATGTATTTATGAAGCCTTTTGGATCCATTTCACCTTAAGAATGTTAAGTCTGACTGCAGTCATCTTACCCCCACCCCCTTCTAGGTGGAGAACTTCATTTCCTTCAAATTGGAGGTGTGTGTGACGATATAGATGACAGCGACATTTTTGTCGATGGCCCCCTTTCTAAAGGGGCTGAACAGCTGTTGGAGGGGACGAAGCCGTCCTCCAACCCGTCGAGCCCAGGGATCACAGGTAGGAGACACAGACCCCTTTACACTACACATCTCTGCTGCTTCTCCGCTCATTCAATAACTGTGCAGCCCTGTTGCCTCATTTCACCTTTGCTGACTATGAACACCTATGAAATGTATTTCATGGATCTTGGATAACTGACTAGTCATTTGCTTATTGGAACCCTCTTTCCAGTGAAATAATATGCTGATTGACAACATTATACTGTGCAGACTGTGAAATAGCAACAATACATTTTCCGGTTTCATAAGTTCTTTACATCGCTGTGGCCTTTTTTTTTTACATTCTGCCAACCTCTTCTCCCGGTAAGGAGTTGACCTCCTGGTGGACCAAGCGTTGGCTGTGGAGAGTCTAACATCGCTGGTGGAGCTGACGCGTTTCGAAACACTGACGCCGCGCTTCTCGGCCACAGTGCCACCCTGCTGGGTGGAGGTGCAGCAGGAGCAGCAGCAGCGTCGCCACCCCCAGCACTTGCACCAGCAGCACCATGGAGACGCCGCCCAGCACACACGTACCTGGAAGCTGCAGAGTGACAGGTACGGACGGTTGGGTATGACTGGGTGGGTATGGGTGCGAGTAGAATCCTTATGGGTGTAGTCAGTGAGTCATTTCTCGTCTATCCACAAACGTCACCCTATTAATAAACAATCACAATGGCTGTACATTTGGAATATACACACCCATTCTAAATTCCTCATTGAGGACCACACCTACATGTTCCTTTTTAACTTGTATGTTTTATACGTTCCGCGAGCGGAACACCTGCTCCAATATCCAATGATAGGGCGTGGCGCGAATTACAAATTCCTCAAATCCCAAAACTTCTATTTTTCAAACATATGACTATTTTACACCATTTTAAAGACAAGACTCTCCTTTATCTAACCACACTGTCCGATTTCAAAAAGGTTTTACAGCGAAAGCAAAACATTAGATTATGTCAGCAGAGTACCCAGCCAGAAATAATCAGACACCCATTTTTCAAGCTAGCATATAATGTCACAAAAAACAAAACCACAGCTAAATGCAGCACTAACCTTTGATGATCTTCATCAGATGACACTCCTAGGACATTGTTATACAATACATGCATGTTTTGTTCAATCAAGTTCATATTTATATCAAAAAACAGCTTTTTACATTAGCATGTGATGTTCAGAACTAGCATTCCCACCTAACACTTCCGGTGAATTTACTAAATTACTCACGATAAACGTTCACAAAAAACATAACAATTATTTGAAGAATTATAGATACAGAACTCCTTTATGCAATCGCTATGTCCGATTTTAAAATAGCTTTTCGGTGAAAGCACATTTTGCAATATTCTGAGTAGATAGCCCGGCCATCATGGCTCGCTATTTTGACACCCACCAAGTTTGGTACTCACCAAACTCTGATTTACTATAATAAAAATTGGATTACCTTTGCTGTTCTTCGTCAGAATGCACTCCCAGGACTTCTACTTCAATAACAAATGTTGGTTTGGTTCCAAATAATCCATAGTTATATCCAAATAGCGGCGTTTTCTTGTGCGTTCAAGACACTATCCGAAGGGTGACGCGCCCGGCGCGGTTCGTGACAAAAAAATTCAAAATATTCCATTACCGTACTTCAAAGCATGTCAAACGCTGTTTAAAATAAATTTTTATGCGATTTTTCTCGTAAAAAAGCGATAATATTCTGACCGGGAGTCGTTGTTTTCGTTCAAAGACTGAAAATAAAAACATGGAGTCTCCTCGTGCACGCGCCCCCAGTCTCATTGTTCTCAGATCGACCACTATCCAAATGCGCTACTGTTTTTCAGCCATGGCCTGCAAAGGCATCATTCAAAGTTTTAACGCCTTCTGAGAGCCTATGGGAGCCGTAGGAAGTGTCACGTTACAGCAGAGATCCTCAGTTTTCAATAAAGAGAGTGTAGAAGGCCAAGGAATGGTCAGAGAGGGCACTTCCTGTAAGGAATCTTCTCAGGTTTTGGCCTGCCAAATGAGTTCTGTTATATACACAGACACCATTCAAACAGTTTTAGAAACTTTAGGGTGTTTTCTATCCATATCTAATAAGTATATGCATATTCTAGTTACTGGGTAGGAGTGGTAACCAGATTAAATCGGGTACGTCTTTTATCCGGCCGTGAAAATACTGCCCCCTATCCATAACAGGTTAACAATCTCACAGTCTCCTATAAAAAGAAAGTAGCCTAGGATGTCTTGATTTTAGGACGTTTTTGAGTAGGTGAATAATGCGGCCATGCTTTCTTTGTTGTTTGTAGCTCCAGCTGGGACGAGCATGTGTTTGAACTGGTCCTTCCCAAGGCCTGCATGGTGGGCCACGTGGACTTCAAGTTCGTCATGAATGCCAACATCACTAACATTCCTCAGATCCAGATCACCCTGCTGAAGAACAAGGCCCCAGGTCTGGGCAAGGTCAACGGTGAGGTCACTCACCGCTATCTCTATGTTGCCTTGGCAAATTTTTTAAATATAGTATCTTGAGCATAGACTATGCAGGACTCCAGAGGAAGATTTTCACCTCGTGGCGCTAGTGCCACAAACCTTTTCAGTTTGTGGCACCAGCCCATGATTTGGTCGTACCCGAAAAAATATTTTTCACAGCATCACACAATAGAAAAAATAGGAGTAATAATCTTATAAAGTCAGTCAAAGTGATCTATTAAGAAGTGTGTTAGACGACTGAGATGGTATTCAATTAAGAAGTTAATCCAGCGATTGTCATGAATTTTGGGTTGACAATTAGGCTATTTTTGTTATATTCCAAAATAGGGCTCAGAGGGCCCTATAAAATCAGTTTTATTATTTGCCGGGGTTCTGTTTTTTTTATCCCAAATTCTGTTCAGTTTTGTTTTTCCAGGTTTCTGTTTTCCCTTGTTTTTTTCAGGTTTTTGCTCTCAATCACACTTTGGTTATAGAAAAAAAACAAAAAAATGGTTGCTTGAAGTCCACAACAACACTTAAAAATCACCAGGAGAGGTCTGGGAAAGATGTGTGAAGTAATTCCAGTGTGCACCTAGCAAGAAGCTGTTTAGCAGTTTTTTGTGGCGCACATGGGATGCCAATTTTCAAAACAAATACCTACTGGATTGATACAAATAATCATGATATCGTTCTGTAAGGCAAACATAGGCTACTTTGTAGTTAACATTTAATTGAGAAGGTTTTTGGTAAAGCCTTTCCATCTACCAGAATACTTTTCATTAGTATCATCGCTAACGGCTACGCAAAGCGCACCGCACATACAGACGGGGGATTTTCATACTCTTCAGGAAGTTGCAGGAAATACGAATCACTGATGCATTCTGTTCATGTCTTAACCTCTCTGGCGCATGTGGGACGAACTCGTCCCACCTACGTAACAGCCACTGAAATCCAGTGGCGCGATTTTTGAATCGTTAGAAATACTATTACTTCAATTTCTCAAACATATGACTATTTTACAGCTATTTAAAGACAAGAATCTCGTTAATCTAACCCCACTGTCCGATTTCAAAAAGGCTTTACAACGAAAGCAAAACATTAGATTATGTCAGCAGAGTGCCCAGCCAGAAATAATCAGACACCCATTTTTCAAGCTAGCATATCATGTCACATAAACCCAAACCACAGCTAAATGCAGCACTAACCTTTTATGATCTTCATCAGATGACACACCTAGGACATTGTGTTATACAATACATGCATGTCTGTTCAATCAAGTTCATATTTATATCAAAAAACAGCTTTTTACATTAGCATGTGACGTTCAGAAAAAGCATAACCCCCGCAAACTTCCGGGGAATTTACTAACAGTTTGCTAAATTACTCACGATAAACGTTCACAAAAAGCATAACAATTATTTTAAGAATTATAGATACATTACTCCTCTATGCACTCGATATGTCCGATTTTAAAATAGCTTTTCGGATGAAGCACATTTTGCAATAATCTAAGTACATAGCCCGGCATCACAGGGCTAGCTATTTAGACACACACCCAGGTCAGCCTCCACCAAAATCACATTTCCTATAAGAAAAATGTTCTTACCTTGCTTGTTCTTCGTCAGAATACACTGCCAGGACTTCTACTTCAATAACAAATGTTGGTTTGGTCCCATATAATCCATCGTTATATCCAAACAGCGACGTTTTGTTCGTGAGTTCTAGACACTATCAGAATGCTACATCACGGTCTTGCGCATGGCGCATTGGCGTGACAAAAAATGTCTAAATATTCCATTACCGTACTTCGAAGCATGTCAACCGCTGTTTAAAACCAATTTTTATGCCATTTATCTCGTAGAAAAGTGATAATATTCCGACCGGGAATATGCATTGAGCCTAAACAGCCGAATTAAATTTCTCCTCAGGAGCGAATCGTTCACGCGCCTCATTCAAAGGTCCTCTGAGCCGCCACTTACCAAAGGCGATAATGTGTTTCAGCCTGAGGCTGCCTCGTCAACCTTCAGGTATTTCCCGGGTTCTGAGAGCCTATCGGAGCCCTGGGAATTGTCACGTTACAGCTAAGATCCTTACTTTTCAATAAACAGATGCAAGACGCACGACTCCTTGTCAGACAGGGTACTTCCTGCTTGAAACCTTGTCAGGTTTTTGCCTGCCATAGGAGTTCTGTTATACTCACAGACACCATTCAAACAGTTTTAGAAAATTCAGAGTGTTTTCTATCCAAACCTGAACAATAATATGCATATTCTAGCTTCTGAGTTGGTGTAGGAGGCAGTTAAAAATGGGCACATATTTTTTCCAAAATTCTCAATACTGCCCCCTATCCCAAACAGGAAACATTTGGGCAAAAGTATGAATTTTCAATGTGTTTAGTTAATTCCCTACTAGCTTCAATACATTATTGAATATTGTTGAATTCAGTATTAATGTCTGGATTCCATGATTACCTCTGCATGCCTATTTTATAGGTCCCTAGATTATTTATTTTTTTAGTTCAGTAGAGATGAATTTGCCTTCATCTTTATTTTCACTAGTATTACATATAGGGTAAAACCATTTGAATTCAATCTCTTTTTGACAGCATCCCTTTTGATTTAAACAACTTTCCATACATTTGCCCAAAGAAGAAGTGGGACGATTTTTTTATTTTTTCTATTATTTTGTCTGTTTAAATTTTTCTTTTAAAATTTTTGTTGTTGAAAACATTCACGAGATTAAGGGGCTCAAAGTTGACCCATTTTAAATATCCCACCCTACCATGAGACATCCATGGCTTCATCACTGGAAAAGATAAACAGATGAGTTTGATGTCATTTAAAAGTTTACAAACAAGGTTATCTATTTTATAATTTATTGAAAAGTTCAATGGTCATTTGAAATAAACCAGATCAAAGTATGTATTAAAAATATTAAAGTATTACAAATGAATGTTGCTTCTACATTGACATAGTTTGATCATAAAGTTACTAGTCCCCTCCCCATGTCACACACTTGTGTTCTGGAGTTGGGATTAGAAAGCGCGGTAGCTAATCTACTGGTGCAAAAATGGAACTGTAGGGTGTTAGCAAATAACATGTATGAATAGTGTAAACTTTACATTTTAAAGATCCTTAGATGTTTCCCCTTTCATCTGTCTGGTGTAGCTAGTTACTGGCTAGCTAGGCCTTCAGCTGGCATGGAACAAAAGGGGGGGTCAAAATCAGCAGGGGATCAAATACTTTTTTCCCCCCACTGTATTTAGCAGATGTTATTGCGGGTGTAGCGAAATGCTAGTGGGTTTCTGCAACAAGTAAGAGTGTTGAAGCGCAAAGCTCAACTTCTCTGTGGTGTTGCCCTGTCTACCACACTGCCAGCTCGTGCAGATACTGTGTATGACTGGGTGAGAGCCAAGTGTTTAATCTCGCTCATCTCAATACCCTTGCCTATTCATTGATGATAGGCCATGCTTTACTGAAGTTACGAGATATGGCAAGCCAAGAAATTGCCAGATACAGCATTTTATTGGGAGATACAGCTTTTGATTGCCGCTAGATAGGCCTATAGTACGGTTCTGACTTGGTCTGCCTGGTGGCTGACCTGCCTATACTGTGCCCCTCCCTCTTTGTCCCTCGCTATAAAGGGAAATGGGGATACCTAGTCAGTTGTACAACTGAATACCTTCAACTGAAGTGTGTCTTCCGCATTTAACCCAACCTCACTGAATCAGAGAGGTACACGTCTTTGGCGCCCGCGGAACAGTGGGTTATCTGCCTTGCGCAGGGGCAAAATAACAGATTTCTACCTTGTCAGCTCTGGGAATTGATTCAGCAACCTTTCGGTTACTGGCCCAATGCTCTAACCACTGGGCTACCGGTATTAAAGAGAGGTGGGTGTCAGCTTTCTGCATGTACACTACCGTTCAAAAGTTTAGGGTCACTTAGAAATTTCCTTGTTTTTGAAAGAAAAGCACTTTTTTTTTGTCCATTTAAAATAACATAAAATTGATCAGAAATACAATGTAGACATTGTTAATGCTGTAAATGACTATTGTAGCTGGAAACTGCAATTTTTTTATGGAATATCTACATCGGCGTACAGAAGCCCATTATCAGCAACCATCACTCCAGTGTTCCAATGGCACGTTGTGTTAGCTAATCCAAGTTTAGGATTTTAAAAGGCTAATTGATCATTAGAAAACCCTTTTGCAATTATGTTAGCACAGCTGAAAACTGTAGTTCTGATTAAAGAAGCAATAAACCTGGCCTTTAGACTAGTTGAGTATCTGGAGCATCATCATTTGTGGCTTCGATTACAGGCTCAAAATGGCCAGAAACAAATAACTTTCTTCTGAAACTCGTCAGTCTGTTCTTGTTCTGAAAAATGAAGTCTATTTCATGTGAGAAATTGCTAAGAAATCAAAGATCTCGTACATCGCTGTGTACTACTCCCTTCACAGAACAGCACGAACTGGCTCTAACCAAAATAGAAAGAGGAGTGGGAGGCCCTGGTGCACAACTGAGCATGAGGACAAGTATATTAGTGTCTAGTTTGAGAAACAGACGCCTCACAAGTCCTCAACTGGCAGCTTCATTAAATAGTACCCGCAAAACACCAGTCTCAACGTCAACAGTGAAGAGGCGTCTCCGGGATGCTGGCCTTCTAGGCAGAGTTCCTTTGTCCAGTGTCTGTTCTTTTGCCCATCTTAATCTTTTCTTTTTATTGGCCAGTCTGAGATATGGCTTTTTCTTTGCAACTCTGCCAGCATCCCGGAGTCGCCTCTTGACTGTTGACGTTGAGACTGGTGTTTTGCTGGTACTATTTAATGAAGCTGTCAGTTGAGGACATAAAAGAGATAAAGATGCTCAAAGTTGACCTATTTTGCATACTCCACCATACTATAAGACATCCATTTCTTCCTCACTGGGAAAGATGAACAGTTGCGATTGATATCACTTAAAATTTGGTAGGAACCAAATTGTTGGTCAGTGTTTTCCAGGGGACCCTAATTACATAAGAATAGATGTCACAGGGTAGCCTAGTGGTTAGAGAGTTGGACTAGTAACCGAAAGTTGCAAGTTCGAATCCCCGAGCTGACAAGGTAAAAATCTGTCGTTCTGCCCCTGAAAAGGCAGTTAACCCAGGGTTCCTAGGCCGTCATTGAAAATAAGAATTTGTTCTTAATTGACTTGCCTAGTTAAAGGTAAAAAAATATAAAAAAATACATGTATACAAAGATTTTAGAATATACTATAGACTCTCTTGATTCAGCATACTGTTGCACAAACAACATGCTGTATCACACCCTGCCGTGATTGCGAGTACCATAGGGCGGCGCACAATTGGCCCAGCATCGTCCGGGTTTGGCCGGGGTAGGCCTTCATTGTAAATAAGAATTTATTCTTAACTGACTTGCCTAGTTAAATAAAAAATATGCTGATCTAGCATATATATTAGTTAACTTTTGCTTTGCCCTAGCTCAGTGCATTAGCTAAATGGCATTTAGCTAGCAGAGCTAGCTAGTTGGCGATCAGCATTAGCATTAGGAAGCATTAGGAATTAGTGTTATTTTAGGCATGTTCCAGCTTCTTAAGACCAACTAGCTAGCGTTTTGCAGAGAGCAAGACACAAACTAATAGTACAATACCGTAAACGTGGATTCATATTAAAAAGCAACTTGGATGCAGCGTCGATCTTGTTTTGAGCAGTCGGCACAGCGGCAGGCCAGGCACTTTATATTGCGGGAATCATGAGGATAATGCACTTTGCTGTTTGACAGATTCATGGTTTTATTCTCCCCAAAATACGACGTTTTGATTGTGACCAGGTCGAATGTGCAGATCGCACCAGTGCGACAATAACGTTTTTAACTCGTCAAGTCAAGGGGTCGCGGTCTGGAGACCTGCAATGAAGAGGACTGGCTGCCATAGACAACTAGCCTTTGTGCAGGGAAATATTGATTGTTTCATTTATGATCATGCTTAACATATCTTATTTGTAGATGCCTACTGTCTCAATTAGATTTTTTCTTTCCTTTTCTCTCCAGAGACGGCAGTTGACAGACAGATCTCCTTCCCCCTGTCCCATGTCCTCCATGCCAATGGGGAGAGGAATGGACAGCCACTTTTGCACGACTTTACAGACGACATCCAGTTCATGGACATCGAAGAGACATCAGGTAGAAAGCTGCATGGAAAGGCAACCATGGTTGATAGACGCAGTCAGTGTTTGACACTTGATTATTGTGTGTTGGGTTGCCACATTGTAGATGATTAGTGTTACTAGTCATTCTGAGGGTGAAGCCGCAATCCGGGGGGTTCCTCAGCTTAGCAGAGGTTCCATAACATTGCTCTTCCTCTTCCAGGCTCCAGGCTGTGCACCTTCCTGGAAGACCATAAGGAGGATATCCTATGTGGTCCCGTGTGGTTGGCCAGTGGACTTGACCTCTCAGGCCATGCTGGGATGCTGAGCCTCACCAGCCCCAAGCTGGTCAAAGGTAGCAATATCTGCAAACTTTTACACTGAGTCACATTGAAGAAATCTTACCTTGGCCATTTTTGTCCCTCCAGTATGTGTCTTCCCAACTTTTTCTTGGAGAGTGAAAGATGATCTGCATGCCGCTGCTCTATCTGAATCCTCCCCCCCTGGCAATGTACGTTAGATGTTTTCAGTGTGTTTTCTGCTGGTTTGTCCCCCTCCCTGCAGGCATGGCTGGGGGCAAGTACCGCTCGTTCCTGGTGCACATCAAGGCGGTGAGCGACAAGGGCATGGAGGAGAGCCCCATGCCGGTGGTGAGGATGCCCGCTGCCAAGCCTCAGAGCAGCAAGGGCCATTCCCTCTCCACCCTGCTGCAGAGGGCACAAGCCACGAAGGTACAGAGGGCAAAGCATTGGAAAACAAATGCAATTTTACGTCAGTTTATTTCAGTGGTCATTCTCTGCTGCACACATGAGGCACTTTTGACTGATTGTACAGTTGTGTAAATTGAGTGCATGGATGGCCTTGATTGTAGCTTTCTCCTTTGTCTCCATCTGGTGGGAGAATAATGCTATGGCCAGGTTCTCAGTGAGAAGTTGAAGGTGTCAAATTTCTTGGATGTGGCTTCCTCATACCAGCAACGTCCCATTCTTGAAGGAGGACATTTTCTCTGTTAGTTTACAGCTCTACAATTTTAAAATAGCCCTCTTTGGACCTCTCTGATCTAACACTGTACTGTTTTCCGTGTTTAAAATGCCTCTCTCTCGATTTAGGAAAAGGCCTCCACTTCCAAAGCAGATTCTCCTGCTCAGTCGAAGAAACCTGACAACCTCCGCGGCTGCGACCTGCTCCAGGAGGTGTCCGTCACAATCCGAAGGTTTAAGAAGACCTCCATACCCAAAGAAAGGTGCGGCCCTTAGTACCGTTGTTTCACGAAAAACACTGAACTATTGTAAAATCCCAACACCCTAATAAAATGCGCTATTTCCTGATCTTGCACAGTTTGAGAACTGACATGCGTCTTGTTACTTCAATACTCGTTATATCATAGTAGTAAAACATAACTAACTGAATTGTATGTATGTTGCTCCTGTCTTTTTCAGAGTCCAGCGCTGTGCCATGCTGCAGTTTCCAGATTTCCATGAGAAGCTGTTGAACGGGCTGTGTAAGGGGGCGGACGAGGGCCCTGGCACAGAGCACTCCCAGAGCCTCATCCTGGACTGCCTCTGCTGGCTGGCTGGAGTGTACTCCAACGGACCCTGCAGGTGGGCCTAAGAGGATGAATGTGGGATGCAAGAAGGAGATGAGATATTCATAGGGATACCGAGATGCTCTATACATGCGGTAAAGAGATCAATGGAATTAGACCAAAACAATGGAAATACCACTCGGGGGATAATTGAGACGGCCATCAAAATTAGTCTACATTTAGGCAGTTTATATGTGTATTTTACACTGTAAGGGTACAAGTCGGAGTATAATGCTTGTATGGATGTCAACCCCAATCGTTCATGTCGTCACCAATCAACTGCATTACACTTATCAACTGCTTCAACTTCCACCACCGATGTTCTATGTGGCTAACTAGGTACCTGTTGTATTTGGCGCATGTGACAAATACAATTTGATTATACGAACGGGAGTTCTAAACCCGAAAGAACAACTTCTAAATATTATGCAGCGGGAAACAGCTAAATATATCCAAATCGGATTTTAATAACATTGTAGGCCTGTTAGAACACACAAATCATGTCGGATTTGACAAATATCCAGATTTTTTTAACGCCCGCCAATGACGTTATCCTTGCACTATCCCCCATGGTCTGTGTTCCATTGTTACTTTACCGCATGTATATGTTTCTGAGATGAGATATTATTACTGTGCTGTTTTTGGTCACATGATGTATCAACATTTTCACTAAGGATGTGACACAGCCATTTTTTTTATTGGTCCCCCCTCTCCCCCCCAAAAACATACAATTCCATGTGAATTCACAATGCAGCAACGGTTTGTTCTTTTCAGATGGTTGCGTATTGCCCCTGCACTACCATTACTGTACCTCAATTCCACCTCGCAAAGTTTGCATTTCACCACTTTCACATTTAACTTCTCAAAGTATTGCCATACTGGACTTCGCTGCTGTCGCTTGCCTTTCTCTTCCGGTTTTCCAACTGTTAACAACGATGCTGTAGTGGTGGAGATTCGTCTCCAAAATAATTGATTCTTCAACTAACTTACTAAAAGTTGGTATTTTTGGAATGGAGGAGACTGATTAGTTGCAACCTTCTGAGAACACAAACACTTGCGTATTTCATAGCGAGCTAGCTAGCTCGGGACCGGGAGAGAGGGGCACAGTATAGGCAGATCAGAACCGTGCACTAGACCTATCTATCGGTAATCAAAAGCTGTATCTCGCGACTTCTTGGTTTGCAATGTCTCGCAACTTCTGTAAATTAGGGCCTATCATCAATGGTCAGGCTAGGATATATTCCACTGAACACACACACTCGCATCATTAGCGAAGAGAAAGGGCAGGCGAGCCAGTAGCCTGCTGTAATTTCACATGAGACAAAAACACCCCCAACCACTCAGCAACGACAAGTACCCTGTGCTCGCAAGACTGGCTCGAAGACACCTCCGTATCCAGGCGACATTGGTCTCATGAATAAACTAGGATATTCTACAGGCAACAGCCCGAAGACTGAATACCCACTCATCATTAGCAAAGAGCAGGGGGAGGGGGAGAGCGAGGAGGGGCAGGCAGAACTGTGCGCATATGTCTTGGTAATCTGTATCTCGCAAAGTCTTGTATTGCATGCCTCTTCGCAAATTCACCAGAGTAGCCTAAAGTTTGCCTCTTCCCCTCTGGTTTCATTTAAATTACACAACTTTCCCAGGCCTTTTTAGCCTATTCTCTAGTTAGGCTATAACGGCAAAGAATATGTGTTGTGATAACTGTGATTTTAAATTTTGTGGGGGGGAAAACAAGGGATTTTTTCTTAATGTTAATGATCACAATTTTGTTTAAATGTTCACCCATAATGTTTATTAATTAATGTGTTTATTAATATTTTATTTTTATTTAACCACGCAAGTCAGTGTAGAATAAAGTCTTATTTACAATGACTGCCTACAAAAACCCAAAAGGCCTCCTGCGGGGATGGATCCGGGATTAAAAATACAAAATAAAATAAAAATATAGGACAGAACACGCATCACGAGAAGAGACACCACAACACTACATAAAGAGAGACCTAAGATGACAACACAGCATGGTAGCAACACAACATGGTACCAGCACAAAACAAGATACAAACATTATTGGCCATGTTTGTTCTTTTCCTTCCAGCCTGAGAGAAGGAAAGGAGGCTCTGCTGATGAAAACAAGGAAACGGCTGACCGACATTGTGCGGGTGTGTTTTTTTGAGGCCGGACGGAGTATAGCCCACAAATGTGCCCGCTTTCTTGCACTTTGTATTAGGTGAGTGGGGCTTTTCATGGATGTTGTGACCCATACTCTGTCATTCTCCTTGTTGATGCTTGTGTGATGTAGTAGCTGTGCACATTTGTAACTTGTTTTTGTCTGTTATGTCATCAGTAATGGGAAAGGGGAGCCCAGTCAGCAGGGCTTTGGCATGAATCTCCTGAATGCTCTGCTGGACAATATGCCTTACTTGCCTGCAGCAGCAACAGGTGGTAAGTAGAAATAATGTTTTTCCTGATAACACAATCGTGGGTAGAAGGCTTCTGCCTTGTCAGCAGCATTGTTATGGAAGTGCATGGTTTTGCTAGGCAGTGGCAGTCTCTCTTTCTCTCTCAGGGTCGGTGTTCTGGTACTTCGTGCTGCTGAACTATGTGAAGGATGAGGACCTGTCGGGCTGCAGCACTGCCTGTGCCTCTCTGCTCACTGCTGTCTCCCGGCAACTGCAGGACCGCCTCACGCCACCGGAGGCTTTGCTTCAGACCAGGTGGGCCTTTTCACCCTCTAGTGTCCTTAAACCCCATTCAGGACCTAAAGAAACCAAAAATAACTGACTGTAATGTTGCGAGAAGACTACCATAAAAACTAGTTTTATTTTGAACCCAGCTTGACTCTGTGTATTTTAATGTGTGTCTCCTCCCCAGATACGGCCTGTACAGCTCCCCATTCGACCCAGTGCTTTTTGACCTGGAGGTCAGCGGCTCCTCCTGTAAGAATGCCTTCAACAGTAGCATCGGCGTCCAGTCAGACGAGATTGACCTTTCCGAAATTCTCTCAGGTCTGCACCACATTCCACCATATTGCTTACACCTATCCAATTCCTTCATCAATGGATTCATTTTTGTCTGGGCTGTACTCTGGTGTGTTCGACTTAACCTGTGTGTGTGTCTATTGCAGGGAACGGCAAGGTAAGCAGCTGTGCGGCGGCTGAGGGCAGCTTCACGGCCCTCACTGGGCTCCTGGAGGTGGAGCCGCTGCACTTTACCTGTATCTCTACCAGCGACGGCACCAGAGTGGAGAGGGACGACGCAAGCATGTTCACAGGTACCTACCTCAGCTGCTTCTTGTTACTTGTGTAAAGGTTTATCCAGGCCCTTTGTGAAACGGAACATTAAACATCTTCACTGTTCCTACTCAGGGATTTTGATTTATACTCGTGACCTTTGCCCTCTTCTCCCAGTGAGCACATTCGGTGTGACCCCGGCGGTGGGTGGCCTGTCGGCAGGCACGGTGGGCGAGGCGTCCACGGCGCTGAGCTCGGCAGCCCAGGTGGCTCTGCAGTCGCTGTCCCACGCCATGGTGTCTGCAGAGCAGCAGCTGCAGGTGCTCCAGGAGAAACAGCAACAGCTGTTCAAACTACAGCAACAGGTCAGGGACTCTAGCACCCATACAGGCAAACTTACATACAGACATGTCCCTTCACACGTATTCACAGACTTGCATGTCATGTACTCACACAGGTGCACATACAAGCGTCTTCTTATCCACTATATGCACAAACACAAATATCATGTGTCAAACTTCATGTACAGTGCATTCGGGAAGTATTCAGACCCCTTGACTTTTTCCACATTTTGTTACGTTACAACCTTATTCTAAAATTGATTACTTTGTCTCTCCCCCCCCCCTCCTCAATCTATACACAATACCCCAAAATAACAAATCAAAAACAGCTTTATAGAAATGTTGTAAAAACCAAAAATGGCATTTTACTAAAGTATTCAGACCCTTTACTCAGTACTTTGTTTAAGCACCTTTGGCAGCAATTATAGCCTCGAGTCTTCTTGGGTATGACGCTAACAGCTTGGCACACCTGAATTTGGGGAGTTTCTCCCATTCTTCTCTGCAGATCCTCAAGCTTTGTCAGGTTGGATGAGGAGTGTCGCTTCACAGCTATTTTCAGGTCTCTCCAGAGATGTTTGATAGGGTTCAAGTCCAGGCTCTGGCTGGGCCACACAAGGCATTGAGACTTGTCCCGAAGCCACTCTTTTGTTGTCTTGGCTGTGTGCTTAGGGTTGATGTCCTGTTGGAAGGTGAACCTTTGCCCCAGTCAGTCCTGAGTGCTCTGGAGCAGGTTTTCATCAAGGTGCTCTCTGTACTTTGCTCCATTCATCTTTCCCTTGATCCTGACAAGTCTCCCAGTCCCTGCCGCTGAAAAACATCCCCACATCATGATGCTGCCACCACCATGCTTCAACGTAGGGATGATGGCAGGTTTCCTCCAGACGTGACGCTTGGCATTCAGGCCAAAGTGTTCAATCTTGGTTTCATCAAACCAGAGAATCTTGTTTCACATGGTCTGAGAGTCCGTAAGGTGCTTTTTGGCAAACTC
Organism: Salmo trutta; assembly: GCF_901001165.1. Classification (NCBI taxonomy): domain Eukaryota; kingdom Metazoa; phylum Chordata; class Actinopteri; order Salmoniformes; family Salmonidae; genus Salmo; species Salmo trutta. The sequence goes on along the minus strand of NC_042961.1, from coordinate 20,521,992 downwards.
CAAGCGGACTGTCGTGCCTTATACTGAGGAGTGGCTTCTGTCTGGCCACTCTACTATAAAGGCCTTATTGGTGGAGTGCTACAGAGATGGTTGTCCTTCTGGAAGGTTCTCCCATCTCCACAGAGGATCTCTGTCAGTGACCATTGGGTTCTCGGTCCCCACTCTGACCAAGTCCCTTTTCCCCTGATTGCTCAGTTTGGCTGGGCGGCCAGCTCTGGGAAGAGTCTTGGTGGTTCCAAACTTATTCCATTTAAGAATGTTTGAGGCCACTGTATTCTTGGGGACCTTCAATGCTGCAGAAGTGCTTTGGTACCCTTCCCCAGATCTGTGACTCGACACAATCCTCACGGCTTGGTTTTTTCTCTGACATGCACTGTCAACTGTGGGACCTTATATAGACCGATGTGTGCCTTTCCAAATCATGTCCAATCATTTGAATTTACTGCAGGTGGACTCCAATCAAATTGGATGATCAATGGGAACAGGATGCACCTGAGCTCAGTTTCAAGTCTCATAGCAAAGGGTCTGAATAATTATGTATATAAGATATTTCTGTTTTTATTTTTGAATTAGAAAACATAAATTAACTTTATTCACTTTGTCATTATGGGGTATTGTGTGTAGATTGAGGATTTTTATTTATTTTATCAATGTTAGAATAAGTCTGTAACATAAAATGTGGAAAAAGTGAAGCGGTCTGAATAGTTTCCGAATGCAATGTATCAGTGTGATATTTGCCAGTTTTAGCCGAGTAGTAATCCTGTCTGTGTTCGGAACAGAAGGCCAAGCTGGAGGCAAAGTTGCACCAGACCACTTCAGCAGCTGTGGCCTCCGGCGTGGGACCCATTCACAACTCTGTGCCTTCCAGTGCCCCGGGCTTCTTCATCCATCCCTCTGAAGTCATCCCCCCCACGCCCAAGACCACCCCGCTGTTCATGACGCCACCACTCACTCCTCCCAACGAGGCGGTGTCGGCAGCCATCAGTGTGGAGCTGGCCCAGCTCTTCCCTGGCTCCATGATAGACCCACCGCCAGTCAACCTGGCCGCACACAACAAGAACAGCCAGAAAGCCAAGCCGGTCAGTCACAAACAACTCTTCGACGGCAGATAGCCAAGCGGTTAAGAGTGTGGGCCAGTAACCGAAAGGTTGCGTCTGCTAAATTACTAAAATGCCAATAGCTCAAAGCACAGCAGTTAGGTTTGTGCTTTCACATGAACACCAAGGGACTTTTGTTGCATCTCGTCAATTAATAAAATATTTAAATTAAGAAGTTTTATATTCTATATATTTTGACTGAAAAGCATCTGTTTGTTGCAGAACCCCATGGGCAGCGGTCTGGCGTTGGCCCTCTCTCAAGCCTCTCACTTCCTCCAGCCTCCTCCACAGCAGTCCATCATCATTGAGCGCATGCACTCTGGTAAGTACAGTTACCTTTTTGTGCCTTTTTACCTGGGTCAACAGTTGTAAATGAAACTCAAGAGCGTATACACTACTTGACCAAAAGTATGTGGACACCTGCTCGTTTGACATCTCTCGAAAATCTTGGTCATTACTATGGAGTTGGTCCCCCCCTTTGCCTCCACTCTTCTGGGAAGGCTTTCCACTAGATGTTGGAACATTGCTGCGGGAACTTGCTTCCATTCAGCCAAGCGCGTTAGTGAGGTCAGGCACTGTTTTGGACAATTAGGCCTGGCTCGCAGGAGGCGTTCCAATTCATCCCAAAGGTGTTCAAAGGGGTTGAGGTGAGGGCTCTGTGCAGGCCAGTCAAGTTCTTCCACACGATCTCGACAAACCTTTTCTGTGTGGACCTCAATTTGTGCACAGGGGCATTGTCAAGCTGAAACAGGAAAGGGCCTTCCACAAACTGTTGCCATAAAGTTGGAAGCAGATAATCTTCTAGAATGTCATTGTATGCTTTAGCACTAAGATTACCCTTCACTGGAACTAAGGGGCCTAACCCAAACCTTTATTCCTCCTCCACCAAACTTTACAGATGGCACTATGCATTGGGGCAGGTAGTGTTGTCTTGGCATCCGCCAAACCCAGATTCGTCTGTCAAAGTGCCAGATGGTGAAGCATGATTCGTCACGCCAGAGAACGAGTTTCCACTGATCCAAAGTTCAATGGCGACTAGCTTTACACCACTCCAGCCGACGCTTGGCATTGCGCATGGTGATCTTAGGCTTCTGTGCGGCTGCTCGGCCATGGAAACCCATTTCATGAAGCTCCCGACGTACAGTTATTGTGCTGCCATTGCTTCCAGAGGCAGCTTGGAACTCAGTAGTGAGGACAGATTTTTACACACTACAAGCATCAGCACTCGCCGGTCCCGTTCTGTGAGCTTGTGTGGTCTACCACTTTACAGTTGAGCCGTTGTTGCTCCTAGACGTTTCCACTTCACAATAACAGCATTTACAGTTGACCTGGGCAACTCTAGCAGGGCAGGAATTTGACGAACTGACTTGTTATCCTACGATGGTGCCATGTTGAAAGTCACTGAGCTCTTCAGTGAGGCCATTCTACTGCCAATGTTTGTCTATGGAGATCGCATGGCTGTTTGCTCGATTTTATAGACATGTCAGCAACGGATGTGGCTGAAATAGCCGAATCCACTAATTTGAAGGGGTGTCCATATACTTTTGTGGATGTGTATATGCACGCACACACACACACACACATACATATATATATATACACATACAGTTGAAGTCGAAAGATTACATACACTTAGGTTGGAGTCATTAACTCGTTTTTCAACCACTCAACAAATTTCTTGTTAACAAACTATAGTTTTGGCAAGTCGGTTAGGACATCTACTTTGTGCATGACGCAAGTAATTTTTCCAACAATTGTTTACAGACAGATTATTTCACTTGTAATTCACTGTATCACAATTCCAGTGGGTCAGAAGTTTACATACACTAAGTTGACTGTGCCTTTAAACAGCTTGGAAAATTCCAGAAAATGATGTCATGGCTTTAGAAGCTTCTGATAGGCTAATTGATATCATTTGAGTCAATTGGAGGTGTACCTGTGGATGTATTTCAAGGCCTACCTTAAAACTCGGTGCCTCTTTGCTTGCCATCATGGGAAAATCAAAAGAAATCAGCCAAGACCTCAGAAAAAATATTGGTTCATCCTTGGGAGCAATTTCCAAACGCCTGAAGGTACCACGTTCATCTGTGCAAACAATAGTACGCAAGTATAAACACCATGAGACCACGCAGCCGTCATGCCACTCAGGAAGGAGACGCGTTCTGTCTCCTACAGATGAAAGTACTTTGGTGCGAAAAGTGCAAATCAATCCCAGAACAACAGCAAAGGACCTTGTGAGATGCTGGAGGAAACAGGTACAAAAGTATCTATATCCACAGTTAAACGAGTCGTATATCGACATAACCTGAAAGGCCACTCAGCAAGGAAGAAGCCACTGCTCCAAAACCGCCATAAAAAAGCCAGACTACGGTTTGCAACTGCAAATGGGGACAAAGATTGTACTTTTTGGAGAAATGTCCTGTGGTCTGATGAAACAAAAATAGAACTGTTTGGCCATAATGACCATCGTTATGCTTGGAGGAAAAAGGGGGAGGCTTGCAAGCTGAAGATCCACCATCCCAGCCGGGAAGTACAGGGGTGGCAGTATCATGTTGTGGGGGTGCTTTGCTGCAGGAGGGTGGTTCACAAAATAGATGGCATCATGAGGGAGGAAAATTTTGTGGATATATTGAAGCAACATCTCAAGACATCAGTCAGGAAGTTAAAGCTTGGTCGCAAATGGGTCTTCCAAATGGACAATGACCCCAAGCATACTTCCAAATTTGTGGCAAAATGGCTTAAGGACAACAAAGTCAAGGTATTGGAGTGGACATCACAAAGCCCTGACCTGAAAACATTTGTGGGCAGAACTGAAAAAGTGTGTGCGAGCAAAGAGGCCTACAAGCCTGACTCCGTTACACCAGCTCTGTCAGAAGGAATGGGCCAAAATTCACCCAACTTATTGTGGGAAGCTTGTGGAAGGCTACCCAAAACGTTTGACCCAAGTTAAAGGCAATGCTACACTCAATTATTATTTGGTATGTAAACTTCTGACCCACTGGGAGTGTGATGAAAAAAATAAAGCTGAAATAATTCTCTACTATTATTCTCTACTATTATTCTGGCATTTCACGTTCTTAAAATAAAGTGGTGATCCTAACTGACCTAAGACAGGGAGTTTTTACTAGGATTAAATGTATTTAGAGCTAAGGTGTGTGTAATCTTCCGACTTCACTGTACATAGAGTAGCAGTCAAAAGTTTGGAGTCATTCAAGGGTTTTTCTTTATTTTTGCTATTTTCCTCATGGTAGAATAATCGTGAATAAGTCAAAATTATGAAATAACACACATGAATCAGGAAGTAACCAAAAAAGTGTTAAACAAATCAAAATATATTTTATATTTGAGATTGTTAAAAGTAGTCACCCTTTTCCTTGATGACAGCTTTGCACCCTCTTGACATTCTCTCAACCAGCTTCATGAGATAGTCACTTGCATTGCAAATTGCATTGCAAATTAACAGGTGTGCCTTGTTAAAAGTTAATTTGTGGAATTTATTTCCTTAATGCGTTTGAGCCAATCAGTTGTGTTGTGAGAAAGTAGGGGTCGTATACAGCAGATAGCCCTATTTGGTAAAAGACCAAGCCCATATTATGGCAAGAACAGCCCAAAGAGAAACGACAGTCCATCATTACTTTAAGACATGAAGGTCAGTCAATCTGCAAGATTTTAAGAAGTTTCTTCAAGTGCAGTCGCAAAAACCATCAAGCGCTATGATGAAACTGGCTCTCATGAGGACCGCCACAGCCATGGAAGACCCAGAGTTACTTCTGCTGCAGAGGATAAGTTCATTAGAGTTAACTGCACCTCAATTTGCGGCCCAAATAAATGCTTCACAGAGTTCAAGTAACAGACAGATCTCAACATCAACTGTTCAGAGGAGACTGTGTGAATCAGGCTTTCGTGGTCGAATTGCTGCTAAGAAACCACTTCTAAATGACACCTCCAGGCTGTGTAAGGGCCAATTGACCAAGGAGGAGGAGTGATGGAGTGCTGCATCAGATGACCTGGCCTCCACATTCACCTGACCTCAACCCAATTGGGCTGAGTTGGACCACAGTGAAGGAAAATCAGCCAACAAGTGGTCAGCATATGTGGGAATTCCTTCAATACTGTTGGATAAGCATTCCAGGTGAAGCTGCTTGAGAGTGCCAAGAGTATACAAAACTGTCAAGGCAAAGGGTGGCTACTTTGAAAAATCTCAAATATAAAATAGATGTTGAACCAAACTGTTAAACAAATCAACAATGTAGAAAATTGTAAAAAACAAAAAAACATGAATGAGTAGGTGTGTCTTAACTTTTGACTGGTACTGTATGTCTCATGAGTTGTGCCCTATATGGCAAATAGGGATTCATTTGGGATGTTGTTTTGGTAAGCTCTTGTGTGACCTAAATACCTCCTCTCTTGTCCCAGGAGCGCGGAGATTTGTGACACTGGACTTTGGTCGTCCCGTGCTGCTGACAGACGCTCTGATCCCCACCTGTGGGGACCTGGCCTCTCTGTCCATCGACATCTGGACGCTGGGGGAGGAGGTGGACGGACGCAGGCTAGTGGTTGCCACGGACATCAGCACCCACTCCCTCATCCTGCACGACCTTCTGCCGCCCCCTGTCTGCCGCTTCATGAAAGTCAGTGGCATTGATGCATTTTCTCTCAAGATCTTTGTCCTCCATTTGTCTTCTTTTCTAATTCACGGGTTTCGAATAAGTATCTGAACTCTGTGGGCGCTGAAGAAATTGTGCCGTTATCAATCTTTTTCCTCAATGAGCATTCTGTGATAAAATTACTAAGTTCCACAGCAGCTATTTCCCTACAACCTAATCCCCTTCTCCATCCCTCCCACTTCACCCAACAGATCACTGTGATTGGTCGTTATGGCAGCACCAATGCCCGGGCCAAGATCCCATTGGGCTTCTACTACGGCCACACCTACATCCTGCCCTGGGAGAGCGAGCTGAAGCTGATGCACGACCCCCTGAGGGGAGAGAGTGACGCGGCCAGCCAACCTGACTTGGACCAGCACCTGGCCATGATGGTGGCCTTGCAGGAGGACATCCAGTGCAGGTCAGAAGGCATACCAAACTATTCTACTAGTTAGCTAACTCTGATTTAAGTTTTATGGCATGTATGTTTATGCAGTATCTGCTAGACAGACAAGCTTTGTCATCAATGGAGATGGACTAAAGCTTTGTGGATATAGGATGCAAATTTGACTCCTACGTCTCTTTTGCGCTCGCCCTCTTCCTAAGGTACAACCTGGGGTGCCACCGGCTGGAGACCTTACTCCAGAACATCGACCTGCCTCCTCTGAACAGTGCCAACAACGCCCAGTACTTCCTGCGGAAGCCCGACAAGGCGGTGGAGGAGGACGCGCGCGTCTTCTCTGCATATCAGGACTGTATCCAGCTGCAGCTACAACTCAACTTGGCCCACCATGCCGTCCAGAGGCTCCGCGTGTCCCTGGGAGCCGGGCGCAAGATCCTGCCTGAGCCCTACGACCCCCGGGAGCTCATCCAGAGCTCATCCACCGAGCAGCTGAGAACCATCATCCGCTACCTGCTGGACACACTTCTCAGCCTTCTGCATTCTAACAATGGTGAGATGTCTAGGGAGGGCCACAGGGTCTGTATCAGGGATGGGATCTACTTTTCTGACTGTGTCCCATATATCGAACAGCCCCCGTGATATGCAACTTTTCAGGGAAGTTAGAAACCAATATACACAGGCAGTTAGAAAAGCCAAGGCTAGCTTTTTCAAGCAGAAATTTGCTTCCTGCAACACTAACTCAAAAATGTTCTGGGACACTGTAAAGTCCATGGAGAATAAGAGCACCTCCTCCCAGCTGCCCACTGCACTGAGGATAGGAAACTCTGTCACCTCCGATAAATCCACTATAATTGAGAATTTCAATAAGCATTTTTCTACGGCTGCCCATGCTTTCCACCTGGCTACTCCTACCGCGGTCAACAGCACTGCACCCCCCACAGCTACTCTCCCAAGCCTTCCCCATTTCTCCTTCTCCCAAATCCAGTCAGCTGATGTTCTGAAAGAGCTGCAAAATCTGGACCCCTACAGATCAGCCGGGCTAGACAATCTGGACCCTTCCTTTCTAAAATGATCTGCCGAAATTGTTGCAACCCCTATTACTAGCCTGTTCAACCTCTATTTCGTGTCGTCTGAGATTCCCAAAGATTGGAAAGCAGCTGCGGTCATCCCCCTCTTCAAAGGGGGGGACACTCTTGACCCAAACTGCTACAGACCTATATCTATCCTACCCTGCCTTTCTAAGGTCTTCGAAAGCCAAGTCAACAAACAGACTACCGACCATTTCGAATCCCACCGCACCTTCTCCGCTATGCAATCTGGTTTCAGAGCTGGTCATGGGTGCACCTCAGCCACGCTCAAGGTCCTAAACGATATCGTATCCGCCATCGATAAGAAACAATACTGTGCTGCCGAATTCATTGACCTGGCCAAGGCTTTCGACTCTGTCAATCACCACATCCTCATCTGCAGACTCAGTAGCCTTGGTTTCTCAAATGATTGCCTCGCCTGGTTCTCTAACTACTTCTCATATAGAGTTTAGTGTGTCAAATTGGAGGGCCTGTTGTCTGGACCTCTGGCAGTCTCTATGGCGGTGCCACAGGGTTCAATTCTTGGACCAACTCTTTTCTCTGTATACATCAATGATGTCGCTCTTGCTGCTGGTGAGTCTCTGATCCACCTCTACGCAGACGATACCATTCTGTATACTTCTGGCCCTTCTTTGGACACTGTGTTAACAACCCTCCAGACGAGCTTCAATGCCATACAACTCTCCTTCCGTGGCCTCCAACTGCTCTTAAACACAAGTAAAACTAAATGCATGCTATTCAACCGATCACTGCCCGCTCCTGCCCGCCCGTCCGGCATCACTACTCTGGACGGTTCTGACTTAGAATATGTGGACAACTACAAATACCTAGGAGTCTGGTTAGACTGTAAGCTCTCCTTCCAGACTCACATCAAACATCTCCAATCCAAAGTTGAATCTAGAATTGGCTTCCTATTTCGCAACAAAGCATCCTTCACTCATGCTGCCAAACATACCCTCGTAAAACTGACCATCCTACCGATCCTCGACTTCGGCGATGTAATTTACAAAATAGCCTCCAATACCCTACTCAATAAACTGGATGCAGTCTATCACAGTGCCATCCGTTTTGTCACCAAAGCCCCATATACTACCCACCACTGCGACCTATACGCTCTCGTTGGCTGGCCCTCGCTTCATACTCGTCGCCAAACCCACTGGCTCCAGGTCATCTACAAGACCCTGCTAGGTAAAGTCCCTCCTTATCTCCGCTCACTGGTCACCATAGCAGCACCCACCTGTAGCACGCGCTCCAGCAGGTATATCTCTCTGGTCACCCCCAAAGCCAATTCCTCCTTTGGCCGTCTCTCCTTCCAGTTCTCTGCTGCCAATGACTGGAACGAACTACAAAAATCTCTGAAACTGGAAACACTTATCTCCCTCACTTGCTTTAAGCACCAGCTGTCAGAGCAGCTCACAGATCACTGCAGCTGTACATAGCTCATCTATAATTTAGCCTAAACAACTACCTCTTCCCCTACTGTATTTATTTATTTTGCTCCTTTGCACCCCATTATTTCTACTTTGCACTTTCTTCCACTACATATCTACCATTACTGTGTTTTATTTGCTCTATTGTATTTACTTTGCCACCATGGCCTTTTTTTGCCTTTACCTCCCTTATCTCACCTCATTTGCTCTCATTTGTATATAGACTTATTTTTCTACTGTATTATTGACTGTATGTTTGTTTAAATCCATGTGTAACTCTGTGTTGTTGTATGTGTCACTGCTTTGCTTTATCTTGGCCAGGTCACAATTGTAAATGAGAACTTTAAAGTTGGCCTAGCCTCAAACCAATATCCTTCTTTACCTGATAGTCTGTTCTCCTAACAACATCTCTAGGGGACATTGGTAGTGTATCTTTAGAATGATCTGAGTCACACCTCCTCAATACATGTATTTTCCCCTTCTTGAGGCATGAATTCTTTCAAGCCACGAGAAATGTAGGAATAAATTATTTGCAGTTTTTGTCTTCTCGCCCTTGTTAGCCTTTTTAAATGAAATAGCCTACATTTTTAAAAATGTTTTCTATGCGTATTCTCACAACCAATTCTGTATGATGTCTTTGAAAAAGTTTTGAGATATACTCACTTTTCAAAGTTAACCGAAAGCCCATGGTTCTGTGAAGAAAGGTTAGCAATCTTCTCTCACCTGTCAAATCACTACTGACGCTCCCTAGCAGCTCATCATACAGTTTCACGAGTCCCATCTTATGAAAGAGAATAAAGTAGTACCCCCTTGCTGCTGGTGTTTCCTGGCTTTATGCCTGCGCTGTCTCTGTACCCTTCGTGAATTCCAAATGGCCCTGTTCAGAGCAGTGGAATGGAGCCTTTCATTTAAACTCCCTCATTATATCCAGCCCTCTGTAGTTCTCTCACTCGCTGTCTGCAGAATAGTGGATTGAGATGTCTGGTTTTAAGGGCTTGATTGGAAGGAAAATGTCTGCACTTTTCTCTCCAAAGTGAAGAGTTTCTTTTTCAAGGCCTGTGATTTCCGTGTAGTGGCCAGTGTCTTCTCATGAAAGCCCTTTTCTAGGAACTGTGGACTTTTCTGTTGAACGCTGTTTGATTTACTTTGTTGTACCCCTCTTGCAGTTTCCCTCCTCGTTATGTCACGTACCCTCTCAGTTGATATCTCCACCCTTGTACAGTATTTATTTAGCTTGTTTCTTTCCCTTCCGTTTTGTGTTTCCTTCCCACTTATCTTTCCCTAGCTGTCATTTGACTGCTATTTTTCACTTGATATCATACTTTCTCCTTGTCCTCCCCCTCTAGGGCACGCAGTCCCGTCCGTGCTGCAGACCACGTTCCACGCGCAGGCCTGCGAGGAGCTCTTCAAGCACCTGTGCATCAGCGGCACGCCGAAGATCCGTCTGCACGCGGGCCTGCTGCTGGTGCAGCTGTGTGGAGGGGAGCACTGGTGGGGCCAGTTCCTCTCCAACGTCCTGCAGGAGCTCTACAACTCCGAGCAGCTGCTCATCTTCCCCCAGGACAGGTGGGCTTTTATGCGCTGAGGAGCTGTCTCTATCCACTGCACTCCCTTTAGATTCATTGCACCACACTCCTTGGACAATCATTATGTCCCCACTTCCCCCTCACAACACAAACTGGTTACTGCCCATTGACCGGTGACATTGGGATGCCTCTCTAACTTCCATAAAGATAGGTATGTGTTTGAATGTAACAAACACCTACCTATCTTAATATCAGAAGCACCCACCCAGGCTTATTGAAATGTGTTTACATGTTGTGGAGATTGACCGGGTCCTTTGTGTGTCGTCCCTCAGGGTCTTCATGCTCCTGTCCTGCATTGGCCAAAGATCCCTGAGCAACAGCGGCGTGCTGGAGGGGCTGCTTAACCTGCTGGACAGCCTGCTGTCCCCCCTACAGCAGCCTATGGCGGCTGCCCATCGCAGGACTGAAGGTGGGCTTGCCGGAGGTGGCGGGTCCCTGGGCTGGGGCTGGCAGCAGGGATGGGGGGCTGGGGTGGTCCCTGGCCCCAGCACCGGGCTCCCAGGGCTCTGGACTCAACCAGCAACCTATGAGTGTGTGTCTGTGTGTGCGGCAGGTGTGTTGGACGTCCCCATGATCAGCTGGGTGGTGATGCTTGTGTCGCGGCTGCTGGACTACGTGGCCAGCGTGGAGGACGAGGCGTCTGCAGGCAAGAAGCACCTGGGAGGGAAGGAGAGGGAGCGCACCTTCACAGGTAGCGTAGTGTAGGCTAGGGTGGTGTAGCTCTCCAATGAGATGTGATGCTGAGGACTTATGAGGCCAAGCAATCACGACAGTGATCATATTTCTTGTTTTGTCTACCCCATTCCCTGCTTTTTGACTATTTTTTAAAAATATTTTCTAACAGCCTACTACTTTTATCCTACTACTCTGTCTGCGAGGCTAGCTATAAAAAAGGTTTTATTACAAGAAAAGTATTCAGTTTTGAGAACCATGAATCATATTAACAGGGTAATATTATTGCACGTTGATTTGGAACCAAAAACCCAACTCTAACGTGCCTTTTCTTTCCCACCTCTCGCCAATGAATCAAGGTAATCAGTGGAGCTTTATAAATAACAGCCTCCAGTCCTCCAGCTCCAACCGCTCAGCCAAAGGCAACAGCAGCCTGGACCGCCTGTACTCCCGCAAAATCCGCAAACAGCTGGTGCACCACAAACAGGTAAATGTGTCCAAATCCAAGGTCCGTTCCGTCTGAAAAACGTCAGGGAGTTGTGAATCTCTCCCGTAAATCTGTGTTAGTCACAGTATTGTGTTCTCCCTCTTACTACTGGCATGGTATGAAGTCTTGTCATGTAATAGATGGTCTTTGCGGTGTTTATTTATCCTGTCCTTTTCATTGTAGCAGTTAAATCTATTGAAGGCAAAACAGAAGGCTTTGGTGGAGCAAATTGAGAAGGAGAAGATCCAGAGCAACAAAGGCTCCTCATACAAGCTGCTGGTGGAGCAGGCCAAGCTGAAACAGGCCACATCCAAGGTGAGGATTTCAGAAGCTCTGAAAAGGAAAGCTGGAATAGCAATCGGGTTTTCCCATAGAAATCGAATGACTAAGAATGAAATAATTATTTTTCTCTCATCTTGGTAACACAAGAATGTAAAATCAAATATGTTTTTGGGTCACCTTTCAACAAGTTATGACCGATCCGCACACATGTAGTTAGCATAGCGTGTGCACCAACACACTCACACAGGTTACAAGTATGCTAGTTGTAATAGGGATAGATTAAACCATGTGTATTAATTGACTTCTGCTGCCTGACATCTGCCTCCATCTATTTCTCGCTCTCTCCATCTCTCCCCCCTATCTCTCTCCATGGCAGCACTTTAAGGACCTGATCCGTCTGAGGCGTACAGCTGAGTGGCCCCGCTCCACCCTGGACACAGAGGCCACGGCCGCCAAAGAGGCCCCAGAGGTGGAGCCTCTGCCCTTCACACTGGCCCACGAGCGCTGCATCTCTGTGGTGCAGAAACTGTCCCTTTTCCTCCTCTCCATGGACTTCACCTGTCACGCAGACCTCCTGCTGTTCGTCTGCAAGGTATGCACTGCCAGCGACTTTGATTTGTGTTCTTTGCGTTGAATTGGGATTGGGTTGGCGCTATGTAAATGCATACATTGTCACAAAGTTGTGCTGATCACATGTCTGATTTGGCCTTTCAGGTCTTGGCCAGGATAGCCAATGCCACCAGGCCCACTATCCACCTGTGTGAGGTGGTGTCGGAGCACCAGCTGGAGCGTCTGCTGCTGCTGCTGGTCGGGACAGACTTCAACAGGGGGGACATCTCCTGGGGAGGGGCCTGGGCCCAGTACTCCCTCACCTGCATGCTGCAGGACATCCTGGCAGGTAGGGGGTGCTGTTACAATTCAAGTCACTGTTCAATTTTCACGTCATTTAAGAACTCTGTTTTCTTAGCTAAACCTGGTATTCTATTATAGATATGGTGAATATTTGCAATGCTAGCAGTCTCTAGTTTAATTTCTCACAGCACTAATCTTCTCCTGTCCCCTCTCCTCTCCTTAGGAGAGCTGCTGTCCCCAGGGTCCCTGGATGGTATGGACGAGGGGGCGGTGGGCGAGGAAGCAGGGGCATCGTCCTCAGCAGGGATAGACTCTGACGACTCCCTAGCCCAGCCCACCCCCATCCCCCTCGTGGAAACCATTGACGAGGCCCTGGCTCCGGATATCATCGCAGGTACTCCTGGGACCTCCTCTGTTTTCCAAAGTGCGTTGGTAGGCCAGTCCTCGACCACATTTTACACATGGACCCCCTCACTTTATTATGATGAATGCATTTGTGTTAAATTGTTTTTCTTTTTTCCCGTTTTAGCTAGCTGCATGTTTATTCTCAGTATTTTTTCTGTATTTTGTATGGCTTCCTGTTCTGACAGTTTTATTTTAAAGGAGAGTATTGAGAGCTTCTCTAACCAGTTTAATTCTGAATGTACTGTTTTGATATGTTTGCCTTTTGGATATTGAGTTCAAACAGTGTAGATTTATTGCCTGTAGATATCAAAATGCTTTAAGGGGTGGTTGTTATTTTCCTCAGACTATTATTTAATTTGTGCAAAAGTTACAATAATTCATGGTAGAAATCCTGACTTGAGATTGCGTAACTGAATTCAAACTATCACACATCTAAATTCCCTTGACATCGTCAATTGTCGACACAAAAGCACATATTTTGTGCATTTATACCAAGTCGGAATTTTTGCCAAAGTTGTCAGAGCTTGATGATCTAGAGTGGGCCAACCAATTTTATTTCCTAAAAGAAGGCCTCTGAGTTTGCTGGTTTAGTGTGCTTGCTTGGCAATATTAAAGCTCTTTTCGTTATTCAAAGGTGCTCCACCTCTGTCATCTTTGGAAAAAGATAAAGACATTGACTTTGACTTGCTACAAGACCTCATGGATGTTGATATTGATCCTTTAGATATTGATTTGGAAAAAGATCCCCTCGCCGCCAAAGTCTTTAAGGTACGTAACTTGCATGTTTCAACTGCGTGTTTTCTATTCCACTCCCATCTCTCTCTCTATTTAATGCTCTCTTGCATTTTATATTGAGTTATTGATAGCATCACCCCTGGGGCTCATATTGATTCAGCCCAAAACAAACATCAGCTGTACATTAACTTAAATAAACCCCACTGATCAATGATGTCGCTTTACAAACGTCAAACCATAGTGTTCAATTTCTGCTCTAAATGTGTGTAATACAAAGTTAGTGTTACTGAATCGCTCCCCAACACCACCTCCCCTTAGCCCTGCACCCTCACTTCTCCATAAAACTTCCCAATTGAACTCGGCTCAGGCTTTTTGAGTCTCAAAGCAATTTTCTGTATGTAGACCCAATCAATCAAACTAACGAACTTGGGAAAGTGTTATTCTCTTCACTCTTACTTTTCTTTCTGAAAAAAAAAAAAAACTCTGCCGTTGCACGCGAAGGAATGTAGTGTTAGTGTGCATGTCATGTTATACAGGTACCTAGCATCTGAGAGGAATGACTGCATTTGCGTTTCTCTTGTCTCTCTCTCCCCCTACAGCCTATTAGCAGCACCTGGTATGACTACTGGGGTGCTGACTATGGCACTTACGGTTACAACCCCTACATAGGGGGAGTAGGGATTGCTGTGTCCAAGCCCCCGGCTGTTGTCGAAAAGCCTGGGTCTCAGAGTCTCTCCATCTCTGTGTCACAAGGTGAAGGTGCATTTTGTATCCTGATATCATCTCCAAAGCTTAGTCTCGTCTAGGACTCCACAACGCTGCTTGTCTTTGCAATCTAGCATGTTTCATGTGTGTAAAGGAATATATTCCGCCTTATAACCCTGACCTTTGACCTCTCCCGCAGCTCTGGACGCCCGCCTGGAGGTAGGGCTGGAGCAGCAGGCTGAGCTTATGCTCAAGATGATGGCCACACTGGAGGCAGACTCCATCTTGCAGGCGCTCACATCAACCTCCCCCGCAGGTCTACACCTAAGAAACAAATGATTTATAGACACTTCAGTCTTGGAAAAATATTTCAAGCCTGGCGAAACATCAGATGGCTGACCCTTCTGTATCCCTCTCTCCCGCCAGTGTCCAAGGCATCCAACGGGACAGATGATTCTCTGCTGCGGGGGCTCCATGGGGGCTCCCCCCCAGGAAGCAGCCTAATGGTACAGGCCTCCTCCATCCCCATGCTGAGTGCCTGCTTTAACAAGCTCTTCTCCATGCTCCAGGTGCACCACGTGCAGGTCAGTCATCAACAGACTGTTTAGCTAAGGGTCTCTACTACTGCAGAAGACTTGATTGACTTGTTGCAAATCGCTCAGTTTTACACATCCCGCCACAGAGCTGGACCATTCTCAATAATATGTTTGTTACCCTGGATGAGTGGATTTGTAGATTCAGTGCTCACATGTTTTTTTCTTTAGTTGGAGTCTCTGCTGCAGCTGTGGCTAACCCTCAGTCTCAACTCTTGCTCTGGGGGCACTGAGGAAAGTGGATCTGACATCTTCATGTTCAACGCCAGCAGAGTGCCCACCATCCCACTCAACCAAGGTCAGAGGTCACCCTATATCTCTCAATCCACTCCCTTTTCTGTTTAACTCTCAAACCATTCACTTTTAGTTTTTTTCATATGGGTACGTGTACATGTATATGTTAAACGTCTCGTCTCTCCTGTGTTTCAATGCAGCCTCTATCAGCAGTTTCCTGTCGGTGCTAGCCTGGTACCCCAACACCTCCCTGAGGACCTGGTGTCTGGTGCTGCACTCCCTTACCCTCATGACCAACATGCCCTCCAGTGGTGAGTCCACTCTTAACTTCTTATGGATGGTGGCAGTATTGAGTAGCTTGGATGACTGACGTGCCCAGAGTAAACTGCCTGCTACTCACGGCCAGAAACTAAGATATGCATATTATTAGTAGATTTGGATAGAAAACACTCTGAAGTTTCTAAAACTGTTTGAATGATGTCTGTGAGTATAACAGAACTCATATGGCAGGCAAAAACCTGAGAAAAAAATCCAACCAGGAAGTGGTTTGTAGTTTTTAAAGTGATTGCCTATCCAAACTACAGTGTCTGTGGGGTCATTTTGCACTTCCTAAGGCTTCCACTAGATGTCAACAGAACCTTGTTTGAGGCGTCTACTGTGAAGTAGGGATGAATAAGAGCTCATTGAGTGAGAGGACTGCCAGCAGGGCATGAGCCTCAGCCATGCGCGCTCACGTGAGAGGTAGCTCAGTTCCATTGCATTTCTGAAGACAAAGGATTTCTCCGGTTGAAACTTTATTGCGGATTTATGATAAAAACATCCTAAAGATTGATTCTATACATCATTTGACATGTTTCTACGAACTGTAATGGAATTTTTTAAGTTTTCGTCTGACCTGCGCATCGTGAATTTGGATTTGTGAACTGAAGGTGCGAGCAAAAAGGAGGTATTTGGACATAAAGGATGGACTTTATCGAACAAAACAAACATTTATTGTGGAACTGGGATACCTGGGAGTGCATTCTGATGAAGATCATCAAAGGTAAGCATTATAAATATTCACTATTTCTGACTATTGTTGACTCCAACATGGCGGATATATTGTATGGCATGTTTTTGTGTGTGAGCGCCGTACTCAAATTATTGCATGGTGTGGTTTTTTGAAATCTGACACAGCGGTTGCATTAAGGAGAAGTTTATCT
The DNA here is from genome assembly GCF_901001165.1 of Salmo trutta. Classification (NCBI taxonomy): domain Eukaryota; kingdom Metazoa; phylum Chordata; class Actinopteri; order Salmoniformes; family Salmonidae; genus Salmo; species Salmo trutta. The sequence goes on along the minus strand of NC_042961.1, from coordinate 20,505,575 downwards.
AAAGTTCCATGCTTAACACTTGTATTTTCATCAACATTTATGATGAGTATTTCTGTAAATTGATGTGGCTCTCTGCAAAATCACCGTATGTTTTGGAGGCAAATATAGGTCGACCGATATTGATTTTTTTTTTTTCAACGCCGATTCCGATTATTGGAGGGCCAAAAAAGGCCGATACCGATTAATCGGGCGTTTTTTTTATATACATTATTTATTTATTTGTAATCATGACAATTACAACAATACTGAATGAACACTTATTTTAACTTAATATAATACATAAATACTATCAATTTAGCCGCAAATAAATAATGAAACATGTTCAATTTGGTTTAAATAATGCAAAAACAAAGTGTTGGAGAAGAAAGTAAAAGTGCAATATGTGCCATGTAAAAAAGCTAACGTTTAAGTTCCTTGTTCAGAACATGACAACATATGAAAGCTGGTGGTTCCTTTTAACATGAGTCTTCAATATTCCCAGGTAAGAAGTTTTAGGTTGTAGTTATTATAGGAATTATAGGACTATTTCTCTCTATACGATTTGTATTTCATATACCTTTGACTATTGGATGTTCTTATAGGGACTTTAGTATTGCCAGTGTAACAGTATAGCTTCCGTCCCTCTCCTCGCTCCTACCTGGGCTCAAACCAGGAACACATCGACAACAGCCACCCTCGAAGCAGCGCTACCCATGCAGAGCAAGGGGAACAACTACTCCAAGTCTCAGAGCGAATGACGTTTGAAACGCTATTAGTGCGCACCCGGCTAACTAGCTAGCCATTTCACATGGGTTACACCAGCCTAATCTTGGGAGTTGATAGGCTTGAAGTCATAAACAGCGCAATGCTTGAAGAATTACGAAGGGCTGCTGGCAAAACGCATGAAAGTGCTGTTTGAATGAATGCTTACGAGCCTGCTGGTGCCTACCACCGCTCAGTCAGACTGCTCTATCAAATATCAAATCATAGACTTAATTATAATATAATAAACACTCAGAAATACGTGCCTTAGGTCATTAATATGGTCGAATCCGGAAACTATCATCTCGAAAACAAAACGTTTATTTTTTTTTTTTTTGACACCCTCTCAATGAGAAAGATTTCTGGCTCCCAGGTGTCTTTTATACAGGTAACGAGCTGAGATTAGGAGCACACTCTTAAAGGGTGTGCATGTATTGTGTAACATGAATTCCTATGAGTGACATCTGATGAAGATCAAAGGTTAGTGATTCATTTTATCTCTATTTCTGCTTTTTGTGACTCCTCTCTTTGGCTGGAAAATGGCAGTTTTTTTGTGTAGGCGCTGACCTTACATAATCATATGGTTTGCTTTTGCAGTAAAGCCTTTTTGAAATTAGACACTGTGGCTTGATTAACAAGAAGTAAAGCTTTAAAATGGTGTATAATACTTTTATGTTTGAGGAATTTTAATTATGAGGTTTTTGTTGTTTTGAATTTGGTGCCCTGCACTTTCACTGGCTGTTGTCATATCGATCCTGCTAACGGGATTCAAGCCATAAGAAGTTATTAATAGGGTCTCACTCTCAAGACACAGTGCCACACCTACTGATGTTTCACATTGAGGATTGTGAAATAGTAAAATGCTTATCGAAGTTGCAGTGTAACCAAAGATAATTTAAACCAAAGGACCTTCAACAGTACTCCTTTTTAATCGAGTGTGTGTTTGTCCTGTGTGTCAGCAGCCTCCAGCAGTGGGATGGGAGCTCACGAGAGCACGGCCCAGCAGATGGTGTCAGACCCTACGCTGGTGCACGTGCTTGTACGTTTCCTGTCTGGGGGCAACCCCCATGGCACCAGCCAGTACAGCTCCCAGGTCGGCCCCACCGCCACCCAAGCTATGCAAGAGTTCCTCACCAGGCTCCAGGTGCACCTCTCTTCCACCTGCCCACAGATGTTTAGCGAGTTCCTGCTCAAACTGATGCACATCCTGTCCACTGAGAGGTTGGTTGTCTAGAGACATCAAGAGCAGCTTTTTGTTCCACCCCAGCACTTAATAGACATGATTCAAATGATAACTAGTCATCTTCAATTTATCTGATGTGTTAAAGCTGGGCTGCTACAAAAGCCATCCTTTTGATTCCATTCAGTACAATGAATTGTTGTAAAGTGCCAGCGTCAATAACCCCCATCTCTTCTCGTCTTCCTTCAGGGGTCCGTTCCAGTCTGGCCAGGGTCCTCTGGATGCTCAGGTCAAGCTGTTAGAGTTCACCCTGGAGCAGAACTTTGAGGTGGTGTCGGTGAGCACCATCTCCTCTGTCATCGAGTCCATCACCTTCCTGGTGCACCACTACATCACCTGCTCTGACAAGGTGGTGTCCCGCAGCGGCTCCGACAGCTCTGTGGGTGCCCGCGCCTGCTTCGGAGGCCTCTTTGCCAACATCATCCGGCCCGGCGATGCCAAGGCGGTGTGCGGCGAGACCACCCGCGACCAACTCATGTTCGACCTGCTTAAGCTAGTCAACGCCCTGGTTCAGCTGCCCCTGTCGGGCGACCGTGAGTTCAGCGGGCGTCTGCCCCCGGCGGGCAGCGGGGCGTCGGACAGCAGCGCGTCGGACGAGGAGAAGGTGTGCGGGAGCAAGAAGGGGGCAGCTGGAGGGGCCACCCCTAACCAGGGCCCTGCGGCCGGAGTGGCTGACCTGGTGCTGGCCAACCAGCAGATCATGAGCCAGATCCTCTCGGCTCTGGGCCAGTGCAACAGCAGCGCCATGGCTATGATCATAGGTAGGCATCTGCGCACTTACCTTTAGAAAGCTTTATTAATATGGAGCACCTATTAGCCGATTTGAATATATTGAAATGTTTGTTATTGATGATACTTTCCTGTCTGTAGGTGCTAGTGGTCTCCACCTGACCAAGCATGAGAACTTCCATGGCGGACTAGATGCCATTTCTGTAGGAGACGGCCTGTTCACCATCCTCACCTCACTGAGCAAGAGGGCCACCTCGGTGCAGGTCATGCTGCAGCCCATCCTCACCTACATGGCCTGTGGGTACATGGGCAGACAGGTAAGACTGAGCTCAGCCATGACCAAAAGGGCGTCATTTAGATTTTTCTGTGTAGACATTTACTTGTGAAGAATAAGAGATTGAGGGCAAAACATTTTTTGCTTGTGTAGTACTTCTGTTTGTAATATTTCTGAATGTTTGACCCATGGATGCTGAAAGTTTTTAAATCTCAAGCAGTCTTTGTATTTCTCCCAGGGCTCTCTGTCTACATGCCAGCTGTCTGAACCTCTGCTCTGGTTCATCCTCCGAGTGCTGGACACCAGTGAGGCACTTAAGGCATTCCACGACATGGGTGCGCACACCTACCTACCTACACACACACGCACATACATTTGGGGAAATGTCCTAGTATATGGTCCATTAGACTAAACATGTTGTGTTTGTATTTGACCTACGTGCAGGTGGGGTTCAGTTGATCTGTAACAACATGGTGACCAGCACACGGGCCATAGTGAACACGGCACGAAGCATGGTGTCCACCATCATGAAGTTCCTGGACACTGGCCCAGGGAAGGCTGCTGACGGCAGCCTCAAGGCCCGGGTCCTAGCCTCCGAGCCCGACAACGCAGAGGGACTCCACAACTTTGCTCCGCTCGGTATGTGGAGCTTTCCCTTTCGTGTTTGAATGGTTGCAGTTTGCCTTGTGTTTTTCCCTTTGTCCTCTATTTGGTGTCAAAATGTGCATGTGTCCTATTGAATGCTGTTTATCTCTCTGCAGGCACCATCACCTCCAGCAGCCCCACGGCCCAGCCGGCAGAGGTCCTCCTTCAGGCCACGCCCCCTCACAGACGGGCACGCTCAGCGGCCTGGTCCTACATCTTCCTGCCAGAGGAGGCGTGGTGTGACCTCACCATCCACCTCCCTGCTGCCGTGCTGCTGAAAGAGCTGCACATCCAGCCACACCTGGCCTCCCTCGCCAGTGAGTACAGCACCACAGAACCCCCTGGGGGGGGAAATAGTGCAGAGCACTTGTCTTTTAATCAGAGACTGAATTAAATATAAACCGTTCTGAGAATTTTCTTGCCAATCAATGACACTAGTTGTCTAATTGATCGTTTAAGTGAAAACCAGCAGGACTTGCGGCTCTCTGGTTCCAGCAGGAGATCTGTTCCTCTTTGCTTAAGTGCCTTAAGGGCACACCGTCTACTGCCCCTTAAGCACAGTTTTCATAATGACCCGCTTATTTCACCCACTCAAATATTAACCTACCAGTGTTGTCTAGTGCCATTCTAAATATGCAAAAACTTGCATGGATTTTTCATGCTTCTGTGCCAGACGGTACCAGTTGGAGTAAATGAAGTTGAACATACTCCATCCTCATCTACTATTGCTAACTCTGCCGTCTCTTTGTCCTCTCCGAAGCCTGCCCCTCCTCGGTCTCGGTTGAGATCAGTGCGGACGGGGTCAACATGCTGCCTCTGTCCACACCCATCATCACCAGCGGCCTCACCTACATCAAGATCCAGCTGGTGAAGGCTGAGGTGGCGTCTGCGGTGTGTCTGAGGCTCCATCGACCCCGTGACGCCAGCACCCTGGGCCTGTCCCAGATCAAACTGCTTGGCCTCACCGCCTTCGGCAACACCTCCTCAGCCACCGTCAACAACCCCTTCCTGCCCTCCGAGGACCAGGTCTCTAAAACCAGGTAGAGGTTTGAGTGTCATATAAAAAAATAACATCACTCGTGCCACCGCAAATCTCTCTACCTAACCTGTGACCTTGCCATCTGTCTCTCCCATAGTATTGGCTGGCTACGTCTGCTTCACCACTGTCTGACCCACGTCAGTGACCTGGAGGCCATGATGGCCAGCGCCGCTGCCCCCACTGCCAATCTGCTCCAAACCTGCGCCGCCCTGCTTATGTCTCCCTACTGCGGCATGCACTCGCCTAACATCGAGGCCGTGCTGGTCAAGATCGGCCTGCAGTCCACCCGCATCGGCCTCAAGCTCATTGACATCCTGCTGAGGAACTGTGCAGCCTCCTGCACTGACCCTACGAGTACATAGCCGTCACATTAATTAAACGCTCATTGATCACATTGTACTCATTTGAATCTCACAAATAGGTCTTGGCCTTCTGTCATTGGACTTGAATCATTGTGATTTTTCTGTTTAGACCTCAACAGTCCCCTGCTCTTCGGAAGGCTCAACGGACTCTCTTCAGACTCCACCATTGACATCCTCTACCAGCTGGGAACCACACAGGATCCTGCGACTAAGGATAGGTAAAGACCACTTAACATCTACTGATGCAGTGTTGAGCCTAGTACTGCTGGGTCTATGTAATCTGGATCTGTGAAAACAGCTCGTGATATGTTAATATTGACCACGTAATCCCTGTCTCCTTCCAGGATCCACGCCCTTCTCCAATGGGTCCATGACTCGTCGCTGGTGGCGGCACACAAGAGGAGTGGCCCCGTGGGCTACATCCGCCAGAGTAGCTCCTCGTCACGGGAGTATGGCCTCGTCATGCCCTCTCCCTCCCACCTCCACTGTGTGGCGGCCATCTTGTGGCACAGTTACGAGTTGCCTGTGAACTACGACCTCCCAGTGCTGCTCAACAGAGAGCTCTTTGAGTAAGTGCTGTATTGTCAGGAAAAAAAATACCTGTTCGGTGCTTTACTCAGTCTAGCGCATCCACTGTGATTCTGTACTTTTTGTTCAGTCATGAAAAGCTAAGCAGAGCTTTCGCATGCTTTGAGCAATCAGTTTGAAGGACATTCGTTTTTTGTACCCTGGTGAGAAAACCGCTCCTTGACGTTTTCAAGCTGTAGATTAAGTCTAAAGTTCCTCTCATCCCCATCTTGGTATGTCTTACATTTTACACACATCCTCTGTAAACATGAATACTATATACTCTGTAAACACTTTACTTGAACAGGGAAAACAAAGTACAAACATACAGTGAGCTCCACTGTAAGCTTTAATATGAGGGTATTTTCACCCCATTTCTAAGTGGTTTACCCGGTAGGGATGAAAATACCCTCATATTAAAGCTGACAGTGCACTTTAAAGTCATAGTCATTGTATAATTTCAAATCCAAAGTGCTGGAGTGCAGAGCCAAAACAAATACAAATGTGTCACTGCCAATATTTGTGGAGTGAAAATATTCAGAAGGATTAAGGTTTCTGACCTGTTGAATTTAGAGGGAAAGATGTGTGTTGCTTTGTTTATACTGTTGTCCCTGTCTCTCCTGTAGACTGCTGTACAACTGGTCCATGTCCCTGCCGTGTAACATGGTGCTGAAGAAGGCAGTAGACAGCCTGCTCTGCTCCATGTGCCACATCCACCCCAGCTACTTCTCTCTGCTTATGTCCTGGATGGGCATCGTGGCCCCGCCTACCGCCGCCCAGCACCGCCTCTCCATGACGGACGATGGCAAGAAACAGCACGACCTCAGCAGCGCCAATGCTAACGCCACCACCAGCACTGGCCTCACTGACGACTCCAAACACGCGCGGCCACCCATCGCCTTGTCCGAGTCACAACTGACCACTCTGGCTGCAGCTTCCCAGTCACCCGGGGCGATAGAGCAGCTGCTGGACTCAGGCCTGCCCTCTTTGCTGGTCCGCAGCCTGGCCGGACTCTGCTGTGGCCTCCTGGCTGCAGCTGGCCTACCTCTGCCCTCCACCGCCCAGGCCGAACGACGGCAGCACCACCACCCCCACTCCTCTTCGTCATCTTCCTCTCAGAGCAGGGCACCCCTGTCTGCAGAGCTGGCAGCCCCAGTGCTGCGTTTCCTCACTGAGGTTGGGAACAGTCATGCCATGAAGGACTGGATAGGTGGGCCTGAGGTGAACCCGCTGTGGACCGCTTTGCTGTTCCTGCTTTGCCACAGCAGCGCCAGCGCAGGGGGAACCAGCGGTGTCCATGGGCACGCGGGAGCTCACTCTGCTGCCCCCGGTGGTGCGTGCTGCCCCCCTCCTCCGCCCCCACCCCAGCCTTCAGGGTCGCGCTACTCTCTGGCCTCCTCGACCCGGGGCAGCGGGCTCACCACCCAGCAGAGGACTGCAATTGAGAACGCCACAGTGGCCTTCTTCCTGCAGTGCATCTCCTGCCACCCCAACAACCAGCGGCTCATGGCACAGGTCTGGTGGAATGCATTGACTACACACATTTCCACCCTTACCAACCATATCTAATAGATTACTAACGTGTGTCTTTGGTGGGCTCTTGTTCTCTGTAGGTGCTGTGTGAGCTCTTCCAGTCGGCCCCCCAGCGTGGAAGCGTGCCCGTCTCTGGCAACATCTCTGGCTTCATCCGCAGGCTCTTCCTGCAGCTCATGCTAGAGGATGAGAAGGTCACAGTCTTCCTGCAGTCGCCCTGTCCGGTGGGTACCAAGTTTCCGTAGGCTCTGATCTAGGATCAGCTCACCTTACTTGGAGCAATTTCATTCTCCTCCAAATTGGAAAGGAAAGAACCGTCAGAGTGATGTGATATCCCAAGGTGACCACAAGAGGCCAGCGAAGTAGTACAGAAAATCACTCCACACTCACTTGCAGGCTTTTCCCAGACTGATGCTTGTCGTAGAAACAGCACTGCACCTCAGTCAAATTAATGCTCCATATTTCACCCTCCTCAATGATTAGTTGTCATGCGAGCAGTTTAGAGAGCAGTCATGATAGGGAGGGAGAAAGTGGTTTCAATTGTCTAAAGCTAATTTCATTTGAACCTCCAGCCAGCCTCTCATTGTCCTCATTATTCTGCCCCATCCTGTTTTGATGATATTAAACAGTATCAGGGAAGGGTAAGGGTCATTCCTTGGGCATGGTGAAGGATTATTTGTGCATGGCATGCCAAAAGGTTTCTGGTTATGCATGACGAGCCAAACATACCTCTCTTTTAGACTCTAATTTAGGTCATTTGTGTGCTAAATTACACAAGGTGTCCTGGGAATCACATCAGTGAAGGTTAATTATGTATGATCAGTAGGTGATTAATAGCAGGATGGGTCTACATGATAATGTGTTTACACATTAGGTAGGGCGAGGGCTGTGGTGGTCATGATATTTTGTCAGCTGGTTATTCTCCAGCAAAAGACTCGGTCTCTCTGTAATTGACCGTTAATTAACATAAACACGTTTATAATCTCCGGGCCTCCATGCATACAAGCAGCTGATGCGTGCCTTTGGAACATCTACGTTTTAAAGAAGTCTAAATCTATTTAATATACACATCACAATAAATCCCTTTTATTTTAGTCGGGTTTTAAAGAAAGTGTATTTCAGAAGAACAGAATATGAGTTGTATGTTCTTTAGCTATGGGTCATTCTTTAGGCTTGTCCGTTTAGCAGACAAGACATGCTTAAGTCCCGTGCCGTTATTGTATATGATTTTATAGTAAGAATAAAATCTTTTTACTTGGCTGAATAAAATAGAAAGAATATTTTAATTAGTTTACTTCAATTAGGGGAGGGGTGGTAAGATGAGGGGAAAATAAGAAAGGAACATATATTTTATGGAAGATATATATATTTAAAATAGGTATGGGGGATTGTAAATGCTGCAAAAAAATTACGTTGATAGAAGCCACAAAAAAACTAGATTTTTCCCATTCCGGAGAGAGTGCTGTTGAGCGTTAAAGTGATCATTTGAAACCCGTCCTATACGCCAGATTTGGTTATTTGGCAACTTTAGTTGTGAATGATGCAAACCTTAGAATGTCTTAGATATCAACACATATGTATGGGCTGCATGGTGCGACTATATGCTTCTGAATTGAGAATGTAGCTAAAAAAAGCTTGCGCTATTTTGCATCAAGCTGCACACGCTGTTCTCTCAAGGTATCATATTTTCACCCATCAGACTATTCTCAATTTAATCTTGTCTTCGCTAATATGTAACATTTGTTTTGATTGAAATGGCCCATTTATCAAATGTGCAGGAACAGGGGCTAGGGAAAAATGACATGTCATCCGTATGCCCTCTAATAGCGAATGGAGGCCACTTGCCCGCCTGTTCGTTTTTCAATCATGCCGGGTAGGCAACTGGTTTTGTAGGGGAGCATGTGCTTAATATGAGCAGCTGAGAAATAAATATAGTAGCAGCTGGGATCTCTTCTTTTTAGTGGCACCCATCTAAACTCTGCTTTCACACGCAATTGCATATAGGAATGTCTGGGCTTATAAGAACAGTTTCACGCCACGCATCGACCACTGTGTCTAGGAGCATGCAGCTTTTCGCTGCGCGGCAGGTGATATTCCACCCAAACATTGTATGCCATGGGCTCCCCAACCCTATTCCTGCAGCTACCCAGTGCTTAATTTGGTAAATCAAGTGAAATCTGTTCGGGAACATCGATAGTAACATATTTTCATAACGAATCATTTCATTAAACTGACAGCCCCTTTCTGTGTGCTTGAGAAAGGAATGAAGGAGAGAAAGGAAGAGATGAAAATGCACGGTAGTGAGATTCTGTAGCTAAAGGTAATGGCAGCATATAAATTATGGAAATATTAAAAATGCCTAATTACTAGGCTATTCAAAATCGAATACAAATTCACTATAATTGTAGGCTAACTCTGTAAGCCGCCCTGTACAATCAACAAACCAATAGCATCACCTAGGCCTATATATTCTATTGTGGAAATTCTTACACAGGGACACTCAAAGTCCATCTTGAATAATCATTGTTTATTAATCGGTTAACTGGAGAGGTTCCAACCAACTTGATGCGCCATAGTGAACGTCTGTCAGGAGCTCTCCCGGGGCAGTCCCGTGAGGTCTCTTATGTACAGACAAGTTATATTTGCATGATTTCACTTATTCATCCAAAATTAATGAATCAACGTTTGCTTCATTCATGTGACCGACCAATACTGGGTCATGCTTGTGGCAGACCGATAGGCTTCTTCTCTCTATGCTGAGACCTTGAAACTGAGAGAGCTTTCGTTCTCAATACAAGGGTCTGGACGTTCTGCCAAATTGCAGATACTGATAGTGAGGATTCGTGCAATCAGTTACTTTCATGAACACAGAAAACGGTTATTAGAAAAGCACGAACACAGACCACAGAAATGTATAAATAGAAAAGCACCAACATAACATTTTCCATCACAGTTCTTTCCCAGACTCATGGCTAAAAGGTTTTGAGCGTAGCTTAAGGTAACCATTCTCCAGTATGCATAATAATACAGTCCACAATCAAAGGCGATTTACTAGAATTTGTTAATTTTGGAGTATAGGCTCGACCAATTATATATCAAAGACATCTTAAATCATTTTTTTCCCCTTTTCTGCAGTGCATATACGGTAGGCTATGTATTGTATCATGGTGTTGTATAACGGTGCAATCATTATTTTAATTCAGGTATGCATAAGCTCTAATATGCGTATCAACTACGGCGTTCATGACTCATGACTGCCAATGTGGCATTAATACGGTCACTGCAATAGCCCTAGATAGGGCCCTATAAAAAAAAATGTTTAAATTCCTGGTTCAGTTTAGTTTTTTCCATGTTTTTATCTGTTTTTTCGCTGTCAGAAATACAATTAGATGTTCTAGGTCCACAACAATGCTTAAAACACATCAGGGGACCAATATTTTTATAATTATGATTTTTACGAGTGTGCACCAGCAAGAGAAATGTTTTTCTTTTGCGACGTTTCTGTAGCGCTCATGTGATTGCAGAGTTTGCTAAACAAATGGCCACTAGATTGATGCAAAGAATAATGACACATTCTTCCACGTAACATACGGATCACTGATGCATTTTGTTCATGTCTTGGGCAAATTAATGCATTTTCTAATAAGTTCAATACATTCAGTTGATTTCCTTCTAAATTCAACAAATGTTTGAATACAGTTGAATTCCGGTTTAACGTCTGGATTGCGTGTGTGTTCTCCGCAATGCAGAATTTATAGGACCCCGAAATAGCTCATGTCAGACTTTGTGGTGCCTTTTACCTTAAAAATATATATATATTTTTTTACTCCATCAGGCGTTTTTAGATCTAAAAAAAAGCGTTAATGGTTTACTCTACACTGGCTCAACATTTTTATTTCATCAGCGTTGAAAAGACTCTTAATTTGATCTTTGATATTTAAGAAAGCCTCACTCAATTTCTCCCTAATCTGCTTCTCACTGGAGGGAACTTGACATTTTGATTTGCTGTCAATCTAAAAATAGTGTACTTTATTGTGCTAGCTACCATACCAAGATATGGAGTCTAGAACATTTCGCTTCCTATGAGAGGTCTATCAGACTTGCCTAAAAGCCACCAGTACCTTTTTTAAGGTGCATGTTTCAAACAGCCTTTTAGGTTACATAATCTAAATCTCCTGCCAGGCTAGTGTTTGTAGTGTAGTGATTTTGTCTGGAGTGTGTACTGTGGGGACTGAGTGAGGAGGCTGAGGTTGTGTTTGGAGCTACAGTGAGCTGTCCGTGCAACCTAAGCGGCTGAGCCGTGCTCTGGCAACACCATGCCTGTCGCCTGCAGGTTGCAGAAAGCAATGGATGTCACCTTCAATGTTGTGCACATGTAACATTCATGCCTGAATGAGAAGCCTTGTTATTTCCAATGAAGGCAGGAGTGGAAGTCTACAGCCAAGGCCGGCTTCATTCACTCCAGAAGTGGCCCTGCATTGTGCTCCTGAATCTTTCATCTCTCACTTGAAGTCACGACCATTCATAACATTGGTGGCAGTGGTGTTATGTACTTGTACTGTCCTAATACTTTCTCATCTCTCTTCAGCTGTACAAGGGACGCATTAACGCTACCAGCCATGTGATTCAGCACCCCATGTACGGAGCAGGGCACAAGTACCGCACCCTCCACCTTCCCATCTCCACCACCCTCGCTGAAGTCCTGGACCGGGTGTCAGGTACGTCTGCTGCCCCTACCCATCCGTCACTATTGACAGGTTGGGCAATTAGTGTTAGAGAACGGAAATTACTTTTAAACATACTTCCTTGTAGCCCCAGCATCAACCTCATCAATATTATGTGGTCCTCAGATAAAGTGGAGCTGGGTGTTTCCAGTGCCACTCAGATAAACCCTCCTCCCACAACGACAGACACACAGGATCTAAATGGGGGAAACCCACTCTCCGTACGCTGCTCGTCATTCAAGCATTTTAGCTCTTCTCACTGGGTCCTTAAATTTGAAAAGGCAGTCATAATTGAAGTTTATACCCCATGTCAGCACCTCATACAGTCACACACACACACACACACACACACACACAATCTCCCTGGGCATTAACATTGACCTTTCCATGCGACTGCTGCGTCCACTCACATCGCCTCATTAACATCAAGGCGTAAGAGCGTCCCGCCATATTAGCTTTCCAGCAGGTGAAGATGGCTCTCTGATCAATGGCTACAGAGTGGATCAGCTGGTGCTAACTGCTAACTGTTTAGAGAGAACGAAAGTGCATAGCTACATTTACTTAGTGGCACGCCAGTCTCCTTTTCACCTCATTTAACAGGTGATTTATACTGAACAGAATTATAAATGCAACATACAACAGTTTCATAGATTTTACTGAGTTACAGTTCATATAAGGAAAGCAGTCAATTTAATTAAATTCATTAGACCCTAATCTATTGATTTCACATGACTGGGCAGGGGTGCAACCATGGATGGTCCTTGGAGGGCATAGGCCCACCCACTGGGGAGCCAGGCCCAGCCAATCAGAATGAGTTTTTCCCCACAAAAAGGCTTTATTAAAGACCTAAATACTCCGTAGTACCCCCCTCAGGCGATCCCGCAAGAGAAGAAGCCGGATATGGAGTTCCAGGGCTGGCGTGGTTACACGTGGTCTGCGGTTGTGAGGCCTGTTGGATGTACTGCCAACTTATTTAAAATTACGTTGGAGGCAGCTTATTTACATTTACATTTTTTACATTTTAGTCATTTAGCAGACGCTCTTATCCAGAGCGACTTAAATTTTTTTCCCTGGGCTGGCCCCCCGTGGGAATCGAACCCACAACCCTGGCGTTGCAAACACCATGCTCTACCAACTGAGCTACAGGGAAGCTTATGGTCGAGAAATTAACATTCAGCTCTCTGACAACAGCTGTGGTGGACATTCTGGCAGTCAGCATACCAATTGCGCTCTCCCTCAAAACGTGTGGCATTGTGTTGTGACAAAACTGCAAATTTTAGTGGCCTTTTTATTGTCCCAAGCACAAAGTGCACCTGTGTAATGTTCATGCTGTTTAATCAGCTTCTTGATATGCCACACCTGTCAGGTGGATGGATTATCTTGGCAAAGGAGAAATGCTCACTAACAGGGATGTAAACAAATTTGTGCACAACATTTGAGAGAAATACACTTTTTGTGCGTATGAGGCGTTGAAACATGGGACCAACACTTTAAATGTTCTGTTTTATATTTTTGTTCAGTATACTTAACAAAAGGCACATCTCAATAGGTGGTCCAGGTAAGTCATGACATAGCAGAAGTGGGGGTGTGGGTTTTTCCTCTCTTGTTCGGTTTTCTATATTGTTCATCAAGCAAGGGAGAGGTGGATGACATGGATTAGCCATCAGATCAACTTTTTTAATGCCCTACTCAAAGTTTGCATGTGTCAACAACAAAAAAACTTTTAAAAAACACAATTTTGATCAACTTATTTTTTTACCCTTTAGTGTATATACTTTATTGTATTTATACTTGGGATATCACTTTTCAACAGTAAACTGGCACTATGTTAGACCCACAAGCCTAACATAGTGCAAGTTAAATGCCACACCCTCATTCCCCTTTATTGCACCCTGCTGGTCAACCCTGTGATTGAAATAGCCCTGTGCAAGCTGCTGGACTGATAGGTTTTGGCCTTTACCAGAGTTATTTAAGAAGCACTGAATCCAATTTTTCCTTGTGCGCTATATAAATAACCCTTCCATTTCCTGAAATAGTAATTGGGCCCTGTCTATAAACTAACCCGGCCTGTCCCCTTCTCCGTAGTGGGATGGTGTCCACACCTATAATTTCTGGCGCTACCCAGGAAGGCAGGGGTAGGCTCGGTTAATAATACAAGTTTTTACATTTTATTAGTCGTATGTACAGGATACACATGGTATAGCCGTCCAATGAAATGCTTACTTGCAGTTTCCTTCTCAACTATAAGAAATAATACAAGATAAGAATACGAACATAAAGTAAATGGCTCAGTAGAATAGAATAAACATTTTGGCTTAAGTATAATACAGGAAGTCACAATCTATAGTCCAATATTTACATGTGCAAGGGAGCACAGCAGAGACGGCTGCAAACAGCTAGTGCTAGCCAGGGGTCTTTTTATAGGAGCCTGCTGTTAGTTGCCCTTGGAATTGCTAATGCCAGATTATCTGCTATCAAGCCCATTTTATCTGAACTCTCAGGGAATGGAGGACTGAGATGGGCTAGCTACTTGTTAGCTAATTGTATCTCTAGTTGTTTGCATAGCCTTGTTTGCGCCTACATTAGGGTTGATGTCAGTATTAGAACTTGACCGATATTTGATTCAATACCGATTTCCAATTTTAGAGTGGAAATATTCACCATAACTGCTAAATCTGCAGATTTTTATTATTATAGCTCGAATGAAAAGAAGAATGGATTGTATGGATTGTGATTTAAACAGCCCTATAAAGATACTCAGAAACCTGATTTCTTAAATTTGATGCAAGAACATTCATGTAAGCACCACAAACTGTAGGAGCACCAGAAAGACCAAATATTTTTCATCTTGAGAAACAGTCTAGTGCATTGGTTCCCAAACTTTTTATAGTCCCGTACCCCTTCAAACATTCAACCTCCAGCTGCGTAGCCCCTCTAGCACCAGGGTCAGCGCACTCTCAAATGTTGTTTTTTGCCATCATTGTAAGCCTGCCACACACTACGCAATACATTTATTAAACATAAGAACGAGTTTGTTTTTGTCACAACCCTGCTCATGGGAAGTGACAAAGAGCTCTTATAGAACCAGGGCACAAATAATAATATAATAATAATAAAAAATGTTGCTATTTATTTAACCATCTTACACAACTTTTTGTTCATCGAAAATTGTGAGTAACTCACCACAGGTTAATGAGAAGGGTGGGCTTGAAAGGATGCATGTAACTCTGCAGTGTTGGCTTGTATTGTAGAGTCTGTCCTAAATAATTTTCCACACACAGTCTGTGCCTGTATTTAGTTTTCATGCTCGTGAGGGCCGAGAATCCACTCTCACATAGGTATGTGGTTGCAAAGGGCATCAGTGTCTTAATAGCTCGATATGACAAGGCAGGATACTCTGAGAGCAGCCCTATCCAGAAATCTGGCAGTGGCTTCTGATTAAATTCAATTTTCACAGAACCGCTTGTTGCAATTTCGATGAGGCTCTCTTGTTCAGATATCGCTAAGTGGTCTGGAGGCAGGCCATGAAAGGGATAACAAATCCAGTTGTTTGTGTCGTCCATTTCGGGAAAGTATCTGCATAATTGCGCACCCAACTAACTCAGGTGCTTCACAATATCACATTTGACATTGTCTGTAAGCTTGATCATTAGCACACAGAAAATCATACAATGATGGAAAGACCTGTGTGTTGTCCTTGTTAATGCAGACAGAGAAGTGCTCCAACTTCTTAATCATAGCCACAATTTTGTCCCGCACATTGAATGTAATCCTAGATTCAGATCATTCAGGCGAGAAAAAACATCACCCAGATAGGCCAGTCGTGTGAGAAACTTGTCATCATGTAAGCGGTCAGACAAGTGAAAAATTATGGTCAGTAAAAGTAACTTTAAGCTCATCTCTCAATTAAAAAAAAAAAGTGTCAGCTTGATAACCAGCGCACTTCTGTATGCTGTAAAAGCGTTACATGGTCGCTGCCCATATCATGCACAATGCAGAAAATACACAAGAGTTCAGGGGCTTGCTTTAAGAAAGTTAACCATTTTCACTGTGGTGTCCAAAATGTCTCAAGCGGTCAGGCATTCCTTTGGCAGGAAGAGCCTCATGGTGGATGCTGCAATGTACCCAAGTGGCGTCGGGAGCAACTGCTTGCACGCACGTTACCACTCCGCTATGTCTCCCTGTCATGGCTTTTGCGCCATCAGTTCAGATACCAATCCATCTTGACCACCAAAGTCCATTTGATGTCACAAAGCTGTCCAGTACTTAAAAAATATCCTCTCCTGTTGTTCTGGTTTCCAGTGGTTTGCAGAAGAGGATGTCTTCCTTAATTGACCCCCCATAAACGTAACGGACATATACCAGGAGCTGTGCCAGGCCCGCCACGTATGTTGACTCATCCAGCTGTAACGCATAGAATTCACTGGCTTGAATGCGAAGCAGTAATTGTTTCAAAACATATCCTGCCATGTCACTGATACGTCGTGAAGCAGTGTTTGATGAAGGCGTAGTCTGTGTAGGTTTTTTGGCCTTTTCCCCCAGCATTGCGGCAGCAGGAAGAACTAAGTCCTCCACAATAGTATGCGGCTTGCCTGTCCTAGCCACGCGGTAGCTCACCATATAAGATGCTTCTAGCCCCTTATTAATGGTATCTGTTGCTTTTATACGTCTTACTACTCGAAAGTCGTCTTTATTCTCGCTCAAAAAACTCCCGTGGCTTATTGGTCAAATTGTCATGTTTAGTTTCCAAATGTCTGCTCAAGAGTGAAGGGTTCCCGCGAGAGTAACGTTTGATGTGATTGGATGTTATTTGACTAGGCTACCTGTGTTTGATAGTGTGTTATTTCGCTGAACACCAACGTTTGATGGTTTTATTTTTATTTTTGGCAGTGAAATAAGGCTACCCAGGCGAGGGTGAAAAAACCTCACCCAAATGTATAGCCGTGGTATATCAGACTGTATACCATGGCATGAAAATAATTACTGTTTACTGGTCTAATTACGTTGGTAACAAATTTAGAATAGTAAAAAACTAATATCGCTCAATTTAATATCGGTCAACCGACAAATCGGACTTTAGTCAATACTTGTGTGCCCATGGCTAGTCAGCCACTGGGGCTGTGCATATTATGACAATTAGCATCTAGTCTTTCACACAAGTGGCTTTGATGGCTTGTTGCCGAAGGGTGGCTCTAACGTGCTCCCTCCCTCTTTCAGACACCCCCAGCATCACAGCCAAGCTGATCAATGAGCAGAAAGAGGACAAGGAGAAGAAGAATCACGACGAGAAGGAGAAGATGAAGACAGACAGCGGTTTCCAGGACAACTACAGTGTCGTCGTGGCCTCAGGTACACGTTTGGCCCCCTCCTCCTCAAACCCTCACCGCATCCCTTCCTTCCCACGCCTGCCAATCATTGTGGCTTCGCAGGAATGGATTAATTGATTCTAAAGCACCAATTAGATGGCAGGTGTTGTTTTGCTTAAAGCTGTGCTTCCAGCCCTATGTTGAGCTCCTGCACTGAATGTAAACGATTGGTCTATTTGTATATGGAAATACAATGTGTAAAATATCCCAAAATATAGACAGTGTTTGATAAGAAGCACTAGACAGAAGCC
This sequence comes from Salmo trutta, assembly GCF_901001165.1. Classification (NCBI taxonomy): domain Eukaryota; kingdom Metazoa; phylum Chordata; class Actinopteri; order Salmoniformes; family Salmonidae; genus Salmo; species Salmo trutta. The sequence goes on along the minus strand of NC_042961.1, from coordinate 20,488,104 downwards.
CTCACCTCTAGGATCACATTCACTAGCATATAAAAGTACATTTTACATGGTAAATGACTGGAGTGTGTTTCCCTTTCAGGCTTGAAGTCCCAGTCGAAGAGAGCCCTGTCGACCCCTCCCCGTCCCCCTTCGCGGAGGGGTCGTGTGATGAGCGATAAGCTGACAGCCTCAGGTGTGGACCCTTCTGCCAAAACTCTCAGCGTGCCTGTCTTCCACCTCTACCACAAGCTGCTACCAGGTACTGTGTACACACAAACAGCTCCCTTCTCTCTCCAGCACCTTCCCTCCGCCAAGTGAAGCCTGTTCATCTAACGAAGCCAATTCATTGAGCCAGTGTGCCTGAGTGTCCTTTGGCTTTTTCTAGTCTGTAGTGTTGTGACCCTGGGTTGTCATGGTAAACGTAAGTAGCCTTGCACGAGCCTTGGCTTGTGTGAGCTGTAACAGCTCATAGGAGCAGCAGCCTGTTTCTGTAGCGTGACGCAGCTTGATGTACAAGTACACCCCTTGGACAGGACGCTAGTCTATCAAAGGGCCTTACCCCCAGTCTATCTCCTTAAGGCCAGCAAGATCCAAGTTATACCTAACTCAGGGAAGATGAGCGAAGATATGATCAGACCTTTGTTTGCAAAGACAAACATTTACTATGGGCAAAAGCAGCACTCCGTCCGTAATGTCTCGTCTTCACATGTAGTCATTGTTAAATAGGTCACTAGCCTTCATGTCACGTAGCTGTCATGTGTTTTCTGTCCCTCTGGGCCTGGTAGTGTGACCAGAGAGTGACCACAAGGTTTTGGTTCCTCACTGTGAACGCTGTCTCATCCCTCCACCCCCCCCCCCCAGGTCAGCCCCTGCCGGCAGAGATGACACTGGCCCAGCTGTTGACCCTACTTTACGACCGCAAGCTGCCCCAGGGCTACCACTCCATCGACTTGACTGTCAAGCTGGGCTCCAAGGTCATCTCCGACCCCGGGGTCTCGAAGACGGACTCCTTCAAACGGCTCCGCACAGAGAAAGGTATGGCAGAGCACACAAGACATACAAGCGCACACTCATGTTCAAACATACAATACATGACCAAAACTATGTGGACACCTGCTTGTCAAACATCTCATTTCAAAATCATGGACATTTAATATGGTGTTGTTCCCCCCTTTGCTGCTATAACAGTTTTCACTCTTTTGTGAAGTTTTTCTACTAGGTGTTGGAACATTGCTGTGGGGACTTGATTCCATTCAGCCGCTAGAGCATTAGTGAAGTCAGGCACTGATGTTGTGCGAATAGGACTGGCTCGCAGTCGGCGTTACAATTCATCCCAAAGGTGTTCGATGGGGTTGAGGTCAGGGCTCTGTGCAGGCCAGTCAAGTTCTTCCAAATCGATCTCGACAAACCATTTCTTATATGGACCTTTCTTTGTGCACGGGAGAATTGTAATGCTGAAACAGGAAAAGGCCTTCTTCAAACTGTTGCCACAAAGTTGGAAGCACAGAATCGTCTAGATTGTCATGATTCCTCCTCCACCAAACGTTAAAGTTGGCACTAGGTATTCGGGCAGGTAGTGTTCTCTTGGCATCCGCCAAACCCATATTCGTTTGTCGTACTGCTAGATGGTGAAGCGTGATTCCACTGCTCCAGAGTCCAATGGCGGTGAGCTTTACACCACTCCAGCTGACGCTTGGCATTGCGCATGGTGATCTTAGGCTTGTGTGTAGCTGATCTGCCATGGAAACCCATTTCATGATGCTCCCGATGAACAGTTCTTGCGCTGTCGTTGCTTCCAGAGACAGTTTTGGAACTCTGTAGTGAGTGTTGCAACCGAGGACAGACGATTTGTTTTACACGTTACGTACTTCAGCACTCGGAAGTCCCGTTCTGTGAGCTTGTGTGGCCTACCACTTTGCGGCTGAGTCGTTGTTGCTTCTAGACATTTCCACTTCACAATAACAGCACTTACAGTTGACCGGGGCAGCTCTAGCAGGGCAGAAATGTGACAAACTGACTTGTTGGAATGTCCTATGATGGTGCCACGTTGAAAGTCACTGAACTCTTCAGGGAGGCCGTTCTACTGCCAATGTTTGTCTATGGAGATTGCATGGATGTGTGCTCAATTTTATACACCTGTCAGCAACGGGTGTGGCTGAAATGGCCGAATCCACTAATTTGAAGGGGTGTCCACATACTTTTGTATATGTATTGTATAACTGCGTGCGCTCACACTCTCCTTCTACCTCCCTGTCTGCCATTTGTCCTCTTGCTATGTAGTTAGTGTGTAAAGTGAGCCCCAAACGGCTCTCTCCATGGGTCCCCTGACAGCCCATTCCACAGAGGGATTAATGGCTCTCCCCCTCCACAGCCATCCATTTCTCTGTCTGAGCGCTGGGCCTTAGTCTCCTGAGATGTTTTCAGGTGCCATTACCAGTCTGTGTAACAGGTGGCTCAGTGTGAGATGTGCATACTCAAAAGCCACCAGCACAGTCACGCCGCTCTTTTTTCACTGTGTTAAGTAATGGGTTAAAGGGAGCAAGTGTGTATCCATTTCTACAATGATGCTGTTGGCCTTCTCTCGCTCTTGGGCCGGGGTTTACTTCAGATAGAAAGCTTTTATGTTATCATCATAAATTGGCCTGGTTGACTTCAATGTAAGAGAAAGATTGAAATGTCGGCTGCATGTCACAAATGAATCGGAGCTTGGATGAGGGAATGGAGGCTTGAAAATGGCGTGGGTGCCTGTTAATGACTTCAGCGGTAATAAATACAGGCCAGTGCCTTCAGTCTTTTTCCATCAAGTTTCGTTAGAAACTAATGGAGTTATTTTGGACCCTGCTTTTATCACCTATTATCTTGTGTTCATCCTTCGAAAGAAAAGCTCTGATGGTTGAAAGCTCCCAGAGCGACTTGACTCATGACCGCCCAATCAGATTCCACCCTCTACTTTTAAACTCCACTTGTTCCCAAAGCTGTTTTAGCCCCTTGACGTTGTAGAAACATTTACTCAAGACTCATGTCCTTTGTTAATGTCACTTTAACATCTGTATAAGATGAATGTCTCATATAGATTTAAACTAACACACTATGCTCCATGTAATGGTTTTATGTGGTGTGGTTAGGTTTGCAAAGGGTCGGAAACTTTAACCGGTAAATTTCCGGAAATTTTCCATGGGAAGTTAAGCCTGGGAATTTTGCTTAAATTCATAAAAAAAGTTGTCTTATGACAGTGAACCTTTTTTGTGGGAAAAACATAAGGCAATTCTAGGTCTTGTGGCATATTTTGGTTAAATTATCCCCAATTCACTGGGTGGGGTGAATATATTTTATATGACATACATGATTGTTTTTTAACTAGAAAATAGTAGCCTACAGGAAAGTGTTTAAATCATTTCTAACTTGTTAACAATTTCTGCTAGTTAGTTTTTGCCACTATGTGGGTTTTAGCTTGCTTGACCCTCCTAACTGAGTGTTAATTCACCTGTTTTCATTTTAAAACATTTATCTTACAAAGGAGTTATTTAATCTAGCTGCTTAACTATTTATCTGTACATGGAATTGTATTTGGGTTTTTCTTTGATCATTTTTTTCCTAATCTTTACAGGAAAATGCCACAGGCACTATCTGATATGTGTAGACATTTCACTGCAGCTAATGTAGAAGGAAAGTCTGTGTACATGTGCAAATACTGTGCCAAATCATATGTGAAGAATGCAACAAAGATGCAGAATCATCTGGCCAAGTGCATAAAGTTCCCTCAGCGCTCACAACAAGCAACCTCTGACAAAAGTCCCTGTACTTCTATTCGAGGTGAAAATGATGAATCAGATGCCTTATTGATAGCAACAGCTCACGGTCCTCCTGGAATCAGAAGTTTTTTTTGACTCAATGGAGGAACATAGAGAAATACTGATGAATGTCTTGCTCGAGCTGTGTATGCAACTGGTTCACCTCTGATGCTCACAGGCAATGTGTTTTGTTGAGAATTCTGAATGTTCTTCGCCCAGTATACACCCCTCCAACCAGACATGCTTTATCTACTCATTTGCTGGATGCAGAGTTCAACAGAAGGTCAAGCAAATCATAGAGAAAGCAGACTGTATTGCAGACTGTACTACCGATGGGTGGTTGAATGTTCGTGGGAAAAGAATAATTAACTGCATTTCCACCCCTCAACCAGTATTCTACAAGAGCACAGACACGAGGGACAACAGACACACCGGTCTCTACATTGCAGGTGAGCTGAAGGCAGTCATCAATGACCTTAGACCACAGAAGGTATTTGCATTGGTGACAGACAATGCTGCGAACATGAAGGCTGCTTGGTCTAAAGTGGGTGAGTCCTACCCTCACATCACACCCGTTGGCTGTGCTGCTCATGCATTGAATCTGCTCCTCAAGGACATCATGGCACTTAAAACAATGGATACACGCTACAAGAGAGCCAAGGAAATGGTTAGGTATGTGAAGGGTCATCAAGTTATAGCAGCAATCTACCTCACCAAGCAAAGTGAGAAGAATAAGGGCACCAGATTAAAGCTGCCCAGCAACACCCGTTGGGGTGGTGTTGTCATGTTTGACAGTCTCCTGGAGGGGAAGGAGTCTTCATGAAATGGCCATATTACTGGACGGCCCCATCAAGAGGATCATCCTGGATGATGTATTTTGGGAGAGAGTGGTAGCAGCCTGAAACCTATAGCAGTAGCCATTGCACGAATTGAGGGAGACAATACCATCCTGTCTGATGTTCAGACTCGCAGATGTAAGAGAAGAAATCCGTACTGCCCTGCCCACTTCACTGTTGCTCCAAGCAGAGGAAACTGCAGTTCTGAAATGCATCAAAAAGCATGAAGACTTCAGCCTGAAGCCCATACACGCCGCAGCGTACATGTTGGACCCCAAGTATGCTGGCAAGAGCATCCTGTCTGGTGCAGAGATCAACAAGGCCTATGGTGTCATCACTAATGTATCTTGCCACCTTAGCCTGGATGGGGGCATGGTTCTTGGCAGTCTGGTGAAGTACACTTCCAAGCAAGGGCTTTGGGATGAAGATGCAATATGGCAGTCGTGCCAACATATCTCATCAGCCACCTGGTGGAAGGGACTTTGTTGATCTGAGGCTCTTTCCCCTGTTGCCTCCATCTTCCAAATCCCACCAACATCAGCCACCTCAGAGCGCAACTGGTCCTTGTTTGGGAACACACATACCAAAACTCGCAACAGACTGACCAATACAAGGGTTGAAAAATTGGTTGCCATCCGGGCAAATTTGAGGCGTTTTGAGCCTGACAACGAGCCATCCTCAACAAGGTTGGAATGTGACAGGGAAGAAGAGGCCTCAGAGTCTGATGTTCAAGAGGTGGACATTGAGGAGGTCCCGTGTGGCTCAGTTGGTAGAGCATGGTGTTTGCAACGCCAGGGTTGTGGGTTCGATTCTCACGGGGGACCAGTACGGGGGAAAAAATTATGAAATGTATGCATTCACTACTGTAAGTCGCTCTGGATAAGAGCGTCTGCTAAATGACTAAAATGTAAAATGTAATGGTTGTCTTCCTCTCAGGCTTCCAAAGCTTTCGTTTATAGACTATCATTTTACAAATGTTTTTGGGAGATGCGATGGATCATTCAATATTCCCTTTTGCTGTTCACTGAAGTCATCCCATGTGACGAGTCAACTCATTTAATTAAAGTTCAATTCGTAACTAAATTTTTTTTATTTTTTATTCTATTGGAAGGATTTAATAATTTGCAATTGTCTACTTACGTTAAGGTAGAAGGTTTCTGTCTCCATATGATATGCTAAATATATCCAATGCCCCAAAAATCTATTTAAATGGTATTAATATTCATTTTCATACATGTCTGTTAATTCCCATATATTGCCGTTAATTCCCACAAAGTTTCCACGTCTGAATATTCCACAAAATGTGCAACCCTAGGTGTGTTAAATGTTATTACGTTCACCCCTTCAGAATTGCGTTAGAACAGGTTTTTAGGGGTGCTGTATTTTATTTAGCCTCCCCCTCGTCTTGCCTTGGCGGTCAGTACCAGGGCACACATGATGTGATGGGGACGGATACATTTTGACCATTAGGATATGACAGCCAGCAAGAGCAGTTGATGTCTGTTTGATATTGTCGGCAACTTGTAGATGTGCAAACCAGGGGAAATTGCTCTGCTCTCTTCCGGCCATGACGGAGCCAGACCACCTCAAGCAAAGTCCTTCACTTCTACATGTTTTTCCCTTGCAAGTGGAAAAATGAATGACTAAAACTGAGAACATGGTCAATAATCCAGCGATTTCACTGGTAGCCTATGGCTACACACAATCTTGAGGTGCCGCCTCAACCATCTGTGGTACTGAATGCATGTTTATGGAGTGTGCTCAGAGAATTGATGATAGCATTAGCTGTGGGTGATGTGCTGCTCATGTAGAAAGTGTAGAACCACTGCCTCCCTGGGAGCTGCAAGGGGTGATGTAGTGAAGCTGAACTAATAGCTGACAAAAGCGACTCCAAATCAAGGTGTTCGCTCTTACTAACGTGTGAAGACGAGTATTCCAAACTAATCTGATTTAAAATCCACTATACCCTGTGATTCTATACCAGTCGCTCGAATCAGAGCTAAATCCTGTGTAGTTTCCACTGGCTCTGCAGTGGGACATTGCTTGCAGTAAGATATTGTTTGCTTTATACAGAAAGCCACTTTAGTGCTTTTTTTTTTTTCTCTTGCTGCAGGCTTGTTTAGCCTGCATTGTTAAGAGCCCATGCTTGGTAGCGCTGCTACAAAGCCCAGTGCCGGTCTCTGTCAGTGTGGATGTTGCTTCTCCCCAGTGGCAGTTCACAGCCTGTATGCTGCCCCTGGCACCCTGGGGCTAATTAACACTAGCAGACACCACCTACAGTCCAAGCAGTGGAGCGCGTCAACTCCTCCCTACAATGCACCCTCTTCTTCCGCACCTCAGTCCTATCTGTCAGTCACACTGGATGACTTGTCCGTCCCCCTGTTGGGTGAGATATTTTAAAAGGCAATGACTGTCAATCAGATCTGCCACCCCACTCCTAGAATAGGGGGCTGCTGTTAGTGGTTACACAAGATGGGAGGCCGGTGACCTGCGTGTTATCTGCTAATGAATGTCTGTCCAGCTCCAAACCCATTTCACCAATACTGTCTTCAGCCAGACACTAACCACCTGATTAGGTCAATCATTGTCTTCATCGAACCAATTTAGTTGAACCGCCGTGCGCTCTGAGTTCAGATAATTAGTTGAGGCATATAGATTAGAAACTGCCTGGAGCAGGCTGAAGCCTGCCAATGTTGTATATTCGGCACCACCGCTTTCATCTCTGGTCTGGGGTAAAGGAGCACTGCATGGTAAAGGGTAGTGTTCAGTGGACACACATTTTCAACGTGAGGTTGGTGCACATCTTTTCTTGTTTCTGACAAACCTCGGCCCCATTGCTCTCTGCGCTTAACTATATACTTGACTGTGCAGTAAAATACCTCTCTGACAATACTTAATGCATAGCTCTCCTACAATTTCCCCAAATAGCTTCCAATACCGCCGCTTCCCAAAACAAATCATTCCGGAATCCTTTGTCACCAGACCCATTGAGGCTGATAAATGGGGAGGATAGCAGTGACCCTCAGTAACAGTCCTGCCAGAGATGGGGGGGGGGGGAGATCTCTTAAACCAGTGCGGCGGCTTTAACCAGGGGGAGATTACATAATCCATTTACCAGGCTCAGCCCCACTAACGGCCATCTACTGAACTGAAGACGGGTACATGGAGAGATCTAGCCCCCGCCCCCTTAAAAGCCTTCAACTTCCACAAATAGGCCGTGCCTTTTAGAGCTAAATGGGTTTTGTCCCTCTAACCATTTTTAGGTTTCTAGGTCTACTCCGTAGAGAGAGAGGACTTTAGTGCCCAAAAGCCCCTTTTAGCATGGGCAGCACCATTGAGGACTTTCACCATTTTGAAGTAGTCAACTGGGTGGGACATCCTATGGCAGGGATCATCTAGATTCAGCCACAGGCGGTTTTTTTTCTCGTTTTTTTCTTGAGCGGGTGGTCGGGCCGTAACATAATTAGACATTTGTAGACTGCAAATTGACCGCAAGAAGCCCAAACACAGTGCTTTCGGAGTATTCAGACCCATTGAATTTTTCCACATTTTGTTAGTTTACAGCCTTATACTAAAACATATTAAATTGTTTTATTAATCTACACACAATACCTCATGAGATGGCAAAAACAGGTTTCTAGAAATGTGTGCTAATTTATATTAAAAATAGTTAAAAACATATGTAAATGTGATAAGTATTCAGACCCTTTACTCAGTACTTTGTGGAAGCACCTTTGGCAGTGATGATTACTGCCTCGAGTCTTCTTGGGTATGACGCTACAAGCTTGGCACACCTGTATTTGGGGAGGTTCTCCCATTCTTCTCTGCAGATCCTATCAAGCTCTGTCAGGTTGGATGGGGAGCGTTGCTGCACAGTATCAAAAGTATCCACAGTAAAAGTATTAATATGTTCACCTTTTCATATATTATGCAAACCAGGCGGCTTGATTTTTTTAATGTATTTTTATTTACGGCGAGCTGGGGGAACACTAACACACAGACATCATTTACCAACAAAGCATTTGTGTTCAGAGGCATTAGGGATGACCAGGGGTGTTCTCTTGATACATTTGTGAATTGGACAATTTTTCTGTCCTGTCAAAATGTAATGAGTACTTTTGTGAGTCAGGGAAAATGTATGGAGTAAAAAGTAAATTATTTTCTTAAGGTATGTGGTGGAATAAAAGATGTCAAACATAACTACAGATGCCCAAAAAACAACTTAAGTAGTATTTTGAAGTAGTTTTACTTAAGTACTGTACACCATTGTACATTGTATATTATTACATGGGGAATAAATGTAAAAAATTAAGCTCATTTCCTGCGCATGTTTAATTTTCGCTCGGGTGGCCAAATTCGGCCTGCAGATCGCCCGGGGAACGATGTCCTTTGAGTTAAGCAAGGATCACATAATTCCATCCAGGTCACCAGTAGGGACCAGCCAATGAATTATACTCCTGAGGAAACATTCCATAACTGCAGGTGGCGGTAAATCACCAACCTTGGCTTTATACCTGTTCAAACACACTCTAGGTGGCATTGTGCACCCTTTCAGTTTATTTGCCAACTCATAGAAGTATTAGAAGAAGAAAATTGACTACTTCAAATGGAGATGGCCTCAATGGTGCTGTCCATGCTCTGACACAATGATGTGATGTTTATCTAACTCTATGGCCTACCCTTGATTTATCACTTGAACTCTCAGGCTAATAGGATCCACTTGGTGTAGTAAAGGTACTGGAACATTCTGTAAAATAGGAGAATGTTTGTTCTTGAGCAGAATGATAGAATTCCTTGTCGTTCACGATTTGCCCTCTTTCTCACAGATCTTATCTGATATGCTCCTCTGAAGTCTAATGATTACCCTTTTTCCTGTGCCTTTTTGGTTGCACTTGAAATGTAACTGTAACTCACTGGGTTGATGCTGTTAAATATTCTCTGGGTGGCCCAGTCTCTTCTTGCGGCCTGCTGAAAGATGAGCGCTTCCTTCTCCATCACGTTTAATCCTGATTTGGAATTCCAGACAGGACGGGCCTGTTACAACCCCTATTAGTCACTACCCTCGTGACTTTTTAATTCACTACGAGGAGGGGGAAAATCCCTTTAGAGACGGGAGCAATGAATCATTTATTTTATTTTCTTCTCCAGAAGGGTGATGTGCAGCTTTTTGTAGATGACCTATCAATTGACTGGGGCTTTATATCATCATAAAACAGGCCGGCCGTGCCGCAGAATGAAAACAATAATGGGGAGCTATTTTTTACCATTCATCCTCCGTTCCATTTGGTTTTGACTTTGTGTACAGAGCCACACCTCTGACGTGCAAACAAGGACAAGTAGTCTGAGCCCTTGATTCTGTTTTAATCAGTGTGCACTTCATCTGGAGTGGCGTATCCTTTTTCCAAGGACAACCATTAGCACATATTTATGCATTCACATATGGAAATGGAAATGGTACTCCATCCCCTTATTTCTGGGAAAACTGGTGTCAGTTTCTCTCTTGCTTGAACTTGATAAATGAGTAGTGATGGCTCTGTTTTTTTCTCTCTGTCTTCTAACGAGGGATGAGTTATGAGAGATTTATTTCATTCTGTGTTTGAGATGTAAACAACGGCCCTCTTTGCTGGGCATCCCATTATTTACTTGTCATGATTGGTTGAGCGCGGCACAAAGCACTCCGAAGAACACAAGCCACATAGAAAATACCTAGTGTCAGTGAAGACACTCTGCTTTTACCCTCCTCCAGTGGAACACTGTGACATGCTGAGTAGCTGTCCAGAGGACGAGCCCATGACCCCGGGAGACGAGTGTCTGGACGCAGCCATCGATGAGTCCCTGCTCGAGACCAAACCCATCCAGTCGCCCCTGCAGGTGTTTGCAGGCATGGGTGGTCTGGCCCTGATCGCTGAGAGGCTGCCAATGCTCTACCCAGACGTCATCCAACAGGTTTGGCCTCTTCCTATTCTAATAACTACATAAGTAACTAATACCAGCACCAGTAAAATACCACTTTCACAACTTGCGTAATTGGGGAGGTATTTAATTGTAGTCCTACAATGTTAAGCCCATTTTCTAGATATGTTTAGATAAAGCATATCATCTAGAGCTCAATATTTAAGAAATTCAAGCTGCCTTTGCTACATGAAAGTCCAATGCAGATCTGAAGTTGCCAAAGTAATGCCTTGTCTCTACACTGGTTTCAGCCTATAGAGAGGCATTGCAAGTCACTGTTTTCCGTTCAGTCTAAATCCCTATTTGTCTCTTCTGGGCTCCCCCTGTGCTACATCATTCCTCCTAAATGAAAGTAAATTGATACTTTAAACGGTAATTGAGAGCGCATAGGACAAGGTGACTAGCTGGAATGGCTTCTGACAGCTGCCAGGTACTAAATCTGTTTTGTTTTGTTATTTTCTCCCCCTTCCAAATTGTTGCAGCGAATTGAATTATTCAGGCAGTCTCCCAGAGCTACTGGTGGTTTGAAGCAGACGCCCCACGAGGGCTACCAAGTGAGATGATTTGTTTTGTACTTAGCATTGTGATTAAAATGAAGCATATACATGATTGGTCATTGATTGGTTGACCATAAACCTCTCTCAACAGGATATTACATCATTCTGCATTAGTTTAACCCTTTGTGTGTCTCTGGATAGTGTTTTCAGAGCACGCTCTTAAGGCTGTGAATAATTGAGGTGTTCTCTGCTCTCATCCTGAGTGAGTCTGTTAGCAAAGTAAACTTAAGGCTTTGATGCAGGTGAGGCTTTTCTGTTTACCCAGTAGTGACTCTGTGTAGTGTTTTCTGATGGGTTAGCCAAACAGCCCAGGTCTGTGTCTTTTGTCCCACTGGTGTTTAGCTGTTTACTTACAGCACATCCTGTTCCTGGAGATCCACTCTGGCTCTTAGTGCAGCAAAGCTTGAATTGATTATATTGATCACAACTAAGCACAAAATAACGTTGTTTTTCTGAAGTGCTGCAGCTCCGATACTTGCCTTAATCTTATGGACACTGGGCACAACCTGAATAAACACTCACTGTAACAGGAGCCCAACAGTTGAGGGCTGGTACAGTGCCTTCAAAAAGTATTCACTCCCCTTGACTTTATCCACATAATGTTTTGTTACAGCCTGAATTTAACATTGATAACATTTAGACTGTTTGTCAATGCCTACACACAATACCCCATAATGTCAAAGTGGAATTGTTTATATTTTTACAAATTTAATAAAGAAGGAAAAGCTGAAATGTCTTGAGTCAATAAGTATTCAACCACTTTGTTATTGCAAGACTAAATACGTTTGAGATTAAAAATGTGCTTAACAAGTCACACAAATTGCATGGACTATATGTGCAATAAGTGTGTACCATGATTTTTGTATGACTACCTCATCTCTGTAACCCACACATACAATTATCTGTGAGGTTGCTCAGTCGAGCAGTGAATTACAAACACAGATTCAACCACAAAGACCAGGGAGGTTTTCCAATGCCTCACAAAGAAGGGCATGGTAGATGGGTAAAAATAAAAGCAGAAATGTAATATCCCTTTGAGTTATTAATTACACTTAGGATGGTGTATCAATAATCCCTGTCACTATGGAGATGCAAACGTCCTTCCTTACTGAGTTGCCGGAGAGGAAGGAAACCGCTCAGGGATTTCACCATGAGACCAATGGTGACTTTCAAACAGCAACAGAGTTTTAATGGCTGTGATAGGAGCACTGAGGATGGATCAACAACGTTGTAGCTTCTCCACAATACTAACCTAATTGACAGAGTGAAAAGAAGGAAGCCTGTACAGAAAGAAAATATTACAAAACATGCATCCTGTTTGCAAACAGGCACTAAAGTAATACTCAAAAAATGGTGACAAAACAATTCACTTTGCTCCTGAATACAAAGTGTTATGTTAGGGGCAAATCCAATACAACACATTACTGAATACCACTCTCCATATTTTCAAGCATAGTGGTGACTGCATCATGTTATGGATATGCTTGTGATTGTTAAGGACTGGAGAGTGTTTTATTTAGAAAAAATCAACGGCATGGAGCAAAGCACAGGCAAATCCTAGAGGAAAACCTGGTCAAGTCTGCATTCCACCAGACACAGGGAGATGAATTCAGCTTTCAGCAGGAATATAACCTAAATCAAGGCTGTATGTACACTGGAGTTGCTTATCAAGAAGGCAGTGAATGTTCCCGAGTGGCAGAGTTAGTTTGGACTTAAATCTACTTGAAAATCTATAGCAACACTTGAAATGGGTTGTCTAGCAATGATCAACAACTAGTTTGACAGAGCTTGAAGAATTTTGAAAATAATTAATGGGCAGGTGTAGAAAGCTCTTGGAGATTTACTCAAAGTTTCACAGCTGTAATCACTGCCAACGGTGCTTCTACAAAGTATTGATGTGTGAATACTTATGTAAATGAGATTCCTGTATTTAATTTTCCATCAATTTGCAAACATTTCAAAAAACATGTTTTCGCTTTGTCATTATGGGGTATTGTGTTGGAAAAAAATCTAATCCTTTTTGAAATCAGGCTGATGCACAACATTTGGAATAAGTAAAGTGGTATGAGTACTTTCTGAAGGCACTGTTTGGTTGAATTTATATTAAACTTGTAAATCAGTTGACCCTCTGCTTTATCCCATCAAGTAAGTGTTGAGTTAGGAGCTTTGTCCCCAGGGCACTATGCCCAGTCCCACAGCAGCTCTATCGATCTGATTAACAGTTCTCTAGTTCCATATACTCCCTACTACCCTCAGTGCCCAAAGACAACACATGACATTGAGATCCCACCTGAGTCAGCTCCTCTGTCAGTGTTTTCCATGTGTTGTCCTCTAACCCCATTCTATCCCTGGCTCGCCCTGTGCAGGTGAGTGCTCCGGTGGTGCCCTCCACCACGCAGGAGAAGCCCAAGGACAGCGACCAGTTTGAGTGGGTCACCATCGAGCAGTCTGGCGAGCTCGTGTACGAGGCGCCTGAGACCATGGCCGCCGAGCCGCCACCCATCAACAAGTCGTCAGTGCAGACCATGTCGCCCATCCCTGCCCACTCGCTGGCGGCCTTCGGTCTGTTCCTGCGCCTGCCGGGCTACGCTGAGGTGCTGCTGAAGGAGAGGAAGCACGCCCAGTGTCTGCTCCGCTTGGTGCTGGGCGTCACAGACGATGGCGAGGGCAGTGAGTGACAAAACCTCACGCAGCTTCAGGCGTGGTCAGGGAAAAACTCCTGTCCCTATTTATGAAGGATTTAGAAGCATGTTCATATTTGGAAACACCTGGTCCCTATGGTGTTAATATAGAAGGCTGCTGCATGGACAAACATTCTCAGCCCCACTAATAGCGGTTCACTTTTCCACCAATGCTCAGATTGACTTTGTCAGGCAGTTGATCTTGCCAAGTTGTGGACCAAGCAGATCGATAATGCCCATTATCAGAGTCCCTGAATACATAGCTGTCAGTGTCATAATATGGGCAATGCATGTAAATCGACTCTTCTAAAAGCACCTGGCCACAAGCAGGTAGAGGAATAGAGGGAGAGAGATTTTAATCCCTCCATTTACAATTGAGGCACGTTTGTTCCCACTGGTGCAGATCTTCCCCTGCAGTCCTTGAGACCATATCTGTCTGCTGGCCCTGTGGATCATTTAGCCAAAATACTCACACTGCCTTGTTTAATATTGACAAGTCCTACCCCCTCTCATACATTACAACTCCTATCCAGCCAACCTTTGCTCTCATTTGCCTTCATTATTGATGGCTATTTAGCTTCCCTCTCCTCTAGGGCCTGAAGTAAACCATGTTGTCCTGCAACACTTTTTTTTCTTTAGTCCTTGAGATAACGGCCCTTAATGATTGAAGCAGAGCAGGCTGCCAGCTTGTTTAGTGACACTGGTCACACAGCACACTGTCAGCCTGCTATTTAGTCGGCTGTTGTTTTCTCTGGCCTCATTCTCATGAGTGCTAAATCAATGTGTCAATCCTTTCTGGACAGTATTCCTCTAGCCATCTGTGGTCATCCCTCCTATGGTGGTCATCTCTCTCACCATCCCTCACACTCATACAATGCTTCATTCATTTCTGTTATTTATCCAATTCTTGTCATTATGAGAAGATAATAGATATTATCAATCATCTTCTCTGATTGGCTGTATCTCTCCCCTTCCTTCCAGGTCACATCCTGCAGTCTCCGTCGGCAAATGTGCTGCCCACGCTGCCCTTCCACGTGCTGCGGGCCCTATTCAGCACCACACCTCTCACCACGGATGACGGCGTGCTGCTGCGCCGCATGGCCCTGGAAATAGGAGCCATCCACCTCATCCTGGCCTGCCTGTCAGCCCTCAGCCACCACGCACCCCGTGTCCCCAACACCAGCGGGAACTCTTCAGAGGTGAAGCCCAGACACTGACCGTGTCCAAAAGGCGCTTACATGCACATACACGCTTCTGGGGACATGCTTGTGTGCTTAACACTTCAAGTGCAGACAACGTCTTTTCAACGTCATGTGAATTTAAAATTGTAGTATCTCCGGCATTTTTTAAGTCAAGTCTAGGGCTGTTGAGGTGACCATATTACCACTACACCGGCGGTCACGGGTCAGGAAGGCAGTCAAATTCCTCGTGACCATTTAGTTATGGTAATTAGGCTTCTCCAAGCTCTGATGCTGCTGATGGTTATTAGTAGCCTACCAAACTTGCTAACTGCCTGGTACTTAGCACTCTATTGTGCCTCTAATCGCTCTGACATCAATGCAAATGTAATCGAAAATCTAACCAATCACTTAATGAGAGCTCATGTGCGCAGCATTTCTATAGGCTATGCAGTTGCGCGAGGAAACCGAGTGATGGCCTCTACTAAAAAGAGGAGCATCCCATCAGCTTTCTATAGGCTAGGCCTACTATATTTATTTCTCAACTTTCCTTATATTAAGCACATTGCTTCTCTTTACAACAGAAGTATAGCCTACCTGGTTGGCATGAAAATTAACCACAGGGAAAAGCGTCCTCCATTCGCTATTTAACTGCATAGATTACATGTATTTCTTTTGCTGCCCCTGTTTCGAGACAGGTGCATGATAATGGTCCATTCTAAATTAAATCAAATTTCGCACATATATTATTTAGTATGTGTAAAGGCAAGATAAAATCAAGAATAGTCTAATGGGTGAGAGACAACACTACATAAAGAGAGCCCTAAGACGACAACATAGCAAGGCAGCAACACATGACAACACATCATGGTAGCAACATAACAACGACATGGTAGCAACACAACATGGTAACAGCACGAAACATGGTAGAAACATTATTGGTCACAGACAACAGTACAAAGGGCATGAAGGTAGAGACAACAGGAGGTTTAGAGCCTAACTGGCATACATAAGCAGCTCGTGAGTTTCAAGTTTGGATAAGATAATTTTCACCATTAAAAATGCAGCTTTTAAAATAGAAGCATTACATGCATAATCGCATTTGCAGTCACTTTTAATAATAGCTTATAGCCTACTGCCATATGCACATTGCTGCGCGTATGTGACGAAATAGCCTTTATAGTTTATCAACATTTTAAGCTAAATGTTCTGATCTGTTGCATCAGCCACATTGCGTAAAAAGTTATTTTTTACGCCAGTGATTCTATTAATTTGGGATCTATTGCATCCCACAACTGTCCGACTGTTTGGAATATTTTGTACTATGGGGATAGTAGATTGACATAGACTACTGCTTTTGCTGTTATTCGACTTAATAAAATGTAATGTTCCAAAGTTCAGCATCAGTGGCTTGTAGGCCATGAGATGTGTGGAAGCCAGGAGATGCTAAATGTGTTTGTTAATTAACGGTCAATTACTGTGAGACCGACTTTTATTTGCTTGACAATCACCGGCAACGAAATTTCGTGACCGCCACAGCCCTAGTCAAGTCTTTTACTAAACTAATTTCACACACAGGCTTATAATAATAGATGTAGCCTAAACACAAGATTAAATTGACAGTAGTCTAAATGGGTGACTATATTAGGAATTGTCTTGTGAATGAAGAGACGCAGCATGTGTAATTGACAAATAAGGGAACGGAGCTTACCAAAAAGCGACTTGAAAACCATCCTGCAGAGGTTCTTCATGCATGTCAGATGTTTTGATTTATATAACGGAAAGAGAGGACACTCGAAGGTTTCTAAAACACCTACAGTCCCATTCAAAAGTTTGGACACACCTACTCATTCCAGGGTTTTTCTTTATTTTTTAAATTTTTCTACATTGTAGAATAATAGTGAAGACATCAAAACGATGAAATAACACATGGAATCATGTAGTAACCAAATAAGTGTTAAACAATGTTATTTTTTTTATTTTTTTTAAGTAGCCACCCTCTGCCTAGATGACAGATTTGCACACTCTTGGCATTCTTGTGGTGGTATTATTTTTGCAATAGACTAATAAATGCATTTCATATACTCTGATATAAACTGGGTAGTTCAAGCCCTGAATGCTGATTGGCTGAAAGCCATGGTATACCACGGGTATGACAAAACATTTAATTCTACTGTTTTAATTATGTTGGTAACCAGTTTATAGTAGCAATAAGGCACCTCTGGGGTTTGTGAAATATTGCCAATATACCATGGCTAAGGGCTGTGTCCAGGCACTCCGCGTTGTGGACGTGCGTTAGAACAGCCCTAACTGTGGTATATTGCCCATATACCCACACCCCCTCGGGCCTTATTGCTTAATTAAAATGTTGATGCCCCAAAGGCGTGGCATTGGCTCGAACTGGGATGCCTCGAACAAGAATGTAAACACAGTTCAAACACACTCATACTCGTATTATTTCACCAGATGTCGGTCGAAGTGTGTTCTGCCTATTGCTTTCTGTTGTGTGTTCATGATGGACCAAGACGAAGATAAACCTCTATTTGGGTTGGTTTGACAAAGCATTGTGTGACAAATGGTGTCAGCCTTGTCTAATGCTTTTGGCTTGACACGATAGGAGGTTCTCACTCTCCTTTTGTCTTTCGCTCAGAGAGAGATGGGTGTTGAGGATCAGTCATGTTATTAATTACTCTACCTGGCAGGGCTTTACTCAGGGCTCTTATGCATATCTCTACTGAGCCCTTGACAAATTGGGTAATTGTTTAGTGTGAATGATAAGAGGCAGGTCTGGCTTTGAAGAGAGACGTGTCCTTTGTATTTTTGCCAACTCCAGGCAGAAGGGAACATCATGAATAGGAATTGAATCATGCACTGTCTGACTGCCATGCCCATTAAATGGAGTGATTCTACTTCTATTGAGCTTTCTGCTTTGCTTCAACACTCGCCTCCTGCTCATAGCCTTTCAAAGTACTCTGTACCCGTCTCGGACCACTGCGACGCAAAGGAGATGACGATCAACTTGTATCAATCACAATGGGGATTTTGATCACTGGAAGCTCAACGCCACCAGCATCCAGCAATACCACCACAAGGGTCCAAGCGCTATATATCATAGGCCTAAATCCAGCTAGACCGCTATAGATGTTACTTTAGATAGCAGGCTAGGCTATTACAGTACTACAGCTCAGTGTTACTGTGGACCGTTTCAGCACGTGCTCTCGTCCACAGACCCGTGTGGATTTAAGGAGTTGTCAGAGTTGAGGACAGATCTCCGGGGGCCGATGGCTTGAGCGCGGGCCAAAGTCCTGTCACAGCAGTAATGGCCGTCCTTGAGGCGGCGGCCCAGGGGTGCTGCTTTTATGTGGCCGGAGACACGGGGCCTGAGCGAGCGGGCGGGCGGTCAGTCCACTCACACACACACACACATCCCTCTTTATCTGGGAAAGTGAGCCTCCTTCCTGATTTGATGTTCCAGGGCTCAGTGATTAGTCTCCAACCTCTTATGATGAGAGCATAACTCCTCCTCCTTGTACCACTGGGAGAGAGTCAGGACTGGGCCCTGCTCCGGCCCAAACAGGACTGTCCTATACAAAACACACACTATGGCCATCTATTAAAATCCAGTGAACAATGAAGAAACTCACCAAAGGAATAAAAGACAAACCGGTCAAAATCCCAGCAGTCTCATCCCACCGACTGTAAAGTCAATGTAAATGCTGAATCATCTCCATTGCGCCCCAGTTGACTGATAGAGTTGACAGTGATCTCTGGTGGCAGAGGTGCATGTACATATACGCCACCTCCATTAGCCGGTAACATTCCCATAACGCTTGTGTGCACGTCGGGAGCGTTCCTGCGATGTTAAAGATGCGCTGGGGGAGCGCAGCGTTGGCCGCTTGTCAGTCAGCCACTGCCTCTCCCGTGGATCTTTATAGCGCGCCCACGTCGAGCCTGATGATTGTCAAAGCAGAAAAGGTGCAGTCTCAAGAAATGTTATCCTCTTGTCTAACTCAGACATCCTTTCATATCCATCTCTCTGTTCTCTTTATTCAATAATGCTCTCTCCCTGTACCACAGGGAACTCTCGTTGCTCAAATATCATACGCACAGCACCAGGTCGACCTTTGTTTAGTTCGAGCATATGCTCTTTCCCTCCGAGACTCCTCTGCCTTTTATTTGACATAATCTCCCTTTCAAACTGCTGGGCATGTGCTCTGAGCTGAACTAGAAGTGCCTCAAGTGTATAATGGCTGCGACAAGCAGGGCTGCATAGGACTTGGGACTGTGGGTAGGCAGGCTAGTTATGTTTGATTTTTCTTCCTGGAAAACCAGCATTTCGCTCTCATTCAACTTTTGATGTGAAAACTGACATTTTGAAAAGGGGAACAGTAATCTTATTCAATCCAAACGTGTCGCCCATGCTGCATTGAGAATAACATTTTTAGTCTTTTGATTTCGTAAGCTTATGGAACGCTATTATCTTTAGGCTAGGCCTATGTTGTCATCACAATGGACCAATAGACTACACTTTACCCCCTGCTGATTTCCTGTGTGGCGCTGATCACCTCCACTCGTCTGTCTGTCCCCAGCCCACAGTGTCCAGTGGTCATGGAGGGGGCACCAGTGAGGAGCAGCAGCTGTACTGGGCGAAGGGCACTGGTTTCGGTACAGGCTCCACTGCCTCAGGCTGGGACGTGGAGCAGGCCCTCACCAAGCAGAGGCTGGAGGAGGAGCATGTCACCTGTCTGCTGCAGGTAAGAGTCCTCTCGGCCGAACTAGGTGTAATACATCCTGATAGTTTCCCCAAATGGCACAAAGTGTCACTTGGCTAACAATGGGAAGACCTATGCACTTAACTTTTTACATAAGTCATTACTGTGTAGTTACCTCAGAAAATTCCTATATGTTTTGCTAAAATTGTGTGTGCTCCACTTATTCTCCCCCTGTCCGCCAGGTGCTGGCCAGCTACATCAACCCAGCAAACTGTGTGAGCCACGGAGAGGCCCCTACAGGGGAGAGCAGGGGCCACAACAGCAACGCCCTTCCCACTGTGCTGCAGGAGCTGCTCAGCCAGTCCTGCCTCATTCCAGCCATGTCCTCCTACCTACGCAACGACTCCGGTGAGTGAACCCTCTTCTTCTTTAGTCTTTATCTTGTAACTTTCCATGTAGGTTATGGTAACTCCTGTTAAGGATGGCTGTGCCTTTAACTGAAGGGGAAACTCGATGGCAAATCCCACAACAATCTATTTGACTGGTTGAACATATCAACAGTGCTTATGAAGAAAGATCCGCTCTGTTTCAGTACTGCATTTCTCAATGGCTTCGCCTGGTCTCAGACAATGTAATGAACCTTTTATTGGAAAATAAGGATCGACCAGCTTTTGTTGTAGAGTAGAAATAAAAGACAGTGTCAGTGTCAGATGTTACGGGAAACGTAGTAGGCTATAGGATGAGCTGGTCAGCTTATGCGCATTACGATGACCTTTCTGCTTCTAGGCTACCTGGTAAATTGCAGTGAGAGCTAGATGTGTGTTTGAGTTGATCGTTGCTTGATGACACAGCAGATGGAGCTGCAGTATCTTCCTCTGACATGGTGATAAGAAGACCAATATACAATACATATATTTATCGTTCAAAAGAGCCCCGAAATTCCAAGGGATGTTTCAAGTGTTTGCTCAGTGAAGATTTACCAGCTGAATACATACGACACAGTGCGGTGTCCACTTACACCCTTGGCTCTCACCCCCTCCCTTCCACAAAGATGTACTTCAGTACTCATGACCAATGATCTCTCTGTGCATATCACAGGACTTCATGTCAGCCAGGAGAGGTCTTGAGTTTTTGGGAGTACACATTCCTATAGTCCACTGCAGTCCACTAAATAATGGCACTGCTCGAACCCACAGCTTTAACCTAACACTACTTTCAATATCAAAGGGAATATAAAAACAATCTATTCATGCTAAGAGGATATAATTATATAAAACCCTAAAGATATATATAAAAAAATTATATAAAGTCATTTTCAATCTATCAATAGCTATTGCTTCTGTGGTGGTCGACGCTCTCCAAGCAATTTCAATTATACGAATCCATGCTTTCAAGATACCCATCCACTTATAACTGTCTTTTCATGCGACAGAACAAATACTGTCTAATTTGATTAGGTTACTTGTGACTTAGTTAGGTGGTAATTATTGTGGCAAATGGATTCGTTCTTTTGAAGATATGACTCGTCCATTGCACGATAAGAACACATTCTCTAATCTATATTGATCCGTTTTTATTTCATATTTTTAATCCGCGAAGGTAATCCCTAGTCCCCGGGGGGGGCGAGGGCTGACCCAGAGTTAACTGAACATCTGAGCTAGATGTTGGCTCAGTCCATTGCTCTGACTAGGTTTTCTGTCTCTTCAGCTCTGACCCTGGGGTTTCCAGAGGGGAATGCAGGCTTGTGTTCTTTCAGTTGGCTGATAACCTCCGTGAGGATTCATCTCCAACCCCTCTTTTAGTCTTTCCACACGTTTGGTCTTTCCATTGTCTGTGAGATAATATCATTCGTTTTCTCTCTTTTGGGGATAGTGGAATCTGTGGTTCTGTCCACATGTTGTGGGCATTTTAATGGATGCTTGTTTTTGTCCTGTCATTAATGAATAGAAACAGAAAAATGTTGCTCACGGACCTTCTGCTATTGCCAGGAATAAAATGGAAAGTTGACACACTGCCAAGGAAATAAAAACCTTGAACAAACCTTTTCATTGTGTTGTTTCTACAAATACACTGCTTTTAACGACCCGATCGCAGGATACATTAGTGTTCTATGGACAGATTATTGGCGTGTTTGATTTCAGCAAGGTGTGTAGACTCGCCCCCAAAAATTCTTAAGCTTCTCAAGCTGTTTGTTCTGAACTAAAATTGGCAGGTAGGCCTATATCAACGTAGCCTCCATTCACGAGGACTTGCTTTGTGTTGCATATTAGGTGGTGGCAGCTCATAGCTCTGTGTATATAGCAGCAACTGTCTCTGTGTCCGACGCTGTTAGTGTGTGTGTATTCACAGGAGCGTGTGTGTGTGCTGGTGTGAATTTAAAGCGCCCCTGGTCTCATAATTAAATAACAGATAAAGAGATGAGTATTGTAATTGGTCCTCATTATCTGGTAAATGTCTCACACGGTCACGCGTGTTGTGCAAACATGCAGCCGTGGTTGCCTGCTATTAAGTAAAAGTTTACTGCCTCCTTCTCATTGTCCCACTCCTTTCTCCTGTGTTGTAGTAATGACAGGAGTTTTTCTGCCATTGAAGTCCTCGGGCGAGAGATTTATATTATTCTTCCGGATGGGAAAATCCTTTCAGTGTAAATTTTAACAACTACCAGATATATGTAGGAAAGATAATGGACCTATATATATTTTTTTAATAATATAGTCTGTGAGAACTAAAATCACCAAAATAAAAGCTAGACAGTGCGGGAGAATAGAAAATTAAAAAACACAATGTATTTAACAGTAAAGATTTCATTTTTGAGCAAAATGACACAGCATTAGCCATGGCAAAATGCGTATAATTGTAGTAAATTAGCTTTAAAACTGCAACGTTCTCTTAGCTCCATGGCAGAATAAAAGCAAATTCCCTGTGATTCTACATAAACTAAAATTCTCTCAGCTGAAAAACTATAAAATTCTCTGATGCAAAAATGTCAAAAATAAAATGTATTGTCACACACTGGATAGGTGCTGTGAAGTGTACAACCAAGATGGGGCCTCTAAAATGTTCTCTCATATTCAGCTGCGTCCAGGCCCCCTGCCAAACCCACGAACCTAAACCCCTTTATGATGAAAAAAAAAACTTGAGTGATGAAACATTTGCCTTTATTTAAAATGGACAAATCAATTGACACGTTTTAACACCCAATTTAATTACAAATTGTGTTTTTAGTGATTAATCTACTGTGCAATATGGTCAGTTAAGTCGGTTCAGTGTGTGAGCGCTGATGGAAGCCAAGGGCTCATCTCACTCTGTTGTGTCGGCGCCAGCCCTCAGAGCCATGAGCTGTCAATAAATGTCAAGGGGCCCGCTGGTAATGAAAAAGTGGGAAGAGACTTAAGAGCACTCCTGCCGTGTCTCTTTTTTAATAACGCGCTGTGCTGAGGAGTGGGGGGGGTTCCTATCAAAAAGCATTAAGAGCAAGGTAGGGGGCAAGCAGCCCTGGGAGTTGGGGGGGGGGGGGGGTGTGTGAGACAGAGGCAGACTTGGTATTCAGTAGGAGTGTTGCCCTGGTGACACTTGGATGATGTTCTACTCTGCCTCATAGGCCAGGATCAACTGTTATAAACCTCCATCTCATTCCGACATAATGCACTGCTTTCACTTTGTATACCATTTACCTTCAATGCCTTTGCATTTTTTTTTCCTCCAGGATGCTCGTATAAACAGTCATGTGATTCCTTGGAATGTAGGCCTAGACCCTTGCCGCTTGGATTGTGTGGTGTTTTCGGAAACGTGCAGATATCTTTGCATCATAAGTGACGCCAAACCCACACACGTCAGTCTTTCTATTACATATTTTAAGATAAGGCTACAGTCCGAACCCGTTCTCATACCATGCAACATTCATCCAGTGTCTGTTCATTAAAAGCCTTGCAACTAGCTTTATTAAAGGGATACCATACTAGTTTACATTAAAAGCCTTGCAACTAGCTTTATTAAAGGGATACCATACTAGTTTACATTAAAAGCATCATTAAGGCTACTACACCACACTGCTGTCTGTCTTCATTCGTCCTCTTCATCCTCAGTGTGATGCCTAATAGCCGCCGTGATGTATATCTTAGCCCAGCCTGCCCCTGCACTCCTAAGAGGCACCGGGGGAAACCCTGTTGTCCCATTGTTTAGCGTGGCCCCTGTTCCCTCCCTCCCTCTAACCCTCAGTCCGACTTCCCGCCTCAGGCCGCACTCATTCCTCCTGCTAATCTCCCAGCTCGCCGCGCCGCTTGCGTATTGTTCCACATTAGTCATCGGTGTCTTGGCAATCCTTTTGGGACGCATTACGCCGCCGCCACGCACTCCATCACAGGAAGTTAAGCCATTAGTGAGAGGTAATACCTTTTAATGTCACTGCGAAACTCATTCATTTTAATTGAAAATGTCCTTTCTCCCCTGGCTCGCTCCCCTCCTACCCTCAAACATAACCCTTCTCCCCTGCATTTCACCGTTCATCCTTGAGTATGTGCGTTGTGTGTTAGGAACAGCTTGTTTAACAGTATGCATGCAGTCAATGGTTTGAACAGCTTGTTAAATGGTATGCGTTAATTTTATATAACCTTTATTTAACTAGGCAAGGCAGTCAAGAACAAATTCTTATTTACAATGATGGCCAAACCCGGACGACACTGGGCCAATTGTGCGCCGCCCTATGGGACTCCCAATCATGGCCAGATGTGATGCAGCCTGCATTCGAACCAGGTACTGCAGTGACGCCTCTTGCACTGGGATGCAGTGCCTTAGACCACTGCGTGACTCGGGAGTCAATTATTTTAACAGATTATTAAACAGTACATACATTATCAAAAGTATGTGGACACCTGCTCGTCGAACATCTCATTCCAAAATCATGGGCATTAATATGGAGTTGTTCCCCCCCTTTGCTGCTATCAGCCTCCACTCTTCTGGGAAGCTTTTCACTAGATGTTGGAACATTGCTGCAGGGACTTGCTTCCGTTCAGCCACGAGCATTTGTGTGGTCGGACACTGATGTTGGGCGATTAGGTCTGGCTCAGTCGGGGTTCCAATTCATTCCAAACATGTTCGATAAGATTGAGGTCAGGGCTCTGTGCAAGCCAGTCAAGTTCTTCCACACCGATCTTGACAAACCATTTCTGTATGGACCTCAATTTGTGCACCGGGGCATTGTCATGCTGAAACAGGAAAGGGCCTTCCCCAGTTGGAAGTACAGAATCATCTAGAATGTCATTGTATGCTGTAGCATGAAGATTTCCCTTCACTGGAACTAAGGGGCCTGGCCCGAACCATGAAAAACAGTCCCAGACCGTTATTCCTTCTCCACCAAACTTTACATTTGGCACTATGCATTCGGGCAGGTAGTGTTGTCTTGGCATCCGCCAAACCCAGATTTGTCCGTAGGACTGCCAGATGGTGAAGCGTGATTCATCACGCCAGAGAACTTGTTTCCACTGCTCCAGAGTCCAATGTTGGCGAGCTTTACACCATTCCAGCCAACGTTTGGCATTGCGCATGGTGATCTTAGGCTTGTGTGCAGCTTCTCAGCCATGGTAACCCAATTCATGAAGCTCTCGGAGAACAGTTCTTGTGCTGACGTTGCTTCCAAAGGCAGTATGGTACTCTGTAGTGAGTGTTGCAACCAAGGACAGACGATTTTTACGCGCTTCAGCTCTCGGCGGTCCTGTTCTGTGAGCATGTGTGGCCAACCACTTCGCGCCTGAGCCGTTGTTGCTCCTAGACATTTCCACTTCACAATAACAGCACTTACAGTTGACCGGGGCAGCTCAAGCAGAGCAGAAATTTGACGAAGTGACTTGTTGGAAAGGTGGCATCCTATGACGGTGCCACGTTAAAAGTTACTGCGCTCTTCAGTAAGGCCTTTCTACTGCACACAGTTTGGTTTTGTAGCATGTTGTGTTTTCCAACAATGTGATTTGTTCACTTCTTGTGTAGTTACTTAGGCTGTATTACTAGCTGCTTTATTCATCTTGTATGTCCTTGTCCATATTGATTCAGACACGATGTGCACATTCACACGCGTACACACACACACACACACCTCATTCAGGTAGGTGCAACTGACAATTCAAATGTTGTGATGTGTGTTCCAGATGGCAGTCGACACATTTGAAACCGAGCAGATCTGACCCACGCTCAACCTCTCTCCTTAGAATGCAGGATACACATGCTAGTGGAGGTTAAATTCTGTCCCCTATGTTGCATGTCACTGGGAACATGCCACCCTGACCTTTTTGTGATATTTGAAGAAGCTCCGAATCCTAATAAAGCAAACTCATGGAACATGCTCTAAGCATGAAGTGCATTGTATCTCACAGAAGCGCATGCTTAGGCATAAGTGCATGCTTTTGCTTATGCCTACATTCTCCCACAGAATCCATCATAGATGAGGCTTAAGTCTAATTCATATATTCTCATTTTATTGTAAAAATGTTCCCTATTGCACAGTACATCTAGAGTTTAGTTTATTCATGTGTTTATAAAAGCTTAGATTTTTATACAGAAACTGGATCGCTGACACTACCCTGAAATCAACATGAACAAATAGCCTACATCAAAATAACCGAACAGAACGTGGAAAGAGATGCAGAAAGAGAGAGAAGATTAAGTCTGGCCTTATGTATTAGTAAATGCAGAATGGAGCTTTTTGCCAGAGCCCACAAGTTACTTTCCACCCCTGCGGATGATTTAATCACCACAGCAGACTCTCCTTTTTATAAAAAATACCTCTCCCTCCACTTGCCTTTTTATTGCAGATCTCCAGGTGGTCGATTTGAATTTAAATGTGAAATTGTCATTTCCACTCCTGCTCTCTTTGCAGATCAGTTCTTGTGGAGACGAAATAGACAGAGATGGTGTATCTCTCTGTTGTGATGTCTCCATATCATGAGAAGCGGTGACTAACACTTTGGTGTGTGTGTATAGCCTATCTGACGGCAAGCAGCACAGTACATTACAGCGCCACGCCATGGCCCTGAAGCCATCCGGACCAGTGACGTCAATATCCCTTTGTCTGTTTTTTTAATCCACTTGACAAAGGAGATTGGTCGGTAACACTGTCCGTTTCCCTCATTCTAATGAGTCCAAGGTGAAGTTAGTTCCCCCCAGGCTGTGCTGGCCTGCAGCCCAACCCTGTCTATCGCCCCCTCCTGGATCCAGCACAGCCATGGTCCTGATGTCTCCACCAGCTCACTATTATCTCTCTGGTTCATGGCTGTGAGACGCCACCTCCCACGGAACTGTCCACCCTCAATCTCTGTGTGAGGAAACTGCTCCCCCCTCCTGTTTTAATATCTTGCCGTTTGCACCTTTTTTATAACTAATACCTAGTTAGAGGGAGGAGGAGCTTGGCATGTACAATCCAGTATACGTTTGTTGGGGTTAGATGGAAGCTTGGTTTGTGCCTTGTCGTTTGGGGGATCACTCCCACTCTGGCTCACACAACGGTGTAGATGTAAACAAAGACAATGACGAAGAGGTTAAGGAAGGTGCCAACGATTCCCAGCAGGGCCAAGATGGACTCCTCCTGCTCCTCCTTGCTCTCTAGCGCCCGCACCTCCTCAATACTAATGACCGTTGGGCCCATGGCCATGACGCTCGCCCAACCTGGCAAGGGTGCTGCTGGCACTTATCTGCAGAGGGGGAGAGAGAGACAGAGGCAGCCCACCTGACATGGAGGCACATACAGAGAAATGAACATTAGATAAGAGAAACAGAACACAAGCCCACAGTCCGGAGTGAACACAGACAATGGGAATGAATTTAGATGTTGCAGTTTAATGCTGCACTGCTATGATGCATCCAACTCCCCTCCCCACTAGTCCTCTCCTACATGTGCTTTATACGACACCCTGGGGAAAACTGAACCAAAAAGCCCTCGGCTAGCCTAGCCAACAGAATCCTCAAGAAGAAATCAATGGTGATCGAACAAAACAATAGACATGCACAGCACAATGGAGATTTAACTGCAAATGCCACTGTTTATTACCTGCTGTTGCTGTGCCCACCGCAATAGATTCCTAATATTCGGCATCCCTTACGGTCTATCCGCATTGAAAATGTTTAACCTCCGCAAATGTTCAGTAACATTGGAGCATGATTTTAATGAGCCCCTTACATCCACCCTCTTTTTCCCCCGAAGGCGGTTCATGATTCTCTCCCCACCCCTCCGTCTAAGTAGATTTCCTGAGCATGATGTCCCTACTGAGCAGTCTGAAGGGAGAGGACAGGGGCTCTGGCTAGTGCCAGCCCTCCAGGGAAACCTACAAGCAGGTAAACCATGCCACAGCCAGCCAGGGCTGAGAGGTAGGCAGCGCAGAGCATACAGCCAAAACCTCACCAGCGTCAACAATAATCAGCCCCCTCTGAAACAGGCAGATCCTACCATATTTCAGAAGAGAGACAGAATAGAAAGAGAGGGCAGAGGAGAGATGAGAGAGGGGTGAAAAAGGTGTCTTACCCTAAGGCGTGTGAGGAGCTGGGTGACATCCAGCATGCTTTTGGGTCCTCAGCGGAGAAGCATGGCCACACACAGGAGCCTGCATTTGGGGGGGACGGGGGGGAGGCTGGCTGTGTAGCCACGCTCCCAGCGTCACAGAAAGAGGAAAAGAAAAGGAGATCCGGGCTCCAAACTGCGTCTTGGTGCGCGGCACTGTACGCAGACACTGCTCTCTGTGAAAACCACCCCCTTCTTGCCCGGATGAATTCTCCAGTCCTCTGCGCCACCCCCTTGGTTAAATACTGCCTTGGTTTTTGTTGCGTTATTGTCTCCTTTTTGCTTTTGTTATTTTATTCGTCAGGTCTCCACCACCAAAGCTGAAGCACTAGGGGGCTTCTTACGCTCCCCCTCCCCACTACTCTCCCCATCCTACCGTCCCACTCTCTCCAATTCCACCACAGCCCCCCTCTTCCTCCTCGGCTCTTGTTGGCTCTTTGACCCTCTTAGCAGCTCAAAGAGAGAGCCCCGGTCTCTGTGACAAATGTACACGCCCCCACCCCCTCTTCTCTCCTCTCCTTGCGTCCTTCCTTGCTTCTCTTTCTGGAGCAGAGCAATTAGTGCCTTTCAGAGGCGCCTCTCTCTCGCCTGCCTCTGAAACCCGGAGCTACAGCCGCGCATGGTTACTCTGGAGCCGCTAGTGCTTGCGGCAACTACTACCGCGCCTCCAGTCCGCTGTAGAACAATCGACTGATACTACAGACAGCCCACGCCACAGCAAGTGTTATTCCAAAGAGCCAGTAAAATCCCAGAGAGCTGTTTGTGAACAACCGGAGAGCTGGAAAGCCGGAGTGCTGCTGCGTAGCTGTTGCTGTGTGGGTCTGCAGCTGGTGGCAGCTGTGTTGTGGCGGGTCCCCTGTGCAAGACGTGCCGTGGGAGAGCCGTGCATTGCATAACCAAGCAGAGGGAAAGAGGCCAGGTCCTGGTGGCTGTGGCGGCAGGAGTGAGGGAGGGAGGGAGAGAAGGGAGGAGGGACGCTTTCTGCCATCTCCTCCTCTTCCGCTGTGGGGGCTAGTTGAGCACCAAACAGAAAAAAAGAGGGGAGCGAGAGAGTAAAGTGGGGACGGGGGGGTGAAGTGACCCCTTCCTCAACGCTGCACGGTGGCAGAACGTCTATCCCTTTGTAAAGCATAGCTAGACTGTCATACCTGCGAAAGGAGAGGTGTGGAAGAGGAGGGGGAGGAAAGGAATAGGTGGCTAAGAGATGAGGCTGTAGAAAGATGTCGGGCCTCATAACATTTGCCTCGATTTCTACGTGCGCCATTTCAGAAAAGTCTGTGCACGTAACAAAAATATTGAGTCTTATAAACTTGGTGCGTGCCATCCATACACCTTTCCTGTTATAAATCAGACATGTCACAAAATTGTGTGAGCGCTAACAAGCATTAAAACGCCGCCTGAAAAATGCCTTCCATTAACCATGGTGACAATAACGCTCTTTGTTTGCTGTATAATTTGGAACTATGGTCATTAGGTCGTGACAGTTTCTGAAAGAGCGATGGCAATTTTCATCACATTTCTGTGGAGGTGTGGGCAGAATGGTTTTTATATTTTGCATTGACTTTTTCGAACTCAACATGCATGCTACCTTTTGAGTGCCTGTCAACACATTCTGCAAAATTGATTGTATATGTATTTACTCAGTGGGTTGAATACTTATCTAATCAAGATATATTTGTAAAAAAAATAACAAGTCTTCCACTTTGGCATTAGAGTATTTTGTGTAGATCGTTGACAAAAAATACTTTTCAATCCATTTTAATCCCACTTTGTAAAAAAACTAAATGTGGAAAAAGTCAAGGGGTGTGAATACTTTCTGTTGGCACTGTGTGACCGCTAGGGCCGGGCAATTAAGTTATAACTACCACAGTCATATTGGCTACCCTTGAAAGTACCTCGGCTATGGCATGTTTGTCTGTAGAGGTACACTACGTCTTTTTAACGCTAGAACCGCCTGGTCTTTCAGCCTAGCATATTTTAAGCTTATTATGTTACTAGTCTTTGCTTAGTATCCAGAGCAATGCTGCCCTGCGAGTGGTCATGTGCTGAACACATTGACAGCGGGGATGTTCTTGGAAGAAGTGATATTTCGAAATCGAGCTTCACCTCTTGAATTGAGTTATTTGACAAAGGTAAGTGTCATGGAATCAAATGTAGAATATGCTCTTTCTGATACTATATAGACTGAACAATCATATAAACGCAAAATGTAAGGTGTTGGTTTCATGAGCTGAAATAAAAGCTCACAGAATTAGTCCATACGCACAAAAAGCTTATTTCTCAAAATATGTTGCGCACAAATTTGTTTTCATCCCTGTTAGTGAGCATTTCCCCTTTGTCATCCAACTGACAGGTGTGGCATATCAAGAAGCTGATTAAACAGCATGATCAGACACAGGTGCACCTTGTGCTGGGGACAATAACAGCCACTCTAAAATTAGCAGTTTTGTCACCCAACACAATGTCACAGATATCTTAAGTTTGAGGGAGTGTGCAATTGGCATGGTGACTGCAGTAATGTAAACCAGACCTGTTGCAAGAGAATTGAATGTTCATTTCTCTACCATAAGCCGCCTCCAACATCGTTTTAGAGAATTTGTTAGTACGTCCAACCGGCCTCACAATTGCGGACCACGTGTAACCACGCCAGCCCAGGACCTCCACATCCGGTTTCTTCACCTGCAGGATCAACTGAGACCAGCCACCCGGACAGCTGATGAAACCGTGGGTTTGCACAACCAAAGAATTTCTGCACAAACTTTCATAAACCCTCTCAGGGAAGCTCATCTGCACGCTTGTCGTCTTCATCAGGGTCTTGACCTGACTGCAGTTTGGCATCGTAACCGACTAAAGTGGAAAAATGCTCACCTTCGAGGCCACTGACACGCTGAAGAAGTGTGCTCTCCTCGGGTGAATCCTGGTTTCAACTGTACCGGGCAGATGTCAGACGGCGTGTATGGCGTTGTGTGGGCGAGTGGTTTGCTGATGTCAATGTTGTGAACAAAGTGCCCCGTGGTGGTATGGTATGGGCAGGTATAAGCTACCGACAACGAACACAATTGCCTTCTGTCGATGGCAATTTGTAAGCACAGATATTGTCATGTGATCCTTTACTCACCAGACATGTCACCCATTGAGCATGTTTGGGATGCTCTGGATCGACGCGTACGACAGCGTGTTCCAGTTCCTGCCAATATCCAGCAACTTCGCACAGCCATTGAAGAGGAGTGGGACAACATTCCACAGGCCACAATCAACAGCCTGATCAACTCTATGCGAAGGAGATGTCAAGCTGAATGAGGAAAATTGTGGTCACACCAGATACTGACTGGTTTTCTGATCCACGCCCTACTTTTTTGTAAGTTCTTTTTTAACAACCGATGCATATCTGTGTTCCCGTTAATGTGAAATCCATAGATTAGGGCCTAATGAATTTATTTCAATTGACTGATTTCCTTATGAACTGTAACTCAGTCAAATATTTGAAATTGTTGCATGTTGTGTTTATTTTTGTTCAGTATTACATGTCTTTGCTGGGGGGGGAAATGAACAGTTAGCAACCCATATAGAGACCACCAGTGTTTTTGGGTACTTCAAATCACATACAGAATGATTTGATTGAATCGGTCGGTGAAGTCATATAAAACCACATTAAACAGGATATCTATGGCTGTGCTTCTACACCTGCATTGCTTGCTGTTTAGGGTTTTAGGCTGGGTTTCTTTTCAGCACTTTGAGATATCAGCTGATGTAAGAAGGGCTTTATGAATACATTTGATTTGATCGATGCTCCACCATTTGTTGCTGTTAAAGTTGATGAGTCGACAGCTGTTACCAACGACTCTCATCCCTTGCCATCATATCCATCGAGACTGAGACTCAGAAGGATCGGCCTCTTCTTGGCTTGTCCCTGGCCCCAGGTCAGCGCTGCGGTTACAAGCCTGTTTGGAATGTGGTCTTAGCAAGCCATGACGGTCCACTACTTCCCTAAAGGATTGCTCTGCTTTGCAAACAGATCATACCGCTAGTGTAATGTACATGTACGCTTGCACAGTTTTAGCAGCACAGCACTCTGCTCTACTTTACATAGGGCACATTCCAGTGCTCCACAGAGAGCTCAGTAATGGGATTGTGATGGGGGTTGGCAAGGACACCACTGTAGATACAGCTGCTCCATAACTTCCTTTTGCCCCCTAGGAAGAAGGGAGACCTGGTTAGGAGGTTGGCACTGGTGACTCAGAGCCCCAACTGTTATCCTTCCAGCTGCCCTCTCATAGGGCACTGAGGCAGAGACGGGAGGAAGGGGGTGATAGATCCCACCCACGCTCCCTCGCCACAATCCACTCCCAGGGACGACTCGATACTAACCTGGTTAACGTCACTTCACTTGATTTTATGCCCATTAACGGCAAACGAAGTGCGTGGCAGGTTTTATGAAGACCTATGAATGTCATATCCTGTTCTCTCAGCAGTTTTGTTGTGGCAGCAGGGAATTTCTAACTGTCATTACCTAGACATTACTGAGCTTGCACCAGAGCGCAGTATTGATTGGTCGTGCTGTTTGCAGCACCTGATCTGAATAGATCAACTGAGGCTTACATTTGAGTGGATTAATGCATGCTACATTGGCTTACATCTTGTTGTATGAACCAGTTTATTTATTGTTTGCCTTTATTGGCACCAGATCACTGAACACTGATAGCCCCACTCCTAAATTTCTATTAACCTGAACCCTTATCGTCCAGTGTCCACTTTTGAGCCAATGGTGGAACTCTCCTCAGCCCTGGCTTCCTGGCTTTGCGTCGAATGTTTGACCAGCTTCAGTGGATGATCAGCACTCAAATATTCCATGAGAGGAATGCCTCAAACAGTGATGAATGGATGAACACCTCCCTGATCATTAGGATCCACATATACCAATCACTCTAATGCTGGGCAATTACAAGACAATTAATGGCAATTATCAGCAGGGCAAATTCTACAGCATCAGCCTCTACGGTTCCCAGGCAAACCATTTGAAATAACTCCAATCCCATGAGTCAAATTACAACTGTGGTAAAATTATTAGGTTCCCTGGTGTTTTGTTGCACCCAGAGGAACGACTTGTTCTCAAGGGGACTGGGGAGGCTTTTTTACGGTTCAGAATTTTGGCTTGATTAGAAACAAACAACTTAACTTGATTATGGCTTTTTGTCTCCATTTGAATTTGTCCCTAAAATGTATCCATCATCCCAAATTGTTAAATTCCCTGGTATAGGTATGCTTACTTGACAAACAAGAAACCAATATTCTCACGCTAACCACTTCTATTGATGTTGCTGAAGCTTACATTTTTTTTCAGAAACTTGCTTAGTTCAAAACGTTCTCAAGATTAAAGAATCAATTCAAAGCAGCAGATCAGCTAGCCGTTAGGCCCCTCTCCCTGGCAGATCTCATGGTTGGTATTCCTCTTCACTTCCCTTTGTTTGACATTTGCTCATCCTCTCATCTCTCCTGTGTTGTGCCCTGCCTGTCAGTCTCAGTCCACTCTGGCACTCTCTCCCCCGCCGTCTCCCTAAGTGTCCAGAGCTGAGGGATCTCCTGGGCTCTGATGCAGCCCGCCTCAACCAGCCCAGCCAAAACACACTTTCTTTTCTCATCAGGTCTGCCACCATGCGCATCGCTGCTCCCTCCCCATGGACGGAAGGCAGATTGGGAAAATAAGAGGGAGAGCGTCAAACAGATTGGGAGAGTGGGGAAAAAAATTGGGCTAAATATCCAAAATGAATTTTTTTTAAAATGTCGAAACATGCGCTGAAAGCACAGGTTTTGGCTTACTTGGCCTCTGGCAGACAGAATGCTACTACACCGGAGTTATTCACCAACAACAATCTGTTTACTTTGGTTTTCACTTTTTCCCAGCATAACAAGGTTTTTATCCGGCTCATGTTTTTCTGACGTGCCATAGCGAGGGTACCCCATTTTCACCCCTGTACACTAATTTACATCACAGGGGTGTCCTTTTCTTTACAGGTGCCCTTTTTAAATCCCTCTTTTCCCTGTGTGGTGGCGTGGATCCCGCCGACTCCCCTCACTATGAAATACCAAGCTTCAGTCCTGGACTTGTCAGCTCTAATTACAGGGAGAAGTCCTGCTCCTCTACAGGGATAGCAGGGCTCTAAATTGGTAGGAGAGTAATGTAGTAGGCAATGTGATTTTTAGGTTAATTAAAATGGAGGGGCTGAGAAATATGACAGGTGTCTGAATTTTAATGTTTTAAAAAATATATTTTAGACCATTTCTTCAACCACCCAAATGCCACTGTGGTCATGGTGAAGTTCACACAGTTTACGCAGCACAAGGATAGCTGGCTTATTGTAGAGTACTGGATAGTCTTGGAAACTGAAGGGACATATGACCTCACTGGTTACAGTTAGCCAACAGTCTTATTGTTGATGGTTGGATTTGAAGTTTATTACCAGCTCACAAGGCTTTACCAATTTTGGGGATTAATATCTGTGGAAGCTAAAAAGAAATGAAGTACCACTAAATATGACTATATATTGTGGAGATTACCATACTAATGATGATGATGATGATGATGAATGATAATAGTGGTGAAAAATGGCATGAGAATAATGGGACTTTTGGGACCCAGGGTGAATACGTTTTCCATACCCTCGCACCATTTGAAGCTTTTATTGCTTCTCCGAACATATGAAAATGATGCCCCTCTGGGTCGAGACATTACCACAATCAAATGGTTGCATAAGCAGGTTCTCTGGGCTATCTGTACACTGATGTTTGGGAAAGGTCTATTTTTCCTCTACTATATGAGAAATGTAAGCCATTACCAACTGATTTTGCTACGTCAGCAGCATTTCTGCACGCAGAAGGGCCCACTTATTTGGGACTGGTAATTGCTTTGAATAATTTCTCACTAGTTCCTGGTCCAACTTACTTCAAACAGAATGGCATCAATGAATATGGGCCTTATATTATGCTGTAGTTTGCATGCTAGACAGCTTTTGGACGATAAAAATAAATAGAACAGCTGATAAAGACCTACTGTCTGGGAGGAGAAGAAAAAATCCCATTGCAAAATAACGCTTTTTAACCTATTCATTGATGGAAATAACAGTCGATGTAAATGCATTTGACTGGTCATGCTTATCGTTCTATAGGTTAATTTGCGTAATTTAGTAGAATTAAATTGGCCCGTGTACAGTATATTCGTTATGCATCTTATTTAACACATGCGTAGGCCTACAGCATACGGAGCCTTTGAGAGGAAATGGAAAATCTGTCAGATAGCAAGAGCTGCTGCTGCTGCAGCATCTCAAACAGCAAATGCATAGGCAACGGAAGGCAGGCATCGTCACTGCGTCGCACGTCACTTTGCATTGAGCTGGGGGCAGTATGCGTTTTCAAAACGCATACTTCGTTGTTTGAAACCTGAACGTTTTACTTCTTATTATGAGGCATGTCTTACCTTGCTTCAAAGTAGCCTAGCCAAAATCAGATTTTATATGAACTGTCTTTCATTGTCCAGTAGCCAAAGGCACAATCCTAGTCATATTATCAACCCATGTTAGTTGTTGCATATTAGATCTCCCCTCTTCCTGTATTTCTAACTGATATTTTCATCTCACTCATGTGCGGTGCGCTTTGACAACTGTGTTTTTCTAATTGTATTATGGAACGAACATTCGCACTTAACCTACTGCCTTGTGCGCATTACTGCGCTTATAATGTGAAGAATTAATACTATCTACATGTTAAGCTAAATGTTCTGATCTGTTGCATCAGACTGGTTGCTTTTTAAGGTTTTATATTTAAAATATTCAATTATGTAGCTTGGCCTACTGGTTGTATGAATCTGGGATCTATCGTCCCACAACTGTCCCAGTCTGTTTTTCTGTTCTTTCTTGACAAGCTGACCAATAGAATAGGTCAACTCTTCTACTATGGAGATAGTACATTGACACATGCTAGTGATTTTGTTGTCCGTTACTCATCTTATTGACTGAGGAAAAGTAACCGTGGACAGTAATATCATCTACAAAGTGCGCAGCCACATTTGATAAGGACTGCACATCGTTGTATCCCTGATGTAGGTTTCGCTGTCCTGTGCCCCTTTGTAACATGGGTACCAATGGTGGAACATGCTTCCCCCTTTGTTTTGTAACTGAATAGATGGCAGGTTATTGTCTGGTTAATGACTTCAGTGATCAGAACATCCCGTTAAAGGGACATCTGGTTTAAATAATGCATTTAATTTTCCTATGGAACGTTGAGATGTGTTGTGATAACTATTGCATGTATTTCATAGGTTTAAGATAAGGGAGACTCCTCTCTTCAATGTATAGAAGGGTGTGTATGCTACTCTTCCTCAACGGTCATTCATAAAACCTGGAATTTGATTGAACTATTTGTCCTTCAAGATTCCGAACCCAACGTTGGTTTTTGGATTTGTTGTGCCATATGCTAGCTATCTACCATGCTGCTCTGTGTTCGTGGTGGGACCTTACGGTGAGTTCTGTTATTGCTTTATTGACCTCTAAGTTTTGTTTGGTCACCTGCTGTTTTCTCCCATGATGAGCTGAAATGGAATGGAAACATGTCCCCTGGCTTAGTAACATGTCACTGGCCCCAGCAGTGACACACAATGACAGGGGCAGCCTATTTACTTCTGTTTAGACAACTCAATGTAATCTCAGAGACAGACCAAGGATTCCCTGCAAAGTGGTGTGTAGCATAAACATCGCTGATTACATTTTTGCTGACTCAAGAAAATTATATTTAGAATAAGCAAAATTCCCACTAGGCATTGACGTCCTCCCCCATCTCCCTTTGCCACTATCTTATTTCTTTCATTAAATAATACCCGCAAAACACCAGTCAACAGTCAACATCAACAGTGAAGAGGCAACTCCGGGATGTTGCTATTCTAGGCGGAGTTCCTCTGTCCAGTGTCTGTTATTTTTCCCATCTTAATCTTTTATTTTTATTGGCCAGTCTGAGGTATAGCTTTTTCTTTGCAACTCTGCCTAGAAGGCCAGCATCTCGGAGTCGCCTCTTCACTGTTGACGTTGAGACTGGTATTTTTGCGGGTACTATTTATTGAAGCTGCCAGTTGAGGACTTGTGAGGTGTCTGTTTCTCAAACTAGACACTAATGTACTTGTCCTCTTGCTCAGTTGTGCACCAGGGCCTCCCACTCCTCTTTCTATTCTGGTTAGAGCCAGTTTGCGCTGTTCTGTGAAGTGAGTAGTACACAGCGTTGTACGAGATCTTCAGTTTCTTGGCAATTTCTCGCATGGAATAGCCTTCATTTCTCAGAACAAGAATAGACTGACGAATTTCAGAAGAAAATACTTTGTTTCTGGCCATTTTGAGCCTGTAATCGAACCCACAAGTGCTGATGCTCCAGATACTCAACTAGTCTAAAGAAGGCCAGTTTTATTGCTTCTTTAATCAGAACTACAGTTTTCAGCTGTGCTAACATAATTGCAAAAGGGTTTTCTAATGATCAATTAGCCTTTTTTTAAATCCTAAACTTAGATCACAGGAGTGATGGTTACTGATAATGGGCCTCTGTACACCTATGTAGATGTTCCATAAAAAATGTGCTGTTTCCAGCTACAATAGTAATTTACAACATGAACAATGTCTACACTGTATTTTTTATCAATGTGATGTTATTTTAATGGACAAAAAAAGAGCTTTTCTTTCAAAACAAGGACATTTCTAAGTGACCCCAAACTTTTGAGCGGTAGTGTAGGTGCCGTTACAAACATCTTGCTCACTACATGTCTGCTGCAGAGAGACGTAAGAGTGGATGAGAATGAGTTTTGATCAGTTAAGAAAATGAAATTGGTGAAAACGTGTTGGCTCACTATTTAAAGAAGATGAAGAACAAGCTGAAGGATGGAAAAATACCGGCGTTTTGGGGCAGGTACAGACGTCTAACGCTACCAAGCAAAAAAAATAACAAATACTTGGAGTCAAAGTATCGACAAGTCGTCCAGAATAATATTGAGATATGTAACTATCAATCCCCCCCCAACACTGTTTACTACAGTTTCACTACCTCCCCCTCTATCGGAGCCAAACCCCCAGTTGTCCAGCCAGCCCTGTTTGTCCACATGGTCCCCGGTGCCAGGCTGCTGTCACTCACTGCCACCTCTGGGGAACCGCAGCCAGGCTACTGTGACCTACATAGGGGACCCTCTGCCTGTATGCTTGGCATTTTAGCCTCTCTCGCGCTTCTCTTATTCCCACTTACCTCCCCGTGCTTGACTAACCTCTTTCTAGCGCCCTGTTTTTTGCACAACTATGACATGCCTGAATTGTAACCTTTATTTTAACCTTTAAAGCTTTTTCATCAAACTGTCACCTTTTTGTCAGATGGTCCAGCACCACCATCAAATCAAATTTTATTTGTCACATGCCCCGAATACAACAGTGAAATGCTTACAGTGAAATGCTTACTTACAAGCCCTTAACCAACAATTCAGTTTTGAGAAAACCGGTGCGGGGGCAACGGTTATATTCAAGGTAATATGTACATGTAGGTAGAGTTATTAAAGTGACAATGCGTAGATAAACCGACAATAGCTTATTTGTTTATTTTTTTATTTTTTTTGCAATCCTCATTTCTGGATATGGCTTAAAATACAGGATCAAATATTGATATGTCACATGCGCAGAACCCAGCATCCTATCTATGACACATTTCACTTTGTGCTGGTATACAGTAGGAGGAGCAGGAGACAGGGAACAGGAGAAAAAGGGGCAGGGTGGACTTGGCTTGTTCCTGTTGTATTGAAGCTGCCAACAGCGTCGGTGGTAGGAGAGGAGTGGTCGCCAACAGCACTCTTATCTGGCAGTGTTGTGCGAACACTAATTTGTCAAGTACACAAAGGCGGGCGGTGGCAGCATCGCTCCCTCTCTCCATCTCCTCCATCCCTCCTTCCCAGAAGTGCAGGCCTCTTGTGTTTGCGCACTCATTCTCTTTTCCTTGGTTTCTTATCTCATTCCAAACCCGGAGCCACGGGGGGGGAATGTGGCTGCTTTAGCTGAGACATGTCACTGCGTTGGGTTTGGTTCGACAAACAGATGATGCAGCCCACTGCTGAATCCTGAGCCGACCCCTGCCACTA
The DNA here is from genome assembly GCF_901001165.1 of Salmo trutta. Taxonomy (NCBI): domain Eukaryota; kingdom Metazoa; phylum Chordata; class Actinopteri; order Salmoniformes; family Salmonidae; genus Salmo; species Salmo trutta. The sequence continues at coordinate 20,448,733 of NC_042961.1, read as the reverse complement.
GATGGAGTGACACTCCTTGTGACGTGTTCAATAATGATTAATAATGGAACATTTATTCTACATATGTGTAATTCATGCGTAAAACATTAAACAAGAAAATGAGCACAGTATTCATATTGCCATATTCACTAAGCAATCTTATTATAAATATAAAATTAATTTGAGAAATATTTGCATGTATTTTGTTTTTTATGTTGTTTGTTGACGTCTTTGGAGGAGATATCGTACAATCCCACACACACTTGCACCCGACCATGAACGTCATCCTATTCTCTTTAATATCCTAAAAAGCTCCATTCCAAGAATAGCTTGCAACCTAATGGCCCATTAAATAGAAAATGTTGAGCTGTGCTGGATCCCTTCGTTTTCCATGTCATTTAACTTCCTCAGCACGTCTAAATTGGATAAAGTGACAGTACCGCTAAACTTTGTCACATATGGAAAGGGGAGATGTTGAATTATAACTTTCAAACGGTAGACATACGTCAACTCTGGGGTCTCGTTTTCTGTGTTTCCCGTCAATGTTAATCGGCCACAACGTCTCCCTATCAAAATGACAGCGATTAAAAATACAAATGGCTGGTGTGTTGTTACATTGACAATAACAGTGTAGGCCGAGATAACATGGCTGGTACTCAGAGGGTGCTGGGGTAACTCAGAGGGTGCTATTTTCGTAATGCTTGTACTTCTGCTTTGTGGACCAGCAAAGGCTTTCTACTTTCAATTGTAGTCGCAAATGCATTATGTATGCAGCTAACCCTTGACTGAGTTTCTCAACTCTGTCTGGAGTGTCGTATTTCAACATCACACGTAGCTTGGTGTAATATTTCAACCTGCTCTTTGTGTGATTTCTGAGTAAAGCTTGTAATAGAGTATATTAGATGCCTTCCCCTTGCCTTGTGGCTTTTTGGATGACGTCTCTGAATTGTTTATTGGTTGTTCCAGCCAGGAGACATTTCAGGTCATCATGTCTTGGCTCCACTGCCACATTCTACTGTTTTGATCTCATTCTTCTTAATTAATTGCATTTGGTTTGCTCACCTCCCTCTCGCCTGTTTCTTCCTCTCACCCGTCAGTTTTTAGTCTCTTCCTGTCATGATAGTTAGCCCTATTTCCTGCAAGGGCTCGACATCGGGGTGACAGGCTGTTGATGATATGCGGATTATTTTAATGACGGATGCCCAAATAGACTGGAATCTTGTGATGCATATGAATGTGGATTAGTAGCACCAGTTAGGCACCAGTGTTTGAAGGCCCAATCTGTCTCAGTGGTGTTGACCCTGCCATGCCCACGGCTAGAAGACTGCCAGCCAATTCCACGCTCTCCCAGCTCCGATGAGAAGTGGCGTGAATAAATCCAAGGCGTTCCCCGTCTTCTCGTGTGTCAGAAGCAGTTGAGCACTGTTGAGAAAAGCCGATTAAACTTTAACCAACCCACATGGCAAAAATAGAAATCTCTGTTGGTCTCTGACCTTCCCAACTCTAAAAAGTACCTGGGATTAACCAGCCCAGCAATTGGTTAAGCTGTTTGCATAGCCATGGTCTTCCAAGTTTCTTTTTCAAAGTAAACCATAATATATTGTTCACCCCAAAACCATTCAAACCATTGTAAGCCGATTTTAAGATAAAGGCTTAGTCTATAGGCCTTGTTTTTAATATACAGTATGCAAAGAGTGTCTCTGTTTTGTCTCTGGGTGGTTGAGATTCTGTTGTTTTAGAGAATGCATCAGTGCTCCAGTCCATCTCCCCCTGCTGCTCTCTCTCTCTATCAACTTATCTCTCCTTGTCTCCACCTCCCCCCTTCCTGCTGAGAGCGATTGGATGGTAACGGTATTCCGTGCAGCTGCAGAATTTATGGTGTTTTGGTGACGTAGTCACTGGCACCAGCGGGAGATTGATGCCCTCTGTGTCCATGTCGCCTCTCATGAGATGCTCACACATCATCCGCCTACAACCCGCACAAACACACACTGCAAATCCCACTGCTTGTGTATTCCTGTGTGGATTCTGCCCCATTCCAGCCTCACTTAGATAGCGGGGCAGTGACTTGTGGAGCTCTGTTTTGGGTATGGGTATTCCCATTTAAATTCAATCACTTTTTGACAGAACCCCTTTTCATTTGAATGAAATCTAACATATATATTTGCTCACTGTAGAAGTGCTCAGAAAGTGACTTTTGACCTGAATAGTCAATAAGACAATAGAAAGTCTATTTTAAGTGTGTGCAATTGTAGTAAGATTAGGGAGGTAAGGCAATAAATAGGCCATAGTGGTGAAATAATTACAATTTAGCATTAACACTGGAGTGATAGATGTGCAGAAGATGAATGTGCAAGTAGAGATACTGGGGTGCAAAGGGGCAAAAAAATAACATGGGGATTAGGTAGTTGGGTGGGCTATTTACAAATGGGCTGTGTACAGGTGCAATGATCGGTAAGCTGCTCTGACAGCTGATGCTTAAAGTTAGTGAGGGAGATATGGGTCTCCAGCTTCAGTTATTTTTGCAATTTGTTCAGTCACTGGCAGCAAAGAACTGTACAGAAAGGCGGCCAAAGGAGGAGTTGGCTTTGGGGATGACAGTGAAATATACCTGCTGGAGCGTGTGGGTGCTGCTATGGTGACCAGTGAGCTGAGATAAGGCAGGGCTTTACCTAGCTACGACTTAAAAATGACCTAGAGCCAGTGGGTTTGGTGATGAATATGAAGCGTGGGCCAGCCAACGAGAGCATACAGGTCGCAGTGGTGGGTAGTATATGGGGCTTTGGTGACAAAACAGATGGCACTGTGATAGACTACTTCCAATTTGCTGAGTAGAGTGTTGGAGGCTATTTTGTAAATGACATCGCCGAAGTCGAGGATCGGTAGGATAGTCAGTCAGTTTTACGAGTGTATGTTTGGCAGCATGAGTGAAGGAGGCTTTGTTGCGAAATAGGAAGCCGTTTCTAGATTTCGTTTTGGATTGGAGATGCTTAATGTGAGTCTGGAAGGAGAGTTTACAATCTAACCAGACACCTAGGTATTTAGTTGTCCACATTCAAATTCAGAACCGTCCAGAGTAGTGATGCTGGACGGGCGGGCAGGTGCAGGCAGCGATTGGTTGAAGAGCATGCATTTAGTTTTACTTGCATTTAAGAGCAGTTGGAGGCCACGGAAGGAGAGTTGTATGTTATTGAAGCTCGTCTGGAGGTTAGTTAACACTGTCCAAAGAAGGGCCAGAAGTATACAGAAAGGTGTCGTCTGCGTAGAGGTGGTCAGAGACTCACCAGCAGCAAGAGCAACATCATTATATGTATACAGAGAAAAGAGTGAGGAACTGCGGTTTTATCCCGTTTTCTGTTTGTTCCTTTTTAGGTGAGTGATCCTTTTAGAAGTTTATCCCATATTAAGCTACAACATATTCACACGTTGTAGCTAAGACCCTGTTTTACGTTGACGTTTTTGTTGTTGTGCCCCCTATTGGTTGAGAGACATGCTCAACATGCTCTTGAATACAGAGTGGGTGTCATGTTTCGGCTGATAAATTAACTAAAGTGGGAATAAATTGAAATTTCTACTTTCAAACGGTACCACAAAGATGGAAGTCCACACATCAGAGAATGTTGACTTGAAAGGGAATATCTGTTTAAAATGATGCTCTCAATCCTCCATAGGAAACCTATTGAAATCATAGAAATGGATAATAGAATATACATGACCATTTAAGTTGACATTCAACGGTGGGGGAACTGGCGGTCATCTTGTTACTAATGACAGTAGAAATTTAAATTCAATTGAATTTCAATGGCGTACCAGCTTTATTGCAGTGATCTGAAGGGATAGGTCCATTCTATGAATTATATTTCTATGATCGAAAGTACACCCACCCTGTATTTAAGAGCATGTCTCAACCGATGCCAGGCACAACACAAAAACCTCAGATGTGAAATGGGCTCTAAGCTACCACATATATGAATATAGAGTTTACGTGTTTTTAGAGCATTGACGTTAAATGTTTAAAAATGACATTTTTATTCAACTTTTTGTTAAAGAAATAATAAAATAGTTTGACAACACTGTTTGTCCATTTTTAAATGATATCAAACAATATATTTTCAGGGATGAAGACATGGATTTCTCATGGTACGGTGGGTTATGCAAAATGGATCAACTTTGAGCACTTACCTTCTGCATGTTTTGGCAGTCAGGTTCAAAAAGTCTGTTTGTTTTTGACCACTTCCATGGGCAAACATTTATGGAAAGTTTTGTTTCAATCAAAATGTATGCTGTAAATAAGTGATTGAATTCAAATGGCTTTATACATCTATGTATTAAGTGACAGTGGACAGGGAGGCATTTAAGCCTAGTTGAAGTGCCTTTATTTTAAGGAGCCAATGCAGGGGGTGAGTCATCAATGGAGCTGCTCAGGTGGGGCATTAACTTTTAATCACCCAACACGTCTGCTCTCTATACTAAGCACCCAGCTACACAGCCCCCAAGGAGGACCTTAAATCACACCTACTCCAGGCTATCTGCTCCAACAGTCTCCAAAAGCAAGCCGTGGTCAAGATTGATGTCCAGTTTACTGTAGTTCCATTTCTGTGGGTCTCTCAAAGTATTGCTATTAACCTTAGTCTGTTATTTATCCTGTTAGTGCATTCATCTATTGGCCCTGTCAGAATCGGAGATTGTGGGAATGTGAATGAAATTAGGCAGTCACATTTGTAAACAAGTGCACATTTGATTGCCAATTTAAAGTCAGGGAAGGTGGCCCTCCTATTGGGATTTTTTTGTGTCAACCTTTGTCATCTGACATAATGATGTTTTGCCTTAAGAGAATGAAGTTAACATCAGACCCATGTTTGTTTCTGCAGCATTACTGCTGTGGTTCGATTTCCAAACCTGATTTGTCAATCATTGAAAATTCTCAGTCTGTCTTTCGTTGTGCAGAGAAGCCTATTTTGTTGGTTGTAACTCAGTTAGTACAAATGGAATGGTGGTGAACGGGGGATGGACTTGACCATGAGAGTACCAGGAGAATGGGGGGGAAAGAGTGACATTGAGGAAGAGAAGTTGTTTAGGGGCAACACACACACACACACACACACACATCACTGGGCAACATCAGACGGATAGTGGCATCTCCCACATCAATCATATCAGTTAGCTGAGCCTAGTGGTAATTGCGCAGATTAAAGCGGAGAGAGGTCAACGTTCAAATACTGGGACAGGGACGTTGGGGCCGGGAATTCCAAAATAAATGTAAAGCAGCCTGGGAGCCAAAGTTAGGGCCGTCCTGCTCCATTTGAGGCTGGCACAAGCACACGGGTGCGCGCACGTAAACAGTGCCCCACACATAAGTTCACATCCTCAAATGGTCATTCCTGTATGGTCACCGGCAATCTCTTTACACACAGACTGGATATGCCTTTGACAATGATGGATATGATCTTGGTTCAGCTGTGCTTCTGATTGGAGAAGCAATAAAACTGGCCTTTGGACTAGTTGAGTATCTGGAGCATCATCGTTTGTGGCTTCGATTACAGGCTCAAAATGGCCAGAAACAAAGAACTTCTGAAACTCGGCAGTCTATTGTTCTGAGAAATGAATGCTATTCCATGCGAGAAATTGCCAAGAAACTGAAGATCTCGTACATCGCTGTGTACTACTCCCTTCACAGAATAGAAAGAGGAGTGGGAGGCCCCGGTGCACAACTGAGCAAGAGGACAAGTACATTAGAGTGTCTAGTTTGAGAAACAGACACCTCACGTCCTCAACTGGCAGCTTCATTAAATAGTACCCACAAAACACCAGTCTCAACATCAATAGTGAAGAAGCCACTCCGAGATGCTGGCCTTCTAGGTTTTATTGCTTCTTTAATCAGCACAACCATTTTCAGCTGTGCTAGCAATTGCAAAAGGGTTTTCTAATGATCAATTAGCCTTTTAAAATGATAAACTTGGATTAGCTAACACAATGTGCCGTTGGAACACAGGAGTGATGGTTGCTGATAATGGGCCTCTGTACGCCTATGTAGATATTCCATTAAAAAAATTGCCGTTTCCGGCTACAATAGTCATTTTCAACATTAACAATGTCTACGCTGTATTTCTGATCAATTTGATGTTATTTTAATGGGGAAAAAATTGTCTTTTCTTTCAAAAACAAGGACATGTCTAAGTGACCCCGAACTTTTGAACGGTAGTGTATGTCTGGTTATTCTTTTGTTTTATTCCCCAACTGGTAACCCAATGAACCACACCCAAAACACAGCACATTCTTTATAACCTGGTTTCTCACTGGTCCAGGCTGGGGATGTTGTGGAGGCCTTTCTCAAAGCACAACTTAGTGGAACCAGTCTAGATTTTAATGGGGTTTGTAGGTTGACCGAGTGCACCTTCCCTCTGTCACGCCCCAGCCCACTTCCTCACAAGGAAATGTAGGAGGTAGGCTCAGCAGGTTCCAATGTTATTTAAACTTCCATAATGGGTGTGAAGAGTGAACTGTCAGTCCTCGTCATGGGGATGAGGGGGACCTGTGCTGTATGAAATCCTGCCATCACAATAAGTGATAGAAAAGTCTATCACACTGCCTGACTCATTATACAAAATGGCATGCTGAGATTCATAAATTATTTCTTATTTGATGCAATCCTGTATCTGGGCAAAGTGAGGGGTTGCTTGGCCCCAGGCTTTCCTTTTTAGATTTGCTTCCATTGTTGCCTGCCCTCCTGACTAGCTGGCTCGGCTTAATTTCAGGGCCTGGAACACAAGGCTGTTTGAGTTGCGTTCAGGGACACGAGGTGGTATTGGGGGAAGTCAGGCGCACATTTGTTTGTGAAGAGTCTAAATTGAGTTCTGGACTTGGTTTTGGCCGCCTCAGGGCTGTTCCTTGTGTGTGCATGTCGTTTGTCATTTGTACATTCCTGGAAATGTAATAATCTTTCAAATCCCCTTTCACCAGCTTGCTACTCACTACGATCCATTTCTAGTCCTGCTGCTCCTCTCTACTCTCCAAGTGCAATCTGGAGTTCTCTAACCTGCACCCATCTATTCTGTAAACACACACACACACACACACACACACACACACACACACACACAGAGGTTCACTCAAGGCCATGAGACTGATGCTTTCGTTATGTTGTCCTCGCATGTAATCATATATTGAATGAATTTTTCATCTTGGAAATCAAATTTTGATTTCTAAACCTCAAGTGTGTCTTCAGATGCGTTAGTCAATCTTTCTTTTTATAGCGGTGCGTAGTTTGATAGCAGGAGAGGTGTCTAAATTATGTTTGGTTTTTTTATTCCGTTTTTGATTGATTCCAAAACACTATTACCAGTTCTCTGTAGGCTCTTTCCTATGCGTTCGTAAACCTGAGTTACCTTCCTAACCCCTCGTTTCTGTGTTCTCTTCTCCCTCAGTACTGGACATGGCACGTCATGTGCCCCTGTACCGGGCGCTGCTGGAGCTGCTGAGGGCCATCTCCACCTCAACGGCCCTGGTTCCCCTGCTGCTGCCCCTGTCAGGAGACCCCAGCCAGGAGGAAGAGGAGGAGGAGCGCTCTGAGGGACAGACTTCTGTGGGCATGCTGCTGGCCAAGATGAAGACCTGCGTGGACACCTACACCAACCGCCTCAGGTGGGGACTTAGACGGACAGAGTAAGAATATACAGAACAAGCAAATAATTAAGTCTCATTTCCCATTTAATCCATTTGAATTGATGGTTTCAGCTGAGCATGAGTTTCAACTGAACAAGGGGAGAGGGTTTGAGTACCCGTCCCGTCTGTCTCCGTAGACGATGAGTGATCAGTGCAATGTAGACCTGACCTGTGGGTCTGTGACCATCCATTATTAATCACAGCCCCACAGTGTGCAGAAAGCCCATGTTATCCCGCCTCCCTCCCATACGTCACCCCAACCAGCTAATGATGCGAAGTTCAGCTTTTTTTACTCACTTCTGATCTTTTCAACTCATTCAGTCAAAAGGACAAATATTTTTCTACTTATTTTGTTCATTTGATTTCTTATGTCCAGAGCACGTAGGAGGCAGGACCCTTTACCGGCGAACAATGAACTGAAAACTCAAGTCATGATTCTCATTTACCATAGGTGGCTTATTGGAGCTGTTATTCATGAGACTTATGAAAGTGTGCTTCAAACAATGTACGTTTTGTGATTGCTAGGCATACAGTATAATGATTTATGTATACCTTTTGAAATGAGTTCTAGTTGTGCCCGCAACGGGGTTAGATTGTGAACAAGTCTTGGTGGAATGACTTGACTGCCATGAGGGAAATAAGCACCTATTGTTTACGAAAGGCAGCAACCCCCCCAAACGATTCGTTCTCAGTTTTGAGTGTTGTTGAGCAGAGGCTGCTATGTTTTGGTTCTACAAAACTCTGTCAACCGATAACATTCAATAATCAATGAATTGCATTCATTCTTACACCATGCAATCAATTATTACTGTCTTTTTCTTCTCCATGCTGCCTGCGTGCACATGATAGACAGTTGATGGTCGTAGCACGTCTCCAGAGCCTGTGAGTCGGAGGAGAGATTATTAATCCTGCTTTAGATTTCATTGAGGCCAGCAGGTCAAACGAACCCCCCCCCCAAAAAAAATGATTCATGACTCATGTCGGTAAATAGAGTAGTTTGCAAACTGCACGTCACTACAACCAGCCCAGTGCTGACTGTGGGCTTGACGCAACGACAGTAGCAGGGACACCTCAAGAGAAGCAAAGGCACTCTTTACCTCTGTCTACTGCTCAGAATGCTGCGTAGATCCGCCCAGCCCACAGGATCATCAATATTCCATGGGAACCCAACCCCGTCAATATTTAAAGTGTGCCTGGTTAGACATTGACAGGTATCAAACAGTTCCATCTCATGTACGATTCCGACAGACTTGCATATTTTTCTCCCTCCCTCCTCCCTGGTGAATTTAAGGCTTCAGCCAGGTGAGTTATTTTTAGAAGGCACAGCCCATCCCTCTTAGATGCTCCACCAACAAACATGCTAGAGCCCATGGCAGTGCTTTTGAAATGTACAGCGGAATAGCCCATCGGCCCTGGGAGACTCTGACAGACCTACCTGGTGGTCTGTACCCCTTCTGCTTAGCAGCAACACTGTTAGGATTACAGTCTGAGGATGGTCCAGCATGAAGTTGTAGTTTCTCTACCAGTGAGGGGTCACATTGCCTGCTATCGACTCAGTCAGGCCTTAGCGATAACTGGTTCATAAGCATCATATCTGCAGCCATCACATCAGGTTGGACTCTGAGGCCTGGTGTCCAGACACACAGAGAGAGTCTAATGAAAGCAGGGCCTCGGGGCGGTCGGGGCGGCTGGGCAGCCACGGCAGAATGTTATCGGCATCCTCTTATTCAACTGTCTCTCCCAATCTGTGCCCAGCCTGTCCAAGGCCTGTGTAGCTGCCTGGCCGATGAGGACGGGTAGTGGCAGGGGTGGAGAGAGGAGTGGGGGAGGGTTGGTGACAGAAGACCTTCGCTAACTGTCCTCGGTGGAGCGGAGGATTCTGGGGCGAGCGAGCAGAGGGAACTTGGCCGCCGTTCAACTTCACAAAAGGTCATGCGGAAAGTGGCTTTATCAGCGACCCCCCCCCCCCCCCCCCCCATAGAATCCATTCTTCTCTCAGATCCCACAGCGTTTAAGCACAAGGTTAAAGGACTGTCTACATCCCTTGTGTATTTCAGCCTCCTCTGGGTTTTCCACTTAACACAGGACTTTTGAAGCAGATACCTATTTTACCTGGGACGAAAGCAGGGAGGTTTTTTCAATGTGCAGTTTAGTTCCGATACAAACCTCCATAGAAATTGGTCTCTCTGCTTATCTAGTTGCGAGGACCAAGTTATTTATGCTGCAAGGCTTCACAAAGCTGGTTTAAATTATTCATAGTAGGTGGACGGAGGAGAACAGTAACCTTGCCCCTTTTGTTCTGTCTGTCTGAACATTGGGTCCGATTTTTCTTCATCGTTGTTTTGAGGCTTCACCGTCGTACCCACACCCCTTTAACAGAGCATGAAAAATGCAGTTTAGGGGGCAGGGAATGGCAGAGCTCGGGAGCACAATGGGAATTGCTGGTGATGTGGAAGCCTGGACGGTGCTGGGAATGGGATTATCAATTTTGCTCCAGGATTGTGTCTCACTGGGCAAAATGCTCATTTTCAGATGGATACAGGTCTCATCTAGAGAAACTATCCAACCAGAAAATGCCCGATATGTGTAATTGTTGCATAGTAGAGCGATGAATATTTCTATTCCCATCAGTAATATAATCACCCCAGATTTCCTTCCCCAAGAAAACTAGCAATATATGTCACTGCAGGATTTTTGAGAGGAATATGATTACTTAACTCTCTCCCTTTGTTCTGCTCTCCAGGTCAAAGAAAGACAAGGCAAAAGGTGTGGTGAAGCCTGATAGCTCAGACCCAGAACCTGAGGGGCTGACCCTGCTGGTGCCTGACATCCAGAGGACGGCTGAGATTGTCTATGCTGCCACTACCAGCCTACGGCAGGCCAACCAGGGTAAGCCACACACCCCCCTCTCTCTCTGTCTCTCTGGGCAAGGGCCAAACCTGCAGAGCAGAGGGGATATTAGTCTGGAAACTCCTTGGATTTTTACGCACATTTATTGTAATACGTGACACAGTAAAATGTTAACCAGTGTCTTTTTTTTTTAAAGGTTGTCTGTTTCACTGAATTATTTCTGATTTCAGCAGGTCTAAACTGTCTTCCTACTCTCTATTTTTCTCTTTTTCTACTCTCTTTTGTCCTGTGTGTTCTTGGAACAAGGATGAGAAAATGGGTCTCTAATTTTAGCTACCACAAGTACAAATTTCCTGGGCTGTGTTTGACTAGAGCCCTTTAAGTTTGCCCTTTAGAGCCCATTAATTAATGAAAACATTGCCTGTTTTAGGCCTGAACATCCTGTATCCAACTCCCCATCGCCACCCCAATTCCGTAAGACGGTGGTTCCCAACCTTTTTTCAAGTAGCAGGGATACAATTCTTCGGCACACCTAAAAAAAAATGTTTGTTTCTATGGCAGAGGCTGTGGTATAGCAAAGCCCAAAGACATAATAAATCAATGACTTTGGCTAAGCTCTGACTTACCGGTGCTAATGTTTTTCACAGACAAAGTCAAATTATACGATGACTTTGCTCGTGATGCGCAACCCTCAGATGATAAATAATCTAACAGCCTGGGCGCACTGGACCTGAAACTACGATACAGATCGTAGCCACGTTCCATTTCATGTGTTATCAGACCGACGCTGGTGCTCCTAAGTCAAAATGTGCATTCCACAGGTCACGTTTCTAAGTGAGTGTTAAAGAAATGAATTAAGAATAGGAATAGTTTCACGGAACACTTAAGAGTTCCTTAAGGAACACGGCACACAGGGTGGGAACCAATGCCCTAAGTGACAAGTTACTCCGTGTCTCTCACATCTTTCTCTAAAAGGGTTTTTATTTAGTATCAAAGCCCTATGTATGTTCTATTGTGGGTACCTGTTGTCCTACAGTCCCCATGCAGCGTATCTGTCAGCGTCCCTACAGTGCAGGGAGACACCGAATCCTCACCAGTGCCCCATAGTGCAGAAGGACAGGTGGGATGGGTAGTGGAGAACTGAGGCCTCGGCTTCTAAAACCTGCTGTCAGGGGACCCCTGCCAGCCTTTACTCACCGTTGCTAAAGAAAGCAACACGTCGATGCAGCTATGATGGATTGACCGTAACCACCCCCCCAACTGCACGGCGCATATTATTAATTAGATTGCCTGTCTCCCAGTGGCTCTCCTGTAATCAGCTAATCAATGGCGCTCTAAGTGAGCGTTGTGGGGGTGAGATGCCCAGATGACGATCAATGCTGCCGTCACTTTACCTAAATAATCCATATGATAACGGCCACTGGATTCATGTACCAGAAGGGAATGGGCGGTATAGGGGAGGGCTGGACTGATGTGTAAATGCTTAATGAGTACTTAGTCTTTTTAAAAAATGCCCATAGACGGGTTAACGAGGAGGCGGACATTGGTCAGCGCTCTGTTCCTACAGCCTAGTATTGACTGGTGAGACTGGGAACGGTCTATCGAAGTATCGATATCCAACACTAACGTGCCAATAGAACTGAAAGTAAATGAAGGTATCGACAGCCCTCTTTTTCTTTTATTTATTTTTTTGTCCCTCTGGCATCCTAAGTTTGGTTGTAATAGGCCAGTTAAATGCACCAGTAATTTAATGGGCGTCACATCTGTCCTGTTAGCGGTATCTAAAGCAGAAAGTGAGAGCGTGGCTGGGGTGCTATAAATATGCAATATGCAGACAGTTAATTATGTTGATGAGTTAACTGCTCTCTAGCCCATCGCTCCACTATGTTTTATCGGTGGGGAAATTGGTGGGTGTTTCCATTATCATTTGTCTTGGACATGGTTAAGCTGTTGATAAGACTCTAGACTTTGAAGGAACTGGTGGGGAAATTCCATGTTAGCGTTTCCAAATGATGGCAGATTCATTCATCAATATGAAGGTGGAAATGGGTGGGGGGGGGATAAGGGGGTGTGACAAACCCTGCTGTTACCTGCGATATTCGGAGATGATCTTGTTGACACGAAGAAGAATATGGCTGGAATTTGTGTTTTTGATATGAATCTATTATTTGTCGGAGTGGGTGAGGTGGTAATATCAAGGAAGGGGTGACCTCAGCAGTACCGTATCACAGTGTGGTTTGTTTGTTCGTCAGTAGATTCATGTAAAGATGGTAGTTCTGGGCCAATGATGTATATAAACCCTGGATTGCTGATGCTATGTATTGTCCAGTGAGAGGCTTTGAAGCCACCGGTCGGCCATATTGGCACTCCCCAGGCCATATTGGCACTCCCCAGGCCATATTGGCACTGCCCTCCATAGGAATTAATAGAAGTCTACATTATTTCAATTAAATGTTTCATTGACAAAATTACATATATTTAAGTATTTTTGTTGTATAGAGTACAGTGATATAGGAATTTAAGAAAATATCTTTATACATTTTGTATTTGTTTAGTTCAAATCAAATTGTATTAGTCACATGCACCGAATACAACAGGTGTAGACCTTACATAATTCACATATAATTTACAAGTATGCATTAATTAAGGAGTCTGTAATAGATTAAACATGGCAAAACAAATGTAGACATTAATATCTTCTAAAAGTGGTGGATATTAAACCTTCTCAGTCATCTAGTGTGTATATATAAATCATCGGTCTGGGCCAGGAGCCTGCTGAGATGAGGGTGGTTGTGCCAAATAGCGCTAAGCCTGGCTCTCAAACAGGGATAACTTTGAACCTGCCATGGTAACACTTGTATTTTTTATTTCTCCCTCCATCAGAGAGGAAGTTGGCTGAGTCCTCGAAGAAGGCAACAACCAGACCCAAACCCATGTCAATCCTACGCTCACTCGAGGAGAAGTACGTGGCCATCATGAAGAAACTCCAGTTTGGTGAGTGCTTTAAGTTTGTGTTTTTCTGTGTGTGTATTGAACGTGTGGTGCCGGGTGTGCTTTGGTAGATATGGTGGAAACGTGGTTGTTTCTCTTAACAGGAGAATGCTTAGACATACTATAGGCAGGGCCTGTCTCTTCTCTCCTTGCCTGTCTGTTGATTGGTTCCTCCTCAATGCACATAGTGCCCAGAGCACAACAGCAGCACAGCCCCCCCCCCAAACCCCCTCCTACCCCTCTCTGAAACGATACATAACGTAATCCTGCCGCCTGTCTGCTGGGAGGAAGGGCTTTTCTGTCTGTCGCTTCTCATCCTGCCATGCCATGATTGATTACGGGACTTTTGTTGTGCCACAATTGATTTTTGCGAGTGGCAGACGTCGAAGGTAAACGCAAGTGACATGAATGTAAACAGGTTTGCTCTGGTCCAAGTACAAAAGAGAGACAGAGACGCCAAGGTAACAAGGCAGGAACCCCGGTGTGCAATATGATTAACATGCAAACATCACTGGCCGCGTTGCGTCCGTGAGCATTGCAAAATAAATGTACACATGTTATTCGATCGTTTCTCCCACACCACTCGTGTGAACGAGCGTCTGCGGGAGCTAAGCCCTCGAATAGAACTTGGTTCTATTTGAGGCGCTGCATGTCCCCTCCTTATTGAAGATCAGGAAGATACAAACCCACGTGGATACTTGGAAGACAAACGAGGAAAGATTAATTAAAGATAACTAACTAAAAACGTTACTAGGTTTCCCTTTTTATCTGTGGATTAATTGTTGGAGTAGAGAAACATATCTGATTTTGTAGGACTCCAGGTCAAAATACTGCGAAGAACCAGCTAAAAGAAGGACCATATGCATGTCAGGTAAAATAACAACCCATTGATCATGTCCCAGGACAACTAGCTGGCAACAGCTAGCGAGCTAAATGTCCGTGAATGTTTCTTGTATGTTTCGACCTTAACCAACTGTGAACCCACTATATTTTGTTATTTTAACCTGTGTGTCATGATTTGCATCTGGTGTGGATGGACAAAATTAACATGCACGTGTGTGGCCGGTGTAGTCAGCATGGAAGGACAAGAGATGGGGGCATGTCATAACTGAATAGAGACTTACTGCCAGATTTACTGGGAAGATGTTTGTGTCATGCCTTGTTCTTTGGTGTGGAATGAACCATTTGAATGTGTTTAAACCATTCCCGGGAGGTATTGACATTAATAACCGTGCGATATCTTTCCCTGGCAGACACCTTTGAGATGGTCACGGAGGACGATGACGGGAAGCTGGTGTTCAAGGTGAACTACCACTACATGTCTCAGGTGAAGAACGCCAGCGATGCCAACAGCGCTGCCCGCGCCCGCCGCCTGGCACAGGAGGCCGTCACGCTCTCCACCTCGCTGCCCCTCTCCTCCTCCTCCAGCGTCTTTGTCCGCTGCGACGAAGAGCGGCTGGACATCATGAAGGTACAGATATTAATCGATGGATCCACGATGACTTTTTAATGCTCAGTCCACCCAGCTAATTCTCTCATGACAATGTTATACATGCAGTAGCCAACCCACATTTTAGGAATCACTTTTTAGGTATTCATCTATGTAAGTGATATCATTTCAATGGTATTCAATGTATATTGTGCAATGAAAAAGTATTGGCTCCCTTTCAGAATCTCCATTTTAGCATATTTTTTTACACTGAATGTGATCAGATTTTCAACCTAAACCTAACATTAGATAAAGGGAATATGAGTGTACAAATACCACAAAAATGTGATACTTATTTCATTTATTGAATAAACAAAGTTTTGCAACACCCAATTCCCGTTTGAAGTAATTGCCCCCTTTTACTCAATAACTGGTTGTGCCACCTTTAGCTGCAATGACCTCAACCAAACACTTCCTGTAGGTGTTGATCAGTCTCACATCGCGGAGGAAGAATTTTGGCCCACTCTTGCATGTAGAACTGCTTTAACTCAGCAGCATGTGGGTTTTCAAGCATGAATTGCTCATTTCAGGTCCTGCCACATGTCAATCGGTTTTAGGACTGGACTTTGACTTGGCCATTTCAGAACTGTACATTTGTTGCTTTTCAGCCACTCTGATGTAGACTTGCTTGTGCGTTTTGGATCATTGTCTTGCTGCATGATCCACCTGCAAGCACCTGGATGGCCGTCAAGACTCCTGGAAGAATGTTCTATGGACAGATGAGTCAGAACTATAACTTTTTGGTCGACATGCGTCCTGTTATGTCTGGTGAAACCCAAACACTGTATTCCACAGTAAGAACCTTCTACCAATGGTCAAGCATGGTAGAGGTAGTGTGATGGTTTGGGGATGCTTTGCTGCATCAGGACCTGGACAACTTGCCATTATAGAAGGAACCATGAATTGTGCTCTGTATCAGAGAATTCTACAGGAGAATGTCAGGCCATCTGTCTGTAAGCTGAAGCACAGCTGGGTCACGCAGGAAGACAATGATCCAAAACACCCAAGCAAGTCTACATCAGAATGGCTGAAAAGCAACACATTTGAAGTTTTGGAATGGCCTAGTCAAAGTCCAGATGTAAACCTGATTTGAGGTGTTGTGGCAGGACCTGAAACGAGCAGTTCGTGTTCGAAAACCCAAGAATGTTGCTGAGTTAAAGCAGTTCTGCATGGAAGAGCAGGCAAAAATTCCTCCACAGCGATGTGAGACTGATCAACACCTACAGGAAGTGTGGCACAACCAGTTATTGCGTGTAAGAGGTCAATTACTTTTCACACCGGGGTATTGGGTGTTGCATGACTTTGCCTATTTAAATAAATTAAAGAATGATGACTTTTTTGTTATTTGTTCACTCAGGTTGCCTTTATCTAATAATAGAATAGGTTTTGGTTGAAGATCTGATAACATTCATTGTCAAAAATCGAGAATCCAAAAGTGGGCAAATACTTTTTCACAGCACTGTATGTGAAAGGGCTTTACTAGAGACCCAGTCTGTCTGATACAGAGATGGCCTCAGGGAATGGCCAGATGACGATTTGAACGCTTTCCAATTGAGATGCTTGTTAAAGTGAGCAGGGTGTTAGAGTACTGTTCCAGTCAAATAGATGCTGCTTCGGGCATTAAACCTGCATGACTTGGGGAAATGGGCTTGGTATCTTGGGACTCTGCATATGGTGTTGATAGCCTATGCTTTTCATTCCAGTGGTCATTCAGCAACGGCTGTCATAGAAAGTCTTAGTCATTTTCCAATGACATTTAATAAATGGCCTGGACCCATTTTCTGATTTAACGGCAGTCTCATTCGTAAATGTCAAAACCCTCATCTGTTAAGGTACTGTTTCTGCAAAGAACACTACAAACTATTTCCTTAGTAGCACAATGAGAAAAGGCCACAAGTTGACAGAGACTGGTGGATGTCTAGGGACCCAACTGGCATATTGCCCCCTCATTTCAAGTTCCCCCTGTCCTATCTCTATAGACTGTGCATTATCATTCTTTCACCAGGTGCGATAGCGTCATGCTATCTTAATAGACATTAATAGCTACTCCCTCCAGATTTCCCCTTCTCTGAGAAGTGCACTAAAAGTGTTGGGTCTGAATGTTCGTATGAAAATATACGCACCGCCGGAGTGACGCTCGGTGCCCTCGAGCGATCTTGTGAGTGCTCTGCTGAGCTGGATCGGCATGACAACCCTTGATATTGCTACTCATGGCTGACGCGGCACTCTCAAACACACATGCTCTCTCATACGTACATACACACACTACCTACGGCTCGTCCACATCCTCTTAACCGTTACCTGTCTTCTCGCACCTCGTTAAAAACACGCCTTGTTTCTACCTCACTCCCCTGCACCAGGGATTTTTTTGTTGTTGTTCTTGTTGCTTTTCTAAATGCAAGCTGCCTGCTTCTCTCGGCCTCTACCCCTCTCCTCCTACATCAGCTTGCCGCTCTCTGCAGCACTCAGCCTGGCAGCGTCGCCAGCTCTACCCCCTCCTCCCCTCCCCATTCACCTCTTCATCTCAAAACAGCCGCTGGGAAAGCTAGCCTGCCTGACATTTCACTCAAAGACACCTTGTTTGTTGTTGCAAAAACACAGGCCTCTCTCCGGGATCCCTACTTCCTCCCTGGTCTAGATACCATGTCTCTGAGCCTGGCCCCCACAGAAACTCTGAATCCTGGGGGTTTTGTTTTTAAAAGGCAGAGCCAAATGCACTTGAAACAAGGTCTCGGTGCAGTGTGTTTCAGATCAGATTAGCCCTCCGCTGTCAGGGCCTCCTGCGAGCAGCAAATGTGGAAAATCACAGCCCCCCATTTGGGCACGCCATCCTTGAGCCTGAATACCTGTGACTCTGTAATAACCCGCTGCTCTGCCGAAGGTCCCCTCTCATCAGCGCGTTTGAGCAGAGAACAGAGCAAGGGGAGGGGGAGCGGGCTTCCTCCTCACATAAGAGGTTTTCCCCTGCATCGATCAGACGGAGCCTCTGATACAGACGAAGGCTCTTTATTTCCCGTTCACTGAAAGCACAAGGGTATTCCTGCAGAATTACCAAGATCCCTTTACCATTTCTTATTTGATCATATTGATGATCTTCCCAAGGCTGTGTATAAGGGTAGAGAATTACGAGTGTCCTCACGATACAATATCATGACACTTGAGTACCGATACGATATGTATTGCAATTCGATATTGTGATTTGATGTTCCAAACATATTGCTCACTATGTCTGCTGCAGAGAGATGAGAGAGCATGAGAAAAAGGAGTTATGTCAGTCAGGGAAATAAGTGCTTGTTCTCCATTTAAAAAGATGGAGAACAAGCTGGTTTTGGTGTAGATAAGGCCGACTAGGGCTAGCTAACGCTTCCCTACAGTAGCAAAAAAATATGTATATATCTTTAATTTGTACAAATTGATACTTTGAGTAAAATATCAATATAATTTCGTCCCAAAATAATGTTGCCATATGGAACTATTGATTTGTTTTCCCCCATCACAACCATCTGTCTGTACGTCTTTGTCATTTCTTACATTGTTCACTTCCTGTGGGCACCTTGATTAATTAGCTAATCTCATTTTAGTGTGAAAATTAATTAATTGGATTTCTATAATACCCATGAGATATTCGTCAGGAAAAATACTATCCTTTTGTTACCTCTAGTGGTAATGGGTGTGTGGTTGAAGAAAAACATTATAGTAGTGAATTGTCATTAATGGTGCTGTGGCGGTCACGAAATTGTCAGCCGGTGATTGTCAAGCAAATACACTACCGTTCAAAAGTTTGGGGTCACATAGAAATGTCTTTGTTTTTGAAAGAAAAGCAAAAAAAAAAGTCAATTTAAAATAACATCAAATTGATCAGAAATACAGTGTAGACATTAATGTTGTAAATGACTATTGAAGCTGGAAACGGCAGATTTTTTGTTGGATTATCTACATAGGCGTACAGAGGACCATTATCAGCAACCATCACTCCTGTGTTCCAATGGCACGTTGTGTTAGCTAATCCAAGTTTATGACTTTAAAAGGCTAATTGATCATTAGAAAACCCTTTTGCAATTATGTTAGCACAGCTGAAAATTGTTGTTCTGATTAAAGAAGCAATAAAACTGGCCTTCTTTAGACTAGTTGAGTATCTGGAGCATCAGCATTCATGGGTTCGATTACAGGCTCAAAATGGCCAGAAACAAAGAATTTTATTCTGAAACTCGTCAGTCTTTTCTTGTTCCGAGACATGAAGGCTATTCCATGAAACTGCCAAGGAGCTGAAGATCTCATAAAACGCTGTGTACTACTCCCTTCACAGAACAGCACGAACTGGCTCTAACCAGAATAGAAAGAGGAGTGGGAGGCCCTGGTACACAACTGAGCAAGAGGACAAGTATATTAGAGTGTCTAGTTTGAGAAACAGACACCTCACAAGTCCTCAACTGGCAGCTTCATTAAATAGTATCCGCAAAACACCAGTCTCAACGTCAACAGTGAAGAGGCGACTCCGGGATGCTGGCCTTCTAGGCAGAGTTCCTCTGTCCAGTGTCTGTGTTCTTTTGCCCATCTTAATATTTTATTTTTATTGGCCAGTCTGAGATGGCTTTTTCTTTGCAACACTGCCTAGAAGGCCAGCATCCCGGGGTCGCCTCTTCACTGTTGACGTTGAGACTGGTGTTTTGCGGGTACTATTTAATGAAGCTGCCAATTGAGCACTTGAAACTTGAAACTTTTTTACGCAATGTGGCTGGCGCAACAGATAATAACGTTTAGCTTAAAATGTTGATAAACTATTAAGCTATTTCTACACATACAGTGGGGGAAAAAAGTATTTAGTCAACCACCAATTGTGCAAGTTCTCCCACTTAAAAAGATGAGAGGCCTGTAATTTTCATCATAGGTACACGTCAACTATGACAGACAAAATGAGGAAAAAAAATCCTGAAAATCACATTGTAGGATTTTTTATGAATTTATTTGCAAATAGTACGCAAGTATAAACACCATGGGACCACGCAGCCGTCATACCACTCAGGAAGAAGACACATTCTGTCACATAGAGATGAACGTACTTTGGTGCGAAAAGTGCAAATCAATCCCAGAACAACAGCAAAGGACCTTGTGAAGATGCTGGAGGAAACGGGTACATAAGTATTTATATCCACAGTAAAACGAGTCCTATATCGACATAACCTGAAAGGCCTCTCAGCAAGGAAGAAGCCACTGCTCCAAACTGCCATTAAAAAAAGCCAGACTACAGTTTGCAACTGCATATGGGGACAAAGATCGTACTATTTGGAGAAATGTCCTCTGGTCTGATGAAACAAAAATGGAACTGTTTGGCCATGATGACCATCGTTATGTTTGGAGGAAGAAAGGGGGAGGCTTGCATGCCGAAGAACACCATCCCAACCGTGATGCACGGGGGTGGCATCATGTTGTGGGGATGCTTTTCTGCAGGAGGGACTGGTGCACTAAACAAAATAGATAACTTCCCTCCCTCATGATGCTATGTGGATATATTGAAGCAACATCTCAAGACATCAGTCAGGACGTTAAAGCTTGGTCGCAAATGGGTCTTCAAAATGGACAATGACCCCAAGCATACTTACAAAGATGAGGCAAAATGGCTTAAGGACAACAACGTCAAGGTATTGGAGTGGCCATCACAAAGCCCTGACATCAATACTGTAGAAAATGTGTGGGCAGAACTAAAAAGGCGTGTGCGAGCAAGGAGGCCTACAAACCTGACTCAGTTACACCAGCTCTGTCAGGAGGAATGGGCCAAAATTCACCCAACTTATTGTGGGAACCTTGTGGAAGGCTACCCAAAACGTTTGACCCAAGTTAAACAATTTAAAGGCAATGCTACCAAATACTAATTGAGTGTATGTAAACTTCTGAGCCACTGGGAATGTGATGAAAGAAATAAAAGCTGAAAGAAATCATTCGCTCTACTATTATTCTGATATTTCACATTCTTAAAATAAAGTGGTGATCCTAACTGACCTAAGACAGGGAATTTTTACTAGGATTAAATGTCAGGAATTGTGAAAAACTGAGTTTAAATGTATTTGGCTAAGGTGTATGTAAACTTCCGACTTAAACTGTAAATGGCGAATGGCGGACTCTTTTCCTCGTGGTTTATTTTCTTACCAGCCAGGTAGGCTATACTCCTGTTAAGGAAAATTGATAAATGAATATAGTTGGCCGAGCCTATAGAAGCTTATGGGATCCTCCTCTTTTTAATAGAGGCCATCACTCTGTTTTCTCACGCAATTGCATAGCCTATAGAAATGTTGCGCAACATGAGCTCATGGGCTCCCATTAAGTGTTTGGTTAGATTTTCGATTACATTTGGAGTGATTTAGAGGGACAATACAGTGCTGAGTACCAGGCCGTTAGCAAATTTGGTAGGCTACTAATGACCTGCAGCAGCATCAGAGCTTGGAGAAGCCTAATTACCGTGACTAAATGGTCACGTGGAATTGATTGCCTTCATGACTTGTGACTGCCGGTGTGGCGTTAATACGGTCACAACAGCCCTGGTCATTAACCCCTTGTGGTCTGTGTGCTGCAGGTTCTCATCACAGGCCCGGCGGACACACCGTACGCTAACGGCTGCTTTGAGTTTGACGTGTACTTCCCCCAGGACTACCCCAATTCCCCGCCCCTGGTCAACCTGGAGACCACTGGTGGACACAGCGTGCGCTTTAACCCAAACCTCTACAACGATGGAAAGGTGAGTCCCATATACTTACTCGGGGTTAAGGGGTTGGTGAGGAGTCAACTGCCTCACCAACTGCCTAGCTTAAAATCAACAGGGTAAATATTGTATCTGTGGTACATTTTAGTGTAACATTTTCCAATCCCTTCATATTTTGGCTTTCCACAAAAACAATATGTTGAATTTGAGTCTATATCAGCACCAGTCAGCCCAGAGTGATCCCTCTGTGGTACCGTCAACCTGTTAACTCTCATAGCTTGGAGTGGAGGAGAGAGAGGAGGCTTGACTTGAGTAGCCTTTCCTTAAGACTAGTTTATTTCTGGTGTCTCTCTCTTCCCCTGGTGAAAAGCAGTAAAGGTGCTGGATCCTGCCACATCTGCTCCTCCTCATTAGGAAGGCTTTGACGGGGAACATCTATTTTCATAATGGAAGGAGACAGCTGCTATAAGAATTACTGTGGGCTTTCTACAGCAGAGATACCACTGGTGGGGAGGCCAGGGAAAATGGCCTCAGCTCTCCCTCCGCTCAACAATGGATGGAGGGAGGGAGGGAAGGAGAGGGATGGATGGATGGATGGATGGGTAGAAGGAGGGCCTGTGGATGTTTACCTGACACTGGTCATTCTGTTAACGTTAGTTGTTGATCTGTTCTGTCTTCTCCAGGTGTGTTTAAGCATCCTCAACACCTGGCACGGGAGACCGGAGGAGAAATGGAACCCTCAGACCTCTAGCTTTTTACAGGTGAGACAGAAATCCACTGGACTATACCGCCACCACCCTTTCATGGGTCCGTTATTTATTTATTTTTGCTGTCAAAACCAGCGCCAATCTCATACGTCATTGGGGATGGTTCATCATCAGCCTGTCTCTATTTGACCACAGGGGGTGTCAATAGGTAGCTGTTTTGACAGACGCGATGAAGGATCCTCAGTACTATAAACCCGTTAATATGGTGTATGTGGGGGGGGTTGAAAGATTTGGACACTGATAATCGCCTAACTTGGAATGCAGTGGCTG
Organism: Salmo trutta; assembly: GCF_901001165.1. Lineage (NCBI taxonomy): Eukaryota > Metazoa > Chordata > Actinopteri > Salmoniformes > Salmonidae > Salmo > Salmo trutta. Next base: position 20,426,031 of record NC_042961.1, on the reverse strand, counting down.
TACAGTAGCATGCTATACATGATGTCAGAGCTCAAGGTCTCTGCTTCACAGCGCAGTATTGGTTTAGACCCCTCGAACTCAACTCTGAACCTCATTTCCCCCCTCTAATCAGGGACTGATTTGGACCTGGGACACCAGGTGGGTGCAATTAATTATCAGGTAGAACAGACCCATCAGGCTCTGGATCTCGTAGGGTAAGAGTTTAATACCCCTGGTTTAGACTGGCAGCGGTTCTGAGCTTGAGCAACGCGCAAGACAATAAGTTGCCCCCATCCCTCCCACAAATTGGGCAACTTTTGCAAATGTTTTGTTGTCTGAGTGAGGGAAACGCTGTTAATGAAGAGAATTCAAGGTCGTTTGAAAGATGAGACACTGAGGATTATAATAAATACTGCTTTGATGTCATACAAGCAAGCCAAACACTTGAGTCCAAATGTGCACTTCAAATTTCCATATCATAAAGCTCATGTAATATAGTGTCAGTGTTTATGAGCACAATGCTTAATGAACATTTACAAGATAACATGCTGTCATAGGCTCATTCTGTTCAGAAAAACCCAGGCTATGTTTGTCGTATGGTGAAGAAATTTGTCGTAGAACACGCATTTGAATGCACTCGTGACTGTTCTATGCGTACCAAAATTGTAACGCTGTAAGATTGTATTTTGTAACTTATACTGAACAAAAATATAAATGCAACATGTAAAAAGTGTTGGTCCCATGTTTTCATGAACTGAAATCATCCATACGCACAAAGATTGTTGCTCAAGTTTTGTGCACAAATTTGTTTACATCCCTGTTCGTGAGCATTTCTCCTTTGCCAAGATAATCCATCCACCTGGTGTGGCAGGTGTGGCATATCAAGAAGCTGATTAAACAGCACGCTCATCACACATTTGCGCCCTTTGCTGGGGACAATAAAAGGCCACCCTAAAATGTGCAGTTTTGTCACAACACAATGCCACAGGTGTCTCAAGTTTTGAGGGAATATGCAATTGGCATGCTGACTACAGGAATGTCCACCAGAGCTGTTGCCAGAGAATTGAATGTTAATTTCACTACCATAACATCGTTTTGGAAAATGTGTCAGTATGTCCAACCGCGGACCGTGTGTAACCACGCCAGTCAAGGACCTTAACATCCGGCTTCTTCACCTACGGAATCGTCTGAGACCAACCACACAGACAGCTGTGGGTTTGCACAACCAAAGAATTTCTGTACAAACTGTCAAAAAACTCTCTCAGGGAAAATGACCTGCGTGCTCGCCGTCCTCACCAGGGTCTTGACCTGATTGCAGTTCGGCGTCGTAACCTACTTCAGTGGGCAAATGCTCACCTTCGATGGCCACTGGCACGCTGGAGAAGTGTGCTTTTCCTGTTTTCAACTGTACCGGGCAGATGGCAGACCGCGTGTATGGCGTCATGTGGGGCAAGAGGTTTGCTGATGTCAAAGTTGTGCCATTCATCCGCTGCCATCACCTCATGTTTCAGCATAATGCACAGCCCCATGTCGCAAGGATCTGTACACAATTCCTGGAAGCTGAAAATATCCCAGTTCTTCCATGGTCTGCATACTCACCAGACATATCACGCATTGATCATGTTTTGGATGCTCCGAATCGAAGTGTTCGCCAGCGTGTTCCAGTTCTCGCCAGGATTGTTTACGCATTTTTGAAATGCGTAAACAACAGGAATTGTGATGGCGGGGATGCAGGGTTGTGTTACAAACAAAACAACTACAACTCTGCTTGTTGTAGTTCCTCAACAGCACAGCTGTAGTTCCTCAACAGCACAGCTAGGAGAGATCAAATAGTACCTTATAGTTGAAAACTTCTTTGAGTCATAAAAGTGCACTGAAATTACGTAGGAACTGTGCACACTTTTGGGAGGTGTGTGTTCACTTGGAGACACCCGTTATACCTCTCACTCAAAACCCCTTGTCATTTTTTGCACCTACCCCAAATTTCCCATTAATATTCTGTTACTGAATGTGTCAAGTTGTTTTTGTTTTGCGGCAAAAAGTACAGTAAATGAATAATGCACATAAAATCAACAGTGTAATGTTTGGATTTAGTCTTGTCAGATTATCTTTAGTTTCACCTTTTATTATAATAATTTTCCCAGAATTTTCAAAAGGTTCCCTTTTCATTTCTACCATGGTTCTGCATATGCTTTTCATTTTTCTATTTAGCCATATCCAGATAGGCCAATCCCACGAGTCTAAAGGGTTATAACTACAAGGCAATCCCCTCTCGACACCCACCACTTTGAGATGGGCTGTTTAGGGGTATTAACACCATCTTTGTCATTGACAGCCAGTCTCAACTCTGTTTTGTGTTGTACTGGTAGAGGCCTTGATGCAAATCTCAAATAGCACCTTATTCCCTATTTAGTGCACTACTTTTGACCTTAGTTGTGCACTAATTATGAAGTGGGGTCACATGCTAGTCTTAAGTAGTGCACTACTGTATAATGAATATGGTATCGGTCGAGCCATATCCCTGTTGTCTGTAGGCATTGTGGACAGAGGTTTGTCCTTGCGAGTCCATCCATCAAACATGTCATCCACTGTGCATACGGGGGGAGTCATTTTTCTGTATATATTGATTCAGGAATAAGTCAAAGCGAGTCCATGGAAATGGCTCCCTTTTTTTTTATTCTCTCATTTGCAGGATTGGAGAGTTTGAAATCGAGATAGAGACGTCTCCATTGATTATCATTGTAGTTAGTGTCTGCCAGATCAATAATGGAATTAGGAGGCTGAATGGGGGAGTGGTGGAATCGAGTCAAAATCAGCCGACCCTGATATCTAGATCCGGTGAGCAGGTTGGGGAGGGCACAGGAGAGGGAGTTCAGAGAGTCCAACGGAAAAGGTCGCCAGGGTCAGAGTTGGTAGACGTTGGCCCTTGGCACTCATCCAGTATCTATGTCTTCATCCTCACTAATGGTTGAGGAAAGGATTGAGGTAATCATCATCTATTGTTAGGCTGACATCTACTTGACCGTCAAGACCAAATGGTTGGAGCACCTTTTGTGTTGTCCAGCTTGGGCTGGCAGACGGGAAAGCAGCCGCCCAGACAGAGGCTGGCTCTGTGGGTAATATATACTGGGCAGAGTGATGGAGAGAGCCGTTTACCCATTCTCCTTGAGACGACCCGGGGCATTAATTGAATCGTTACAAAGGTATATTGAAGGATTTCTTTTTTTTACAGAGTGAAAAATTATGCTTTTGTCTTGACGCCCTCTTAAATACCTTTCAAACATTTTTCCGTCAACTTTAGTATCCCGCCAAGTCTTTTCCGCCTTTTCTTTATATCTGAATTGCATTGTCCCGCCACCTGCCAACCCCTCTCTTACGCTACTGCTACTCTCTGTTCATCATATATGCATAGTCACTTTAACCATATCTACATGTACATACTACCTCAATCAGCCCGACTAACCGGTGCCTGTATGTAGCCTCGCTACTGTTATTTTTCACTGTCTTTTTACTGTTGTTTTTATTTCTTACCTATTGTTCACCTAATACCTATTTTGCACTGTTGGTGAGAGCCTGTAAGTAAGCATTTCACTGTAAGGTCTACACCTGTTGTATTCGGCGCACGTGACAAATAAACTTTGATTTGAAAGGTGTTTCCGGTATCAAAGCTTAAGCTTTTATTTCCCGCAAACCGACGTAGTCTTGATTGTGGTGAAGTTCTGCCTATGGCTTAGTATGAAATGTAGCCTTAATGCGGAGGCGGCATTGGCACGCACTACGCTCTATAGCTTTTGATGGTTGCTAAGCAGCGCCCGTTACTACTATCCCCCTGGCAGTTCTTAACTTTACAGGGCATGTCTCTTCACCTAGGTCTTCGCATAGCCCACCACATGCATTGTTTTCTTTTGTTTTCTTAACCACAAGTGGATAGATCCATAAAGAATTACTGTGGGAATAAATCAAATAAAATGCTATTTGTCACATGCTTCGCAGACAACAAGTGAAGACTAAGAGTGAAATGCTTACTTACGGGTCATTTTCCAACAATGCAGAGTTAAAAATATGCTGAATGGTAATAGTGAGACAAGAAATAAATACACAGTGAATAACGAGTAAAAAATAACATGGCTGTCTTCAGTGCCTTCAGGAAGTATTCATACTAGAGGTCGACCGATTAATCGGCATGACCGATTAATCGGCATGGCCGATTAATTAGGGCCGATTTCAAGTTTTCATAACAATCGGTAATCGTCATTTTTGGATGCCGATTACATTGCAATCCACGAGGGAACTGCGTGGCAGGCTGACCACCTTTTACGCGAGTGCAGCGTCAAAAGGACCTAGTAGGTTGCAAGGAGCCAAAGTAAGTTGCTAGCTAGCATTACATTTATCTTATAAAAAACAATCAATCTTCACATAATCAGTACACATGGTTGACGATATTACTAGGTTAACTAGCTTGTCCTGCATAGCATATAATCAATGTGGTGCCTGTTAATTTATCATCGAATCACAGCCTACTTCAACTTTGCCGAACAGGTGATGATTTAACAAAAGCGAATTGCCGAAAAAAGCACAATCTTTGCACAAATGTACCTAACCATAAACATCAATGCCTTTCTTAAAATCAATACACAGAAGTAAATTTTTTTTAAACCTGCATATTTAGGTAAACGAGATTCATGTTAGCAGGCAATATTAACTAGGGAAATTGTCACTTCTCTTGCGTTCAGTGCAAGCAGAGTCAGGGTATATGCCGCAGTTTGGGCCGCCTGGCTTGTTGTGAACTAATTTTCCAGAATTCTACATAATTATGACTTGACATTGAAGGTTGTGCAATGTAACAGCAATATTTAGACATAGGGTTGCCACCCGTTTGATAAAATACGGAACGGTTCTGTATTTCACTGAAAGAATAAACGTTTTGTTTTCGAAATGATAGTTTCCGGATTTGACCATATTAATGACCTAAGGCTTGTATTTCTGTGTTTATTATAATTAAGTTTATGATTTGATATTTGATAGAGCGGTCTGACTGCGCCGTTGTAGGCAGCAACAGGCTCGTAAGCATTCATTCAAACAGCGCTTTACTGCGTTTGCCAGCAGCTCTTAGCAATGCTTGAAGCACAGCGCTGTTTATGACATCAAGCCTATCAACTCCCGAGATTAGGCTGGCAATACTAAAGTGCCTATAAGAAAATCCAATAGTCAAAGGTATTTGAAATACAAATGGTATAGAGGGATATAGTCAACGCGTCATAATTCCTATAATAACTACAACCTAAAACTTTTTAACTGGGAATATTGAACCACCAGCTTCATATGTTCTCATGTTCTGAGCAAGGAACTTAAACGTTAGCTTTTTTACATGGTATATATTGCACTTTTACTTACTTCTCCAACACTGTTTTTGTATTATTTAAACCAAATTGAACATGTTTCATTATTCATTTGAAACTAAATAGATTTTATTTATGAATTATAATCGGTATTGGTGTACCAATCGGTATCGGTGTTGAAAAATCATAATCGGTTGACCTCTAATTCATACCCCTTGACTTATTCAACATTTTGTTGTTACAGCCTGAATTCAAAATGGGGATAGAAACTGTTCAGGGTCCTGTTGGTTCCAGACTTGGTGCATCGGTACCGCTTGCCGAATGAGGCATCAAGTTGTTGCTAACTAAAACTCCCAGTCATCCAATTGTTATAATACATTTGAAGCAATATCCTACCAGCACTGTGGTCAATTTCAGACAGGCGTGGGGACTCGTCTTGATAAATCAACGAATGTCCAATTTCTTTTTTTTTCTTTTAAACTGAGTCTCCATTTGGATATCGGTTAGAATACAATTAGGCTGTGGAAATGTCAGCTGAGGTGAGTGCTGCTCATGATCATCTTGTCTAGTTGGCTCATTGTTTAATGCTGATCAGAACATTGTGCCAGCATGTTATTTAGCTTAACAAATGGATGATTTTGTTCTTCAGTCGCTTAGTAGCCTAAGCCTACTGTCTTAATTAATCAATGTGATTTCCTTCTGTATATTTGTTTTTCTGGCTGGGCAAATAAGTAGAGGTGGTATAGCTCATCTATACATTTTTCTATCAGGTGTAGTTCTATTATTTTAGCTTGATCGTGTATAGGCAACTCCAAATGCCCGCAGAGGTTGTGAAATATGAACACGAGACTCGCATTCTTTTGAAAATATACATTGCTATTATTTTATCGGTATCATGATGAAGATGCTCTCAATGTAAGACCCTACGCCTGCTCCCTAACAAAGCAGAGTGGGGATAGGAAAGCGATGAAACATGAATCAAAAAAATAATGGTCTTGCCTTGGGCTCAGTTTCAAAATATTGCTTTTATGACAACGGTTCCACAGGTCGCCGTGTCGCAAGTTGTGTGGGGAAAATATGATTTGTATTTGTTCTATTTCTTAGCCTACTATAAAATGTGTTGTCTGTTTATTTCACAAAATAACTAGGCCTATTGATTTCATGTGCGTGGCGCAGACATGTCGCCTATAGGCTGCACAGACCAGTAACATAATTCAATATGCTGTTCGATTCATTTGAAAATGCATTTTATTATTTTATCTTATGTTTCTTAGGACCTGCCTATTACAAATTAATAATGGATGTCTTTGTGATGCTCCACAGTCAATGGATTGAATAAAATAGACGTCCAGACACATCAGCCCACATCTAGTCCCACTCCAAAACGTGCTGTTGTGCACGGGAGATATAGGCTCATCCCGGCAAGGATGTGGTAAAGGGACTGAATGAATTGGGTTCTAAAAAAAACATTTCCTGATTTCTTTAACAGGCAACATACCGTGAAGGCTGTCTGTAAAGTGTCCCCCATGCTTTTTGCTGTGATGCTCATTGTAGGCTCTGCAATGTTCTCACCTCTCCCACTGCTTCTGTCTCCTCTTTATCTTGTATCTCTTGCTCCCCCTTCGGCTCTCTCCACACCCTCTTCAGTAACCTCCCAACAAGTTCTGGGTGTATGTGTATTTCCTAATGATCACATGCATTCCATTAATCTCTCTCTTTCTCGCTCTCTTTTTCTCTCAATTTCAATTCTTTCTCTCGCTCTGTCCCTCTCTCTCTCTCCCCCAGGTGCTGGTATCGGTGCAGTCTCTGATCCTGGTGTCGGAGCCCTACTTCAACGAGCCGGGCTACGAGCGTTCACGCGGAACCCCCAGCGGCACACAGAGCTCCCGCGAGTACGACGGAAACATCCGGCAGGCCTCCGTCAAGTGGGCCATGCTGGAGCAGATGCGCAACGCCTCGCCTTGCTTCAAAGAGGTGAGCCCCCCCCCCGCCCTGCTATCAGGCTATCCTGCAGTACCTCACCCTTTCAGACACACTGTTAGGTTACCCTGCATGCTCTTTGAAAGAGGTAAGAGTATTGCATAACCCGGAGCCTTCCTCCTGTTACTGTTAACCCTCACCTTTCCTGACACCTCAACCAGACCCACATCAGTGTTTAATAATGCCTCTCAATTCTATTGTAGTAGAATTCTCTGTCATGGATTACCATAACACTCACCATGCTCCTTTATTACAGTAGCTACCAGCCTCTGCTTAATAAAAACGCTCTGATACAGGCCCAAAGTCCTTCACTGTCCTTTATTACAACAGTGGCAGATAATAAATTCAATGTTGATTAATTCCAAGGTAGATAATATCGGCCCCGTATTTGATTTCCTCCTGTCCTTGACACCGGCTGCGCAGGCTGATAGCGCAGTAGATGCAGTCAGTCACCAAGTCGGCCTAGAGAGGTGGAGCGAGGGAGAGGATGGGGGAGGGGAAGATGAAGAGAGGGTGGGGGTAGAGGGAAAGAAAGTGAAGCAGAGTGAGATTGGGAGGTGGTAGAAGAGGTGTTTCTAATGATTTCCTCCAGGCAGGGGAGGCGTGTGTCAGCACCACATATGCGGCCCCTGTGTGGGTGCTGCTGTCTGATGGAGGGAACTTAAGGCACCACAGCCAGATAAACACTGCTCTAGTCAGGCTTCTAACATGTGCTGTGTCTAATCACTCACACTGCGAGCAGATAGAACTCAGCACCCGACATTCCACTCACTCCCTTGTTCCTCTTCTCCTCTCTGTCACATTGTATCTCATTGGAGCTTCATGACACAGCAAGAAATAACGTCTTATTAATGGCATTGTCATTGGCTTTGCTCTGTCGTTCGCCCCTGTGTGCATGTGCACACACACAGCCAACATCGATTTAAAATATTGGATTCTGGGAATGTAGACCTGGATGAGAACACAAAATGAAATTAAGATCCCAGGTGCTTGCTGCTCTGCCAAGCACCTTGGCTTTGCCAAAACAATAATGTATTTTCCGGTCGCTCTCTACCTGCAATCAGAAGAGAGGACAGGACGTCTGTCTGTGGGCCTCAACCTGAGCCTCTGGACCAATGTTTTCCTTCAGCCAGACATTATTTAGCAGGCCGTCAGACATGGTGATTAGCCCTGCGAGCAGACCAGACTGGGGAGACAGAGTAGGGATGTGGACCTTTGGAGAGCACTACCATGTCCTCTATCTCTCATTTGTATAGCGAGACAGGGAGGAAAGCCAGTTGACACTAAAACCGCTGGCCTTTGAGGGACCCCCCCCTTCAAGCTAATGAGCAGTCATTTTGCCTGCAACATTCTAACAGTGTAATTAATACATTTTCATATATGCTATTGCAAAAATGATCATTTGGTTGTGTTAATGACGATCTAAGGTAACATTAGAATACTCGCCTCCCGAGTGGTGCAGACGTGCTAGCTGTGCCACTAGAGATCCTGGTTCGAGTCCAGGCACTGTCGCAGCCGGCCGCGACCGGGAGACCCATGGGGCGGCGCACAATTGTCCCGGCGTTGTCCCGTTTAGTGGAGGGTTTGGCCGGCAGTGATGTTCTTGTCCCATCGCGCACCAGCGACTTCTGTGGCGGGCCGGGCATAATGCACACGGTCGCCAGGTGCACAGTGTTTCCGCCAACATATTGGTGTGGCTGGCTTCCGGGTTAAGCAGGCATTGTGTCGAGAAGCAGTGCGGCTTGGCTGGGTTGTGTTTCGGAGGACGCGCGGCTCTCGACCTTTGGCCTCTCCCGAGTCCGTACGGGAGGTGCCGCGATAGGACAAGACTGTAACTACCAATTGCATGCTTCGAAATTGGTGAGAAAAAGGGGTAAAAAAAATTTGTAGAATACGGCTGTAACGTAACAAAATGTGGAATAAGTGAAGGTCTGAATACTTTCTGAATGCACTGGAAACAACAAAAGCTGGTGAGTGCATTGCTGATGTTGTTTGCTTGAGAAGTAGGGGCTGCTCTCTGTTGACATTTTGTGTTGATAATCGGCATGTAGCATTGTCATCGGCTTGTTCGATCTAAACGGTGCCAATCCCATCCTCTCTCCTGTCTCACGTTTTATTTGGTGCTGGCGTGGGCACCTGCACAGTGTGCACCGTTCTGGCTTTTCTGCACTTAGGCCTAGGAGGTGTAGATTATTCAGGCTGAGGCTCAGAATCAGAAGAATAATCATCAGAGATGTCATGAATCATTTCTTCCCCGCCATCTGTCGTTTTCATTCAGATTTTGTAGTAACGCTAACGCAGCATGTGCTTCCATTCATCTTGGTCTTCTTGCCATTGTAAATTACACACACTCTCACTGTCTACTCTAAGTAGGCCAGAGTAGACTTATAAAACTGCTTGGATTTGGTGGACTGATACAGAGTACATAACATTTTGAGATTTCAATTTGAATATACCAATTCAATAGAATGGCCCGTCCTGTTCTTCATTCACAATTGGTGATTAAATAATTATGCATCGTTCGCTTCCCCTCGTTCATCAACGCACCCTTTCTCCTCCTTTCTCCCCCTTCATATTTTACTTCATTTATTTAATCTGTTCTATGTGTGAAATTAGTTTAGGTTCAGTTTCGAGGCGATTATCAGGGTGATTTAACAACTGAGCACGGCACATTCCACTGTCAGGAGAAGGTGCGGAGCAGGCCCTACTATCTGGAAGAGGGGCAACGGGGGCAATCATTCAAAAAAATTACATCAAACTGGTTCTAACTCCAGTTCGGTTTGTCGTATTGATATTCTAACAACGGCAGTGTGTTATATAGACTTATTTAGGAAAAGTCAAGGACAGAGGGGGGCATGACTTTAAAAATGGCAGAGTAATATTGGCCGTTCACTCTGTCAGTTAGGTTGCCAGAGACGCGACCCAGTCGTGAAGTATTTTTGCTCCATATCTATGGATGCGACTCAGCCGTTCGTTCTAAATGTATCCCTTGCTTGCAAGCTAGGCAAGTACAGTTAAGTTAGTCACGTCAAACAGTGCTGGCAGAATAAGAGCAAAATAGCTGCATTTGGGTTTCTTTAAGCTGTTTTCTAATGTGCTCTTTCGTCAGGACACTGTTCATTCAGAGGAGCTAGCCAACTACACAGCTAACAATCACTTCAAACTGAAGCTGGAAAGACAACAAACTAGCTGCATTTCATTTCGCTTGACCTGTTTTTCTTTTGACATGAATTTGTATTTATCCATAAAAATTGTGCTGATTCCTGAGTTGGTCTGGCTGAGAAGAAATGTCTGTCTTATCCTGACAAGTTCATCCTCAATGGGACAGTGGAGAGAGAATTTCAGTATTGAAACGATGTTGTAAATGTCGGAGAGACAGACAGCAAGGTTTATAAATATCTCTGCTGTTGAAAACCATATGTGACCCGTTTCAGGAAACTAGGCGTATGTCGCGCGTCACTACTTCACAGGAGAGCCATTTGATTGTAAACTTAGTTTTTTAATCAAAATTGATTGATTGTTTTGATCAGAAATGCCTTCTGGAACATGTGAACTTTCATGTGCCTTAATAACAAACTTGTATGCCATCTGTAAATATGAATAAAATTGTTAAATTACAAGCATAGTTGGTTTAGCCACAGAAAAATGCAGCAACCTTCCCGCTAGCCATGTCTGTCGGCACATATGCCACTGACAGGCATGGCAGCTCTGCTTCTAGCTCCTTAGCAACTTTGCAGGATTTTGCCCTGCCCTAAATACATAGACCTGAAATCACTAATGGAACACTAGTCGCTTTCATAATGTTTACATACTGCTTTACTCATTTCATATGTATATACTGTGTTTTATTCTACTATATTTTAGTCAATGCCACTCCTAATATTTATATATTTCTTAATTCAATTATTTTACTTTTAGATTTGTGTGTATTGTTGTGATATGTTAGATTTTGCTGCACTGTTGGAGCTAGAAACACAAGCATTTCGCTACACCCGCAATAACATCTGCTAAATATGTGTATGTGACCAATCACACTTAATTAAATTATTTGATTTGATTGGCTGAGATAATGAGTGGGCTGGACATGCCGAGAGATCATTTTGGATTGGTCTGAGCTGGTCAGTATGTGTAGGTAATCCTTTCTAATGTGGCTTTTTTGAAAGACATCACGTAGTACAACTGCATGAGTGTTGCTCTCCACTTTCTGGAGGACAGAGTTTTGAAATCAGTGGAATTAGAGTATGATAGCTAAGGAGATGGAGAAAATTCTGGTGTTTGATTGCAAATATGCAGACGGAGTCTAAAAGAGAACACACAGAAGGTAGCTAGCTACATGTCTAAAAAGACTCCACTATACAATTTCAATAGAATGTTCATGATGTCACTGCGACAACTGTCGATAGACGTGGCTGGTAAATTCGCTCTGGCTATCTACTCTATCAGAGCACTCTCGTCTGAGAGTGCCAGAGCGCAGAATAACTGACAAATTTACGAACGCTAACCTCCCGTTGAATATGGCCAGTGTCAGTAACCGTTGGCAAAAAAGCGTAATTAGATTTGTTCCCAGCAACACAGTCACCAACGCTCTGAATAACATAAAAACAGCCTAACCAGTCCTGCTAGGGCAAGTAAGATGGTCAGAGTGAGCTGTTCTCTCATTTGTGTCTGGAAGTAGCTAGCAAGCTAGCTAACGTTAGCCAGTTAGCTTGGGTGCTTGACTGCCGTGGTTAGGCCAGAACGCTGGGATCAACCCTACTCCTCGGCCAGAGCGTCGTGTGTGTGCTCTGAACACTCCGAATTTACGAATGGACAATCTGAAAACGCTCTTGAGTTTACGAACGCACAGTGCGCACTCTGAGCACGCTCTGGCACTCCAGATAAGATTTATCAACACACCCGTAGTATAAACCAGATTTTAGACTTCAAAATCTTTTTCTTTTTTTTGTACATGGCCTCGCGTGTGAATCCTTAAAGCGATGCTGAATGGGTGTAGACAAAGACTTCTCCAGTAGGTACCAAAACACGGGCCATTTTCTCAAAAGTGAGGTTACAAGTTTATCAACATTCAAAGCAGAATTACTTTCCCATTGTTCCTCAGCTGTAGTGTATGATATACCATTTTCTAGCTCTGAGTCTCTACTTTTATCCAATGTAAAAATCACCATTTCAAATTTTGCTACATAAGACCTTTTCTAAAAGAAAGGGGAGATAATGTCTAGATGCTTTCTTACAGTGATGAGTAAGTTCATAAATTGCCTGGCTGGGCTGATGAGACCGTGGATTGCGCAGTGAGATTGACAGTGAAATGCCCATTTACTGATCCTAGCCTTAGCCGGTGGTAACTTGTGGAATAGACACCGACTGGAACGAGGTTTTAACCAATCAGCATCCAGGATTAGACCCACTTGTTGTATAAACTGAAATATTATGGAGGCTCGTCCGGGATCTATTTCGCCCCACGTGACCCCATCTCATAGATATAGAACCGTACCTGGAGAAGTCTTCCCCCGAAAAAGATGTCGATTCTCAACAGGATTACCTAGAGAAATGCATCAAAGGCAAATGGTCTCCAATCTGTTGAGGTAGAGGTACTGTTGAAGTACATTGTGTGTGTGAGTGAGTTCAAGACACACACCCAAACTGTCACGTCAGATGCTCCCAGTAATATTCCATGCTATGTGGTAGAAGCGTGGCAGTGTCATTTTCGGGTCCCAGGGTGAAAATCGTCAGCTTTTGCACGGCAGCAGTCTCTGTAATAAAACCACAGGGATCTGACGTCAGAGCGGCTCAATGTGAAATGGGCCATTGGTGCTGGGGAAAATGGCAGGTCTCTGCAATAATGCCTGCAATACTGCCTTCGTGCCCTCCTGAAATTCAATTAAGCTCGTGAGACACTCCTACACGATCCTGCGCTGCCCTTTTCCCATCTGAGCCCATGGCAAAGACACAGAACAAAATACTAGCTGCAAACAGAATAGCTGCGGCCCGCGCACACACATACGGTAGTAATTGTCTCCGTTTTGATGATGCTGCGAGCTCAGCGCTGTCTATTTCCGCTCATGTAAACAGTGAAAGCTGTGACACTATAGACATATTTATTTTTGGTGCCAGGGTATTGTGTGTGAGAATCCAACATTTCTATGCCCTATTTATAGTCTGAGATGGAGAATAAAAAGCAACCTTGAATAATGCAGCAGGAGATTGTCAGGTGGAATTAGGAACAACAGGTTGGCCGTCGAAAAATAGAGCCGATTCTGTATGTGAGAGAGCGAGCCAGGGGAGGCTTTGCTGTGGCTGACATCTCAAACCCACTACTCCAAAGCGCTTTCCCTCAGGAGCTTAGCGAGACCGACACCCCTGTCCTCTCTTCATAGGTCGGTCCACACAAGAATGGAGCTCATTATCAGAGGGCTTTCCCATAGAAATATAATTCATCATGCTATATCTATGGGGTATTCACTGTTGTGACAATGGGGGAAGTTATGGAGTCCTTTATGAGACCAGCATGTTGTCTTGACCTCTGCCAGCCCTGACCGGGTCTACTATATACAGTGTGGTAGAATCACAATCCAAGGACCTCCCCAGAGCAGATGGAACTAAAGCTACCTTACGTGTTCATTTATCATGTAAACAAGAGGAGGATGCATCAGTGGAGGGACCACACACACAGTCCTGCTTGCACACCCTGTCAAGGAAATAAGTCATTGTGTTCAGCACACTCCATTATAGTGCATTATTTCTGGGTTTTAGCGAGACACCTCTGCCCAGTGGGAGCTATCGAGGCTGGGGCGTTGACTCCTCTCTGTGTGACCCGCTAACCCAGCACAGCTTGGTTCAGAATACTGCAGGCTGCTGTATAGACTGGCTGGAGGTTAGATAGGGCTCCTGTGCTGGGTTTCGTGACAGAGAGAGGGAGAGAAAGCCAAGAGTGGAGGAGTGATGTGCCACAGCCGCCAGGATTTCCATGGCTATGCTGGCAAGGAAATTGATCATTCCCCTAACCTCACATCTCCCCTTCTTTCCCATGGCCCAATTCCGTGGCAGCGACTGCTTGCCTCTGCAGAGTGTCAGTCAAAAGTGACGATGGGTGCTTTAGAATGTCACTGTTTAGTCACCGGGATCTGAGTGAGTAGGACCTCGTCTTAGGCAACATGCGGCGAGGGATTCTGCAGGAGTGCTACTGCTGAGCATGTCAAGAGAGGATGACGTGGTGTGCGGGCGACGATTTGAGAATGCTGACGTTAACAGACACAAACACACCACTCGACGCTGGGGCAGTGGTGTTGAAGTCAGCGTGAATAAAGCTGGGCTGTTTTTCCTGTCCCAGAGGCCGACCGTCCAGAGGCCATGCCATCTGCCCGGTTGGGGAAGGAGGCCCTCGTTTCTGTCTCCTCCTGGCCCCTTTGCCCACCCCACTCCCCCACCCCCACCCCGGCCTCAGTCCCAGCTGTAGTCACACACTCCCTCCCCCACTGATGCCAAGGCACGTGACTGCAGCTCCAAACTGATTTGGAGCTGTTGTCCATCTCTACTCCGTTTGAACAGTGACTGTATTTACGGTGCTGTAGCGTAGTAGACCTGAGCTGCCAGAGTCAGCAGAGGAGCAGACCAGGGGCTTAGCATGCAGCAGGCAGGACGCTGTGTCAGAGGAGCAGACCAGGGGCTTAGCATGCAGCAGGCAGGCACGCTGTGTCAGAGGAGCAGACCAGGGGCTTAGCATGCAGCAGGCAGGCACGCTGTGTCAGAGGAGCAGACCAGGGGCTTAGCATGCAGCAGGCAGGCACGCTGTGTCAGAGGAGCAGACCAGGGGCTTAGCATGCAGCAGGCAGGCACGCTGTGTCAGAGGTGCCTCAGGATGAAAAAAATAATTAATTCTCATCCTTGACCCCTTCGTGTGTGGAGCAAGCAGAAAAACATGGACACACACGTCTGCCCTCTGGCGTAATGAGTGGACGGCAGCATTACCTAAAAGGTCACTTAGTTCATCTGTAAATAGTGTGTAGACAATCAGCAGACCATGCCAGTGTGTGCATGTATGCGCATTTGTGTGTATCTCACATGGATTGGTTGGTGTTTTTGTGTGTTCAGTATGTGTCCAGCGTACCGTTTACAGGTCATTTGTCAAGACACCCTACTCTGATGGGTACATGTGTTCCATGTTCAGTGACTTTTGGATATGGACATAACGCTCCCGTCCATCTGACCAATGTGTGTACTGAAATGCCAAAAGTCACATGTGCAGTGCCCTTACAATACAAAACGCAGAGACTTAGTCCTTTTGAATTGGTAAGCATTTCTAAATGACTATGTTAAATGGAGGTCAACCACATAATGTCAGGCCGAGATCTGCCTCTGGGCTTTTGCTTGTAGTATGAGCCTTGTGCACACGTCACCACTGCTGCTCGATATCTGGAAATCTGGGGGAAGTTGCGTAACGCCGGGAGAAAGGTTATAGTTTTTATTTCCATTTGTTTTTCTGTTTTTATTTTAAGTTACATTTTGTTTCAGTTTTAAGACCTGATTTGCTAGTTATATTTAGTTTTAGTTGCTTCAAAATATTTATATTTAGTGTTGAACAGAAAGCATGCGTGTGAGGCTTTCTGTTCAACATTTGTGTTGTATCGTTTTTTTAGGATGTCACTTTTTGCAACCTGGGGGCAGTAATACATAAGGTGATGGTTCAGGTCATAGGTTAGGTTTAAATTATAAAGTCAATATCAATGTGACTTTAATTTGAATGGAATATCGCCGAGACTGGTGCAAAAAATATGGTGGATGGAAACTCTCTTGCCCATGTTTACAACAATCCAATGCTTTTTAACTTTGGTAATACATGTACGAAGAATCACATTATCTACCAAGACAATCTTTTCCCTGTTAGCTAGAGGTGTCAGAAGCCCCCAACCCAATCAAAAAATGTATACAGTGCCTGTCAAAAGTTTGGACACCTACTCATTCAAGGGTTTTTCTTAATTTTTACTATTTTCTAGATTGTAGAATAATAGTGAAGACATCAAACTGTGAAATAACATGTAGTACTAACCAAAAAAGTGTTAAACAAATCAAAATATATTTTAGATTCTTCAAAGTAGCCACTCTTCGCTGGATGACAGCTTTGCACACTCTTGGCATTCTCTCAACCAGCTTAATGGGGAATGCTTTTCAACAGTCTTAAAGGAGTTCCCACACTTGTTGGCAGCTTTTCCTTCACTCTGCGGTCCAACTCATCCCAAACCATTTCAATTGGGTTGAGGTCAGGTGATTGTGGAGGCCAGGTCATCTGATGCAGCACTCCATCACTCTCCTTCTTGGTCAAATAGCCCTTACACAGCCTGGAAGTGTGTTGGATCATTGTCCTGTTGAAAAACAAATGATTGTCCCACTAAGCGCAAACTAGATGGGATGGCGTATAGCTGCAGAATGCTGTGGTTGCCATGCTGGTTAAGTGTGCCTTGAATTCTAAATAAATCACTGACAGTGTCACCAACAAAGCATCCCCACACTATCACACCTCCTCCATGCTTCACGGTGGGAACCACACATGCGGAGATAATCCTTTCACCTACTCTGCTTCTCACAAAGACACAGCATTTGTAACCAAAAAATCTCAAATTTGGACTCATCAGACCAAAGGACAGATTTCCACCGGTCAAATGTCCATTGCTCATGTTTCTTGGCCCAAGCAAGTCTCTTCTTATTGATGTCCTTTAGTAGTGGTTTCTTTGCAGCACTTTGACCACGAAGGCCTGATTTCACGCAGTCTCCTCTGAACAGTTGATGTTGAGATGTCTGTTACTTGAACTGTGAACCATTTATTTGGGCTGCAATCTGATGTGAAGTTAACTCTGATGAACTTATCTTTTGCAGCAGAGATAACTCTGTGTTTTCCTTTCCTGTGGTGGTCCTCATGAGAGCCAATTTCATCATGTC
The DNA here is from genome assembly GCF_901001165.1 of Salmo trutta. NCBI lineage: Eukaryota > Metazoa > Chordata > Actinopteri > Salmoniformes > Salmonidae > Salmo > Salmo trutta. The sequence goes on along the minus strand of NC_042961.1, from coordinate 20,408,803 downwards.
GTTTGATGGTTTTTGCGACTGCACTTGAAGAAACTTTCAAAGTTCTTGACATTTTCAGAATTGACTGACCTTCATGTATTAAAGTAATGATGGACTGTCATTTCTCTGCTTATTTGAGCTGTTCTTGCCATAATATGGACTTGGTTTTTTACCAAATAGGGCTAACTTCTGTATACCACCCCTACCTTGTCACAACATAATTGATTGGCTCAAACGCATTAAGAAGGAAAGAAATTCCCCAAATTAACAAGGCACATCTGTTAATTGAAAAGCATTCCAGGTGACTACCTTATGAAGCTGGTTGAGAGAATGCCAAGAGTGTATAAAGCTGTCATCAAGGTAAAGAGTGGCTACTTTGAAGAATCTCAAATATAAAATATATTTTGATTTAACACTTTTGGTTACTACATGATTCCATGTGTTATTTTATAGTTTGTCTTCACTACTATTCTACAATGTAGAACATTGTCAAAGTAAAAAAAAAACCCTGGAATGAGTAGGTGTGTCCAAACTTTTGACTGGTACTGTGTGTGTATGTATGTATGTATATATATATATATATATATATATATATATATATATATATATATATATATATATATATATATATATATATATATATATATATATATATATATACACACACACACAGTACCAGTCAAAAGTTTGGACACACCTACTCATTCCAGGGTTTTTCTTTACTTTGACAATGTTCTACATTGTAGAATAATAGTGAAGACAAACTATAAAATAATATATATATATTTATTTATTTTTGGTTGGGGACTGCGGGGGTGCGTCCTTCGCCACTGCTGTTAGGCCTAGCTTGTGCATCCCTATCTATTTGAAACATCTCGCTGCATTTACCCACCAGATTCAGTAGCTTGAAAAACCCTTATTTCATGATGGTTTTTATTTTAGTTTGTTTTGATGACAAAGATAGTCTTAGTGACGGGTTCGTTAAAACTATTTAGTAAACTGAAATAAAATGTTCATGATTTAGCTTTCATTTTAGTTTACGATAATAACCTTGGCCTGGAGTAGGAGCACTTTGTTTGTTAACGGCTGTGAGGGAGGTGACCGTACCGATCACTCTCCCACGTTTACCCACCATTGTGACCTTGAAGGATTCACGGCAATCAGCTGGAGAGCATCGGAGAAATCTGTCCAAATAAATCAAGCAGGAGAGGAGAGAGGGAAGGAGAGCGCAGCCCCATTCTCCAGATTGATCCTGGTAAATAACAAACCAGCGGCCATGACAACTAATCCCCCAACAATAGTTGTGAAACGGAAAGTGAAGAGCAGTAGCATCCCGATTTGTCTGCCACAGAGACTCATGCTGGGAGGACGGGATGAGGGATGGAGGGGTCGCGGAGGTTGGTACTGAGGAGTGGTGGGTGTAGATTGACATCACTGACACATCACTCATCGCAGCATGTGTTGGGTAAGGGGGGGGGGGGGGGCTGAAGTGGCTGACTGAGCACAGAGCAAGGCTTGCTGTGACATCGGAGAGACCTGGTGATAAACACTCCCAGACCCACAGTGTGGAGTGTGAGAGACTTGAATGAGAAAGCAGGTTGCCAGCCAACCCTGCTCCATTCAAATAGAGAGCTGCCTCCCAATAATTAAGACTATCTAGATCGCCACACAGTTCAATACTAGGCTACATCTCATCTAATCCATCTAATCTTGGTCTCAGAGGAGAGCCAATTCTGCCCCTTATTTATTTATTTGTCTTTGTGATTTGGTGGCTCATTTCTTTAGCGGGTGTAACAAATAGTCATGTCAGTCATGCTTTGTTTTGACAGGATTGATTTACCCATGTTTCTGGATCTGCTCGATCCTATAGTCATTTTGTGTTCCGTGCCTACCAGCAATCATCCTGCTATTTGATTATACTCATTTAATCAGATTAATCTCTGGTGAACTCTAGCAATCAGAATAAGCTGAAGACAGAGGTTGGTTCTTGGTCGTTAGGCATCTCAAACACACACACACACACACACGGAGTGTATTGATATTGGAGATCTGATAGCCCCTGGGTTTTTCCATTGCTAATGCTTTTTGCTTATGAATAATTTGAAGTTCCTACTTGTACCCAGCATCTCAGGCTCTGTGCAGACCTGGAGAACTCAGTCAAGGGTAACGTTGCATAGCACTCCTCCAAACTTTTTTAGTGGAGAGATGGTGCTTATATTTATTAAGTTAACGCTGCACTTCAAATCAGCCTGCCTGCCCAGATCCAACTCCCTCCCCGGTCCTGGTGTAATAAGACCAGTCCTCATGCTGCTCCCTGTTGCAGAGGAAAACTTTCAGACGTTTCGGTGCGTTGCCTGTTCAGAAATATGCCCGACAAAGAAATTGTATTAGTTTCAGTGTCATTGCACTCACCCTTTGTCATTTACAGTGTGAACCATGGGGTATTTCAAGGGATTTTATTTCCAAAGCTGGCTGGCTCTCACTTCACCATTCCATAATCTGGGCCATTGGACAGCGGTTTAGTAATGTTACATTAGGATTATATTGAAGGCAGAACAAAGGGTAAATTTGATTGAATTATCCGTGCATTATACTCATTGTCCTCCAATGTGTCATGGAAGCAATATTTACATTTCCCAGCATATTTTATGCATTCCATAGCCTATAACTAGGGCCCGTACATACGTACAGGAAAAACTCCTGGCCCTACTAAATGGCTGTAAACCAGAAATGAGTTTCAATAATGTTACTGCTGGTAAACGTGCTGCATGTTTTTTCTGAGACTCATGGCTGTTCTAATCCACAGGTGATCCACAAACACTTCTACCTGAAGCGGGTAGAGGTCATGGCGCAGTGTGAGGAGTGGATCGCAGACATCCAGCAGTACAGCAGTGACAAGAGAGTGGGCCGCACCATGTCCCATCACGCTGCTGCATTGAAGGTAAACAAACGCACTCTTCAGCTACAGGAGAACCTTGCATCATATCAGAACGTTGTCCTTCACCACAGAAGGTAACACCTCATCTCCCTTTCACTTACGTTTACACACACAAGCACACACAGTTCTGGTTTGTGTTAATTAGGTCTGAATTGGTCGCTCAGGGCGACATCCCTGATGTTTATGCATGGTGGACGGGCTTGATTCATGCCACAGCTGGCTTCCCCCTCTGACTGTATTGAGGCGGCCCGAGCAGATAAGGGGCCCGCGTCCTACTTCACTCAGCGCTCACTGGCAGCAAGGCTCCCTTCCTCCGGCTGTTAATAGCCACAATTAATACCCAGTGTAAATAATCTCCCAGAGACCCTGATAAAGACTAAAGGACCACAGCAAGCTGCTCACATTGCTGTGGCAGCACCCAGTGCTGTTTTTAAAGCAGGGCCACAGAGTTCTTTGTAGTCCCATTATCTTCAGGGCTTTTTTTCTCTTGCTCCAGCAAATAGGTTCAGATTCTGAAATGATGGGTTGATCTTTAGTGCACGTTCTTGATTCCTTTCTCCTGGTATTTTTTTTTTAAGGTGATGTGTGATAAGTGGTCCCTTTTTTCATTACTTCAGTGGTATCCAAGATACTCTGCTTTGGCAGTGAAAGGGCAACTGGAATGGATTAATGAGAGCTCCAAGTGTATTTTAGTCAACTTAAATGGTGGGTTTGAAGTTTGTATTGGTTTGGAAGAGCATTTAGTTCACAGGCTTTGTCATTATTGTTGGGAAGAGTATATCTGTTTCCTCATCAGAGCCCATGTTTGTACTTGCCTCCTCACAGCATATAGTAGCTCTGAACTGAGCCCTATGTGATAACTCTGTCCTCTCTCCCTCTTTCCCCATCCAGAGGCACACGGCCCAGCTACGAGAGGAACTGCTGAAGCTGCCCTGCCCTGAGGGCCTGGAGCCTGACGGGGAGGAGTTCTCAGACAAGAGTGCCGCCCTCGTGGTCAAGGAGCTGCCCAATCAGGACGCGGAGAAGCCGAGTGGCAGCCAAGACGGCACCTGCAGTGAGGGCCCGCTATGAGTCCCGCCCCTCCTTGCTCCCCTCCACCCTAAGCCGCGGCCACTCCTCCTCACAACTATTACTATTGTTATTAAATAGACTTTGACGGCTTCGAAGCACAAGCCACCATTTTGTCAATATTTGTATGTAAGAATCTAATTATGTAATGGCTGAATAAAGAGGACAAAAAAACTAGATGAGAATGAAACAGCTTACAAACCAACAAAAATAAGACAAAACTCCGAACTATGCTATGCCCTTAAGGAAACAGTCGACAAACAAATTACCTTTTTATTTTTACCTGTAAAACAGTGTAAACTGTTTGTGCTTTTTTTTTTTTTTTTCAATTGTGAAATAACCACTGATTGGTATGTTATTAAATTTGTTTATGTATACATAATGACAGAGGAAATCACTGAATATATAAGGGAACTAGCCTACCATTAGAGAATAATGTTTACTGAATGTTCATTTCAATTGTTTGGACTGTTAGTGCAAGGACAGTTGTAACCAGGAATAAATTGGTCGTTCTTTAAGTATACTATTTAAAAGAAAACATACACTTTCCTGAATTTGAGAAATCTTCTGGTTGCCCATTGACATCGCTTTTTTGATTTCTACAGGATCCTGTAAACTTCAATAAAGGCTGAAATATACATTCTTAATTGCAATGATTACTTGTTACCCTTTTTACAGGCTGTTCAAAACGCTATGAGCACGTTTTTTTTGCCTCTAATTCTCAATGCAAGTTTAATAAATGCAACCTGTTTTACTTTTCCCGGATATATACATTGATCTGATTGTGTAGATAAGAGTCTGAGTATGTAAGATGTTTGGGATATGTACCGGTATGTGAAGGCTTCTGAATGTGTGATTTTGTGCGTGTTCAACAATCCCACTAAGATACAAAGCTGCTATGTGCCTTTTATCATTGACATCATACCAAATACTTTGAAAAAGTTAATTCACTGATTATTTGACATTTCTACACATTGATCGTTTCGCTCTGTCTGAAAAAGGTTGATTCCGGTGAAAGAAAAAGCACTTAATATTTTACTCACTCCCGGTTCAGTCACATACTCCTTTTGGTAGGACATTAAATGGAGCTTGAAAATGTGGATTGATTGTGCAAATGCTTCTTTCTGTGTTGTTGAACACAACTTGGACTTGAACCTCTTAAGGAAAACATGGTACCAATCCACATGGGAGCATAAGCTGCTACTGTAAAGTGACTTGGAAGGCCCAGTGCTTATTACCAGTGCAGGGAAATGGGCCATCTATATGGGTAAAATATTAAACTGAAGTATTTAGATATAAAAAAATGTCTTTGCTGGTGCAGTTTGTAGCCATCCTCAGTTAACTGTCGGTCCTCCTGTGTTCTATCCTCCTTACCATAAGATAAGCTTATATCGGCTTGTGCGTTTCACTGTCGTGGAACGAAATTACCTAAATCAACATCCAGCTTGATTCAGTGTGAATTGGCTGGCTGTATGTTGCCTTAGGTGTCTCCTAAGCAAATATATACAGAGTGGACATAACATTAAGAACAATGTCCTAGTATCTAGTTGCTCTTCCCCCTTTGCTCTCAGAACAGCCTCAATTCGTTGGGGCATGGACTCTACAATGTGTCGAAAGCATTCCACATGGATGCTGGCCCATGACTCCAATGCTTCCCACAGTTGTGTGAAGTTGGCTGGTTGTCCTGAGGGTAGTGGACCATTATTGATACTCACAGGAAATGTGAAAAGCTCAGTTCTTGAGACACATCGCCTGGCACCGGCTTCCGTACTCAAAGGCACTTAAATATTTTGTCTTGCCCATTCACCCTCTGAATTGAACACATACACAATGTCTTAATTGTCTCCAGGCTTAAAAATCCTCCTTTAAAAGGTCTCATCCACTTCATCTACAATGATTGTAGTGGATTTAACAAGTGACATCAAAAAGGGATCACCTGGTAAGTCTGTCATGGAAAGAGCAGGTGTCCGTAATGTTTTAGAAACTTGGTGTGTATATCAGTGTATCTTTACAGTTCTATATGAAGACTAAGCAACATTGAGCCTCTGGAACATTTTCCTGTTATCCCTTTCCCAAAAAGCTCTACCTTTGGGAATGCCTGTTGTGGCTCTTGTACAGCAAGCTTGGATAAAGGGATTATGGTGTAGAATAAAGGAGAACAGCACAGTGGATGCACTTCTGTGATTTAGCCCTACCACTATACATTATTCATCCTATGCTTTAAAACTCAGTGAAATAGGAGAAATAGCTACTGGAAAATGCATAGAGTGTAAAGCTCTGCATGGAGAATTAGCAATGGAATGCAATAAGCCTACGGGCTACACAGAGTACACGCAGCAGGGTTTGAATCAATTGTTGGGAATCTGAACCCAAATCACACCAATACTAGACAGGTGAACAGAGTTTGATGCAGTTTGTTTTTCTATCAAATTTCTTATCACATGAACCCTGTATTGCAATATATTACCCTTTCACCAATGTTTTGATCATTTAATGTATACTGAACAAAAATATAAATGCAACAATTACAACGATTTTACTGAGTTACAGTTCATGTAAGGAAATCTGTAAATTGAGGCCTTAATACATCCTAATTACTGCATTGGGAAAGTATTCAGACCTCTTGACTTGTTCCACATTTTGTTACATTACAGCCTTGTTCTAAAATTGATGACATAGTTTTTTCCCCTCATCAATCTACACACAATACCCCACAATGACAAAGAAAATCAGGTTGAAATACACATTTACATAAGTATTCAGACCCTTTACTCAGTACTTTGTTGAAGCACCTTTGGCAGCAATTACAATTGAGTCTTGGGTATGACGCTACAAGCTTGGCACACCTGTATTTGGGGAGTTAGGTCAGGTTGGATGGAGAGTGTCGCTGCAAAGCTATATTCAGGTCTCTCCAGAGATGTTAGATTGGGTTCAAGTCCAGGTTCTGACTGGGCCACTCAAAGACATTCAGAGACTTGTCCCGAAGCCACTCCTGTGTTGTCTTAGCTGTATGCTTAGGGTCGTTGTCCTGTTGGAAGGTGAAGATTCACCCCCGTCTGAGGTCCTGAGTGCTCTGGAGCAGGTTTTCATCAAGGATCTCTCTGTACTTTGCTCCGTTCATCTTTGCCTCGATCCTGACTAGTCTCACAGTCCCTTCTGCTGGAAAAACATCCCCACAGCATGATGCTGCCACCATGTTTCACCGTAGAGATGGTGCCAGTTTTCCTCCAGATGTGACTCTTGGCATTCATGCCAGAGTTCAATCTTGGTTTCACCAGACCAGAGAAAATTGGCAAACTCCAAGCTGTCTGTCATGTGCCTTTAACTGAGGAATGGCTTCCGTCTGGCCACCATAAAGGCCTGATTGGTGGAGTGCTGCAGAAATTGTTGTCCTTCTGGAAGGTACTCCCATCTCCACAGAGGAACTCTGGAGCTCTGTCAGAGTGACCATCGGGTTCTTGGTCATCTTCCTGACCAAGGACCTTCTCCCCCGATTGCTCTGTTTGGCAGGGTGGTTCCAAACTTCTTCCATTTAAGAATGATGGAGGCCACTGTGTTCTTGGGGACTTTCTATGCTGCAGTATTCTTTGGTACCCTTCCACCATCTTTGCCTCGACACAATACTGTCTCGGAGCTCTATGGACAATACCTTCGACCTCATGACTTGGTTTTTGCTCTGACATGCACTGTCAACTGTAGGACCTTATCTAGACTGGTGTGTGCCTTTCCAAATCATGTTCAATCAATTTAATTTACCAAAGGTGGACTCCAATCAAGTTGTAGAAACATCTCAAGGATGATCAATGGAAACAGGATGCACCTGAGCTCAATTTCGAGTCTCATTGCAAAGGGTCTGAATATTTATGTAAATAAGGTATTTCTGTTTTGAATTTTTTATAATATGCTAAAATGTCTAAAAACCTGTTTTCGCTTTGTCATCAAGGGGTATTGTGTGTAGATTGATGAAAAATGTTTTATTTAATCAATTTTAGAATAAGTATGTAAAGGAACAAAATGTGGAAAAGTCAAGAGGTCTGAATACTTTCCTAATGCACTGTATATTCAGAGCCATATCCCTGTAATGCTTAGAGAAGATCGAATGTCAAGCGTTATTGAAGTGCTGTGGTTGCAGGTTCACCTGCCTCATCTAAAGCCTATTTTGGGGTGTTGCTGTATGCCACCAAGTGCTAACAGTCAGTATCTAAATAATATGTGTGAAATGCTTGATGGTGTATGTGATGTAAACAGACGTCTACTTTCTTGGGGACCTGAATATTGACTGGTTTTAATCAAGCTGTCCGCTCAAGAGGAAGCTTCTCACTGTAACCAGTGCCTGTAATCTGGTTCAGGTTATTATTAATCAACTTTCCAGGGTGTTTACAAATACTACAGGAACAAGATCATCCACATGTATTAATCACATTTTTACTAATACTGTAGAACTTTGTTCTTAAGCTGTATCCGTACCCATTGGATGGATCACAATATAGTAGCTACATCCAGGAAAGACAAAGTTCCAACAGCTGGGCCTAAAATAGAGTATTAGAGATCATACAAAATATTTTGCTGTGATTGTTATGTGGATATTTGTTGGTCTGATGTGATTAATAAGGAGCATCCAGACACTGCACATGATGAATTTAGGAAATTGCTTCTTCCAATTATTGACAAACATATACCTGTTAAGAAACTGACTGTTAGAACTGTTAAGGCTCCATTGATTGATAAGGAATTTAAAAACTGGATGTTTGAAAGAGAGTGAGTGGCTAATAAGTCTGGCTGCACATCTGACTTATGTGACTAAACACAACAAAATGAAAACTGTATTATGAAGCAACGATATAAAGAATGGAGTACTTTAAATTAAATAATGAGCAGAAATACAAATTCAACTCCATCTTTCAACGAATCAGATGGCTTATTCATGACTAAACCATTTGATGTTGCCAATTATTTTAATGATTGCCCACTTTGCCAATGATGTAAACTTAGGCAGGAAATGTCAACAACGAACAGTGAGCCATCGTATTCATGCATTAAAAAACAAATCATTAAAGAAAAGCATAAGTTTGAATTTTGTAAAGTTAGTGTGGGAGAGGTAGAAATAGTGTTATCGATCAATAATGACAAACCTGGCATTGCAACTTAGATGGAAAGCTACCGAAGATGGTAGCTGACTCTCTGGTCTCTCCTATCTGTCATATCTTTAATCTGAGTCTAGAGGAAGGTGTTTGTCCTCAGACCTGGAGGGAAGCCAAAGTCATTCCGCTACCCAAGAGTGGTATCAGCTTGTTGCCAACTCTTAGCAACCTGTTGTAAAAAATAGTTTGACCAAATACAATGCTATTTCTCTGTAAACAAATTGACAACAGACTTTCAGCATGCTTATAGAGACATAGACTGCACTGACACAAATGACTGATGGTTGGTTGAAAGAAATTGATAAAACACTACATCACCAAAAGTAGGTGGACACCTGCTCGTCAAACATCTCAAAATCACGGGCATTAATATGGTGTTGGCCACCCATTTGCTGCTATAACAGCCTCCACTCTTCTATGACGGCTTTCCACTAGATGTTGGAACATTGTTGCAGGGACTTGCTTCCAATTAGCCACAAGAGCCTTGGTGAAGTTGGGCACTGATGTTGGCCGATTAGGCCTGGCTCGCAGTCGCCAGTCAAGGTCTTCCACACCGATTTCGATTAACCATTTCTGTATGGACCTCGCTTTGTGCATGGGGGCATTGTCATGCTAAAAAAGGAAAGGGCTTTCCCCAAACTGTTGCCACAAAATTGGAAGTACAGAATCATCTAGAATGTCATTGTATGCAGTATTGTTAAGATTTCCACTCACTGGAAGTAAGGGGCCTAGCCCAAACCATGAAAAACAGCCCCATACCATTATTTCTCCTCCACCAAACATTACAGTTGCATTCGGGCAGGTAGTGTTCTCCTGGCATCCATCAAACCCAGATTAGTCCATCGGACTGCCAGATGGTTAAGTGTAATTCATCACTCCAGAGAACGCTTTTGCACTGCACTAGAATCCAATGGCTGCGAGCTTTACAACACTCCAGCCCACGCTTGGCATTGAACATTGGTGATCTTAGGCTTATGTGCGGCTGCTCGGCCATAGAAACCCTTTTCATGAAGCTCCTGATGACGTTGCTTCCAGAGGCAGTTTGGAACTCGGTAGTGAGTGTTGCAACCGAGGACAGACAGATTTTTACGAGCCACGCGTATTGCACTTGGAGGTCCCGTTCTGTGAGCTTGTGTGGCCTACCACTTTGCGTTTGAGCCGTTGTTGCTCCTAGACGTTTCCACTTCACAATAGCAGCACTGACAGTTGACCGGGGCAGCTCTAGCAGGGCATCCTATGACGGTGCCACAGTGAAAGTCACTGAGCTCTTCTGTAAGGCCATTCTACTGTCAATGTTTGTCTATGGAGATTGCATGGCGGTGTGCTCGATGTTATACCTCTCAGCAACGGGTGTGGCTGAAATAGCCGAATCCACTAATTTGAAGGGTGTCCACATACTTTTGTATATATTGTGTAAGAAGATTGTGGGAGCTGTACTGTTAGATTTCAGTGCAGCCTTTGATTACCTGTTATTGAGAAAACTTATGTTTTATGGATTTTCAACCTTATTGTGAATTCATAGCTATCTATCTAATATAACTCAGAGGGTTTTCTTTCATAGAAGCCTCTGTAATGTCAAACATGTAGGGTGTGGTATACCGCAGGCCCTCTTCCCTTGTCTATTTTTAATTTGTTTTATTTTTTGGTCCTCTTCGGAGGACACACATCTTTTTCTTCTTTTTTTAGCTTTTCTGCTACATTTACATTTTACATATATTTTCTATTTTTACCAATGACCTGCAACTGGCATTAAACGAAGCATGTGTGTCCTTGTATGCTGACGATTCAAATCAAATCAAATGTATTTGTCACATACACATGATTCAACCATATACGTGTCAGCAACCACAGCCAATTAAGTCACTGAAACCCTTAACAAGGAGTTACAGTCTGTTTTGGAATGGGTGGCCAGTAATAAACTGGTTCTGAACCTCTGTAAAACTAAGAGCATTGTATTTTGTACAAATCATTCCCTAAGCTCTAGACCTCAGCTGAATCTGGTAATGAATGGTGTGGCTGTTGAACAAGTTGAGGAGACTAAATTACTTGGTGTTACCTTAGATTATAAACTGTCATGGTCAAAACATATAGATTCAATGGTTGTAAAAATGGGTAGAGGTCTGTGCATAATAAAGAGATGCTATGCTTTTTTGACACCACACACCAGAAAGCAAGTCCTGCAGGCTCTAGTTTGTCTTATTTTCATTATTGTTTAGTCATGTAGTCAAGTGCAGCAGCTCGCCCAGAACAGAGCGGCACATCTTGCTCTTCATTGTAATCAGAGTGCTAATATAAATACTATACATTTGCCTTTGATTAATTGAAAAGGAAACTCTCTCTTTTTCAAACAAGCATTGCAGAGCTGGTTACAATGATAGAACAAATATAACAACAGATATTATGGTTGAACTGAAATGTGCTGGCAGGTGGCAGCGGGAGGAGGTAGGGAACTGGTCTGTCTGCCCAATATAAAGGATCAAAACTGGCAGAGGAACAAAAAATATCATAAATAGGAAAGTATAACAGTTTCATTTGAGGACCAAGATGTTGACAGCTGTGCAATACAGATTGCAAAATAGCTGGGAAGAGATTTTTGATGTACCGATTCCATAGCACAGGGTTTATGAGTTGATATATAAAATTATGCAAGATTCAAGACTTTGTGCTTTTCAGCTAAAATTATTGTTCAGAATTTTTGCCACCCAATAAATGTAGAATATTTGCAGATTTTGTTGTAAGGATACAGAATCAATAGACCATTTGTTCTGGTATTGCCCTCAGGTAGCCTGTTTCTGGTCTCAAGTTCAGGAATGTCTGAAAAAGCATAATATTAATCTAAAATTTAACCTTAGAAATAACATTGTTGAGAGACCTGGTTAGTCGATTGCTAATATACTTATACTCTTACTGAAAGTATTTATTTTCAACTCGCAATATGTGGATTCTATTCGATTAGATAGATTCAAATTGTATGTTAAACATCACAGCATAGTTGAAAGATATAGAGTATGACGTGTAGAAATCCGAAGAGGGTGGCCAGCATTGATAGGTGGGATGGGCTGAGGGAACTGAGGGTTGGGATGTGGAACTGGAGACGAGTGGGAGTGGGGTTGTTGGGCGGGGGACAGAATGACAGTCAAATATAAAAATACAAAATAAATTCTAAACAAAAGAAAAAGTCTGTTTGATTGACACTGAGGGGCAACGCTGTTACATCCAATGCCTGTTTGCCTGAGGCTGATGCTGCGCAGGTGCTTGTACGCGCGTACACATGCATACACACACAATCGCATTCAAACATACACGTGTGCACACACATACACACATGTAAATAGTGCAACACATACACTTAAACACATTCAGTCGGACTTGCTGTTTAGATTTTTATTGTCATTGATGTCTTTTTTTTGCATTGTTTTCTGTTGTTTTCACCTTTTTTCTCTTTTGTTCATTTTGGTTGAGGGGCAGCTCTCTGGGAACTATGGGGGGGGATCTTGGATGGTTGGTGGCCTGGCAGTTGGGAGCTTGGGCCGGTGGCCGTTAGGTCGCTGGTTCGGGTCCCCGATTTGACTTGATGAGAAAATGAAAATGCTTGAAAATGACCAGTGGGCGGGCGAATGGTGCCTTATAAGGACGAGAGGGGCTCGCCTCATTTGCCACTCGACTTGTCTGTCTCCAACAAATGTTGTGTGATTGGTTCTTCGAGCCGTCAGTGATCCGCTAAGCGAATCTCGATGTGAGACACTCATATTATCATAGAATCAGGGTTACGCAAGTAAGGAGAGAGCAGCCTCACAGCTTTTTTAGGTGGGGGTGGTGTGGGTTGGTATCAGTTAGCTAGCAAGGTTGATGGCCAAGGTTATCTGCCAGTGTGCACAGACTTGCTTTCAACAAAAGGTATTCTATTCTGAAAGAGCCCAGCTCAGTCCTTTCCTGCAGGGCTGACTGAAGTAATGTTTCATGGACTCGCCAAGAGCAGAAGGCCAATCTGCAATAGGCTTCCAAACAGACATAATTCAGACTGCAACAATGAAAGTCAACATCTCCCAATAATCATCTCCCCAAGCACGAACACACCCTCCTTTGTATACTTTTATAGAGCAGTAAAAAACAAACATAGTGGTGTCTGGGGATATTTTTAAATGATTTCTCCTCACACAGTCCTTTGGTAATCAATGTGAGAACGGTGTGTGTGTGTATGTGTGTGTGTGTGTTGGAGCATTGGTTTGGCAGCCCGAACTTCAAACAGCATCTGCGCACTGCAGGTGTCACTGCTTGTCTTTAACAGAACATAATTTGTTTTTTTTCCCGTTGAAACATAGACTTGAAAAATAGCTTTCATCAGTTGAATAGTAGCGTGTCCTTGACAGGTCTGTAAATTGGAAGCAGGCCTCTGGAAAGGTAAATCAGACTGTAAAAGCATCTATTCACCGTGGTCTCTCTTCCGCGCTTCAAACCCACTCCAACGAGCCCTTTGAATGGCCTTCACTTTGCCTGTGAACAATTCCATAATGTGCCCAAACACTCGTCTCTTAAATGTCATGCACGAAGAGGAGGAAGGGGAGGATGGGGAAGGGGTGGGGTGGGGGACAAGTGCTGGAGAAAACAAACCTTAGACTAGATCCTCCCATGCACTGAGAAAAACAGCCGAGAGCTCTATCAATGCGCCATGCTGCTGCTGGGGCTCTGAATCATTTAGATGTTGTTTTTGGCTCATGTCAAACAGTGGGCTTACTCACTGGCTCTATCTCCAGGAGCAGTGTACGGTACAAGACGCTCACTGGAGTAAACCACTGACAGTGGAGAAAAGGTCAGCCAGGATCATTTTCATTAGGATTCAATGTGCTCAACACGACTTAAAGGCTTTGCATGGTCAATCTGACTATCTGCATCAGCCGTACAGCATTTACTGAGATACAGCCTCTGTGGAAGTCGGGGCATTCATACTTCTTGCACTTCGAGGAGTAGAGCAGAGCTGTTGTAAAGGAAGTGAGTTATCAAGGAAGTGAGTTTGTGTTTACACAGGACCTCCTGCCCCCACCTACCGTCAACCAATCATGTCAATGCGGAACTATACGGAGCCCTCCGTATTGTTACAAAAATCGGTAGGCACACGACATCGCCGTACGGAGCTCGATTTGGCCTCTGCAACCCCCCAGAGGCTCCGTAATTGCGTCACGCCCTTCATATGGAACCTCCGGACATCATTCCCGGATCAAGCATAAATCCGCTATTACTGTCGCAACTCAAGGAAATATTTTGTGCGAGGAGCTCTGCACACATAAAGGCTGTGACTGTAGTAGTGTTTTCATGATCATTTATCATTAGTGATGTTGTGTTGCAGGGTCATGTTCTTCACTACATCACTACTGTTCTCATCCCATGAAAGATCAAACGACAATGTAGGGTAATTAACCTATGTCAAGTAGAATCCCTGCTCTTACTCCCATTCGAGGCACAGTATTCCACGTTTTGGTGGGGATAGGCAGTGCCTCACCTGCATGCTTCCAGTCAATTCCTGCAACTCATATGCCCTTGACCTGAACCTTTCCTACTGCACGCGCACACATAGACACAGACACTAACTCCCTCTGGGAGTCACTTAGCATGATCAAGATAAATCACCCATCTGATTTTAATAAGGAGGAGATGCTTCTAATTCCCCCTAGGACCCTACAGAAAGATGACAGATTGCCCGAAAGGTATTAAGTCAAAGGCTCAACACGTCATCACACAACACAACCCATATGGTCACCTGAGTAGTTGTCATGTTATATATATATATGTATTTTATTACCTTTTGTCATCCAACCATTCAACCTTGAAACAAAACAGATACAGAGATGCCAGTTTCAGCCAAGTATGGGTAGCTGCTGCCAAGTATGGCGACTGGAGTATGGGCGAGTGTGTGTGTTGAAAGGAGTGGGTGTATGGAAAGCAAATCTGGTAATTGGGCAGATTTGTCGTCACTCAAGACCATTTTGCGTGGCTGATTGGGCATGCTGACCTGAGGTGCTTCCTATCACGGTCGAGTCACCGGCGGTAGATAATGTTGCCATATTTTTCCCTCGCATGATTTTATTTAAAGTAGGATAGCAGCCTATACCACAAGTAACTAATATTGATAACCATCTAGATGTCACCTTGATACATACATACAGTCTACTACTCAATGGGGAGAGCATGGATGGCAACAACACCGGGACACAGCGCCCTTCGGTCCACTTCCGCTTGCCAAGCACTGTCCGGTAACAGCATGGGAAGTAGCTACCTAATAGCCAATATCAGGGTGACAGTCACTGTAAGCACATGCATACAACGCATGAAGAAACAGTACACCCATCATTAATACAATCTAAACTAGATGCCCTCAATCTCACACAAATGATCAATGAACCTACCAGGTACAACCCCAAATCTGTAAACACGGGCACCCTCATAGATATCATCCTGACCAACCTGGCCTCTAAATACACCTCTGCTGTCTTCAACCAGGATATCAGCGATCACTGCCTCATTGCCTGCGTCCGTAATAGGTCTGCGGTCCACTCCTCATCACTGTCAAACGCTCCCTAAAACACATCAGCGTGTAGGCCTTTCTAATCGACCTGGCCCGGGTATCCTGGAAGGATATTGACCTCATTCCGTCAGTAGAGGATGCCTGGTTATTCTTTAAAAGTGCTAAAAAAGCATTCAAAAAATGTAGAACCAGAAGTATACAGGACTCATATCTCCCTCACTAACTTTAAGCATCAGCTGTCAGAGCAGCTTACCGATCACTGTACCTGTACACAGCCCATCTGTAAATAGTGCATCCAACTACCTCATCCCCATATTCTTAGTTTTATTTTTTTGCTCCTTTGCACCCCAGTATCTCTACTTGCACATTCATCTTCTGCACATCTATCACTCCAGTGTATAATTGTAATTACTTCGCCACTACGGCCTATTTATTGCCTTACCGCCCTTATCTTACCTCATTTGCACACACTGTATATAGATTTTTTCCTATTGTGTTATTGACTGTATGTTTGTTTATTCCATGTGTAACTCTGTGCTGTTGTATGTGTCGAACTGCTTTGATTTATCTTGGCCTGGTTAAATAAAGGTGAAATAAAAAATGAAAAAAAAAAAAATGGTCAGATTGGGTCTCAAAACTGAACTTGGATCCGCGTTAATTAGCAAATAGCAATGATATCCTTCGCCACCGTTGTCTTATGACACAACAGATACTATAGCTTGAACCAGTCATAGGCTATTCAACAAAACAATACATAATTTTCAAGTTTATTTTAGGCAAATTTCTTGGTTAAAGGATTGTATAACTAGCAAAGGAGTTTTGAAGTTGAGGGAGCAGTATTTATGAAGTTTGGCAATGACAACAAAATCAAGCATAATTCAGCTCGCCAGCTAGTTTAGCTAGGGAAAACCGGGGAAAACAAACTCGGGACAGGATATAGCTGGACGAATATGCACACTAGGCTAATTCCTGATATCAGGAGCTGGCGGTGAAAAGTTTGATTAAACAATTCAGAGACAAACAAATTCATCAGATGAAAAATATTTAAGGAAAACTAATCAATATACAGTCCTGAAATTGACAGTAACTGTCAATAATAAAACAAAACTTAAAATTATGTTTAAGTGAACCTGAATCCAGAAAATGAATGGTGAAGTCACTTCCAGACATGGTAGACTCCTCCTCCTTACCACTCTATAGCAGACAGTTTTCACTGCTTCTCAGTGCTAGAGGCGTCACTACAGACACTGGTTCGATTTCAGGCTGTATCACAACCGGACGTGATTGGGTGGCGCACATAGGGTGGCGCACAATTGGCCCAGCGTCGTCCGGGTTAGGGTTTGACCGGGGTAGGTCGTCATTGTAAATAAGAATTTGTTCTTAACTGACTTGCCTAGTTAAATAAAATAAAAATGTCCACATGCACACTACTTATCTTTTGACACACCCACTCGCCCATACTCTGGTTGCCATATTGGGCCGCAGCTACCCCCTTCTCATTTCATTAGGGACCGTTCCTTCCATACATTTTATAATTTTTGGTTTGACCTGTGATTATCTGGTCTCTGCACTACTAAATACAATTAAAATAAAAAAGATTACATTTCACAAACACAGTCAGATCACACAGTCATTGATGTACAAATTGATTGCGCAATGTGTTTCAGAAATATTGAATTTGTAAAATGTCTTATGTTCTTCCATCATTTCAGACGTGAAAAGAAACATGGTCCTTGACCAAAGCAAAACATCGTACTATGGAAGCCAAAACGTTTAGTTTTTTCATGTCGAGGTACTATCTAAAAATGTTGAGATACTAAATCAATTTTTTTTTCGATAAGTAATTCAACATTTCGAGATACTAACTCCAAATGTTGAGATATTGTACCATACTTATAGTATACTGTATGTTTTTTCATTTGTAACATTGTGTGATGATTTCAGTGGTGGCACCACAGGTCCCAGAGAGTGGTGGTGGTGGAGGGGACCTGGGTCGGGTCTGGGGTGGACCCGTGAAGCCCTCTACTACAGTATATAATCACTATTGTGTTGATTGATTAAAGGGAAACTTCACAACTTTTCAACTTCATATTCATCATCTCCAGCACCACCCCAACATCAACATATGTGAAAATGGAGCATTTCTATATTTTGTATTAAAAAATATAGAGGAAGATAAGTGTTTCCAAGGACATCATCGATGTGCATCTTGTGATTTTGATCAATTGTGAGTAGGCATTGCCTAAAAATTGCCTACTAATTGGTTGATAATGTCACTGGAAACAGTTATCTAATTGTTATACGTTGAAAAATTTTGAAGTTTCTCTTTAATTTCAGTCAATCATTTTGGATTGTTATGGTCTAGATAGCCTAGCCACCTGAAGCTGAATATAAACCAATTTTAGGGTCTATATATACTGAACAAAAATATAAACGCAACATGTAAAGTGTTGGTCCCATGTTTCATGAGCTGAAATAAAAGATCCCAGAAATGTTCCATATGCACAATTTTGTTTACATCCCTGTTAGTGAACATTTCTCCTTTGCCAAGATAATACATCGACCTAACAGATGTGGCATATGAAGAAGCTGATTAAACTGTATGATCATTACACAGGTGCACCTTGTGCTGGGGTCGATAAAAGGCCACTCTAAAATGTGCAACTGTAACTTGTTGAAATTGTTGTATGTTGCCTTAATATTTTTGTTCAGCTTATGCTATAAATACATTATGTTACTGCTTCGTTTCCCCTGGATAGAGGGATCTGAGTGCATTGGCTTCTATAGGCTTCCTGTAGCTGTGGGACAGTTATCAGGAAGCTACAGTTGATCTGACTGAAGATTAATTGTGCACGACTTGACAAATCATTAGGCAAATCAGTCTAAAACAACAGTAATTTGTACCTCTTTTCAACACTTGAGTCAATGGTTTTTATTAAACCAACCAAAAGTGTTGGGGCAAAAGCCAGCTCGACACACGTTTGCTGGTGGCCCTATGCCTTATTTATAAACGATGTGTATGCAGAAAATATACCCCAAAACATATGTGTGCCAGTTTTCACTCAAAAGTTGGCATTTATAAAAACTGAACTTGAGATGAGAATCTGCTCATCCTCCCGCAAACTTCAGACCATGCGTATGCACAGTTTCTAGTGTTTGAAGTATTGCACTGCAAGAAGGGAAAAGTAGCCTAGTAGCCTTGTGCAAATGGGGAATATACAATGACTTATTCAAAAAAAAACTAAATATAATAACAAGATGCAATCATTTACTGTTAGTGAGAAGAACAAAAATATTTGTATTTTATCTTTGCATTCTAAAATAATTAAAATATATTTCCCATTATTTATTTCATTTCCATGATAATTGCAGAATAAATTCCTCACCTTTTTGCATTTTTTTATTTGGCATTTGTTATGATTATATAGATAATACAGACAGAAGAGGTAGAGGACAAAACACACACGGATCCCCTAACAGATCAAACACACGCAAACCCCCCATGCTCCCAACAGAGCCCCACCCCAAAACCAGACTAAAAGCAGGCATGATATAGAATTTGAGTAATATAATCAAATAGCAAAAAATAAATAAAAAATTGTGATACAAATTCAAATTAGGGTTGGTTTACGGAGTTGTGAAATGAACTGGGTCCATGTCTTCTACAAAGGATAGGAAAGCTTGCCAGATATTATCAAATGTAATTGCAGATGCCCTAATGGAGTAGTGTATTTTCTATAGCTTGAGATGTTGCATGACTTCCTTTATCCAATGGTTAAAAGTAGGAGGAAACCAATCCTTCCACTTAAATAGTATAAGACGTCTAGCTAGAAGAGTAGTACATGCCAGTATGTTGCCCATAGAACTGTTTAGAGGGGCCTCCTGTGGTGCCACTCTGAATAATGAAATAAAGGCAGAAGGTTTTATAGGTCTCTCCGGTATCTTAGAAAACGTCTCAAAAATTGACATCCAGAAATCTGTCAATTTCGAGCATGTCCAAAACACGTGCAATAAAGTCGCAGGAGTCTGCTTACATGGGTCACAAGTGGAATCTATTTCTGTTCTAATCTTGGATACTTTTGCCTTTGACCAATGCAGCCAGTTAACTATTTTAAATTGAATTACAGTATGTCTTAGATATTTAGATTAAGAATGTATTCTCTGAAGCATACTCTGCCAAATGTAATCTGAAAGTTGTTCACTTAAATCCCCTTCCCATTGGTTCTTAAGAGAGTTCTGGGATTCCAGATTGTGCGAGTTTAATAACCTATAGACCAAACTTATGCCCCCGTTGATATAAGGGTTTACTTTAAAAACCTTGTGAAGATGCTGGAGGAAACAGGTGCAAAAGTATCTATATCCACAGTAAAACGAGTCCTATATCGACATAACTTGAAAAGCCACTCAGCAAGGAAGAAGCCACTGCTCCAAAACCGCCATTAAAAAAAGCCAGACTACGGTTTGCAACTGCACATAGGGACAAAGATCATACTTTTTGGACAAATGTCCTGTGGTCTGATGAAACAAAAATATAATTGTTCGGCCATAATGACCATTGTTATGTTTGGAGGAAAAAGGGGGAGGATTGCATGCCAAAGAACATCATCCCAACCGTAAAGCATGGGGGTGGCAGCATCATGTTGTGGGGATGCTTTGCTGCAGGAGGGACTGGGGGACTTCACAAAATAGATGGCATCACGAGGGAGGGAAATTATGTGGATATATTGAAGCAACATCTCAAGACATCAGTCAGGAAGTTAAAGCTTGGTCGCAAATGGGTCTTCCAAATGGACAATGACCCCAAGCATACTTCTAAAGTTGTGGCAAAATGGTTAAGGACAAAGAAGTCAAGGTATTGGAGTGGAAATCACAAAGCCCTGACCTCAATCCTATAGAAAATGTGTGGGCAGAACTGAAAAATCGTGTGCGAGCAAGGAGGCCTACAAACCTGACTCAGTTACACCAGCTCTGTCAGGAAGAATGGGCCAAAATTCACCCAACTTATTGTGTGAAGCTTGTGGAAGGCTACCTGAAACGTTTGACCCAAGTTCAATAATTTAAAGGCAATGCTACCAAATACTAATTGTGTGTATGTAAACTTCTGACCCACTGGGAATGTGATGAAAGAAATAAAATCTGAAATAAATCATTCTCTCTACTATTATTCTGACATTTCACATTCTTAAAATAAAGTGGTGATCCTAACTGACCTAAGACAGGGAATTTTTACTAGGATTAAATGTCAGGAATTGTGAAAAACTGAGTTGAAATGTATTTGGCTAAGGTGTATCTAAACCTCCGACTTCAACTGTACCTAATGAAATGGGATCTAGGAATATTTAACTTTTGTACTAACAAAAGATACAAAATCCATATCAATGTCATTCAGTGAGAAGAACCCTTTTCCAGACAAAAAATGAAAAGCGCTGTCTCAATGATGAAGAGAATGTATGGTTCGTTAATAATCGGGCAGAAGTTGAAAATTCACTGAGAGCAAATGATTTTGGAGTTTTGGGGTTTATAGTGTATTTAGAAACAGGCTCAGCTAATGCAAGTTTTGAGCAGAGTAAGGCAGCTAAGGAGGTGGGGCCACAGGATTACATCTCCAATGTCAACCATTTCGGACCTGCAACATCAGGGATTTCTGTCATCAAATATAGAATTATTGTTATATTAGCTGCCCAGTAATAATATTGAAAGTTCTCTGCAATATGCTTTTAAGTATCTGAGTTTTTTTCTTGTTCCAGATAAAAGCAGATATCAGTTTATCTATGGAGACAAAAAAAATGTTTTTTCAGAAAGATAGGAATACATTGAAATAAGTATAAAAACGTAGGTAATACATTCCTTTTAACAGTGTTAATTCTTTCGGTTAAAGAAAGAGAAAGTCAATCCCAGCGTTCAAGATCCTGTTTCAGGCAGAGTGTCAAGGGAGGGAAATTGGCTTTATAGAGATCATTGAAATTGTGTGTACCTAAAATTAGTATTTCAATTTCTGTGTACTCACTCTGAAATGTACATGACTAAAATACGTTTGCACGGCAGAATGATTAATAGGCATCAATTACATTTTTTGTAGATTAACCTTATACTCGGATATTTGACCAACTATCTTTGGTAGAACCAGGATTTCTGGAAGACCAGTTAAATTGTCAGACATATATAATAGCTTGTCATCCGCATAGAGTGAGACTTCATGTTCTAAGCCCCCTCTTCGCATATCTTTGATAGTGGTGTTATTACGTATTGCTATGTCTAAAGACTTGATTGCGATGGCAAACAGCTGGGGACAGAGGAGAACCCTGTCTTGTCCCACGTTGAAGTTGGAGATGGGATGAAAGGTTATTATTTGTGCACATTGCAGCCATAGGCGAGGAGTAAAGGACTTTGATCCACGATATAAATTGGGACAAAATCCAAATTGTTTGAGAGTATAAAAAAGATAATGCCACTCCACCTGATCAAAAGCCTTCTCAGCATCAAGTGATAACAATATCTCTGGAGTGTCAGATGAAGTAAATTAAATATATGTAAAGTATATTACAAAGACATCTGATGTTGAAAAAATAAATTCGATTTTTTATGAAACCATTTTGATCTGTAGATATAATGGAGGGAAGCACTGACTCAAAACGGTGGGCAAGAATCTTAGATAGTATCCTTACATCGCAATTTTATAAAGAAATTGGTAAAGTTTGAGGAGAATGATTCTTCAAATATGTAAATCAAGAGAGGAGAAAGTTGATCTGATTTTTTTTTGAAGAATTTCCTAAAAAATTTGTCGGGCCCACACTGCATAGATTTAATTATCAACACAATCTATTCTACAGAGAACTGTTCTTGTCACGACTTCTGCCGAAGTCGATGCCCCTCCTTGTTCGGGTGGTGCTCGGCGGTCGACGTCACCGGTCTTCTAGCCATCATTGATCCATTTTTCATTTTCCATTGGTTTTGGCTTGTCTTCCTACACACCTGGTTCCAATCCCATTCATTACATGTTGTGTATTTAACCCTCTGTTTCCCCTCATGTCCTTGTCAGAGATTGTTTGTGTTATGTGCTCGTGTTTTGTATTGGTGCACGAAGGGTTATTTTACCCATGTTTATTTATTTATGTACGTTGTTTTTTTTGTTTTATATTTATTAAACTACTCCATTTACCCCAAGTTGATTTCTCCTGCGCCTGACTTCCCTGCCACCTACACACACGAATATGACAGAATCTCTGACCAAAACTATGAAGTCAGCAGGAGAGGATACCCTGGACATGGAGGTGGAGGAGCGCATCCAGGAGCATACGAAGAAGCTTCACAATCTGTGCGCAGCCATGGATCGCGTTGTCCAGAATATGGACCGCTGGGAGAGACAGGGAGTTCTTCCAGCACCTCCACCAGCCCAACCGGGGTCTATACTGAGCACCCCGTTTCAACCTGAACCCGCTGGAATCCGTCTAGCCATGCCTCAGGGATACGATGGAAGTGCTGCCAAATGCCAGGGTTTCCTCCTCCAATTAGACCTTTATCTGGCCATGGTCCACCCAGTTCCATCAGACCGTGAGAAGAGTTTCGCCCTCGTCTCGTGCCTCACCGGGAGAGCCCTGGAATGGGTCAGCGCCGTGTTTGGAGGAGGAGATGCGGTGTTGTACTGTTATGAGGAGTTCACCCGCCATTTTCGGGCAGTCTTCGACCACCCACCCGAGGGCAGAGCGGTGGGTGAGCGCCTCTACCATCTGAGGCAGGAGACGAGGAGCGTCCAGGATTTTGCCCTGGAGTTCAGGACCCTGGCAGCCGGTTCGGGACGGAATCGCAGGGCCCTGATCGACCATTACAGCTGCAGTATGCGTAAGGAACGTCCGTCGGGAGCTGGCCTGCAGAAACACCACCCTCTCCTTCGACCAGCTGGTGGATCTGTCCATCCGGCTGGACAACTTGCTGGCTGCTCGCGGACGTCCAGATCGGGGTCTGGTGGTTCCATCCTCCCGCACCCCCTCTCCTATACCCATAGAGCTGGGAGGGAGGGTGCACAGGGAGACTGGAGGGGGTTCCCGCTCGTGCACTATCTGTGACCGCAGCGGTCACACTGCTGGTCGGTGCCGGGTAGGTTCCTCTGGGTATCGAGGTAGCAGGCAGGGCGCTCTGGCGCCACCCCAGGTGAGTAGGCACCATTCTCATCCAGAGCCCTCTGTTGCACATATATTTGTGTCTGTCACTTTTCCTGATTTATTTTTTTATTTTTTTCCCCCACGTTCCCAGCATAAGGCGCTAGTAGATTCAGGCGCGGCTGGGAATTTTATTGATCAAGCGTTTGCTCATAGTTTAGGGATTCCTATTGTACCAGTGGATGTGCTTTTCCCCGTTTACACCTTAGATAGTCGACCATTAGGGTCAGGGTTTATCAGGGAGGCCACAGCTCCTTTGAGTATGGTGACGCAGGGGGGTCACAAGGAAAAAATTTGTATTTTCCTTATTGACACTCTGCGTATCCCGTGGTGCTGGGTCTACCTTGGTTAATTTGTCATAACCCCACTTTTTCTTGGCCACAGAGGGTTCTCACGGGGTGGCCGCAAGAGTGCTCAGGTAGGTGTAGGGGTTTCCGTTGCTGCTGCTACTACGGTGGAAAGTCCAGAGCAGGTCTCCACCGTGCACATTCCCCCTGAATATGCCGATTTGGCTCTCGCCTTCTGTAAAAAGAAGGCGACTCAATTACCACCCCATCGACAGATGGATTGTGCGATAAATCTCATGGCAGACGCTGCACTTCCCAGGAGTCACGTGTATCCCCTGTCGCAAGCGGAGACGGTGGCTATGGAGACATATGTCTCTGAATCCCTGCGTCAGGACTACATTCGGTCCTACATTTCACCCGTCTTCCCGAGTTTCTTTTTTGTGAAGAAGAAGGATGGAGGTCTGCGCCCGTGCATTGATTATCGAGGTCTCAATAAAATCACAGTGGGGTACAGTTACCCGCTACCTCTAATTGCCACGGCGATTGAGTTAATGCACGGGGCGCGCTTCTTCACTAAACTGGATCTCAGGAGTGTGTACAACCTGGTGCGTATCCGAGAGGGAGACGAGTGGAAGACACCATTAAGTACCACCTCAGGGCATTATGAGTACCTCGTCATGCCGTACGGGTTGAAGAATGCTCCATCAGTCTTCCAATCTTTTGTAGACAAGATTTTCAGGGACCTGCAGGGTGTAGTGGTGTATATCGATGACATTCTGATATACTCCGCTACACGCACTGAGCATGTGTCCCTGGTCCGCAGTGTACCCGTATGTCAAAGCTGAGAAATGCCTGTTATTTCAACAGTCCGTATCCTTCTTAGGGTATCGCCTATCCATGTCAGGAGTGGAGATGGAAAGTGACCGCATTGCAGCCGTGTGTAATTGGCCGACTCCCACCACGGTTAAGGAGGTGCAGCCTCCTTAACCGTGGTGTCCTAAGTTTTCATAACTGTGACCATAATTACCTACCGTCTGTAAACTGTTAGTGTCTTAACGGCCGTTCCACAGGTGCATGTTCATTAATTGTTTATGGGAAACAGTGTTTAAACCCTATACAAGGAAGATCTGTTAAGTTATTTGGATTTTTCCGAATTATCTTTGAAAGACAGCATCCTGAAAAAGGAACGTTTCTTTTTTTGTTGAGTTTATGATGTTGACAGGACCAGTCCAATCAAAGCTTAATGTTGATATAAGGTGATTTGACGTAATTTTATCTGTTGCCAATGACCTTGAGCCTTCTTGGATGGGCACTTATGTATTTTTTATTAATGTTTTCTCCCCAATTTTGTGGTATCCAATTGGTAGTAGTTACAGTCTTTCCCATCGCTGCAAATCGCGTATGGGAGAGGCAGAGGTTAAGAGCTGTTGTGCCTTCGAAACACAACCCAGCCACGCCGCACTGCTTCTTGATACGATGCTGCTTAACCCGGAAGCCAGCCACACCAATGTGTCGGAGGAAACACCGTACACCTGGCGACCATGTCAGCGTGCACTGCGCCCAGCACGCCACAGGAGTCGCTAGTGCTCGATGGGACAACAACATCCCTGCCGGCCAAACCCTCCCCTAACCTGGACGACGCTGGGCCAATTGTGCACAGCCCCATGGGTCTCGCGGTCGACCCAGCTGCGACAGAGCCTGGACTCGAACCCAGGATCTCTAGTGGCACTTTTAATGTAACTCTATGGCAGCACCTAAGGGGCTTGAATTTTCGAGCTCTACCTGTAGATTTTGTGGTGACGTCGTGTCCCCATTAGTGACAGAACACTGAGCCAATCACGGCCCAACTTGAGAACATCACCAACCCCCTATGCTCCGTATTTTCCGCTGGCTGCCCCACCACCACAAAAAGCATTGAGCTCGGCTGAAATGCCAGCATTTTGGAGCTGCCTGACTCAAGAAAGCAAAAAAGAAACCAAGTTTGTATGCGGCTTTATTCATTAAAACATTTATTTTACCTTGTTTGCTAACGGATATGTGAAATGTAATAATGCCAAAATAACATGCAAAACAGGTGGGGCTAGTTCACAAGCGCAGTTTCCACAGGTCTGATTTATAACGGGAAACATGGGTATGTATGGCGAGTGCCAAGTTTACAAATCTCAATATTTTTGTGAGTGCGCAGTCTTTTCAGAAATAGAGCATGCAGATATTTAGTGTAATATGTACACAATGGTTCTGAGGCCCCTGCTGAGCAGATCGCTGCAAAGTGTATAATGGAAATCGCCACATAATGTTCCACATAAAAAAAAGTATCGACACGTTCGGAAACGGGCTTCCATATTCTCCTGATTAGGTTTCCCATGATGCAATGCGTATCTGTCATGGCTGCTCACTGTTGCTTCTCAATGCACATGGGTTGAAATTAACAAATGTATACAATTACATTGAAATAGTCTACATTACAGCAGTAAGGATATATATTGTTAATTTACAATTACGCCGATCGTGGTTGGAAACAGTATTGACTTCTTTGTACGACTGTTGCAAATCACATTTTGAGATGGTGCGGGAAACTGAGATTCCCGTGCTCCGAGGTTTTCTGAAACCAAGCGAGGCAACGGAATGGAAGCAGAATGTTTTCAGCTCTGCAGGTGAGATTATAAATCATTTATGCGAAAATCAGTATTATCACACGTTACATGTAATTTGGTGTAGATTTAGCTAGTTTGTGTTTGTGAGAAATGTAGGTACAATTAAACGATGGCTAGCTTGGTGGTGGCTAATGTTACGTTCAGCTAACGTAAGTTAACTACTGCAAAAATGTGAAGAAATGTGGCACGCAGTTATAGGCACTGTCCGTCGGTTTGTCAATGGTTTGATGTCATTTGACTAATGTTTCACCAAGGTTCAATATTAAGGCTACGTGATATGATTAATTGAACTAGCCAGTTCGCTCAATACAGGTTTGAATGATAGCTAGGTAGCTACTGTACCAAGCACACTAACTGTCAACTTGTGGGAGCCAGCCTAGCTAGCTAGAACACCCAGCTAGTAGTGCACTTCTAGCTAAAAAGGCTAGACCGGACAGGAATTGAGTCATTTTAGGCACATGTTCATCCAATTGACTGGGTATTGATCTCATACTCTAACTTTTAAACTTTGAATATAACCTTGAATATAGTAAGGTACCAGCTAGTTAAGTATGTCACCAATATACAGGTATCAACTTAGCGAGCTATAGTAGCTATGTACCGACTCGTGCCACATCCCACCAGGAGCGTATTCATTACGCCTATTTTTTCGCAAAACGTTTCGTAAACTAACGAAACGGGGAGGGACATACCTGAAAACGTTCAAGTTTGGACAGATTCGTTTACATTACATTACGGTCATCCCGCCGTGAGGATGCAAATGTCCATATATACGGTAGGTGGGTGTTCAGCTAGTTAAACTAACCGGTAGATTTGATCTCCGTAATGTGTTAGTTCTCGCTACACTAGAGGCAGCAATAGTGAGTTAATTGCTGTCAGGATCTTTCGCTGAACACTGTCAACTTACTGCATTGAGGCTGTGGCAACGCACGTTTATGACAGCACAGTAGGGCGAAGCATCCCATCCCCCATGAAAGAACGTAAGACTCTATTGACAATCACCATGCACGGCCGCTATTTTCTATATGCTCGGCTATTTTCTTGGCATGTATGCTCATCTTTGCTAAATCCGAGGTCACTGGCTTTGCACAATAATCAGCCATGTCATCATATATTTCTCGCCCATCATCCAGGCACTGATGGCACAGTACCGTGAGCTGTATCAAGTGATGTTGCTGTGTCATGGTTGTCTGGGCCGGTTGTATGTGCTGTTGTCAGAATAGACATGACTTGATATATTGTTGTCTCCATTTGGATTTAGCAAACTAGGCTATGCCTTTTGAGACATCACTCACCAACAAAAAGCACACCATTTCTGACATCAGATTGTATTGTAAATGTGATGTTGGCCTGCTTTTCACTACACTGCACAAGTAAAAAAAAAAATCTCCAGCTAGTCTACACTCATGACAGAAATAAATGTACACTGAACAAAATTATAAACGCAACCTGAAACAATTTCAAAGATTTTACTTAGTTAGTTTATATAAGGAAATCAGTCAATTGAAATACATTCATTAGGCCCAAATCTAGTAATTCCACATGACTGGGAATACAGATATGCATCTGTTTGTCACAGATACTTTTGGTCATGTAGTATGTGGACACCTGCTCGTCAAACATCTCATTCCAAAATCATGGGCATTAATATGGAGTTGGTACCCATTTTGTTTTCTTAACAGCCTCCACTCTTCTGGGAAGGCTTTTCACTGGATGTTGGAACATTGCTGCGGGGACTTGCTTCCATTCAGCCACAAGCATTAGTGAGGTCAGGCACTGATGTTTGGCGATTAGGCCTGGCTCGCAGTCGAGTTACAATTAATCCCAAAGGTGTTAGATGGGGTTGAGGTCAGGGCTCTGTGCAGGACAGTCAAGTTCTTCTACATCGATCTTGACAAACCATTTCTGTATGGACCTTGCTTTGTGCACGGGGGCATTCTCATGCTGAAACAAGAAAGGGCCTTGTCCAAACTGTCTGCCATCTGCCTGGTACAGTTGGAACCAGGATTCATCTGTGAAGAGCCCACTTCTCTAGCATGCCCGCTGAAGTAGGTTACGACACCAAACTGCACGCAGGTCAAGACCCTGGTGAAGATGACGAGCGCGCAGATGTGCTTCCCTGAGATGTTTTCTGACAGTCTGTGCAAACCCACAGTTTCATATGCTGTCTGGGGTGGCTGGTATGCCACACCTTTATGCTACACCTGTCATGTGGATGGATCATCTTGGCAAAGTACAAATGCTCACTAACATGGATCTAAGCAAACAGTTGAGAGAAATATGCTTTTTGTGTGTATGGAACATTTCTGTGACCTTTTTATTTCAGCTCATGGGACCAACACTTTACATATTGCATTTATATTTTTGTTCAGTGTAGCTAGTCCCCTCCCTGTGTGTGCTTGTAGGACATATGAGGCTGTTGCACTCTCCGTTCTGAAATGTACTATATGTTTGCCTGAATATTGAGAGGCCCTGGGCAATTCAGAATCATATTTCTCCCGTATTGAATTGACTGCTGAATTACTGACTAATTTGAGGTCCAATTGTTTTCCATAATTTCAGTTTCTTGACCATTCTGAAATGCTGTTAACAGTGGTTGAGAGGTCCACAATTTGACCTCATCTCCCTTTCTCCTTCTCTCACCCTTCCTCTCTCTAGGCTCTGCAGCCTCTGGGTTTCATTAGATTTGTAGTGAGGTGAAATATCTCCACACCTCACAGGCCAGCCATGCAGCGATTGCCTGTTAAAGCCCAGCAGCAATTGTATTAGCAAGAGGAAATCAATGGGAACTGTGCTAGCTACTAGCAATACCCATATTGATGTATGCATATCACATTCACATCATGCTTTGATGTCAATGACAGTCATTCTTAAGTTGTTGACTGTTATTCACAAAAGAGATTGCTTTAGTGTTTGGTGCATGTCAGGTTGTCATTGAATATCAGTCTCAAAACACGTGGATGACATTCAACAATAAAAATGACAGTTTTCGTTACAGAAGGTTCTTGGGTCTGTCCTAATTTGTCAGTGGAACCAGGGTCTTACCATATGATTTCAATCACTTTTTTACACACCCCCTTTGACTCGAATGAGACCTTTTAATACATATTTGCCCATGGTAGAAGTGGTCAGAAAGTGAGGTGCTCGAAGTTGACCCATTTTTGCACACCGAACCCTTCCATGAGAGGTCCATGACTTCATCAATGAAAAAGACAAACGGTTGAGTTTGATATCATTTTAGAGCTTACAAACAGGCTTGTCAAACTATTTTATTATTTATTGAAAGAAAGGTAACACAAAATATGACGTAGATGCAGAAAGTAAACGGCATGGTGGGTAAATTTCTGCAACAACTCAGATGGTTGAAGCACGAGGATCAACTTCTCTGCTGTTTTGGTGCCCAGGCTACCAGCATGAAGGGAACCTAGGCACATGTGAAGATACTGTGTGAGAGCAGTCTTGCATCGCGCTTATCTCAATATCTGCGGTGCTACTTGTGCCAATGGCATTTAGTGGAGTCTACCTTTTTTAACGTCAATTATCTAAAAACCAAACGACTCCGATTTTGGAGATTTTTCACATTGTAGCTTATACTCCATTTTACATAATCTGAATTGTTTGTGTTGTGCCTGTCATTGGTTGAGACACAGCATACTCTTGAATACAGGGTGAGTGTCATTTCGATCATATAAATATTATTCGTAAAATGGACCTATACTTTCATTATCTATATTTATATGAATGTGATAGGTTTCCTATGGAAGAGAAATTAAACTTTAAATAAGAATGGATATTCCCGCTCAAGTCAACATTCTCTAATGTGTGGACCTTCAACCATTTGAAAGTTGAAATGTCAACGTTATTCCCATTTTAGTACATTTATCAGCCAAAACATGACATCCACCCTGCATTGAAGAGTATTCTGTCATATATCATCTTAAAAATAAAAAATAAATGCTATGTTGACTCCAGTGCTTCCCACAGTTGTCAAGTTGGCTGAATGTCATTTGGGTGGTGGACCATTCTTGGTACACATGGGAAACTGTTGAGCTTGAAAAGCCCACTTACATATTTTGTCTTGCCCCATTCACCCTCTGAATGGCACACATACACAATCCATGTCTCAAGGCTTAACATGTTATTCTTTAACTTGTCATCTCCCTTTTGAAGTGGATTTAACAGGTGACATCAATAAGGGATCATCGCATTCACCTAGTCGGTCTGTCATGGAATGAGCAGGTGTTCTTAATGTTTTGGGTGGTCAGTATATAAACTCAGAAAAAAAATAAACGTCCCTTTTTCAGGACCGTGTCATTCAAAGAACTTCACAGATCTTCATTGTAAAGGGTTTAAGCACTGTTTCCCATACGTGTTCAATGAACCATAAACAATTAATGAACATGCACCTGTGGAACGGTCGTTAAGACACTAACAGCTTACAGACGGTAGGCAATTAAGGTCACAGTTATGAAAACCTAGGACACTAAAGAGTCCTTTCTACTCACACTGAAAAACACCAAAAGAGATGCCCAGAGTCCCTGCTCATCTGCGTGAACGTGCCTTAGACATGCTGCAAGGAGGCATGAGGACTGCATATGTGACCAGGGCAATAAATTGCAATGTCCATACTGTGAGACACCTAAGACGGCGCTACAGGGAGACAGGACGGACAGCTGATCGTCCTCGCAGTGGCAGACCACGTGTAACAACACCTGCGCAGGATCCATACATTCGAACATCACACCTGCGGGACAGATACAGGATGGCAACAACAACTGCCAGAGTTACACCAGGAACGCACAATCCCTCCTCCAGTGCTCCGACTGTCCTCAATAGGCTGAGAGAGGCTGGACGGAGGGCTTGTAGGCCTGTTGTAAGGCAGGTCCTCACCAGACATCACCGGCAACAACGTCGCCTATGGGAACAAACCCACCGTTGCTGGAACAGACGGGACTGGCAAAAAGTGCTCTTCACTGACGAGTCGCAGATTTGTCTCACCGGGGGATGGTCGGATTCGCATTTATCGTTAAAGGAATGAGCATTACACCGAGGCCTGTACTCTGGAGCGGGATCGATTTGCAGGTGGAGGGTCCGTTATGGTCTGGGGCGGTGTGTCACAGCATCATCGGACTGAGCTTGTTGTCATTGCAGGCAATCTCAATGCTGTGTGTTACAGGGAAGACATCCTCCTCCCTCATGTGGTACCCTTCCTGCAGGCTCATGCTGACATGACCCTCCAGCTTGACAATGCCACCAGCCATACTGCTCGTTCTGTGCTTGAGTTCCTGCAAGACAGGAATGTCAGTGTTCTGCCATGGCCAGCGAAGAGCCTGAATCTCAATCCCATTGAGCACGTCTGTGACCTGTTGGATCGGAGGGTGAGGGCTAGGTCCATTCCCCCCAGAAATGTCTGGGAACTTGCAGGTGCCTTGGTGGAAGAGTGGGGTAACATCTCACAGCAAGAATTGGCAAATCTGGTGCAGTCCATGAGGAAGAGATGCACTGCAGTACTTAATGCAGCTGGTGGCCACACCAGATATTGACTGTTACTTTTGATTTTGACCCCCCCCTTTGTTCAGGGACACATTATTCCATTTCTGTTAGTCACATGTCTGTGGAACTTGTTCAGTTTATGTCTCAGTTGTTGAATCTTGTTATGTTCATACAAATATTTGTTAAGTTTGCTGAAAATAAACGCAGTTGACAGTGAGGACTTTTTAAAATAAATTTTTTGCTGAGTTTATGAACTTGAAAAAATCAGTTTAGGCGTTTTTGATAATTGGCGTTAAAGCTTAAATGACTTATTTTTCACTCACTCATACCTTTTACAACTCTGTAAGCTTCGAAATGATATCAAACTAAACCGTTTTTTTGTTTTCAGGGATGAAGACATGGATGTCTCATGGTAGGGTGGTGTATGCAAAATGGATCAACTTTGAGCACCTCAATCTCTAGAATTTTTTTGGGGCATTCAGGTCCAAAATGTCACTTTCTGACCACTTCTACCTTGGGCAAAACATGAATGGATGGATTAATTCAAATCAATAGGGGTCCCTGTAGCTTTATCATTGGAAATATTGGCTTTGGTGTACTGTGGCTGTCCCAATAATCAATTTTTCTCCCAAAGTGTGCACTTGTTCACTTCCCTTCATGGATTTGAAAGGACATTACTGGTTTATGGAAACTCTTTAGCCCATGCCTGCACCAATCCAATGCTTTTACATTTTGTAGGTACTAGAGATTGTTGGGACGCACGCTGTGTGTGTTTGCCAGTTTGCAGGGCTGTATTAGTTTGCGTAGGTTTGCCAGTCTTCTGCTACTGTACACCCAGCCTCTCCTCCTTCCCGTTGCTCTCTCTCAGCCCTCACTCATTCCCATCAGTGAAGCGCAATGCAATCAATGCTAATGAGCCCAGCCAGCCTCCCTGCTCATAAAGAACTAATGAAAGCTGTATAGACGCTGAAGCCAAGCACACAACCAATGAATAAAATGCAATTACTCCAGGCCGAGACACCTTGGCCTCATAGCTAGACTGTTCTCTTTATAATTTAATATTTTGTTCCTCCTTCCTCCCCCTTCAGTAATGCCCCTCCAACAGCTATAAGTCTGCATGCAGACACCAAATGATCTCCTGCAGGGCATTGTTCAATATTCTCATTTTGCTAATGGGAATACGGAGTAGGATTAACAATATGCGAGAAACAATATAAGACAAATGAGAGGAGGTAAGAGGCCCTTGGAGTGAGGTACAGCGTATGGTCTAGCAGCATGCTTGATGTTCTCCATTCCTGGATGGTAATGGTTTTGGGACAACAGTAACGAGATGGTTTGGCTCTAATACTTTGACTCTAAACAAGTAGCCTTTGAGGTCATTTGAATTGGATGTAGAGGTATCTGAGGGATAATGATCCACCTATTTCAAACAATGAGGCTGCACCTTAATGCCTTTCAAAGCTAATGGGTGTTCCGCAGAGAGATATGAGACTACGCCATGCAGTCATAGGAAAAAAGGTACAGACGATAGCAAAATTGTGACGTGTCAGCCTAAGTATTTAGTTATTCTATGTATAACAATCATGTTTTGAGCCACCCATTATTACAGACAAGACACATCACTGATGTCATTGCTATTTTCTTGTGTTACCTCTTTATCTCACTGCTTCTTCTTGTTTGCTTTCCAGAGGCGGGTCCCCTGCTGCAGTCCCTGTTCGATGGGGACTTTGAGGCGGTTCTGCTGAGTCCTCAGGTCCTGGACCTACTCGGTGGTGGAGACGGCAGCGATGGAGAGTCCATCGATGCCTACCTGGAGAGACGGGTCCTGGCCTACCTCAACGACAGCACACAGGAGGACAAGGCTGACCGGTAAGAAACAATAACTGAGTAGGGATCTCATGCAGACACATTCAATGTTAATCAATTAATTGAATAAAGTGTTTTTAGTGCTGGGCTGGAACAAAAGCCTGCATACGCTAGCTCTCCAGGATACAAGTTGGTGGACACTGCGTTAGTCTTTATTATAAACAAGGCTAAACAAGATTTTAATCTGCTTTCATATAAGCCGACAGATTGCCTTAAGTGTACAGCACTATGAATGAATATAATTATCTTACTGTAATAGAGACGTGAACTTTTCTAATGATAACCTTATGTCTAAACTCCTCAAATTGCACGCAGAGCGGACACTGCTAAAACGGGAGTATGAATGAATATTCATTCTGGTAAATTAATGCTCGGTTTGTTGTGGTACCACTGGCGGCATTTTAGCCAAAGACTGTTATACTAGCTGTGTAGTCTGTTTTATAAACGTGCAATAAGCATAAAACACAATTATATAAGGAATAGCAAATCGTTCTCATTCTGAGAAATAAGGTATGCCACTTGATTTCAACAGGCTAGCATGATGTTCAAACAGTTGGAGGCGGACAGAACGGTGTGTTCATAACAATTCAACTGTTCTACCTTGTTAGCTAGCATATAGATCCATGTTGGCTAAACTTATGACGATTATCTGTTTACTCACTAGAATGTGGGCTTGTGGTTAAGAGAGAATTTGAGACCTGTGTTAATTTTCTATAATGCCTGCTACAAGAAGTTAGTCATTATTAGTGAAGGTGCGTTATGTATGGTTCTGGTTAAAATTGTAACAAAAAGTGCATTTTCATATATTTTTTACAGTTTTAGAAGGCTTCTATTTAGCCTAGGTATAATTTCACAAGCCCTGATTTCATTAGATTATTGATGACTGTTTGAAATGCAGTGTATTTGACCTTTATTTGCACAACAAAGCTTATTTAGAGAACATAACAAAAAAAACATGATAGATATATATATATATATATATATATATATATATATATATATATATATATATATATATATATATATATATATATATATATATATATAGTATAAATCAGATTATTTTTGGTGATATTTAGGCCATATCGCCAAGCCCTAGTACACAGTGGCTTTTATTGAGGGGAGTGATAGGAGAATTACCAGGCACGGGCTGTTCCCTCGCTGAATGGAGCCCAATGGCGCTTCCTGCTCCATGAATTATACATTTTTAATAAGAACAGCTTACCATCTCCTCCTCTCCCGTGGGAGAATGGGTATTTCAGCGGGTGTTGCTACTCTATCCCCCTCCTGTATTGGATCATTTATTTCGGTCTCTTTCCATTTTCTACTACAGCATTAGTCAGCTAGGTGTGTTGGAGAGGCCTGTACTGTGTGTATGCATAGCTTTAATTGATGGGAAGTAGTCCCTCTTTGCCCTGAATCTGTGCCCAGACACCCTATTGAATGAGTCCTGCTGCGAGGACTGGAGCAGCCTGCTGTATCCACTTTGCAAGGCTGCCGGTCTGATTCGCAGTGTGGAGATTAAATGACCATGTCTTCAGTGTTTCTTTCTCCCCCATCGTCTCTGTACTGAGCTTGTGGTCGCTCTTTTTGGAAGCCTCGTTCTAATGCTTCTCTTTCTCTGAACTCCCTTTCATTTAGTTCTCTAGCCTTTCTGTTGCTCCTCTGTTCGGCTCCCTGTTTTCGTTTTCCTCTAGTGTCTATTAGTTCTGTGTTCTGTGCCTTCCTTCTGGTCTCCCTCATTTGTTCTTTCTCTCTGTCCTCCAGATTCTCTGTTCTCTCCCCCTCACTGATCTCGCTCCTATTCATTGTGACATTGCTTTCCGTTTCCTTTCTTCTCTTTCTCAGGGAGAATGCTTTGCTGGCTCTGGCGGTGGCCTGCCTGCACCTCTTTGCCCAGAGTAACTGGACGGGTCCTCCTGTCGCAATCCATGTCCCTGACCTGCTTCCTCCGGCCCTGCTCACCTCCCTCACTGAGGTACAGTAACAGCAGGATTTTTGTTACGTAAATGTGGAGCCGGACAACGGGACTGGGAAAATGTTAATTTACTGGCCGTTTTGATAAATTTACCGGACTCATAGGCATTGGATGCTTAAGTCGTCATGCTTTCTGGTGAATTATTTTAAATGATTGTATTTATTTTTGTATAGACAGGAGTAATTATAAAATTTTGGCACATTTATTTTCATTTACTTCCCTATTGGACCCACCGCTATGCCATTTATCTCCTGTTCTATTGGTTTTCATATCAACTTTCTTTCGTTGTCCAGCAGCCAAAGGCACAATCCTAGTCATATTAGCAACCCATCCTAGTTGTTGCATCTCTAGATTCCCCCTCTTTCTAAGTTTCTAAGAGATTTTAATCTGTCACATATGAAACCACGGTGTGCTGTTCAGAATGG
Source organism: Salmo trutta (assembly GCF_901001165.1). Lineage (NCBI taxonomy): Eukaryota > Metazoa > Chordata > Actinopteri > Salmoniformes > Salmonidae > Salmo > Salmo trutta. Next base: position 20,372,298 of record NC_042961.1, on the reverse strand, counting down.
TATTGTCGGGCCTCCCGAGTGGCGCATTGGTCTAAGGCACTGCATTGCAGTGCTAGTTGTGCCTCTAGAGATCCTGTTTCGAGACCAGCCGGCCTCGACCACGAGACGGCGCCCAATTGACCCAGCGGTGTCCGGGTTAGGGGAGGGTTTGGCCGGCAGGGATGTACTTGTCCCATCGCGCTCTAGCGACTCCTGTGGCGGGCCGGGCACATGCACGCTGACACGGTCGCCGGGTGTAGTGTTTCCTCCGGATTAAGCGGGCATTGTGTCCAGAAGCAGCGCAAGTTGGTTGGGTTGTGTTTCGGAGGACACACGGCTCCCGACCTTCGCCTCTCCTGAGTCCGTATGAAGTTGCAGTGATGAGACGAGACCAACTACTAATTGGATACCACGAAATTGGGGTAAAAAAAAGTGTATACAAAAAAAAAAAAAGTATTTTCCCACGAAATGCATTTTGTCAAATGTTTGAAAATTAAGTTTCATTGGCGATTACATGAGTTGCATGTTCTGTTAAGAACCATTACCATAATCGTTATGTAAATTGTGGGTGAACACCTAAATGGGATATCCTCTTAAGGATCCGCCCCTTTTTAAAAAAAAATCCCAAAGAATGACACCCAAATCTTACTGCCTGTAACTGGCCCTGAAGCAAGGATATGCGTATTCTTGGTACCGTTTGAAAGGAAACACTGTTTGTGGAAATGTGAAAGGAATGTTGGAGAATATAACACAATAGATCTGGTATAAGATAATACAAATAAAAAACCAACTGTTCTTTTGTTTTTTTATGTTCAAAACTGTGCACTCTCAAACAATAGCATGGTATTCTTTCACTGTAATAGCTACTGTAAATTGGACAGTGCAGTTAGATTAACAAGAATTTAAGCTTTCTGCCAATATCAGATATGTCTATGTCCTGGGAAATGTTCTTGTTACTTACAACCGCATGCTAATCGCATTAGCCTACGTTAGCTCAACCGTCTCGTGGACACCGATCCCGAAGAAGTAAAAAACAAACATAGAATTTCCTGTGGATCAGGCTTGGGTGGTGTCCAGATTGTCATACACAACATGACCAAAAGTATTTAGACACCTGCTCATTGAACATCTCTTTCCAAAATCATGGGCATTAATATGGAGTTGGTCCCCCTTTGCTGCTTTAATAGCCTCCACTCTTCTGGGAAGGCTTTCCACTAGATGTTGGAACATTGCTGCAGGGACTTGCTTCCATTCAGCCACGAGAGTTAGTGAAGTCGGCAATCCAATTCATCCTCAAGGTGTTCGATGGGGTTGAGGACAGGGCTCAAGTTCTTCCACACTGATCTCGACAAACCATTTCTGTATGGACCTTGCTTTGTGCACAGGGGCATTGTCATGCTGAAACAGGAAAGGGCCTTCCCCAAACTGTTGCCACAAAGTAGGATGACAGAATTGTGTAGAATGTCATTGTATTCTGTAGCGTTAAGATTTCCCTTCACTGGGACTAAGGGGCCTAGCCCGAACCGTGAAAAAAAAATAAAAACACAAAAAAACAGACCCAGACTATTATTCCTATACAGTGTGTGCTGCTCGGCCATGGAAACCCATTTCATGAAGATTTTTAGGCGCTATGCGCTTCAGCACTCAGCGGTCCCGTTCTGTGAGCTTGTGTGGCCTACCACTGCGCGGCGGAGCCGTTGTTGCTCCTAGACGTTTCCACTTCACAATAACAGCACTTACAGTTGACCGGGGCAGCTCTAGCAGGGCAGGAATTTGATGAACTGACTTTTTGGTAAGGTGGCGTCCTATGACGGTGCCACGTTGAAAGTCACTGAGCTCTTCAGTAAGGCCATTCTTCTGCCAATGTTTGTCTATGGAGATTGCATGGCTGTGTAAGATTGTATAGACCTGTCAACAACGTGTGTGGCAGAAATAGCCATATCCACTCATTTGAAGGGGTGTCCACATACTTTTGTGTATATATAGTGTACCTTAATACCGACCTTGTGTCATACCGGTGTATTTGGTAATTCGGCATTAAACACAAGGGGCGCTGTTTCCAAACGCCACTGATGGCATTGCTAACCTTGGGATAACAGACTAACACATACATGTAAAATCACATAGCGAATGTGAACAAGCTCATTGCAGACGTTTTGTACAGTTTCTGACCTAAACTATACAAGTAACTCAAAAATGCTACTCGCGCTTTGTTGAATGAACAAAACAAATATTATCCAGCAAGGCTCATGATCCAGGAGAAGATTCTCCACTGTTACCATGCGAATGCTTGATTTTGGATGAAGCTAACCACTTAGCTAAATTAGCTTATTTTTGACAGTTAATTGTTATAAGATGGCTAACATTTAGTTGTGAATTCCATATTGTAGTTAGATCACCTGGCGCATGCTGGACAACATTGAGTGACTCAAGGCTCAGGTCTCTCGTTGTTGTGTGCTTGTCAGCAAACACCACGTGACTGGGTGCTACTGTAAGATTAATAATAATGTGACCGGTGAAATGAAGAATGCAATGTCCTTTATCTCTTAACGTATTGCACAAGTTGACTGCAGGTTTTTACTTATATTAAAATTAAAGAAACATAAAGAACCATCCTGTGGCTTTTTCCCAGTACCCCGCCATACATTTTAGTCATTTAGCAGGCGCACTTATCCCGAGTGACTTACGGTTAGTGCATTCATCTTAAGATAACTAGGTGGGACAAACGCATATCACAGGCATAGAAAGTACATCTTACCTCTAACGTAGCTATCAGTACTGTTTGAAGAGGTAGGGTTTCAGATGTCTTTAAAAGATTGGCAGGGACTCTGCTGTCCTAGCTTCAGGAGGAAGCTGCTTCCACCATTGGGGTGCCAGGACAGAGAAGAGCTTGGGCTGAGGTGAACGAGAACTCAAAGGATTTGTGTATAATTTAGTATAATTTTAAATGTTTAGAAGGGGAGGGGTGTGGCGACGATATAGGCGAGTCTCTCTCAAGAATGGCTCAGCTGTCTTCCGCCAATTCTTGCACATTCATTGTGTGAATAGTTTGCCGTTTAGATTTTTTTTTGCGATTCCCTATTACAAATGTCACCAGTAGTAAATGTACGGTTAATACTCATTTGTTTTCATTCAGTTCTGTTAATGCATGTGTTAAATACACTCACTTGTTGTACTCATTCTTGGAGTGGAAACAATTTTTGCTGAGTTCACAACCTGCTGCACTTGTAAGAAGCAAGTTTTGGTTTATTTCATAACCATCATTTACGAGATTGTCGTTTATTTTTTTTTGTTGTCTTTTGTTTGGAGTGCTCCGGGTTAGCAATGAGCATGTGTCTGGTTTTTCTGTCCTGATAATGTTGAGGGAGCGTGCGCACCTGAGCACGCATTGAAGTACCTTGGCTGCTGCGCAGAAATGTAGGAATTTATTTTTTTGTTTTTCTTGACATCCATTACGAATGATAATATATTAAAACTATAGTTCCTCACAGTATGCTATTAAAAAAATCCAACAATCTCCCCTCGATAATCAATTATCCACGGTTTGAAAGAGCAATAGAAGTTTTAGGGCTGCTGCTGCATTGGCCTATAGGCTATGAGTTCCATGCACTCATTTCATTAGCCTGCATATTGTAAGCTTCCCCAGGTCTTTCTAAAATAATTGCTTCCTCATTTCCATGGTCGAATTTTGCCTATAGGCTACTTTGAGACGCCTCATAATATGAAATCAAACATTCAGGTTTCAAACAATTATATTTTCAAAATGCATACTACCTCCAGCTCACATTGTAAAGTGATGGGTGACGTGGTGATTTGCCTGCACTTGATTGGTGAGTTTCCATTACCAGTTGAGTAATAAAAATAGTAGCTCTTTATAATCGTGCACCAAAACTGTTTCACATGCGATTACTTTTAGAATTGTTGCGTAATGAATGGGCTTATGAAAGCACTTTTTACTCCAGCAGCAACCAGCTGAGAAGATGCAGGAGAAATCCCGCTCATGTGCACATGTGATCGTTGTGTTGGGTAAATAAGATGCATGATGACTAAAGGAAAAACACACTCGCCAATTTAATGACAGTAAATTATGAAAATTAACATCGACTGATGAGCATGACGGTAAATTGTATTTACATTGACTGGTATTTCCATCAATGAATAAAAAGCTTTGTTTTGCATTGGGATTTTTTTTTCTCCCGGTCATTTTGGCCGGCAAGTTTTATCTGCTTTTATTTTTATCAGCACTTGCCAACTAACAGACACCCTGAGTAACACTAACCCCATCTCCTTTTCTCTACTTAAACTACAAGCACACTGCTTTCTAAAATGTACCACAGCCACCTTCCCTCCCAAGGTCTGACCTAGAGGAGATCGACCTTTAGACGGTTCTATTTCCCTGAAGACTTTTCCTGCACATCAACTGTTTTAGAAGCCGATTTAATTTTGGATGCAAGAATTTTGTGTGTGGGGGGCAGCACTGTGACTCTGACATGGTTTGCTGAATTGTGAGGACAGATTACCCCTTGTACCCTTCGCTCTGGGTAATGAGGATGTATTGAGTGAGTCTGCGGAGGAAGGGATGAAGTAGTGTTGCACGATATAACAGAACCATGGTAATATCACAGCACCAAAACGTCATGATACCAACATTTTAGAGTACCGTAGTATCATATGAAATGGTACTATCACATTTTCCGTCCCTACCAATCTAAAGAACCAGTTGGCGCCTGTTATGAAATGTTTCTAAAGTCAGTTTTATTTATAAATTCAGTAAAATTTAAGCAACAGCAACTAATAGTCTTGTATGTGCCAGTCCAATAATGTCACTTTCATGCACATCTCACATGGGGTAGCTGTAATCAGCCAGCAGGCATGTCCTTCCAGCCATCCCTCACCTGCTTCTGTCTGCTCTTCCTACGCCTCTATTCATCAATCAGTTTTTTAAATAGAATTTAGCCGTGATGGCGAGTGGGGATGCAGACCATGGGGAGTCTTCTGTTACATTTGATACATTGAAGCAGAGCGAGCGAAGATAAAATGTATTATCATTTCAATGCTTGGTATAACAAAGTGCACAGGCCAGTCTGTGTAGGCTTTGCAATTGCAAGTTCCCTGTCATGCAGCCTCTGAGTGATAGAGGAAAAATTGAGCTTTTATTTTTATTTCACCTTTATTTAACCAGGTCGGCCAGTTGAGAACAAGTTCTAATTTACAACTGCAACCTGGCCAAGATGAAGAAAAGCAGTGCGTCAAAACAACAGTTACACACGGGATTAACAAACGTACACTCAATAACACAATAGGAAAACATCTATGCACAGTGTTTGCAAATGTAGAAGAGTAGGAAGGTAAGGCAATAAATAGGCCATGGAGGCGAAATAATTACAATTTAGCATTAACACGAGTGATAGATGTGCAAATGATGATGTGCAAGTAGAAATGCTGGGGTGCAAAAGAGCAAGAGGATAAGTAACCATATGGGGTTGAGGTAATTGGGTGGGCTATTTACAGATTGGCTGTGTACAGTGATCTGTGAGGTGCTCTGACAGCTGATGCTTAAGTTAGTGAGGGAGATATGAGTCTCCAGCGTCAGTGATTTTTGCAATTCGTTCCAGTCATTGGCAGCAGAGAACTGGAAGGGAAGGCGGCCAAAGGAAGTGTTGGCTTTGGGGGTGACCAGTGAAATATACCTGCTTGAGCGCGTACTACGGGTGGGTGCTGCTATGGTGACCAGTGAGCTGAGATAAGGCAGGGCTTTACCTAGCAAAGACTTATAGATGACCTGGAGCCAGTGGGTTTGGCGACAAATATGAAGCGAGGGCCAGCCAACGAGAGCATACAGGTCGCAGTGGTGGGTCGTGTATGGGGCTTTGGTGACCAAACGGATGGCACTGTGATAGACTACATCCAATTTGCTAAGTAGTGTATTGGAGGCTATTTTGTATATGACATCGCCGAAGTCTAGGATCGGTAGGACAGTCCGTTTTACAAGGGTATGTTTAGCAGTATAAGTGGAGGCTTTGTTGCGGAATAGGAGGCCGTTTCTAGATTACATTTTGGATTGGAGGTTCTTAATTTGAGTCGAAGGAGAGTTTACAGTCTAATCAGACACCTAGGTATTTGTAGTTGTCCACATATTCTAAGTTGAAACCGTCCAGAGTAGTGATGCTGGACGGGCGGGCGGGTGCGGGCAGTGATCGGTTGAAGAGCATGCATTTAAGAGCAGTTGGAGGCCACGGAAGGAGAGTTGTATGGCATTGAAGCTCGTCTGGAGGTTTGTTAAGTCTTCAAAGAAGGTCCAGATGTATACAGAATGGTGTCGTCTGCGTAGAGGTGGATCAGAGAATCACCAGCAGCAAGAGCGACATCATTGATATATACAGAGAAAAGAGTCGGCCCGAGAATTGAACCCTGTGGCACACCCATAGAGACTGCCAGAGGTCCGGACAACAGGCCCTCCGATTTGACACACTTAACTCTGTCTGAGAAGTAGTTGGTGAACCAGGCGAGGCAGTCATTTGAGAAGCCAAGGCTAATGAGTCTGCTGATAAGAATGTGGTGATTGACAGTCGAAAGCCTTGGCTAGGTCGGTGATCTGTTTGTTAACTTGGCTTTCAAAGACATTAGAAAAGCAGGGTAGGATAGATTTAGGTCTGTAACAGTTTGGGACTAGTGTTTAGGGATCTCAGACGATACGAAAGAGGTTGAACAGGCTAGTAATAGGGGTTGCAACAATTGCGGCGGATAATTTTAGAGAGAGGGTCCAGATTGTCTAGTCCAGCTGATTTGTAGGGGTCCAGATTTTGCAGCTCTTTCAGAACATCAGCTATCTGGATTTGGGTGAAAGAGAAGTGGGGGAGGCTTGGGTAAGTTGCTGTGGGGGGGTGCAGAGCTGTTGGCTGGGGTAAGGGTAGCCAGGTGGAAAGCATGGCCAGCCGTAGAAAAATGCTGCTTGAAATTCTCAATTATCGTAGATTCATCGGTGGTGACAGTTTCCAAGCCTCAGTGCAGTGGGCAGCTGGGAGGAGGTGCTCTTATTCTCCATGGATTTTAGTGTCCCAGAACGTTTTGGAGTTTGTGCTACAGGATGCAAATTTCTTTTTGAAAAAGCTAGCCTTTGCTTTCCTAACTGCCTGTGTATATTGGTTCCTAACTTCCCTGAAAAATTGCTTATCGCGGGGGCTATTCAATGCTAATGCAGAACGCCACAGGATGTTTTTGTGTTGGTTAAGGGCAGTCAGGTCTGGAGTGAACCAAGGGCTGTATCTGTTCTTAGTTCTACATTTTTTTTGAACGGGGCATGCTTATTTAAGATGGTGAGGAAAGCACTTGTAAAGAATAACCAGGCATCCTCTACTGACGGAATGAGGTCAATATCCTTCCAGGATACCCGGGCCAGGTTGATTAGTAAGGCCTACACGCTGATGTTTGAGGGGTGGTCGTTTGACCACGGACGCAGGCAATGAGGCAGTGATCGCTGATATCCTGGTTGAAGACAGCAGAGGTGTATTTAGAGGTCAGGTTGATATCTGTGTGTGGGGTGGGACAATAGAGCTATCTAAGGCATGTTGAGCAGGGCTGAGGGCGCTACAATGAAATAACACAGTAAGAACTAGCCAAGACGGCAGTAGACAACGCATATTGACATTAGAGAGATGCATAAAGCAATCACAGGTGTTGATCAGGAGAGTTAGGACAACAATGGGTGAATGGCGATGAATGGGCAGAGCGGGTCAGTTAGCTTTACAGCAAAGAGAACATGCACATTTTATATAATTTCACAAACCACGTCACGGGCCGTTTTTAAACTAAGCCTGGGTTGTTAATTATTAGTTTGATAACAAACAACGTTGTTCAGTCATGTTACCAACCTAGTTAACAACATGTTGAATTGACCGTAGGTCTTGTCAATTTGATTGGTCCAGGAAGAAAGGAGAAAGGTCTGCTACTCATGAGATGTGCTTCAAAGGTAGGATTTACATGGGCCTAATGTAAGCCTAAACTATATCAAAAATCTTCTCTTTCTGGTTCTTCGTACATTCTGTTTGGGAGCAGTATGTGTTTGTGGGAGAGATAGTGGTGTGTGTTTTTATGAGACGGAGATAGTGTGTGACGGAGGGAGGGGAGAGTCTGTTAACTGAAGAGTAAACAAGATTTCATGCAGTTTTCCCCTTACTGCCACAATGACATACAGATCATTATGCATGTATATTCCTCCCTTTCCTCTAGCCAAATCACAATTCCTCCCTTTAATCTAGCCAAATCACAATTCCTCCCTTTCCTCTAGCCAAATCACAATTCCTCCCTTTCCTCTAGCCAAATCACAATTCCTCCCTTTCCTCTAGCCAAATCACAATTCCTCCCTTTCCTCTAGCCAAATCACAATTCCTCCCTTTCCTCTAGCCAAATCACAATTCCTCCCTTTCCTCTAGCCAAATCACAATTCCTCCCTTTCCTCTAGCCAAATCACAATTCCTCCCTTTCCTCTAGCCAAATCACAATTCCTCCCTTTACTCTAGCCAAATCACAGATCCTCCCTTTACTCTAGCTAACTCACAATACCTCCCTTTACTCTAGCCAAATCACAATTCCTCCCTTTCCTCTAGCCAAATCACAATTCCTCCCTTTACTCTAGCCAAATCACAATTCCTCCCTTTACTCTAGCCAAATCACAGAAGAGCTCCTTTGCAAATATGAGCAAATAAGCCATTCTATGCAATATTTTATTATACAGTGAACAGTATGAAGTTAATTGAATGTGTTGCATTGAGTAGAAGTGTGAATATCAGTGACTGTTTTTTTGCTAAGCACATGCACATAACTTTTAGAAAGCTGGAACAAGCGTCCGGGTGTTGGGCTCACATTTTTTTTGTCACATGCTTCGAATACAACGGGTGTAGACTTTACTGTGAAATGCTTGCTTTACGAGCCCTTCCCAGCCATGCAGAGGTTTGAAAAAAAATTATAAAAAATATATATGACCCCCCCCACCTGGATTCCTATGTAGCAAAATTTGAAATAGTTTTTTACTTTGGATAAAAGTATAGACTCAGAGCTAGAAAATTGTATATCATACACTACAGTTGAGGAACAGTGGGAAAGTAAACAGTACATTGAAATGGTTACTTGCATAGTGGAGTCTTTTTTGTTTAGACATGTAAACAATGAACCATAATCTCAACTCTAATGCCGTGTTCAAAACAACTGGGAACTCGGAAATCTCCGGCTGGGGAGAAATACATTTTAAATGGTCATCCAGCTCGGAATTCCAACTCAGCAACCTGGGCCTCCTCTTAGAGCTCCGTCTTTCCGACCTGAAGATCAGACATCATGATTTGACCTCGTATTTTTCCGAGTTCCCAGTTGTTTTGAATGCGGCGTTACTACAATGCACCATGCGTGAATCTGCAGCTAACGAAAGCTAACCAACTAGGGTCAATGTTGGATAGCTAGCTAACATTAGGCTGGAACTAGCAATGAAAACGACTTTCTGACAAAATTAGAAACGCATATCTGAAAATGGAGCAAGACTCTTAAAAGTATACATGGATGAGAACTTCTCCCTCTGTCATGGATGCCATGCTTGGTCTTATTTTCATTTTTCGTTTCTTCCCCATCACTGTCATCAGAAGACTAATGCCTGGTTCCATAAATGTTTTTTTATATAATTCAGGCATTTCCTCATCGTCTGATTCAGTATCAGAGTTGGCATGGCAAGGTCGTCCTCCAGAAAGTAGTCAATCACAACTTTTTCCCACTGATCTTTGTCTAATAGCGCCTGTTAATTTCAGAGCAGCAATGTTGAGAGTTGAAGCAACACCTCAGTTCATGAAATCTTTAAAAAAAAACAAGCTGTTGTAGAAAGTTCTAGCTGCCCATACTGAGCAGCTAATGTTATAGACCGAAGCAAGCTACATGGCAGACCAATCCGAACTCATCTCTCGGCATGTCCAGCCCATCCATTATCTCAACCAATCATGGATAGCTGTAAATTTAACTATTTGTATTTACAAATGGCATGAAAGTTTACATGTTCCAGAAGACATTCCTGCCAAAAAACCTATATTGATAATAAAAAGAAAGTTCAAATGCCTCCTGTTTAGTAGTGACGTGCGACACGCCAAGCTTCTTCAAACGGGTTACAAATGGTAACACGAGGAATAAAATAGACCAAAATGCAGCTATATACAGGGAGTACCAGATCAATTTGCAGGGGTACGAGGTACATGAAGGCAGGGTAAAGTGGCTAGGCATCAGGATAAGTAGTATTAGAATGAAATTTGTCTTCCGCATTTAACCCAACCCCTCTGAATCGGCGAGGTGCAGTGGGCTGCCTTAATCGACATCCACTTCATCGGTGCCCGGGGAGCAGTTGTTGTTGTTGTTGGGGGTTAACTACCTTGCTCAAGAAGCAGCGTAAAAGTGTGTGTTTGAGAGTTTAGTGTGTGTATATACTGTGTAGTATACATGTCACAGAATTCCCCCCCCCCCCCCCCCCCCCATGGTATCGCGATACTACTCGGTGTCATGATGCTTGGACTGGTATTGTATCGTTTGTAAAATGTTATCGTGACAACTCTAGGAGGAAGGGGAGAGGGACAGGACCCAGTTATGTGGGGGTGAGGAGACACGATTGGTCGACTTAATCCCACATTACACCAGAGGAGACCGTCATTCTGCTGTTGAATAATTTTCCAGGCTGTGATTCATCTGCCTTGTCGTTTAGAGGACCCTTGTAAATGGAGCTCCTCTGTTTATGCAATGTGATCAACTCAATAAGTGCATGCCATCACTAATGTGCCACTGCATTTTGGGGAAAAAAGGTATAAAGTTGCACTTATTGAGTTAAAGTGTTGGTTCAAAGTAGTGGACTGGAGACACAGGCAAGAATCAAGAAATTTCTCTGAGTAAATCGCTTTTCCCCCTCATACCCACTGTGGCAGAGCCTGGGGACAGGCCACTGCCATGGACCAGAGCTAAGAAGGTCTCGGGGTACAGAGGCTCAGTGAGACAGAGTAAACGGTTCAAACTTAGGCTTTATTACATAATTTACCTACAGAAATACTTACAGATATGGAACTTAACCTTTGTTACTAAAGTTATACCTTTTTATTTAACTGTCTTTTAGCCCCAACCTGTCAACTGTTGGGACTGATTGTCCAGCTAATCACACACTCGATTGACTAATGCACCTCAGCTGGGCTCCATCAACCTACCAAGTGGGAATGTACCAGGAGGAGCCGGAAAGGCGCTAGAAGAACGCAGCAAGGGGGTTAGCGTTGTCGTCTCGGGCATCACTTCAGGGGACAGAGCAGCAAAGCGACAACAGATCATGGATCTTTTCCTAAGCCCTATACCAGTCTAACTTCTCTGTCCTCTCTCTCCCTCCCAGCCCGGGGCCCTGACCTCAGCCCTGCTCAGCAGTCTTCTCCTGGATGGAGAGTCGGTGTACTGCCTGGTGGGGAATCCCTTCCTCCTGCTGCTGGCCAGGGTCCTGCTGGTCAACTGCTCTGCCAAGCTGGATAGCCTCCAGGTAAGAGATAACATGGAGATTGTGAAATGACACTCGTCACATCCACATTGTCTCTCCCCAACACAGACAAATGAGTTGAGCGACAGGCAATACAGCAGAGATTCTGGTCAAGGAGATGCATGTGTACTTGACTCCTTCAGATGTGCTCTGCTTGATTTGCGTTTCTCGCTCTAAGCCACTGGAACTGGGAGAATCATTGGATGTGGGTGCAGAAACTTATTCCCGGATTTCCATTCCCTGTCCACACAAACAGTAATGGTTTGGATTTTCACTCCATTGCCAGCACACCAATACATCTCTAGATTTATTTATTTACCCCTACCTCCTCCCTCCGTGCTGAAACTTTGGAATCCTGGTATTACAGGGAGATTAGTTCACCAGAGTTATTATTCTTGGAGGAATAAAACAATGGGGTGGGTAGTGAATCATGCTTTGATATTTTAACCTGCGTGTCGTGATCGCGTTTGGTGTAGGGGGGACAAAATACATTTATGCACGATGGCGCACGCGCGCAGCCAGTTTGGGTTCCGTGTAAGGCACGTAACTTACACACTTCCCTTCAGCAGGTTAAGTCACCTGTAAATATTTTACAGCCGTAATGGCTAAATAGTAGTTATTTAACTCCATATTGGCTGCCCTTGAGTTTCAGAAGCTCACCACCACATCCTAAGATCAAAAGAAGGCTGTTTTAGTGTTACATTTGCCTACATATTATAACATGCTGAAAGAATGTGTGGTTTGATAAGAAATATTCTAACTACAAGATCCATTCTAGAGATCATACTATTAAAGTTTATGTGATGCGTACACACACACACACACACACACACACACACACACACACACACACACACACACACACACACACACACACACACACACACACACACGTACACACAAACGTACACTTACCCTTGGAGTTCAGCGGCTGTCTAACTCGAAGGCACGCTATCCATTGCCCCCTTCACCCCTCCATCCCCCTGTACCTTCTTATTATCACCCAGGTTCTCCACCTCTCCCATCCCAGTCATAAAGAGAGGAGAAGAGGGGGCTGGGATGTTCATCTGCATATCACCCTCCTCTGAGACGGCAGTGTGTGTGCCCGTGTGTGTCAGGAGAATATTGATTCAGGGAGGCAGACGATTAACGCACCATACGACGACACGGTCGGGATAGCCGGCCTCGTGCATCGCAAATGAGAAAGATGTCCTCCCTGAAACGCAAATGGGCTTTTTACATGGTTCACTACCTTTGGCCATGCGAGAGAGAAGGGATGGGGGAGAGAAACGCGTACATGGCTTGGAGCTGTTATTTTCCCTGCCACTATGTGTTTTGGTCAGAGATGAAAAAAGAGAGGGAGTTGGCAATTTTTTGGGCTGGGTCAGCATCACTTACTCTCTAACATTCTTTTGATATGTGTGTTTAGTATGTAGGGTCTAAGTGTGTTGTCATATGTGTTCAGTTGTTTCAGGTACTAGTACTGTAGTTATTTATTTACTTGTAGTATTTAGTTACTATTATTTACTATAGTTATTTAGTTGTGATCTTTATGTATTGGGCCTTTGGTACAAAAGCGCTCACACTCTCCCATGCTCTTTCATTTACCCATTTGTTGTTCCACTTACCTTCTCCCACACACACACACTCACTAACTTGTTTCTGTGTTCTATGTTCCGTGTGTGTGCAGCTGCTGCCTTGGTGGACCCTGCGCTACGTGAGCCTACACCAGCAGGTCTTGGAGGAGCGCTCTCCTCAGCTCCTCAGCCTGGCCCAAAGCAGCATAGAGAAAGGTCAGAGGTCAACTTGTTCATGCACCTTCTGGATGTTTGCCTTGATTGTCATAATTCAATGAAGATGATATAAGCACTTATGTGCATTGTGACGACCCTGAATTTTTCTGAACCGTCTCAGTGCTTCTCCTTCCAATAGGGCGCTTCCCCTTTAATTCCCAATTAAAATGCCAGCATCAGCTGCGCAAAAGTGGGGTTGTGATGGAGACGTGAATGAGGATGTGTTCAACCCTCAGTTCTGAAGCTTCTCTCTTCCGTTTGTGGTGTTGCAGTTAAGTGTGCTTTGTAGCCTAATAGCAAGTTTACCCAGGATCGGATCCACTCTTTGCGTCCGTGGACTACACCTCTCTGTCGTTCTTCGTGGCCTTTCTCCGCTGGAGATCTGTCGGCGAATTGGCTTGTCTGACTGACCGACTGACTACAACCTTTTTGTATACGGTATTTCATTTGTTTTGGTGTGATGAATACCGTGATGATTTATGTAGTTAAGTGTAAGTGAGGACTTATTAAGATGTGATACGTTTTATAGTTGTGTGGTAAAATATTTGTTATTTTGATTGTATGATTGATACTGGGTTTACGCTACACTGGTATGAACGGACAAATATTGCGTGACTCAGGTCACTTGAGTTCCCTGAACTTGTTTACCGGGCTGGACTTTTTAGGCCCGAGGTACAGGACATTTCTGGAGGAACCAGAGCTCGTTACAGCTCATTATTGTTATATTGTTGTGTGTGTGATCATTTATGTTGTTAATACAACCCACGCAAAAGAATACAGTTGTTTTTGAAGTTCTTTCCAATGTTTTAAGGGCTTATGAAACGTGTGTTTCCATCCTGACTTTTACATGAGTCCTTTGTATTGGTGTAGACTTGACGGACCAGATGGGACTCATTCCCTCCCAAACCAAAAGGAGAAACCAATATTTTCTCTGGTAGGCACAACCTACCTGGCACCCCTATAAACGATAACCTCGAGTCAAAACCATTACATAAAAAATGGCACCCCAGATGGGACCTCAACATTGAGAAATAACCAAAGCAAATCTTTTGTGTGGAATTAAAACAATGGATTCACCCCAAGAAAGTGTGCTCATCCATATCATACCTGTCAATGGGAATACACAGGGCCAGTCTGACCATCGAGCCGACATCTCAAATCATAATGTTAATGGAGTTGATTTGGGACAGATCCCTGAGAATCTGAAGGCTCGGTCTGGACCACAGGCCACAGGAGGTCTCACCAGTTACTCTCTTATTGACATGGATCTGTGTGGAAGTACTGAGCTAGCCCTCCCTCTGACGCCCCACCTTCCTCTATTGTCTGGTTTATCTCCAGAGGTTGTAGTCTTACAACTTCAAGGTGACATCCTTGATATTTGTCGGACTCGACAACATCTCCAAACTCTAATCCACCATACATTCATATGTCTGAGTGAAGAGCAACGACAGAGTGCCATGGAATTCACACTGTACCACCGTGGGGTGCTATGCTATCCATTACTTTGACCATAGAAGGCATGAAGTAAACGTTTTTGTGGGTTAGAAAGAAATGGGGATGAATCACATGTTGAAATGTGTTTTCATTAGAATTGAAGTATTGAGCAAATGTAATACTTGAGACCAAAAGTAAATGATAAGAGTAAGCCAACTACTTACATTTTTGTGCATGGCAACTAATAGTATCCCAAAGAGCCAACATTATTTCCACACAGAATGTTTGTGTTGCACTTGACTGCTTGAAAACAAATGTATTTAATATATACAGTGAGTATACAAAACATTAAGAACACCTGCTCTTTCCATGACAGACAAACCAGGTGAATCCGGAACTCAATATTAGGAAGGTGTTCCTTTTGTTTGGTATACTCAGTGTATATACTCGTGTGTATTTGCAATCCAGTGTCATATGGCCTTAACCTAGGCTAATCTAAAATGCTAGGTGAAAGGTATATTTATCTCACTTTGCCCATCACCTTTGTGTGTGTGTGTGTGTGTGTGTGGGCAGAGTGTGGCAGGGGATGAGCTCATAATGTCGGTTGTGTCAGATTTTAAGTGGGCATCGCTCCTCTGAATAGGAGTCTTATTTCATTTGCAGCGATATTGTGCTGGGTGGGTGAGGACGGCTGAGATGATTTTCCTCCAAAAATGACTTACATGGAACACAAACCGGCTGCGCGCGTGTTATCATGCATACATTTATCTTTCCCCCCCCCCACACCAAACACGATCACGACACGCAGGTTAAAATATCAAAACAAACTCTTAACCAATTATATTAATTTGGGGACAGGTCGAAAAGCATTAAACATTTATGGCACTTTAGCTAGTTAGTTTGTCCTATTTAGCTAGCTTGCTGTTGCAGGCTAACTTGTCCTGGGATATAAACATTGAGTTGTTATTTTACCTGAAACGCACAAGGTCCTCTACTCCGACAATTAATCCAAACATAAAACGGTCCACCGAATCGTTTCTAGTCATCTCTCCTCCTTCCAGGTTATTTCTTCTCTTGACTTTATATTGCGATTGGCAAACGTTCATAATTTAGGTGCATTACTGCCACTGACGTCGTTCGTCTTTGTCACCCACGTGGGTATAACCAATGAGGAGATGGCACGTGGGTACCTGCTTCTATAAACCAATGAGGAGATGGGAGAGGCAGGACTTGCAGTGCGATCTGCATCAGAAATATAACTGACTTCTTTTTTAGCCCTTGGTCCCAGACGCTCGTTGGCGGGCGCGAGCAGTGTGGGTGCAATAATTGAATAACAGATTTCTACATTTATTTTGCAACGCAGCGGTGTATTCAGCCTGTTAAAGGAGTCCACTTAGGGAAAACTCAGCTGTAAGCACATTTTATTCCCTTTATCTCTAGACCACCACTACACAGGACTCCTGATTAGGCCTTACTAGAATAAATAGCCTACATGTTGTGCAGGACAGGAGACGAGTACATTAAGAACTTGATTAATAGTGTGATAGTTCAGAGAAGCGCCTAAAAATATCCCCCTCAGATAAAACTCAGATGACGTATAGCAAGCTGTTACCTTGACCAATCTGTAGGCCTAAATCTTTTGTCCATTGACGCAGTGCTATAATTTGGGATGTTCCCCCCCCCCCAAAAAAATAATCTTAGTCGTAATGTTAAAAGGTGTATTTGTCCGTATATAGACACACCCGATGTGTTTATATAAAATCAACTATACAGTGCATTCAGGAAGTATTCAGACCCCCTGACTTTTTCCACAATTTGTTACATTATAGCCTTATTCTAAAATGGATTAAATAACACATGTCCTCATCAATCTACACACAATACCCCATAATGACAAAGCGAAAAAAGGTTTGTAGACATTTTTTCACATTTATTTAAAAAACAGAACTACCTTACTTACCTAAGTGATGAGACTTGAAATTATTTCCATTGATAATCATTCTAAAACTTGATTGGAGTCCACCTGTGGTAAATTCAATTGATTTGACATGATTTGGAAAGACACACACCTGTCTATATAAGGTCCCACAGTTGACAATGCATGTCAGAGTAAAAACCAAGCCATGAGGTCGACGGAATTGTCCGTAGAGCTCCGAAACAGGATTGTGTCGAGGCACAGATCTAGGGAAGGGTACCAAAAAATGTCTGCAGCATTGAAGGTCCCCAAGAATACAGTGGCCTCCATCATTCTGAAATGGAAGAAGTTTAGAACCACCAAGACTCTTCCTAGAGCTGGCCGCCCAGCCGATCTGAGCAATCGGGGGAGAAGGGCCTTCATCAGGGAGATGACCAGGAATCCGATGGTCACTCTGATAGCTCCAGAGTTCCTCTGTGGAGATGGAAGAACCGTCCTGAAGGACAACCTTCTCCGCAGCACTTCGCCAATCAGGCCTTTATGGTGGAGTGGCCACTCCACAGTAAAAGGCACATGACAGCCCAGGTTGGTGTTTGCCAAAAGGCACCTAAAGGACTCAGACCATGAGAAGCTTGTTTCTCTGGTCAGATGAAACCTAGATGGAACTCTTTGGCCTGAATACCAAGAGTCACGTCTGGAGGAAACCTGGCACCATCCCTACTGTGAAGCATGGTGATGACAGCATCATGTGTGGGGATGTTTTTCAGCAGCAGGGACTGGGAGATTGGTCAGGATCAAGGGAAAGATGAACGAAGCAATGTACAGAGAGATCCTTGATGAAAACCTGCTCCAGAGCGCTCAGGACCTCAGACTGGGGGCAAAGGTTCACCTTTCAACAGGACAACGACCCTAAGCACACGGCCAAGACAACGCAGGAGTGACTTCGGGACAAGTCTCTGAATGGCCGGCCCAGCCAGAACCCGGACTTGAACCCTATCAGGCATCTCTGGAGAGACCTGAAAATATCTGTGCAGCGACGCTTCCATCCAACCTGAAAGAGCTTGAGAGGATTTGCACTTGTGCCAAGCTTGTAGCGTCATACCCAAGAAGACTCGAGGCTGTAATCACTTCCAAAGGTGCTACAAAAAAGTACTGACTAAAGGGTCTGAATACTTATGTAAATGTGATATTTCCGTTTTTTTTATTTGTAATACATTTTCGAAAATTTCTACAAACCTGTTTTTGCTTTGTCATTATGGGGTATTGTGTGTAGATTGATGGGGGGAAAAAACTATTTAATCAATTTTAAAATAAGGCTGTAACGTAACAAAGTCAAGTGGTCTGAATACTTTCCGAATGTTGTAACTAGGCTAATGAGCTTGTCTAATGCTTTAAACACACTTTGATTAAAATAATTAAGCTTTCAAGTGACTCGAGGGAGCCAGACATCAAGATAACCAGGAAAGAAATATGTTTTCCCGACCCTCACCCTTGCTGCTGGCCTTAAAGTCTACCGTTAAGCTCCTGAAGTTGCCGGTAATAGGCAACCTTTTCCATTTGGAGTGCCATTGCTACCGATCTGCGTGCCAGGTATGATTTTCTTATGCACATTTTCGTGGAACAGTTTCATATAAATTATAAAGGTTTCATATCTCAATCATTATCATGTGGTTAATAAAAAATCTAAAATTAGCTTCTTGCCATTACCAACTATTTTTATTTAACTAGGCAAGCCAGTTAAGAACAAATTCTTGTTTTACTATGACGGCCTACCCCAGCCAAACCCTCTAACCCGGACGACGCTGGTCCTATTCTGCGCCAGTGAGGGCCCTAAGTTTCCTGCGCCTGTGAGCTCCAGACAGACACAGCTGTAGACTATTTGCACAAATTATAATAAGTAATCAGGTAGGCATATTATTACTCTCCCTGCGAGTGGTAATCAAAGGAGAGCTGGAAAGATATTTCAAATGGGATACATTGAGGAACTATTGTCATTCTCAATGATGTAATAACAGACTTTATTTGCTTGCTGTTTGAGGTGAAGAAAAAATTACTTTGAGAAGCTCCACAGCTCATTAGTGGTGGTGAGTTAAGACAATCAGAAATACTATCAGATCCCCAAATTGGCACATTTATAGGCCAACGTTTGCGTGCAGGCCAGGTAGCCTAGTTCTACTTCTATGTGTAATCAGATGTGGGTCTTTACTCAACTTTGACTGGAGCGCTACAAACAAAAGACAATTCATCAATTGACAAATGAAATGGATTGAAATAAACCAGAACGCATTCCTTACAAGCGTAGCATTTGGTTGTTCGGTCCGCAAACATCGTGGCCACTCTGACAATGAGAACAGTAAAAGACTGTAATAATAATATATTGAATACATTAACAGAAATTACCCTAACCAAATGATCATTGTAGATTAGAATGGTGAATTTACTACTGGTGTGCCATCTCCGCGGCCTCTGCAATGGATTAGTCCACTGAGACAGGCGTGATTTAGACAGTTGTCTTGTGTGCATAAAAAAATTATAGTTATAATATACAGTACCAGTCAAAAGTTTGGACACCTACTCATTCAAGGGTTTCTCTTTATTTTTTAAATACTGAAAACATCAAAACTATGAAATAACACACATGGAATCATGTAGTAACCAAAAAAGTGTTAATTTAAATTTAACAGGTGTGCCTTGTTAAAAGTTAATTTGTGGAATTTCTTTCCTTATTGCGTTTGAGCCAATCAGTTGTTGTGACAGGGTCGGTATACAGAAGATAGCCCTATTTGATAAAAGACCGAGTCCATATTATGGCAGGTACAGATCAAATAAGCAAAGAGAAATGACAGTCCATTACTTTAAGACATTGTCAGTCAATTCAGAACATTTCAAGAACTTTGAACGTTTCTTCAAGTGCAATCGCAAAAACCATCAAGCGCTATGATGAAACTGGCTCTCATGAGGACCACCACAGGAATGGAAGTCCCAGAGTTACCTCTGCTGCAGAGGATACGTTTATTGGAGTTACCAGCCTCAGAAATTGCAGCCCAAATAAATGCTTCAGAGTTCAATTTCTGCGAAGAAACAACTGCTAAAGGACACCAATAAGAAGAAGAGACTTGCTTGGGCCAAGAAACACGAGCAATGGACATTAGACCGGTGGAAATCAGTCCTTTGGTCTGATGAGTCCAAATTTGAGATTTTTGGTTCCGGCAGATGTGTCTTTGTGAGACGCAGAGTAGGTGAACGGATGATATTCGCATGTGTGGTTCCCACCGTGAAGTATGGAGGAGGTATGATGGTGTGGGGGTGCCTTGCTGGGGACACTGTCTGTGATTTATTTAGAATTCAAGGCACACTTAACCAGCATGGCTACCACAGCATTCTGCAGCGATACGCCAGTTCCATTAAGTGCAAACCAGATGGGTTATTGTCCTGTTGAAAAACAAATGATATCCCAACACACCTCCAGGCTGTGTAAGGGCTATTTGACCAAGAAGGAGAGTGATGGAATGCTGCATCAGATGACCTGGCCTCCACAATAACCCGACTTCAACCCAATTGAGATGGTTTGGGCTGAGTTGGACCGCAGAGTGAAGGGCAAGCAGCCAACAAGTGCTCAGCAACCAGGTGAGGCTGGTTGAGAGAATGCCAAGAGTGCGCAAAGCTGTTATCAAGGCGAAGGGTGGCTACTTTGCAGAATCTGAAATATTAATTGTATTGATTTGTTTTACCCATTTTTGGTAACTACATAATTCCATATGTGTTATTTCATAGTTTTGATGTTTTCAGTATTTACAATCTGCGTAGAATGTAGAAAATATTAAAACATAAAAAGAAACCCTTGAATGGGTAGGTGTCCAAACTTTTTACTGGTACTGTGTATATATATATTTGCGACTTCTCTACTAAAGAAATCTTGGTCGACCAAAACAATCGACCATTTCACTAAAGGGGGTCAGCCCTAGTTATAATGTAATGCATGTAACTCTGCTTGAGTAGCAATTTTTATTGAAAGATTATGTAGTTATGATACGACTGAATACCTGCATCATTATCATGATATTGATGGCTGACTTTACCTTGAGACATCCTAGAGAACATGACATGTTTGCGAAGCATGCCTGCTATAGAAGGCCATGTTGACATTCAACAGCCAGCAAGTCCATGGTGGAGACACCACCGTTGACGCCGAGCTGAGACATTTGACTTTTCTCCAGACCATGCCATTCTGTTATTTTCCCTCATCAGAATGGGGGAATAAGTGCTGTTTCAACAGAAAGAGCACGTTAGCTCCATTTTTGATCCAGACCCCAAATATGAGCAATTTATTAATTCTCTCCCCATCTCTCACTGCTCTTAATCACTTTAGGGAGATTTGGAGTGTGGCTGGCTTTGCCACAGAGGTATAATAGCATTTCAACGCAGCAGGGCTCATGTCAGCATTGACACATCCTCTGCGCTTCATATCCCTCTTAAAGATGACATCCCTTCCTCAAACTGACAGCCGACAAAGCACTAACCTTTTTGTTCTCCCCCACTGTTCAGTTTGGAATCAGGAAGAGACCGTTTGACTGGGAAATTTGCCAACCAAGGCCGTAACAGGGAGGCTGCTGGTGTTTTTCCTGTTTAGACAGTTCTGCAATGTGATGCCTTCATTGGCTCTTGAACAGAGATTGTTTAGTCTGTCTGAGTTTTCAGACTGTTGGTGGTGAAATTGCCGCTAGATTATCCCTGGCTTCCCTCTCTGCTGTGTCTGGCACATTGGATTTGTAATTTCGCATTGAATTGCAGTGTAGAAACAGGTAGTCTATTAATCGTTGAAGAGGCAGGGAACCATACAAATATAAAATGATTAAACCCAGAATGAGTAATCTGATTTGGGAATGAATTGAGATCTCTTTGAGAAAGGATTAAAATATACTCTGCTGAATAGATCTTTGAGTCTTGACTTAAGAGAACACTGCACAAGCTAACCAATCAATTGCCCCGTCTTTTGTGAGAGCTAGTCATCTATTGATTGTTACCTCAGGAAGGGCACCAAAAGCATTTGACTTGATACCATGGGTGTAATCGGTACTCCAAACAGTTGCCAAACTGTCCGGTTTTGCAATGGAAACTGGTGTTTCTATTGGACAGGTTCAGCAAATGGGGGGACCTACCTGAATCTGTCCAATAAACTCAATTTTTCATTGCAAAACAGAATGAGTAATGATTACACCCATGAAAGTGAGGGGAAAAGGTGAAGTTAATGTGCTCCACTAATCTATTTTCAAGAGTTCACTTAAAGAAAAGATTGACCTATTTTGAATGTTAGATCGTTTTTGTTAGTCTCTGAGCAATGTATATCAAGCAGGCTGATATACAGCGGTATGAGTTTAGCATCATATGCAAAATCGGTGAATCTTTCCTTTAAAACCTCTTAAGGATCCGCCCCCTTTTTTCAAATTTTTCCTAAAATGACATACCCAAATCTAACTGCCTGTAGCTCAGGACTGAAGCAAGG
Organism: Salmo trutta; assembly: GCF_901001165.1. Classification (NCBI taxonomy): domain Eukaryota; kingdom Metazoa; phylum Chordata; class Actinopteri; order Salmoniformes; family Salmonidae; genus Salmo; species Salmo trutta. The sequence goes on along the minus strand of NC_042961.1, from coordinate 20,350,144 downwards.
ATATGCATATGGTTGGTACCATTTGAAAGTAAACACTGAAGTTTGTGGAAATGTGAAAGGAATGTAGGAGAATATAACACAATAGATCTGGTGAAAGATAAGAAAAAGCCAACAGTTCTTTATTTTTTTGTACTGTCTTTGAAATGCGAGAGAGGGGCCATAATGTATTGTTCCAGCCCAGGTGCAATTTAGATTTTGGCCACTAGATGGCAGCAGTGCATGTGCAAAGTTTTAGACTGATCCAATGAACCGTTGCATTTCATTTCAAAATGTATCAAGACTGCCCAAATGTGCCTAATTTGTTTATGTTCAAAACTGTGCACTCTCCTCAAACAATAGTATGGTTTTCTTTCACTGTAAAACCCACTAAGTTGGACAGTGCAGTTAGATAACAAGAATTTAAGATTTCTGCCAATATCAGATGTCTTGGTCCTAGGAAGTTTTCTTGTTACTTACAACCTCAAGCTAATCGCATTAGCCTACGTTAGCTCAACCGTCCCGTGGTCCTAGGGGCTTTAGTAATGGTCTCTATTTCCAAAATGCATATGTCAAATGTTTATTCAATTGAAGAACTGATCATTTGTTCAATGCAGAAAACACACCTGTTCTTCATTTATCCTGATATAGTACACATTGGTCTATTCAATCAATTAATTAATTGGCCTACCTGACCTCTTGGAACGATAGTATTCCATAAATCTAACTTAATAACGAGTAATGTTGGAGGGCACAGGGTTATTTCATTATAGCCAATGTTTTGTAACTAGCCTATTATGAGAACTTAGACTGACAATTTCTTTCAACGGGGAAGGTTATTTTATCTAGCTGCAGGGACCGAGGGCCTCTGTGTGGAGTGGAATCTGTGATTTGTTAAGTGTGGTTGGAGGCGCTGGGTTTTCCACCCGGGGCAACGGGGAGAGACATTCGTCTAGCTTTAATGGGGCATCTGGGAAAATGGTTCGCCTCGTTGGCCTGCTCTTGGGAGAGGCGGCGACAAGCCCCATCCTTAGTCCTGGAAGAGGAGCCATGGCATCTGTCCTCCCGCTCAATACTTTAACTGGTCGGAGAGAGGGATAGGGAAAGATGGCGGGAAGAGTAGAAATGAAGAGGGGGGTAGACAAACAAATTGAGGAATGCATAGAAACGGGAATGGAGCGACAAATGGAACATATTCAATCCCTGCTACAGATGGAACTCTGAGATGTCTCACCTCAATCACAGGCAGAGGCGCACATGCAGATATGCACTGCATGGTTATATCAGCATGATCCATTCAACCTTGTAGCTATGTCACTGTAAATCCAAGTCAGACGCGTTCTACATGGCCATTCTGCAGAGCTGGTTTGGGTTGAGGATTATACCTGTATCCATCCATGACCCCCGTGTTTCCCTCTGTATTAGGACCTGCGTTTGCATGATAACTCCTGTTTGACTACTGAGGGGCCTGACCGCAGCTGTATGACTCATACTGACAGGGGCATGGAAGGGAGGGAGTGAGGGAATTGGGTAGGCGGAGGAGGGAAACATCAGCTTCGTTGAAGTTGCTCTCTCCCCCACCTGGAGGATGAAGTCAGTCAGCCTGGCTATGGAACTCCAGTCTGGCTCTGATCTAATCAGAACCTAGGAGAGACGCCAGCAAGATGGATCAGCCCTGCCTCAGCCTGCACCGAGGGCTCTGTGTGGGCTGAGGCACCAGGGCATGCTGGTGGGAGTGGGGCATCTAAGCATTGGTACTGGTGCCAGGCAGCCCGCCCCCTCAATGGCTTTTGTGAGCAGTGCAGTGAAAGCCCTAATTTCCTCAACAATGGGAGGTAGCCCTAGAGACTAGGGCAGGTGTATTGAGGAGAATGGTACCGGTCTTTTTAGGTTGGCACACTGCAGCAAGTCCCCACCTCTCCCGCATGGAGTGATGATGGTGGATGAGAAGAGGCACTGGTACTGAATATAGCACTGGCTCTTGTAGTGAGTAGCAGAGAATTGGGATACTCGGACAGTGTGATACATCCTGTCAGTTTGACTGTCATAGAAGTCGTTTTTTCCGTGTCTGACACAACACTCCGTCTTAACGTCTTGTCTATATGCGCTCAATGTTCCGGCACAAACAAGGAAAGAAGGATAACAGCAGATGAACACAGTGGCCGGGGTTGTTTGGAAAAACCCAAGCTGCTGCGCTGACACCTCCAGTGCCCTGCCAGATCTATGCATCAACACAGCGAGGGTTGAAATCTGCTCCAGTTTGAGAGGTCGCCAGGCGCTGCTGGGGGAACTGCTGCTGGGCCACTGCACCCAGGAGGGAGTTGCTGATGCCAGTCCTACTGCCAAACACGTTGCTTTAATGTAAGGGAAATGTTATGTTTGCCTGTGAGCAGCTCTGCTGAGGTTTTCGCATAAAGAAGGGGATGTCAGATTCTGAAAGCAATCTATCACTATTTTCTCTCACAAAGGGGATTATGTACCGCCATATTGTGAACTATAGTAACATGGAGGAATTTTTTATTTTAATTTAAAAAATTGTTCACTGAGACGTTTGCTAATGGTCATAGTGCATGTTATAAAAATCCAAGTCCTCTGTATTCTCCCAAGTGATGGTTGATTGAGCATGACTAAAACACCTGACACCTAACACATGTGACACACAAACACAGGTGTTGGTTCTCCTGCGCTTTGCACCTCTCGCTCTTGACAGATTGAGTGCCCAAAGCCCCCGATGTTGTGTGAACTGTGAAGAAATGACTTGGCTTGGTTGTTGTGCTATTCCCTTTTGCCCTCTGGTGGGTATATTGACTGCTCTGTCCTTATCACTCACTTTCACCGCAGTGGTGGGCAACAAATCACTGGTGAAACACATTACATATTATCTATTGTTTATGTATAAAGGAGTATGTCGTTGATGAATTGGTTTAGCCAGGGTGCACAACAGAGTTTTCCTCTCTTACTGCATCTGACATTTGTCATTTAGCAGACGCTCTTATCCAGAGTGACTTAGTGCATTCATCTTAAGATACCTTTGTATATATAGTGTAGCTTTGTGGACACCTTTTAAAATTAGTGGATATGGCTATTTCAGCCACACCCGTTGCTGGCAGGTGTATAAAATCGAGCACACAGCCATGTAATCGTCATAGACAAACATTGGCAGTAGAACGGTCTTACTGAAGAGCTCAGTGACGTTCAACGTGGCACCATCATAGGATGCCACCTTTCCAACAAGTCAGTATGTCAGATTTCTTCCCAGCTAGAGCTGCCCCGGACAACAGTATGTGCTGTTATTGTGACGTGGAAGCGTCTAGGAGCAACAACGGCTCAGCCGCGAAGTTGTAGGCCACACATGCTCACAGAACGGGACCGCCGAGTGCTGAAGCGTGTAGTGCGTAGAAATCATCTGTCCTCGGTTGCAACACTCCCTACCGAGTTCCAAACTGCCTCTGGAAGCAACGTCAGCACAAGAACTGTTTGTCGGGAGTTTCATGAAATGGGTTTCCATGGCCGAGCAGCCGCACACAAGTCTAAGATCACCATGCACAAGGCCTTCATCTGGCAGTCCGACGGACGATTCTGGGTTTGGCGGATGCCAGGTGTACGCTACCTGCCTGAATGCAGTGCGAACTTTGAAGTTTGGTGGAGGAGGAATAATGGTCTGGGGCTGTTCTTCATGGTTCAGGCTAAGCCCTTTAGTTCCAATGAAGGGAAATCTTAACACTACAGCATACAATGACATTCTAGACGATTCTGTGCTTCCAACAGTTTGGGGAAGGCCCTTTCTTGTTTCAGCAATGCCCACGTGCACAATGGCCATGTGCACCATACAGAAATGGTTTGAATAACTCTGTGTGGAAGAACCTCAACCCCATCAAACACCTTAGGGATGAATTGGAACACCGACCTTGAGCCAGGCCTAATCGCCCAACATCAGTGCCTGACGTCACTAATGCTCTTGTGGCTGAATGGAAACAAGTCCCTGCATCAATGTTCCAACATCTAGTGGAAAGCCGCCTCAGAAGAGTAGAGGCTGATAGCAGCAAAGGGGGGGACCATCTCCATATTAATGCCCATGGTTTTGAAATGAGATGTTCGTTGAGCAGGTGTCCACACCCTTTTGGTCATGTAGTGTAAGTGAGACAACCACATATCACAGGCATAGTATGTACACTTTTCCTCAAAGTAGTTATCAGCAAAGTCAAAGCTAGGAAAGGGGGGAGTAGGGTGGGTGGGATCAGTTCATATTGCTGCTCCGTAGGTAAGCACCATGATCTTGTAGTGGATGCGAGCTTCGACTGGAAGCCAGAGGTGTGTGCGGAGGAACGGGGTGACATGGGAGAACATGGGAAGGTTGAAACCAGGCGGGCTGCAGTGTTCTGGATAAGGTGCAGGGGTTTGACGGCACAAGCGGGGAGCCCAGCCAATAGCAAGTTGCAGTAGTCCAGATGGGACATGGCATGCGCCTGGATTAGGACCTGTGCCGCTTCCTGTGTGACGTAGGGTCATGCTCTACGGATGTTGTGGAGCATAAACCTGCAGGATCGAGTCATTGCTTTGATGTTTGCAGAGAACAACAGGGTGTTGTCCAGGGTCACACCAAGGTTCTTTGCACACTTGGAGGGCGACATTGTGGAGTTGTCAACCGTGACGGAGAAGTTTTTTAGCGGGTAGGCCTTCCACGAGAGGAAGAGCAGCTTCGTGTTGTCGAGGTTGAGCACGAGGTGGTGGACCAACATCCAAGCGGAGATATGAGTCGAATGTATCAAGGAGTCAAGCTAATTGAGTAACTCTCCAAGGGCACCTGGTGGGCGATAGATGACAACAATATTAAGCTTGAGTGTACAATTGACATTGACGGCATGGAATTCAATGAGCAGATGGACAGGTGATAGAATCTCCAGTTAGGAGAAATGAGTAGCCTTGTGCCACCACCTCGACGGCCAGAAAACGTAGTCAGATAAAGAGCAGCTGGAGTAGCAGTGTTCTCTGGGGTGATCCATGTCATCAGGGCCACAAAGTCAAGGGACTGAGCAGCATATACAATTGAAGAAATAGTAGGAATGAGACTAAAGGGAATCCCTCTTGAAATCTATTTTCTGTTTCACCTTCCCCTTCGTTTCAGGGTGGTTTGAGCTCATTACGTCCACTTGTTTGCCCATTGGTTTATCCTATTGTATAGACCTGCCACTAGGTCAGTAGTCGCAGACCACTGTTTAAGGTTGTGTTGCTTAATTAAAGTTGACCTCTGCTTTCTACGTGGGTTCACTTTTTTGTGTGTGTGTCGGGTGAGTATGAAGGGTGGCGTGGCTCTACAGGCTATGAAACAAACCAAGCCAATCCAAATTCCAGAGGTGCAGCCAGTGAAAGACCACACAATCCCTTTTACTGCTCTATGAGCTCTGAGGTGTGAAAGGCATGCAGATGGAAAAGGGGATTTTTACAATCCATTTTCTCTTTCTCCCATACGATTTGCTGTTGGTTTTGAGTTGACACTGAGGATCGGATACAATAATGTACGTTATTTCAACACCGACTGTTAATTTGGTCTCTTTCACCCTACAATAACATTTCCTGAGAATTAATAAATCAATGTTCATTCTAACAATGACCAAATAACAGACCTAATAAAAGGATTAGCAGTAAACCCATAAAGGTATATGCTCATTTGTCCTGTGTTGGCCCATGCTAATGTAATGTGGTTGCTTGCGATGTCATGCTGCAAGGGTCATGATCAGTAGGTATGAAATAGAAAACGTTTTGAGGCTAAGTGAAATGGGTGGGGAGATACAGTATCACCTGATCTGAATATCGTGCTCTGTCAAGGATGTGTGTTTCAGAGCAGATCCCATGCTCCCTGGCAACCAAGCAATGCAAAGGGATTGGTCACGACACCTATTTGCACTGTTTGTTTTCTCCTATCCAAATTTGAAATTGGGTAAGGACTTACACCTTTTCTTTCATCCCCCTCTGTTCCTTTGTCATCGTCCGTCAAGGTGTAGCAGCTCTAACCCAACACGGCTGTTGTTGTGTTGTTTTATCCTTACAAAAGTTCCCCCTCCCGTTGCACATGTCACAACAGCCCAGGAAGCTCATTTCCTGGTGTGAAATAGCTGCAGTGAAGGTGACACACAAGGCTCAGAGTAAATCTCTCTGGCATGGGCCTAGGCTGCCTCATAAATGTTGAATGGGGGAGCGCGAGGGTACGTGGCGTCGTGAATTATACACATTAGGAGCCAGGGATAATTTCCACACCACGCACGGCCTTGAACGAGACTAAACTGATAGGACGAAGCCAAAACACCTTTTCTCTTCTCCGCTGTCCATTTGTCTCTTTTAATGTGTCTCCTCAAGGTCTCTCTCGGTCTGTGTTGCCGACCAATGGCCTCATGGTAATGGTCTGCAGGTGCACTGAGCTCTTATTGACCTCTTATTGACCTCTGGATGGTCTTCAATGGAGTTTTAGGAGTAGATGAGATGTGTCGTCTTTTGGTGCTAAAATACGATGTGGGGTCGTAGGTTTTGAGAACTTGAAAGATGTGAAACTTTTTTTTTTACTCCGTTAACTGATAATAGCTTATTAAATCTATGCAAATTATTCTAGGTTTTAACTGAAATAGGTCATCTTCTCATCCTTTTACCTCATCTTCTCTGCAGTAATGAAGTATGAGTCTCTGTTCTCTGAGGGAACCCTCCGGAACCTGTCCATCCAGTTCCACCTGGAATGTGGCTACACGTCTCTGACCTACTATGAGTACAACCCAGCCAAGGAGCACTTCCAACGGGCCAAGGAACTCTCTGGTCTAGATATGAACATGATAGGTAGGTACAATAGGCTTGGACCAGTCTCAACATACAGTAACAGCTTGACTGTTTAGAAGGCCTACAGTTTTGGTCAGGGAAGTGTATGTATAACATGGTAATTGGATGAGGTCTTCGCTTCCCGCAGGTGCTCTGGGCAAACGGACTCGCTTCCAGCAGAACTTCCTTGCCCAGCTGATCCTGGATGTCAAGCGTAAGGAAGACATCCCAGCCCCTGAGCCAGAGAGTGAGCTGACCCTCTCCCCCACCCCACTGGCCAGCCTGCCCAAGGTAAGCACTCTACACCTTTCACTTTCACCCTCGCTCACATTGGGTGGCAAATCCAGTGTGATACTCAGTGTCACCAGCAGAGGGGGATCTCCACCCCTCAATAACCAATGTGATATTCTGTAGGGATGGAGGCCTTGGAAAATCAGGACGAAAGTGACTGCAGGGAGAATTCCCATTCTGTCTTCCCTCAGTGAGAAGTCGGTGGGGGTAGGTTTATTACATTCTAGAACGGCTGTTCGGCCTCATTTGTCAGGTCAGGCGTAGCCAGTGTCCATGCCGAGCTTGCCTTTGGCTTGGCGGAGAGGGAGGACAGAGGTTTTTTCTGGGCTATTTTCAGGAGACCCATTCCTCAAGCCACTCAAGTCAGATCCCGAGATACCTTTGTTTTGAAACTTTTCAATGTTCTTTTATGGCATGTTAACGGCAACCACATTACTTTCCCTTCGTTGGATAATGACCTTACCCTCTGAGACTCACAGTACTGAGAATAGTCCAGTTACCATTAGTACTACCTTTAGGTTTCTACCATTTTACTGATTTATGCATATCCCATGGATGGGGTGTGCAGTGCAGAAAAGGGATATGTTGCGAATCCCTCTGTTTTGTGGGTCACTGAACATGGGTGCAGTGCTATGATGTCACTGAATCAAGGGTGACGACTAGAGCCCGACGATATCGGGTTTTTGGGTCTGTTACCGATTTTTAGTTTGGCAAAAGTCACTGATTTACAGATATATCTGCCGATTAGGGATGTTAATTGGTTAACTGCCGAAAATACATTTGACCGTTCATGTTTATCGGTCTATAGGTTAATTTGCATCATTTGGTGGAATTAAATTGGCCCGTGTGTATTTTTGTTACTCATCATGCATTTTATTTATCACATGTGCACAGCATACAGAGCCTAGTTTGAGGAGCAGAATAGCCTACCACCTGTCAGACGGCGCGAGAGTGGCTCCTCATGAAGCCTGTAGGTTACTGGAGTGAAACCTGATTTTGTAAGCCCAGTCACTGAGCAAGAAATGAAAATTCTAAATGCAATCTTGTTAAAAACGTTGGTTGCCACGATTTAAAATTGAGCTCTTTTTTCCCCCCAATCTCAACTCGTAAAGCACGCCTCCCATTCGCCATTCGGATGCGTGGGCTTTAGCCTGCCTACGGCAGACTATCAGCGCGTCCCACCACTCTGCAATGGGAGATTGAAGCGGTATAATTGCTTGACACCTGAACGGTTTACTTGACTTCAAATAATGAGGCATGTTTTACCTGGCTTCAAAGTAGCTATGCAAAAATCCATCCGTAGGAACGTGGAGGCAATTATTTTATAAAGACTTCCTCATGCCATTGTTCCATTGGTTTTCATATCAACTATCTTTCATTGTCCATAGGCCAAAGTGACAATCCTAGTCATATTAATAACCTATTATTGTAGTTGCTATTATGTTCCCCCTCTTTTTAAGTTTCTAATGGAGATTTTCATCTCTGTCACATATGGAACTGCTCGCGTGAGGTGCGCTGTTTAGGACTGTTTCCCGCAAATTGCATTTTGGCAAATGTTTGAAAACTACAGGAGTTACATGGTCAATAATAGGCTATAGCCTTTTTCCTGGAAGACGATTGGCGTGCTATTGTTGCATGTTTCCATTAAGCTCTTAATGAAAAATGTCTGGTCCTTGTATGCATGCATGGTATCAGAGGAAGAAGTGAGATGTTTCACTTGCCAAAATCTGTACAATACGTTTCTATGGGCTTATTCTGGGCCTAAGCTTGTCTCCTGCCTTCTCGCCTTGGGACGACTCCCGTTGTTAGGGCGGCAACATAAGCATGTCCTCGTTATATATACAGACCTCTGGTATTATTTTCAGTTGGTCATGTCATTTTACTGTTTAAAAAAAAATGTAACCGTTTGTTGACCGGTTAATGACGGTTAGTTTTGTTGGCAGCAAAATTGACTGAAATTTCCATCCCTGTCGGTGGTATTTAAAAAAAAAAAAAAAATTTGAGGTGGAATGAATTATTTATTTTTACACATTGTTCTCCGAAGATTAACAGATGCACTAAATGATGATTTCTTAACTAAATATGTAAAATCACATTTATTTTATTTGTGGTTATATGATAACCACCAAACAGTAATCATACCCTCTAAATACAAAACACTTGTTCAGTTTTCCACATTAGGTACAACTTAAATATTTTTCTAGCAGAATGCAGAAGTTTTGTGCTGAAGCACATCAAGAACACAAATAAACAAGGACTGAATGAATTCAACTTTGTCTCAAAGTAAATCTGAAACTGCGCTGTTCACCAGTTCAAACTATGCAGTAACGTGCAGTTTGTAATGTCACCACTAAATGTCAGCATCAGCATTTGTATTGAGTAGATTCACTACAGTGCTTTACAACAATCAAATGTCATGTAAAGAAACACTTTATGGCAACCCCGCAATGAAAGATTGTTCCGGCAAATACGCGCTAGCTGTTCATTACGAAAACATTTTCTCATGAATGCAAACACATGGTCTGAATCATAGATCTACACCTACTCTTTCTTTTTGCAGATTGCGTATTTTGGGAGAAAAAAAATAATATGCCCACTAACATAATAGGCCCAGACAGTAACTGTGTTATTTTTGTATCAAGGATGAGTTCACTTTGGCGCCAGTCAAGTGTTGGCAAATAAGAAACACCGTTTGCTTGCTAGCTAGGCTAACTACCTTGCTGGCTAGACAAAGCTTAACTACATTGCTGGCTAGCCAGCTAATGTTAAGTAAGCATGTGATGAGTACAGGGCTGCTGGCTTGGTGAAGTGTACTTCTGATTATTTACTGATTTGAAATACGCTGTGGCAAGCTACTCAGCGTCAAACCGCCATGCCCACTTTCTCACGTCGTGACTTACGGGCTGAATGATGTTCAATGAGCAGCTTGTAGAACAGTTGAACAAATCAAAAAATTACTGCAAATGAGCAGACATTTGTTCTATGTACTGTATATAATAACAAATATTTCTGTGCAAGGCTGGTATCGGCTGATAATATCAGTCAACCTATTTATCGGTCGGGCTCTAGTGACGACAGGATGCTAGGTGATTGGCCAGCACGCCCGCTGAGCGGCTGTCGGTGCTGGAATGAGCCACGTACACAAAGGACCCCGAGAGAGTGGAAACAAGCTGCACTGTGCGCGCCTGTCAGCTCTGCATGAATCAGACCCCAGACCCACTGACTCTCTCGCTCTCTCACACACACACACACACACACACACACACACACACCCTACCTGATCCTCCATATCCACTCTGCTCGCCACTGCAATGCACCTCAGCCCCAGGCTTCATGATCTGAGGAGACTCCTCTCTCCACAGATTTGCTCTCAAGTTCTCTGTTCTAAATTAGATGAAATGTGAAGCTACATAGTATGGTTACACAGATATGTGATCCGGGTAGGCATTTCTTTCGCTATACTGTACATTTGAGATATTAGTAATTTAGCAGACACTCTTATCCAGAGCATTTTACAATTAGTGAATTCATCTTAAGATACAGTACATGACCAAAAGTGTGTGGACAACTGCTCATCGAACATCTCATTCCAAAATCATGGCCATTAATATGGAGTTGGTCCCCACTTTGCTGCTATAACAGCCTCCACTCTCCTGGGAAGGCTTTCCACTAGATGTTGGAACATTGCTATGGGGATTCCATTCAGCCACGAGCATTAGTGAGGCCTGGCTTGCAGTCGGCGTTCCAATTCATCACAAAAGCGTTCGATGGGGTTGAGGTCAGGGCTCTGTGCAGGCCAGGCAAGTTCTTCCTTGCCGATTTCGTCAAACCTTTTCTGTATGGACCTTGCTTTGTGCACGGGGGCATTGTCATACTGACAGGTAGCGTTCACCTGGCATCCGCCAAACCCAGATTCGCCCGTCGAGATGATGAAGCGTTTCCACTGTTCCCGAGTCCAATGGCGGCGAGGTATTTAAGGTGGTCTTTAAATGTTTTCGGAAGATGGGCAGGGACTCTCCTGTCCTGACTTCAGGGGGAAGCTTGTTGCACCATTGGGATGCCAGGACAGAGAAGAGCTTTGACTAGGCTGTGCGGGAGCTGCCCTCCCGTAGGGGAGGGAGGGCAAAGAGACCAAAGTTGGTGGAATGGAGTGCTCTGGTTGGGATGTAGTATTTGAGAATAGCCTGAAGGTAAGGAGGGGCAGTAACCCCTTGCTGCTCCATAGGCAAGCACCAGGGTCTTGAAGATGATGTGAGCTTCGACTGGAAGCCAGTGGAGTGTGCTGTGCAGTCTAGCCTTCATCCTTGAATCCATACTCATTTTGAATGGGCCCCGAACTGCAATGTGTGAAGTGTGGAAGATTTTTTTTTTTTTTTTGATGAACGATATTGATTTTTGTTTTCAATAGATTTTTGCTGAGATGTACAGCATGGAGGTTATTACTTAGAATGTAATGCTCATTGAATAACTATTGCCCTGCATTACCCTGACCTGAGCTATTTTTTACCATGAACCCTTTAACCTGTGCACAAGGATGAAGCATCTGAGCCCAGTAGATTGATTTGAAGATTAGAGAAAGCAGGCAGCTCTGTCATGGACATGGTGGTTTTATGATCCAGCAGCATCACGCGATGATCTGACACTCCTGTCCAGGGACATTCTCCAAGCCAAGCATGTGGGCCAGTCACCTGCTGACACTTCAGGGGCTAAGCTATCTTCTGCTGTCTGTCTATCTAATCCATCTGACTCTGTCATCATCTCAGCCCCATCTCTCCCTGCTAGAACAATCAAATATCCAGTCAGTAGAGCCACACAGCAGTGGAGAGCAGAGGTGAGGCAGACAGCGCCCAGCTGTTTAACTCTCACCCTGGGCCCAAACCGTGTCACTCCCCCCATGATGAAGTGCCTATTAGAGGCACATGGCGAAGTGGGTTCACACACACATACACATACACACACACACACACACATACACACATACACACATACATACATACATACATACATACATACATACATACATACATACACACATACACACATACACACACACATACACACATACATACTAAAAAGTATGGCCAGTGGAAAGAGCCTCCACAAGCACAAGGGGCCCCGTGGTGGGTGTTTGGGCTGAACCCTACCCAACAATGTCAAGGGACAAAGGTGAAGGAGGGTGTTTGCTGAATGTCACAGACGCACTCATCAACATGCAGACTTTCCAGATGGAATGAGGGGGAGAGAAAGCAGGGGCTGTTATTTTATTTTGTTTAGCCCCTCTGACCGGTCTGTCTTCACCCTGTGATCTGTCTTGGTTTCCCTCGTATTTCATCCTATCTTCATTTCTCTATCCTGCTGGTGTTCTGCTTGTACCTATACTAAATCAGACTCCACCGTTCTCTCTGGTCCTGTTGCCAGTGGTGTGTGTAAGTTGGCGTGTGTCAAGTGTTTATGTCAAGATGGCTGACCTCCACTCTCAAGGGGAGGCTTCACTCATTGTCCTCTTGAACATCTACTGTCAAAATGACAGTGGGCCACTTGTGTATGTAAACTTCTGACTTCAACTGTACATAGCGTTGTCCTACCAACACATTTTTCTGCATGACTTCCTATCGCATGATTCTCTTCCCAACAGCCGAATGGGCAGAACACGTTACTCTGCAGCAGATTAAAAACCATCTAACCCTTTAACAGGGCTCCAGACTAACATTTTCCCCAGTGCGTCACCAGCCCACGATTTTGGTCGCACGTTTTTTTATTTTTATTTCACAGCGTCACATAATATAATTTATCATTGATCTTATGAAGTCATTCAGGGCTTTAGACTGGGTAATAAACTACCGATCTGGTAGGCTATTCAATAAATAAGTTGTTTCATCTAACGTGTCCAAGCAGGAATTCATAGTAAAGCAACCTAATCCAAAGACTGTCATGAATTGTGAGTTCACAATAAGGTATTATGTTTTACTGTTAAAATAGGGCTCCAGATTTTTCTCAATTTTGTTGATCAATTTTCCTACACTATTATGTGCGCTAATATCATAGGCTTATGCATTTTGGGGCTTATTCACCACATGAGGAAGTGAAAACTCAAAACACAGATAGCTTGCTAACAGTAAGTATAATGCCCACTGCTAGTAGCCATGTATTAATCTAACAGTAAATGTTATGTCATTAAAAAAAACATTGCAATTGTAGCCTACTATCCTATGCACTCGCAATGGCCGGTTTGCCCGCAATTGTTAATTTTTCACACTTCGTATCTTAAAGCCATATCAAATATCCTTTGTTGTAAAATAGTTGTTTTTGAGCTCAATAATAGATCAATTAAACCCGGCCCGCCACAGGAGTCGCTATAGGAGTCGGTGGAGCGCGGTGGGACAAGGACATCCCAGCCAGCCAAATCCTCCCCTAACCCTGATGACGCTGGGCCAATTGTGCGTCGCCTCGTGGGTCTCCAGGTCGCGGCCGGCTTCGAAACAACCTGGGATCGAACCGCAAAGGGAAATCTTACCCCTACAGTATACAATGACATTCTAGATGATTCTGTGCTTCCAACTTTGCGGCCCTTTCCTGTTTCAGCATGACAATGCCCCTGTGCACAAAGCGAGGTCCATATAGAAATGGTTTGTCGAGATCAGTGTAGGATCGCACAAAATCAGTGCCCAACCTCACTAATGCTCTTGTGGCTGAATGGAAACAAGTCCCTGCAGCAATGTTCCAACATCTAGTGGAAAGCCTTCCCAGAAGAGTGGAGGATGTTATAGCGGCAAAGGGAGGACCAACTCTATGTTAATGCCCATGATTTTGGAACAAAATTTTTGACGAGTAGGTGTCCACATTCTTTTGGTCATGCACTGTATATTGTAATCAAAGTTATAATTTAAAGTGTTTTTAGTAGTGGTCTGATAGGTTGTAGCAAACTACTTGCTAACATTATCAATCTGTTATTAGCCTACCTATATATTGGGATGATGTGCTTTCAGATGTCTCTTGAGGTCATTTCGCATGGAAATGTTGCATTCGGTCTACACTAAGTAAAATGGCTCCGAACATTGCCCTCTTTTCAACCAGGAGCTTTTACCACTGGGAGAGTACCCACTTCAGGTGCCTTATTTGCATCAATGATTTGTTGCCGCCAAATTGCAAATAATACTGAAAAGATCTCAATCATTCAACTCTTATATAGTCGACTTACTAGTCAGATTTTAGTAATTTAGTCTCATTATCCTCAACCCAAATAAAAAATATTTCTTTTAGTTTGTTTTTTCTGGGTCTATTTAGTCAGTTATCGTCTCTTCAATTGCCACTGAAAGAAGAGGTGTTTGACTAATTGCTGTCACTATTTTAGTTGCTGAAATTAACACAGTACTGGACATTCCATACAATGACTGATCCTACGTTGTCCTGTCTGGTGGGGATCCTGCTTGCTCCCGGGCTCTGCTTCTCAGACCACTAATGCTCTCATTACAGGCTAAGGGGGGAAATGGGCTCAATCAAGCCCATCGTTAGCCAGAGCTCACTGGCTGGAATGGAGAGACCGAGAGAAAGCACCACACAACATAGGCAGCAGGGTGAGACCCCAGTGGCAATTGACCCCGTCTTCCTCTGAGATAAGACCTTCTCAATGGCATGAAAATGGTGGCATGAACATACAAGACTCTTATACCATGAAATACTTACTTTCAATCTGAGCTGAGGAATGCCAACCCTGTATGTGAAATGTAAGAACCAATGACTGCGTGAGAGGTATATGCATGGTACCAGTACTCTTGATACTGTATTTAAGAACTTCCAAGTGTACCCACCCAGTATTACTGTAATAGCGTGCGCTAAGCGTAGACACAACCTTTCTGTGTACTTTGATCAATTGCCAAGTCTACGTTGTAATATGCAGACAAAAAAGGAATTAGGATTCATTCTTCAACAAAAGCAGGTTCCTGAATTGTGACGTGTTCTTTCTGTCCTGTGGAACATTTCGTGTCATGCACCATTGAGGGTTTCAGTCAGAGAAATACAGATAAAGTAGAGGCACTTGATGCAAAAAGACAATCTGGGATTAAGCTACAGATTTGCCACAGATGGTTGGTTCTTTTATCAGCTGGTGAGGGAAAGCAGACGGAGGTAAAACGATTAGGAGAACATCACAGGGAAGGGGGGAATTACAAGAGGGAAAGCAAATGGAACAACTATTTTGGTACAACTGTCTCTGATATCTGGAGTGGATGCAGGTGAATGCATGATAAAACCAGGCAGCCGTCCTGTAGAAGGCTTACTTTGGTGGGTTGACCTTTGTTTTCCTAAGTGTGGGTCCGTGTGCATAACCATGGGTGTGTGTTCTGACCCAGACACCTGGCGGACAGGTGCAGCCCGTGACGCAGGGCATCGTTAGCTTCCTCTTTCAAAGGGCCGCAGGGAACCAGGAACTCTGGATGGACTTCCAAACCCTTCAAGATGGTGCCATTTTCCTGGGTGTTCCTGACAGTTAAACCCTACGCTGTTTATGCTGGCCTAAGAATTTGGGTGGTGAGCTGTTGGACTTTTTCAGTGTTTTTTTTTGCTTATGTGTGTGCCTTAGACTTGTTTACAAGTCAAGAAATTGCCCAAAACACACATCCCCTTTTTGTTTACTGTGATTCCAGTTCACAGTAATCATGAGCTCTGATAAAGATGATAGGGGTATGTTTGCGTGGTTGGGTGAGTGCATCCATGTGTTCACAAGCTGTGCATGGTAGCAGACTTTCTTCTTTCTCTTGGAACCAGATCTAAATGGGCCAGCCACATTCCAATTACATAAGACAAAAAAAAGAGGAAAGTAACCTAGAGATGCAGAGAGTTAAGGATGATAAAGGGGAGTCTGAGGGGGGAGGAGTGCTTTTTGACCGGAGGAAGTAACCATTACTCTCCTGGAAAAGTAATCTCTCAACAAAAAAAAGCCCTGCCTCAACTTTCACTCCCAACTCCATGAATCCATCAGTTTTAGTCACTGACGGTGGAGAACCACTTAAAAGGACTGCCTTACCTTTCTATGGTTGCCTGCCTGCGGTCATAATATGCTATTATTTGAAGGATGTGCTAGTAACCCCTTGCTGAGCTGTCTGGTATGTGTTTGGCCCAACAGGACCATGACCTCAGTGATGACACTGTGTTGAACCAGATCAACCTTGCTGAGCCTGGACAGTACCAGATGCCGGACCTCAGCGGTGAGGAGCAGGCCGTCATCTTGGGAGTCTGGTAAGACGAAACACTATGAACTAGTTAAGTCAGTCACCTAACCGATTTACACTTGCAGGGTTAGACTAGTAGTACTCAAAGTAGTACTCAAGAAATAAGCAACACAAAATCATCTTAAAAATCATAACTATGATTTGTGTCTATGGGCATGACTCTTCTAGTCAATTTAGAGCAGGGCTGTCAAGCATCCAGGCCGGATGGGGTTTGAGTAAAAAATATATATTTTTAGCATATTTTTACAGCAAGGAAATACATTTTCAGTGCGGCCCTCCGGACCTCGTTGAAGACCGAATGCGGTGCCCAGGGCAGAATTAGTTTGACAGCCCTGGTCTAGAGTATAGTATGTTTTTGAATATTGCATAGTCAAGTGGTCTATTAGTCTTTGTTATTAACTTACAACACACTATGCCGCTGTAACGGACATGAGTCAGCATGTTTGCTTATGGTCACGTGATGATAGCTCCGCCTGCGAACTTCAAAACCAGTGTCTGCCTTTGGACCAAAAGGGAATTTCCTCTTGGTCTCACGATCTAAGACATTGGCTGCTCCTGTGAGAGACCCGGGTTCATACACTACCCATAATGCAATGCGCCACCCACCCAGTTGGTTTTGATAGTATGCCCTGGATGGCTAAACACCATTGTAATTCTAGCTGAAGTATCTGGTTATAAAAAGTGGTTTGTCATTCATCAAGGAACGAACACGACATCACCATGTAAACACATCACACGCCGGCCAGCTCAATTAATATAACCCAAATGGTCAATAAAGGTCACTAACAGTCTCAATGGTCAATATCAAGACTGTTCCGTTGTGAGACTAGATGTCAAGGGCTAGGTGGCCATTTTGTGTGGAATACAGTTAACCTTATTGACACCACAAGGACCAAATGAAGAACATACCCATTACCTACGTCCTACGTCATCAATAGCAATCAAGATGTCTGGCTAAAATAAGGATGTCTGTCGAACACAATCCTTCAACGGTGATACATAAGCAACCCAGTCATCCAGTTATGGCCCACTGATATAGTGGAATATATTTAAGCTTAGTCAAGGAGAAGGGTTAGCCAAGGTTTTCCATTTATTAAACCAGACACTTAAACCAGACACTAACATGATCAGTAAAAAAGATGTGCCACCCAAGTGGCAGGCGAGGGATGGGATGAAGGGACGGAGAGGTCATGTGAAGGCCTACAGAGGAGGTAGTTTTGTTCTCAAGGGTGCGCTGGGAGGCCCGGTGATTGACGACAGTGGGCCGAACTTCTGTCCCCGTTTTCACTGCTCCACCGACTGGAAAGATGGTGTGTCTGGGGTCTGCTGGTTCTACCACTTTATTATAAACTTTTTTTTTTTGTCTGCCTTCTTGCCCGTGTTAGATTCCTTTTTTTTTTTTCTTAAAGTCTGGTTGTCGGAGCCCCAGCCAAAGGGCCTTTTTTACGAGTATGGTTTTTCAGTACTTTTGGAATATGCCTCTCCCTCAACAGGGGAGAGGCCTATTCCAAATAAATGTAATACATTTAATTAAACTTTACCAGCAATGTTAAGATCTTTTTAAAGATACCTTTTTATTATTTAACTGGATTATGACAGCTCTTAACAGTATATCACTGTTACTATTGCTTCATTTCATTGCAGGTTTTCATGCTTTTTAGGTTGCTTTTTGTTCCATTTAGGATCTGTTTTCCCGAAGCCTCCATCTGATATGGTTGCTACAGAGTGATGCCTTTGCTCCTTGCTCCTGGCGTTTTCTATGCTTTTCTCCCCCTCCTGAGAGGTGTCAAAATGAGGCGATGGTGAGGCCAGCAGACTCTCTCCTCCTCCGTCTGTCTCTCTCTTTGCTTAGGAGTGAGTCAGAGGGATTTCAGAGTTCAGGGAGTGCTCTCACTCTCCGCCTCTCCTCCAAGCTCACTGTGACAGATGCCAAGCGCATGAGCGGCACAGGAAGGGACAAAGAAGGGTATGGGTGGGGGGGAGGTGGAGTGAGAGAAGGGTAAAACGAAGAAAGGGAAGAAGGGACAAGGGAGGGGAAAAGGGGTAGGTAGGGAGAAAGGGTGAGAAAATGAAATGTAGAGAGGGGATGATGTTATTGTAGAGGGAACACTGTGGTCCAACTTCATTAGCTCTCATTGTATATCTGTTGCGCGATAGGGTGCCCCCCCCCCGAGCATGGTGGGTGGTACTCTTCCCCCCCTTCTGCTTTGTGTCCTCTTTTGGTACTCTGGTGCTTTGCCCCTCTCCTACTATCTGCTCCAGGGGTGAACCTCGGGGCTGTATTAACCACACATCTGCCTTGGGTTGGACAAAGCGGGAGTATCAGGTGTTACTCATTACTCCTCTTCACCACTTGGCCCTCATCAATGTTACAATTGTTTCTCCTCACAAATTCCATCTCTCTGTAAATTCCCTGTGCTTCTCTAGAGACGGTCGTATCAAAGAGCACCGCTTCCTTCTGCAGTTTCTCTTCATCTCCCTCCCTCAACTGGGCTAGGACCTAGAGGAGACTCCTGGCACATAGGAGCTCAATGACCCTATAGTGCAGAGTCAGTGTACATGTTGTGGGCACACAACCAACCCAGCTACACGTCATCCTCTGGGGCCACATTTTGATGTCGCTCTTCAATTGGGCATGTGTGAGAAGTCTGGTTAAAAAGTCTTAATCTCGCCTCGCGCCTGTTAAGTGACTGAATTGTAGGCGTGGAATAATTAGCCAACATAATTCCGCTGGGCTGCGATATAAATGGATTGACTGATGGTTGAAAATGGATTAACCGCTGGTCTCAGGAGGGGGATTGGTGTGGGTCATGTGAGGGGGTAGCACACCAGCTTCCCAGCTTATCTGTAACGGAATACTACACCCGAAAACCTCTGTCGCCATGGTTAATCATTACTTAAACTCCCTGGAATTCTGTGCCATGCAGTTTTGGGGTAAGAGAAACCATCCTTTTGTGATTTGAATAGCAGACATGTCATCTTTTTGAGTTTTCCCCTTTAGTCTGCTGAATGTCCAAGGATGCTTCCCACAACTCCCCTCTGTCTGTGGTCCAGTGACCATGCAGAACTGCTGAGAGGTTTTCAAAGCGCTTTTTAAAACGTCACCTACAGTACCTGCATAACACTCAATGTGTATCCCGCTACTCTTCAACCTTCCAACATGACCCTAACCAAGTCACTTTGTTGTCAAGAGGGATTTTTGTGCATGTTTAGGGTGTAGCTGTGGAAAGGAGAGGCGAATTAGCCACAAAACAATGGTGTGTGAAATTAGTCTTGGCTGGAGTGGGTCTAAATGTGGACGTCAAAGTCAAGTGAATTCTGCGCGGTAGCATTTAGGCCTGTTTGCAGCTGCGCGCGCACACACACTGACACATCCACACACACCCTCTTTAACGGCATCTGGTCAAACATCCCAGAGGGGAAAATAGCAGAGTGTGAAGGTGATAGTTTTAGTTGAGGAACCATTATAGGCAGATTGAATGTCTGGGCTGTAATCTTTGACTGGGTTCAATGTGGAATATCAATGTTTTGGTGAACACGCCGTATTTTTCATGGGGTGGAAAAGAAAGAGCGAAAGTTAGTGATCATTGTAAAACACCCAACTCCAATATATACGCTTAATATAGTGCACCGATGCCGTGTTTGTATCAAATACGTTCCTCCCCGATACTTCTTAGAGTTTTGTTGCCATTCCTCTGACCTGATGGGTTGCACAGGAAAAAAGGCCATATCTATGCACCAAGTGAAACGGCACAGATTCAATAGTATTAACGTGTGCTTTCATCACACACACACCAGTCTATACACAAGCTCGCACTCACATACTTGACACTGCACTTGTGTAGAGTATTGGGAGTGTACCACTTCCAGCCCTGTGCTCCTCCTCTCCCCTACCATTCCCAGGCGTAGTATATCAGCGAGTTCACGCCGCTCCACTGAGCTTTGGGAATGTGACCCAGTCTGGATTATCCCTTCTCTTCCCTGGACTTGGGTTACTGCCATTCCTGGGGGCCTGGCAACTCCCAGTCACACCCCCTACAACCACCTGCCGGCAAAAAAAACAAAGGAACTAGATGTCAATGGCGCTGGCTGGTATTGGTTTCTCTACATACTGTATGACATTACACGGAATGACTGCACCAGCCTGGCCCAAACCCACTGTTGCCATTCTCCATCCACCTCCTACCCATTATGGACCTGTGGACTACAGGCCTGGTGCCAGAAAACAATTACGGACTGCAATTCTGTCATCAAATCCGTGTTTGTAGATCCCCCGTTAGTCAGAAAACCAGGGCCAGATCTTTCCTGTTTGCAATTATTCAGTGACTATTCTAAAAGGTTTTAAGAATAATGGCCGTTAAAGATCTGTCCTTCATAACTGGGGAGTAAATGTAACTTTTTTTAATTAACAAACTGTTCTCATAGAATTTGGCGCAGCACCATTACATTTTCAGAAATTGTAAGTGTAATCAAAAAAGTTCATAATCAACCAAAGGACTAAATAGGTGAAATTGCTTGATTTCTTTGGTTAAATGGAATAATGTGGAAGAGGAAACCATAACAGCTGTTCAAAAGGAATGAAATATGTAAATATTTTTAGCTGGTTTGGCGTGGTACGTGATTTATCATATAAAAAATTCCTCTAAGTGACCGTATTCATTTAGTACTACTGAAGGGTTCCAAGAGAACCCTGCGAACTCTGTGGCTTTTCCACAGGTCACTCCACACACACACACGCACACACACACAGAGAGATGGACAGCTCTCACCTGGCAGACTATGCTCAACTATGTTTAAGTGGGGAAAATAATAAACACAATTTGTAAAGGAGTGCTGGTTATTATTGAATCTAATTTTCCTGAAATCAAAATCCTCTTTGGTCTGGAAAACAGACTCCCTTAACACCCCCAACTTGACTGCTCCCCTCCTGCCAAAACCTGCTCCGGTTTTGTAGCTGGCCACAGAAGTTTCCATTCAGGCTTTGGTTTTCTACCTTTTACGGGTGCATCTCAGTAGTCTAAAATGGCTGCTTGACAAGTGAAAACGAATTCTTGGTAGCCATTCTCCACATTGCTTTCATTTAGCTTGTGTTTTCAGATCAGTAAAATGGAGAGTAAACCACTCTCTGGCCCTCTGCCATGTCTAGGTCACAATGTGTGTTGTACCCATGGGAGTATTGTCCACCTGCCTAATGCTGATTGGCCAGGCAGGCACATGGTTGAGGGATTGCAAAACCACTCTGAACTGTTAATCAAAAAGAACAAACACAATTAATTCTGAAACCAATCGCCCCTCAGACGGTGCAGTGATGTACATGTAACTGCCAAAATAAAGGAAACACCAACATAGTGTCATAGTTGGGTGTTGGATCACCATGAGCCGCCAAAACAGCTTCAGTGCGCCTTGGCAGAAGTTCTTGTGTCTGGAACTTTTTATTGGAGGGATGCAACACTATTCTTCCACGAGTAATTCCCTCATTTGGTGTTTTGTTGATGGTGGTGGAAAATGCTGTATCAGGCGCCGCTCCAGAATCTCCCATCAGTGTTCAGTTGGGTTGAGATCTGGTGACTAAGAGACACACACACACACACACACACACACACACACACACACACACACACACACACACACACACACATCCTTTAAACCCCCATGTTCCTTTGAGATCTCTTCTTCCAGCCATGGTAGCCAAAATAATTGGCAACTGGGCATTTTTATACATGACCCCAAGCATAATGGGGTGTTAATTGCTTAATTAACTCAGGAACCACACCTGTGTGGAAGCACCTGCTTTCAATATACTTTGTATTCCTTTATTTTGGCAGTTACCTGTAGATGAATGCTCTCATAGACTCGGGGACAATGAAAGCCCTTTCTATCATAGCACAGGCAATTCTGTCTAATGGCCAATGCACTGATGGGTCGTCAACGAAATGAACAATAGCACTTGACTGTTAATAAATCAATACATAGGGAAACAAATCACGTTGCAACATCAATGTACGGGAGAACACTGCAATCAATTGGGGGAAGGCAGAGACGGGCTTGTATCCGATTTATAACTTCATGTTCATTAGTGTGTCATGTCTCTGTCTTGCAGCACTGATTTCCAGAAAAACAACCCAATCCATAAGCTGACTGAAGAAGAGCTCCTGGCCTTCACCTCAGTAAGTCCTGTCTCACCATGAGTTTTAGCACTTCCTCTGAAATGTCGCGAATGTCCTCAACTAAGAAACCTTGCTCCCCGTCT
Organism: Salmo trutta; assembly: GCF_901001165.1. Taxonomy (NCBI): domain Eukaryota; kingdom Metazoa; phylum Chordata; class Actinopteri; order Salmoniformes; family Salmonidae; genus Salmo; species Salmo trutta. The sequence continues at coordinate 20,327,599 of NC_042961.1, read as the reverse complement.
TCTAAATGGGACATTTTAGCTTTGAGCGGTCCACCACTTAAACCACAGCAAAAGTTTCATTTTAAGTCCCTTACGTATTTGGTTCCGAGTGAGGGGAGGGCGCGAGAGTCACAGAATTATCGCAATCTAAAATATGTTGGAGGCTAGTGAGAGGAGGAGCATGCAGGCTTGTCTGTTATTGTCAACCTCCCTCTCTTCTTCCCTTTCTCCTTCCCTCCCTCCCTAATGAGGGAGTCATATCCCCTCTCTCATCTCACTATTTCCTCTTAATTCATCCCTCCCCCACAGCGGGCACTAGCCCCCCACCCCTCAGTGCTCTGCACTGGCAATCTCCAGCATTCTCTATGTACGGTTTGTGTTGTGGCAGACCGATGCCAAACAACCGTGATACTTCCCTCAACATTTACACCTTCAATGCATTGTACCAGCTCCTTGTACACTACCTATGCTCTTACGTGTACTCTAGCTTTCTCTTTTGCTTCCCCAGCCTTGTCCTCTCCCCCAGCCTTGTCCTCTCCCCCAGCCTTGTCCTCTCCCCCAGCCCTGTGTCTGAGAGGTACGTAGCTGCAGGTGTGTACTGCTTTGGCTCTCTGCTCTCATCTGTGTTTCACCGCAGGGAGTTGTAAAGGAGAAGAACACAAGGGCCGTGCCTTGGCTGCTTTTGTTGTCATGGCAAGTTAATGTTTCCCCCCTTCTTTTTTTTTTGTCCACTGGCAAGGCAAATCACAGAAGTGTGTGTGTGTGTTTTTCTGTTTGGAATCGAAGGATGTGGCAGGCATCAAGGCCTCAAGTTGCTGCTTCAATCATATCGTTTCCACATGGAACTCATCAGACCTGCTTTCTCCCTCTTTCTCTGTCCATCTGTTCTTCCTGCACTTTTACAGCAAAATAAAGATGTATATTTTCCTTAGAATAATGATGCCATCAAAAAGGAGAAATTGTAGCATTAAACAAGTTGCGTCAATGACCTTGAGGCAAGTAGGGTTTGATTTGCTAGTCGACCTGCACTGTGTCCTGAAGTAACATTTGTGATTCGTCTTGCTATGCCTTCACTCTTTCGGCATACCCATAGTGCACCGTACCAAAAAAGCAGCTCGGGACCAAAATATATTTACGGCAAATAGCAGGTCAACATTCAAGTTCCTTCATTGCGATGTCCTAACACCCACCTTGCTGCAATGTTGTCCACTATATTCCACTGAATTGCTGTTTTGGATCCATTGCAATGCAAAAGCAATGTCTGCAGTGTAGTGTTCTTGTATTCACTGTAAGTAATACAGTATTATCCATTTCATTATTTTGTTTAGCAGACTAAGGGCTTTTGTAAAGTACTACCTTCTGCCTATATTTGATGCCATTCATAATTCACTACTCTTTGTCTCATAATGAATTACCTTCTCAAATGTATATGGATGTGATTTATACCTATGGCTATGTATCTGTTTCTTAATCTCCATCTCGATCTCCCTTTTACCTCTGTCAGTTTACATGTACTATATATTACATGCAGTCAGTCTACATGCAGGAACTTCGTCCTCTATCCCTTTTCTTAATGCTCTGACTGTGCAGTGGAAGTGAGACTGATATTATTTACCTCTATGGGATCATTTGCTCTGCTATTGTTTGGGCTTGTCTTTGGTTTAATTTCCCCAGCTTTCCTTCATGTATTTCTAAATTATTCCCTTTCCTTTCACCACAGCAACAGAAAGGCGTTTGCACTCATTAGGAGTCCTCCATTGCCTATTATCTGGGGGAAAAAGCACTGCTAACTCGGACCTGATTGAAGCATGATATCTCTATATCCTTGGGATGGGGAGAAGGGGCCCCAGTCTCTGGAGTTTGGCACTGAGCCTCTGCACTGAGGAGAATGTCTTAAACAAACAGGGGTTGATGCCATCTCTCAGCTTTACGTCTTGGAAGTGAATGGTATTATTACTGGAGCGGCTGCCAGAAGATACCTTATCCAGACGTGAGGATGCAGCATCCCACCCACCGTCTGAACCCGTAACCTCCCTCTACCACCACTCCACTCTGCAGCCCCAGGCTCAGGTGGATGCATGGTTGTCCCATTGTGATGGGAAGCGATACTAATCCTGAAATTATCCCAAGCACTGCAGAGAACAGGGATGGGTGCGGTTTCTCACAGCTGTGGTTTTCCATTGCTGTAACTCTGGATGTTTTGCAGTTTTGGCATACGTTTCAAAGTCAAGTCAAACTCCTTTTTTCAACACCCATAAGCTTGTTCTGAGATGTTCCCCCACTTCAGAGACGTCATGTTCAGTAATCAGATAGCCTAGTTGGCCGGCCGAGCGAGTAGCCTTTGGAAGAGCTCTGTGAGGGTAGGGTCTATTCAGGGCAAAGACTGCTCTGGGCGGAAGAAACGTGACGGACAGGAAATTAAAAGCAAAATAAATAAAATAAAACAATTCTATTGAGGCTGACCCAGATGCTGGCATCGCCTGGAGCCAAAATCTCTTTTTTGCCGTTAAAGCTCGGTCTCTGGGGAAAAAATCACTTTCTGAGATCTGTGAATTTAAACATTTGCTTCCTGTGAATGTGCGCTGGCACATCTCAGCATCTGTATACTGGGCGACTCTTCTAGCCAGGCAGGGTAGAAAGGCAAGTCAAGTTCGGGGATTGTGTCCCAAAACTCTGGTGCTACCATCAATAGCATGTTTACATTGGCCTGGCAAATATTAAAGAGCCTTCTCACTGTTCGGTACGTTTTCTTCCCATGTGTAAACCAGGTAAAAAGTAGTGGATATCCGACTCCCTCTCTATATCGGTGGATTTAAACCTGTGGTCCGCGGGGGTACTTCAGGTGGTCCGCACATTTTTTTTAAACGTTTCTTTCCCCCCTCCAGACACAAGTTGAGTATACACTGTGTATAAAACATTTAATAACACCTTCTTAATATTGAGTTGCACCCCCCCTCAGAACAGGCTCAATTTGTCAGCGCATGGACAGTGTCGAAAGTGTTCCACAGGGAGGCTGGCTAATGTTGACTTCAATGCTCGAATGCGCCTGGCACCTACTACCATACCCCGTTCAAAGGCACTTCAATATTTTGTCTTGCCCATTCACCCTCTGAGACAACCCATGTCTCAATTGTCTAAAGGCTTTTGGAGCGCCAATTTATCTTACCATTTCTACCGATCTGCGTGCCAGTTAGGATTTTCATATGCACATTTTCATTGAACAGTTACATTTATTTTATAATAGTCTTCGTATCTCAATCATTTTCAAGTGATTAATTCAAATTCTATCTAAATTCATATTATACAAATCTAAAAGTAACTTATTGCCATGGCAAACTACTATGTAAAAATAGCCTACATAAAGACAACAAATATAAACATTGCAGCCTGCAGGTAGAAAATATCCTGATACAAAATAAATTACATTGGCTACGCATCGCCTCTCTGCAAGGAACCTGAAACATTGTATCAACTATCAACTTTGTCCAGCCTGAATTACACTATCAAACTTGCAACATTGTATAAAATATTCTGTACCCTCAGTTTCCGCTCAGGACAGACACAGCTGTAGGCTATTTGCTCAAGGGATAAAACGTAATCGGGTAGGCCTATTTTGACGTTTCCACAGGATCCCTTTCACAATAAGTGGTTATCGAGGGAGAGAGCTGGAAAGATTTTTGAAGTAGTCTACATTGGTTAGCCTACAATTAGGGTGTGGATTATTTTGCTCTTCACTTGCGGTCACGTTGTACAGCTCCATATTTTCCTAACGGAAACCCCAAGGGTTTCGTTTTGAATTTCTTGGAAAGAAACACCATAATATTAATCAAGTTAATTCAACTACATTTCTTACAATCAATCCCATATACTATGTTCTTACAAAAAAAGTTAAATTCTCTCATACAACCAATATTAAAAACAGTCAAATGCTTCTCAAAGATGCCCTTTGGTGGTCAAACTTGCACTAACTAGCATTACTGGCAACAATGGCTGAAACTTAAATAACGTGCCAAAGAACTTTGCTGAAGCCCGCAAGCTGTGCTGCAATACGACAACTTTTATTGGAAGAACCACTGAATTGTCATTCTCAATGGATGTAAAAATAGACGTTTGCTTGCTGTTTGAGGTGAAGAAAACATTACTTTGAGAAGCTCCACAGCTCATTAGTGGTGGTGAGTTATGACAATCAGAAATACTATCAGATCCCCAAATTGGCACATTTATAGGCCAACGTTTGCGTGCAGGTCAGGTAGCCTAGGTCTACTACTATGTGTAATCAGATGTGGGTCTTTACTCAACAGTGACTGGAGCGCTACAAACAAAAGACAATTAATTCATAAATTGACAACTTGTAAATGGAATGAAATACACCAAAACGTGTTTCTCACAAGTATAGCCTAGGTTGTGCGCTCTGCGAACAAGTGTCCACTCTGACAATGACAACTGTAAAAGACTGTAATAATAATATATTGGATGTCTTAACAGAAATTACGGTAACCAGACTAACATTGTAGATTCGAAATTATGGGAATTTATGGTAAATGTACTACTGGTGATACTGGTGTGCCATCCCTGCGGCCTTCGCAATGGATCAGTCCACTCAGACAGGCGTGAATCAAGACATGCCATTTTTTAAAATTATTTATTATTTCCTGCTCGACTAAAAAATTCTCGGTCGACTAACAGCCTATTGACCAGTCGACTAAATGGGTTCAGCACTATTACATTCACTGATAAAATGGAGTCTTAATTTGACCGCTAAGATATTTTGTTAAATTCTGCACCTCCACGAATGGTGGTCATAACTTTTGTGGGTTATTTGGTAGTTCCCGGGACCGCTCGCTGCTCTAGACCTTTTCAAGGGCATTTGACATTTCTATCCAAATGTTCAACTTTGCCATCACAAAGTCGATGCTTGATCATAATTTACCAGCAAGAGCGAAGTGTTATGTCAAGTCCTGGGGATGAAATCCAGGAAAGTAGGTGTGGTGATCCACAAGTGCCCAACATAGACTAAACTATCCACTAAACGGCCATTCTGGACAAAAATCAATGGCTTTTTGTCACTTGACAGATGACAGAGATGACTGCCACTTTACTGTCTCATGTTTAAATTCATAGAATGTACTATTTTATGGGGAGGAGGGAGTCCAGAAATAACCTACCCATTGGTGCATGACGGGAGGTGAGATTCATAATTCACCAGGGACGCCGCTTTTTTTCTCTTCTGTCAGGTTACCTTTTGGGGGAGCGCTGGAGGAAACCGTAAACGGTAGCGCAGCTGATCTAGCACTTCTGATGAAATTAAACCCCAGAGACATTTTCACAGTGCTGGTCGTTAAGTGCTCAAAAGACCGTTTTTAAAATGGTCAATTTGTAGGGGTCAGAGTTAAAATGTCTGCCAGTAAATGGAACTGCTCATAGTTCCTCATGCTATATGATGAGGAAGTGTTCTTAAACTACGTGTACAGCTGGTTGAGTGGGGGCGCATTATGCCTGAAGAGGCTGTAGTTTTCCTTCGCAGGTGTCGACAAAGCTCTGTTGGGTTTGCAGAATTGTCTGTCTATCATGAATTCTGCTCTGTGTACTCATCCGTATGATTACAATGCCTAACATACATTTGAATTTAAAGGTAAGTGCTTAGGATCGGCCTGTGTGTTGATATTGAATCCCAGCCATTTTAAACCTAACAAGCTGCAAGTGAGCAATAAACTGCACTATCCTATTAAGAAAATATGAGTAGCACTGTCAGTTATTGGCAGTGGTGGAGAAAGTACCCAATTGTCATACTTGAGTAAAGGTACCATAATAGAAAATGACTGAAGTGAGTCAGGCAGTAAAATATTACTTGAATAAAAGTCTAAAAGTATTTGCTTTTAAATATACTTGAGTATCAAAAGTAAATGTACTTAAGTATCAAAAGTAAAAGTGTAAATCATTTCAAATTCCTTATATTAAGCAAGCCAGACGGACAGCCAGGGACACACTCCAACACTCCAGCATAATTTACAAACAAAACATTTGTTTAGTGAGTCCGCCAGATTAGAGGCAGTAAAGATGACCAGGGATGCTTTCTTGACAAGTGTGTGAATTGAACCATTTTCCTGTCCTGCTAAGCATTCAATATGTAACGAGTACTTTTGGCTGTCAGGGAAAATGTATTGAATAAAAAGTACATTATTTTCTTTTGGGATGTAGTGAAGTAAAAGTAGTCAAATATAAATAGTAAAGTACCGATAAATAGTTAAATAGTTCTTTCAAGTATTTTTACTTAAGTACTTTACACCACTGGTTATTGGTAAATGAGAAATGTTTTGCAAAATGAATTTCAGTGTGTAAAATTGTTTGTCATTATGAGGTCTGTAGTTATGCCCATGGAGGTCCCCAGACCATTATTTGATTCCTCCCATTGCAATATTACCCAAAAGGTAATGATCCAACAGGCCTGAGCACCACTCCCACCGCTATGGTGTCTGCTCAGCTCCAAATTTGATCACAGACACTCCACATCCCCTCCTATCTGAGGATAAAAAACTGTGAGGGTGTCCTGGTCTGCTACACTGTGCTGGTGATGTGTTCGATGTTCTAGTCCATAACCCGGCTGGCTTCAACTGATCCCAACGTTGGCTCGGCGCACCTGGACAGCCTTAATGTTTTTCCTCTCGTGTCAGCACTTCTTGTCTCTTTCTGGCGACAAGGGCTTGAACTACCACCCATGAGTGTGTTGTCAAGCTGAGATGTTTGTGTCAGCGATTCGTTTCTTATAATTGTTGAGGTTTGGGATTGGCTCTGTGGACCCATGTTTTACTTTCCAAAACTGTTTGAACAATGATGGCTGGCCACGTCATGAGGTCTTGCATTGGGTTTTTTCCCTGTTCCGGATCTCCTTACGCCCCCCACTAGGGCTGATCTCGCTAACTAAGGCAGGCCAAAGGCAGGGTTGCCAACGGGCTCCATTTTGTGATGCTTACATGAAATGTAAAACAGATGGATGTAAAAATAGACACTGTTTTATAGAATACAATGAGCATATGGGCCAATTTGAGTATACTCTTAGGGCTACATAAACATTGTGTGTGTATATAGGCCATATTACAGCCTCCATAGGTGCTGATCAGTGACTGGTGGATCTGGAGACCAGTGAACAAAGGACTCGGATATCAATTTCAGCCCAGCCTCAGAGGTCCTGTTGGAACACAGTGATATCCTTTTCAAATGATATGGTTGGAGCAATATGGGTTTGTACAAAATCCATCATGCACTGATCATTCCTGACCTAGCCTCCGAGAAATAGACATGTTCTCCTAAATAAACTGTTGTCAGTAGTAACATTGTCTTTTCGGTGAAAGTTTAAAAAAAAATTCTGCTGAAGGAAATATTTGATCTGTCTCTCACGCCACCCTTGGCCAGATGCGAGTCGATTGGGGAGGGTAGAGCAAGGTAGGAGAGTGAGAGGTGGAAGCACTAATTGATAGGTGAGAAAGTGACTCAGGCGGTGTCTTCAGCCCGAGAGGGCGGATGATATCTGTATTTGTCACACAACCCTACAGTGACTTCTTTTGAAACGTTGAAAGCGTGAAGACCCTGTGTCTATGGAGAAGTAATTACTTGTGCTGAAAGCCTAAAGCTGCATTTGTAAACCGCCTCAATAGGCCACAGCCATTGATTTTTGTTTTCGGTAAATGAAATGTCGAGGCCATGGTGATAATTAACTTTTAATTGCTATTGGATTGTAAACATTTTTTCAAAAGTTTAATGACAGCCAAAGGCAGCATTTCAGCATGCCATGACATTTCAAATGGTGAACTGTTTTTGGAACTGTCTTCAAGTTGTAAATGGAGGGAACGCTCAGTAAGTGCTACATGATTGCTCACACCTTTGTCATGCATAATGCCCATGGTACTTGAAAGAGCATGCTTGTTCTTGGTTGAGTGGGTGGGGGTGCAGGTGGTAGGGGTTTATAATATATGTAATGTAACTGCAGGACTACAGTTCTGGTCAGTGACGAATGTGGTCGATAATGGTTATCTGGAGATCAGTGGATGTAACGTGGTCTTTGTTTGTCGGGTTAGGGGTAGACTATGGAAGTGTTGAGGGACCAGAGATGATTTGAGGGGAAAACACCTGAATTAGTATTTCTTTCCCTCCCATTGGAGCATCCCTTCCTGACTGTGTGACTGACTTGATGGGTCATCCCACTGTCCAGACGGTGGGAGCGGATCTGTTTTATACACTTGAGCATTTACAAACCAAATGATTGTTCCATTATGAGGGAACAATACAAGCTTGTTAGAAACTACACGTGCTGTTGGGTAATTTATGCTCTAGAAAGAAACCAAAGCTTGTCCTCCAGACATCAGAGACAAATGAACAAAACCAAAACAGTTGGTGCACCTCAAATGCCCTGCACTTTTTTTCTGTAGACGGTTATGATCATCTCTGTTTAAATGCTTTTAACTTTTGTTTTCATGAAATCATTTTTTTGGAGAATGTGGTTGTCTAAAATAAATGTCCCTTTTATTCTGGCTGTGCAGTGAAATGAACAGAGAGCTGTGTCAATAGTGTTGTTTTGGGGGGGGGGGGCATTGTTACATGATTCATTGGTAAAATTATATTTTATTTGTGTTAAGTTCTCTCACCGTCAGCCTGGTGTTGATGTCCATCCCGCTTTTAGTTCAGTTGAAACATTGGGCTGGCACCAGTAATCTCATTGTTTCTGGAATCCTCAGAGCGTCTGCTGGCTGTGTGAGCAGGCATCTTCCCAGCCTACATGTGGATCCAGGAATCTGCAGGCTGGTTAGATGGTTGTCACATGTCTGGCCCTCACCATCGGCACTCTACTTATGTTCGCTTCCTGATGGTTGTCTGTTAACACCAAGCTATGGTTCATATGTCTGTGTTTGTGATCGGTTAACTAATCCTTCGAAGTTTTAACAGGGTACAGTAACCAGAGTGCCAAAACTACCATACTTATATTTTACCCAGATTGTGGTTATCAAATTCTTAATTGCTTGTCCACAAAAATAAACATATCTACTGAACTAAAATATAAACGCAACATGCAACAATTTCAAAGATTTGACTGAATTAGTTAATATTAGGAAATCATTCAATTGAATTAAATTCATTAGGCCCTAATCCATTAATTTCACATGACTGGGATTACAGATATGCATCTGTTGGTCACAGATACCATTAAAAAAAGTTAGGGGCGTGGATCAGAACCAGTCAGTATCTGGTGTGAATTGTGTACAGACGCTTGCGACGTGGGGCCGAAACGTGCTGAAACATGAGGGGGTGGCATGACAATAGGCCTCAGGATCTCGTCACGGTATCTCTGTTCATTCAAATTGCCATTAATAAAATGCAATTGTGTTCGTTGTCCACAGCTGCCAGTGGCCATCGAAGGTGAGCATTTTCCCACTGAAGTCTGTTCCGATGCCAAACTGCAGTCAGGTCAATACCCTACTTAAGGCGACGAGCACGCAGATGTGCTTCCTTGAGACAGTTTCTGACAATTTGTCATTTGTGCACGTGGTCTGCGGTTGTAAGGACGGTTGGACATACTACCAAATTCTCAAATTATTTTAGGCGGCTTATGGTAGAGAACTGAACATTAAATTATCTGGCAACAGCTCTGGTGGACATTACTGGAGTCAGCATGCCAATTAGATGCTCCCACCACTTGAAATATCTGTGGCATTGTTGTGTGACATTGTTAGTGACCTTTTATTGTCCCCAGCACAAGGAGCACTTGTGTAATGAATGATCATGGTGTTTAATCAGCTTCTTGATATGCCACACCTGTCAGGTGGATGGATTATTTTGGTAAAGGAGAAATGCTCACTAACAGGGATGTAAACAAATTTGTTGCCAAAATTTGAGAGAAGCTTTTTGTGCATATGGAACATTTCTGGGTTCTTATATTTCAGCTCATGAAACATGGGACCAACACTTTTACATGTTGCATTTATATTTTTCTTCAGTATACTTTGTGATATTGCAGACAGCTCAGTTAATACACCTCTGTATATTGAAGTATAGTTTACCTGAGGCTGAATGTGACTAGTCTGGACACGCCAGTCAGACGCTCACCTCTGTCACGGACCACTGATGTCTTTGCTCTGGCTCACGTTCCAGGAATGAGCCGAAGAATGGTCTGCGATTTCAAGGGCCGGCTAAGGCTTCGCTCTGGGGAAAAATCTCGGAAATCTATTTGGAAAGCCCAAGTCGGTCATAGAGAAACCAAGAACGGCCACAGAGGTTAATTTATTGCCTTGGAGTTGGTGGCTGTTCCACCGTAAATCTCCCCCATCTGCTCCAGGCTGATGTCTTAACCAGAGCTGGCTTTTCATGTATATTCTGAAATGTATTTTATAGTTAAGTGGTTTTCAAAGTTTATTAGCAGATTAAATTGTTGGTCTATGAAGCAAGTATATTTGCACATTAAATTTCTCAAACTTTGGTACTGTTTTCATCAAGAATTTGCATTGGGCTACTCAGTCTCGATATGCAGTAGATTATACATTTAAGGTGTAACTCAGTCAGCTGTTTTTCCTCTGACACTTTTGTCAAATCTGAACGCTTTGATGCATCCAGGCCATAAGATGCATTCAGGTGGTTACATTTCCTCTGGTCTCGCATGTCGCCTTGATTCTGATCACCATGCCCAGCACCTCAAATTATTCCTTATCCCTCATCGCCGGTGAATAACTTCAGCAGAACAAAGCATGTCCCCCTCTGTTTGAGCCAGGGCGTCGTGAGGGTTGTGAGAGGCAATTGGAGTGTGACGGCTGCCTTGTCTCTCCGAATTACAAACTCCAATTGTGTGGCGATAGGCTGCTGCCCAACCCCAAACTTCCAGACTGAGACAGATACGTCCTCCAGTCAGAACGGCACTGAGGCCATCTCCACCTCTCTGATTTGTCCTCCATTAAACCTGCCCTACAAGTGCCCCACTCAACACACCCTTTTCTGTAAACTCATTGAACATAAATCAAAAATGAAAAGCTTTTATTGCTGCTGTCACTTCTAGGCACAGTTTTCTGGCACATTCATGGGACCACCAAATGTTTAGACAAATCAGAGACCTGCAATCTTAGCCTGACATTGTTGCTAGCCAGTGTCTTGTGATTGTGGCGATTCCTAGATTGCAGGCCTTTAAGCTGAGGTTTGAGCCAAATGTTTGTTAGGTCAATCTTCACAAAATAGGATGGAGGGGATTTAAGCTATTTTTGTAGTTGGGTTCAAGACTGTCCGGATTAGATTGTCATGCCAGGGTATAATCATACACTTTAATAGAGATGATCCGTTATTACACATCACATTATATTTTTCCTCATAGAACCAGCTCTTTCCAGAACCTTTTTAGTTTGCAGAATAGTAAGATTACCTGCCCCCTCTGAAATGATCTGCTTTTATTTACTTTATGGTAGGGCTGAATATTGTATGTATTACCTGCTGGGACTATCTATCTATCTTTGGATGCAATTTGAATGGAATTGATGGGAGTGAGAGTGACGGTGTGCTCAAGTATGCACTGATTTAAAGCTATGATATTTGAGGGATAGCTGTTTTTTAAAATTCTGCAGCTGCAAATATATACAGTTCCAGTGAAAATTTTGGACGCCTACTCCATTAAAGGGTTTTTCTTTATTTTTACTATTTTCTACATTGTAGAATAATAGTGAAGACATCAAAACTATGAAATAACACACATGGAATCATGTAGAAATCAAAAAATGTTAAAATCAAAATATTTTAGGTTCTTCAAAGTAGCCACCCTTTTTCAAGACTTTTGGAAAAGCATTCTTCATGAAGCTGGTAGAGAAACTGCCATTTTGGCGAATCTAAAATAAATGTATTTAACACTTTTGGTTACTACATGATTCCATGAGTGTTATTTCATAGTGTTGATGTCCTCACTATTATTCTACAATGTAGAAAATAGTCAAAATAAACCAACTTGAATGAGCAGGTGTCATCTTTTGATTGGTACTGTATATTTTTTTCTTTACAATTAAAAAGTAAGGTGACCCCTGTAAGCCAGATGGTGATGTTTAAATTAGATGCGCAATCACTCCTTATATTAGCCTACTGTAGCATAGTCTATGCTGCAGCAATAGTATGCGTACCTGTCACAAGAAAGAAGTTACCATGATTACCTTAATTTCCGGACTATTGAGCGCACCTGAATATAAGCCGCGCCCTCAATTGTAATTTTTTAAATTATTTTGAACATAAATAAGCCGCACATGTCTATAAGCCGCAGGTGCCTACCGGTACATTGAAACAAATTAACTTTACACATGCTTTAACGAAACACGGCTTATAACAAAAATAAATAGGCTTTAACGAAACACGGCCTGTAACAAAAATAAATGGGCTTTAACGAAACACCGCTTGTAACAAAAAATAAAAAATTTGCAGTAAACAGTAGCCTACCAAGAAAGTCATTGCTCCAGATCAAGCTCCCGTGCAGCAGCTCTATTTCCTTTTCCAACAGCCAGATCAATCGCCTTCAACGTGAAAGCTGCATCATATGCATTTCTCCGTGTCTCTGCCATGATGAGGGTGACAAAATGACTACCGTAATCAGAATGATGGGAAGTTTGAGCGCGCTCGATTTAATCTAAACAGTAAACAAAAAAGTTGTTTGACCTTAACCCGTTCGGCAATTTCATTGGTCTAATGAAAGCTTCATGCCGCCAAAAAACTGAGCACAGAATGTTTTATTTTAATGATTTTTTTTGAAAGCAGGAAAAATCCATATATTAGCCGCGTCATTGTTTAAGCCGCGAGGTTCAAATCATGGGAAAAAAGTAGTGGCTTATAGTCCGGAAATTACAGTAGATGATACAAGCATTGGACTGTTCTCCATAGATGCGCTGTCTGTCCCCACCCCAAGCGTTGATTGATCATGCCGAGAGACGGCCGTGGCAAAACCAGATTTAGACATCTCATAATTCAACAGTTCCATTTCACATCATGCTGTTCATAGAAATGTATTGTAATTTACCGGTTTCTCGCTGTTATTTTTCCCGCGATAAGGGAGTGGGTTTTGGCTGTAAATCTCGCTGTTCATCCCTACTTGTATGGTCAATTATTTTTCCTTAAAAAAAAAACAGAGCAACAGCAGTCCTTTCCCAATGTTCTCATGAAGTCACTGATGTATTGCGGCTTTATTTTATTTGCCGTTTTATATAAAGGATTATTAAAGATGTAAGAAAAGAGACCAGAGAGAGACTGCTACGCTTTGCGGAATGTGTGGGTTGCCGCTCTTGCTACTGCTAGTGAAATGTGCTGATAGACGCGATGGCTATGAGCTAATGTCGGATTTTATTAATTCAGGGTAGCTCTGACATATGCCCGCTGCTCTGTGTTAGTACAACTGTTCAACAGTATATCTGACCATTAAGAGAGTGCTCATCATTTCACATGGCTGACTTGTGAGCATGCTGGCCCTAAATTACCCAAAAGTGCCGTGCATCACCAAGATGGATGGGTGCTCCTCATTGCTGATGGAAGAGATGAGGTCTCCTCCCTTACAATGTAAAGTGCTTTGAGGTCCAGTGAAAGAGCTATCTATATATGCCATCCATCATTATTTTCATTACAGATTAGAACGCATCTTGGTTACAGTATGTTTGAGACTGCTGAACAGCATCAGGGATAGGATTGAGAAATTTCCCATGCTCATGTCTGGCTGTTCCCTAGACTTCTGAGTGTCAAAAGAGTTGGCATTAATGCTAGACTATTATTTCATAAGTCTTCAGGGCCAACACAAGTAGATGATTTTAGGGGAACATTTGGAATTCCCAGTCAATAGCCAAGAACTGAACTTTGCCTTTGATGTTTGTCTATACTCACAGCGGGTCAAGTTCACCAAGTTGGACGGGCTTTGAAGGTAACTTGAATGTGCTGTAGTTGGAGACTTGGAGCTATCTATATTTTTGGAGATGTAGCTATCTGCATTACTACTTTGTGTACCGTTTTTGTTATCTTACTAAATCCTTAAAAACAAATTAGTTGTGAGTACGCCAAGTGATCGCTAGTCCTTTTCCACAGTATACACGGTAATATAATTGCTTGGTCACCTCACCAAATCATCATTTTGGTTGAGTGTGTCACCGGTTTGATCTATTCTAAATATTTTCTAAACATTGAATACAAATTACAGCAGACATGAGAAGTAAAGCAGATAAAGTTACGCTGCTAGTCTGAAGCAGTGCTCTTTGCCAGTCGAAGGCATTACTTAAAAATGTTTGAGATCAGCATGTGGAGGGGCGTTGCCGCCAGGTGCACAGGTGACCGTGGTCTGCTCATTAAGAAGGGACACTCATTACTAATTTGGGGCAAGGAGTTTATGCTCTAGTCCAGATCTTTTAAGTATTCTATATGTCTTCATCGTACAGGTTGAGTGAATGTATCTAAACTCTTATTGTAGAAGTGTTTACTTTGCTAAGTGTTTATAAAGTGCTTTCTATTAAGTGTTTCCGTTCAACTGGTCTCTGCCAGTGATTGGAGGGTATAAATGCTCTGCTGTAGAGCTTCATGGGTGTTCAAAACTGACGACTGTCTCTGCAGAAGTTAGTAAGGGTTCTGAGCCCTAGGGGCTAGTCAGGCTGATCTTCAGTCTTTATATTTCAGATGTCTAGTCTATCATTTTCATGACTTTACTTTGAGCCTTGTCCAGCATCTTGTTGGATGAGTTTAACATTTTGTAAATACCTGCACCTACTCCAAGAGCCTGAAAACATAAACCATGCAGTGGATCTTGTGCTTCCTGCATCACTCACCAACACCAGCCAGACAACTCGATCCATCCATGGCAAGTAGGAGGACCTACCATCCATCCTTACAAGTTGTTTTTATAGTGTCATTGCTCTCTGTTTGCTATTGGAGGCCATTGAAATTACCCTATTAAAATGGACCAAGATCTTTTCAACCATTTCTCAAAACGACTGCCTTCTTCCCCTAGGCTGCATTACTGTCACACACCTATAAACCAGGGTCGGTTTGCGTCACCTTCCTTACTGCTGCTGGGAGGCAAATCAGTACCATGTATCCAGCTGCGGCGTTAGCACGCCTTTTTGAAAAGGCTTTAATTAAGGTAATAACACGACGCAGACTGCTGAGCAAGTCCCCTCGGTTTAGTGCTCTGCGGTCTCCCCAATGGGCCTGGGTCTCTGGCCAGCTGCTCCACCATGGTTTTCATCTTTTGGAGTTTGCAGACAGGTGATGTAGTGTGAGGCGGATGTCCGAGCAAGCTCAGCCAATAACACGGATGGATCTTCATTTGAAACTGCACTGTCTTACCCTATAAATCCGTTTGCCATTACTCTTTAACTCAGGACCAATACACCTACACACCTGTATCTTTTGGTCAATTGATTTGATGTACTATTCCGGATTTGTTGTTTGTGAAGATATTCTAGAATGTTAATGAAGATTGATATTCATGTCTTTTTTTAAGGCTATTCCTGGACAATACTGACATGCGATTCCTAGCCCATGTTGAGAAGACACTCCAAAGCCCATTGCTTGTTTGTGATGGGTTTAATAAAACATTCTGCATCCTCATTTGCTTTTAATTATCCAACGATTTATGGTTACTACATTCTAGCGGAAGGACTGCATAACAATGACTGTTCTCTGTTGTGCTAATGTCCCATTTGAATGCTATTGGGACTTGTTTACCATTTACAAACGCATTTTGGATCGTGATTACTGTTGTTCACCTTGTACACAACCTAGTTCATGGTGCTTTATTCCTGCATATTTGTTTGTTGCTGCAACTTTATGATATAAA
Organism: Salmo trutta; assembly: GCF_901001165.1. NCBI lineage: Eukaryota > Metazoa > Chordata > Actinopteri > Salmoniformes > Salmonidae > Salmo > Salmo trutta. Next base: position 20,311,809 of record NC_042961.1, on the reverse strand, counting down.
TCAAATGCAGGACCGTTGCCCAACAAACATACTATTCAGAATAGTCTATTCTCTACAAAGGACCCAGGTAAAACATTTTTATAGGCATAGCATTATTAGCATTTCAGGCAGTTAATCAGTTTTCTGAACAGTACTTTGCAGTTTCACAGGTGTTTCAGATACCATCACCAAGATGTCATCTTGGTTGAAAAAGTGGAGTTGTTTGATAAGGTAATTGAGGCTTTATTACACTAGTGAAGCAGTGTTGGTGAGGCATATTGGCTGACCTCGCTCTCCCCCTTCCATATTACTGTACTGCTGACTGATGAGCTTAGATGATAGAGATAAGATTGCGTGAATATGGGAAGGTGGAAAAGGGCTTCTTAGCGGCCACATTCCACCAGTCTAGCACCGTGATCCCAATCACACAGCCGTGTCAATGCAGGTCACCTCCATACTGGAGACCGCATGACCTTAGGTCTCGGTATTAGTCTTAAAGGGGCAGTGCAGTAAAAATGTGATTTGCTTGTTTTTTTTTCGTTTTTGTTTCCACACTACGGTCGAAATAACACTGAAATTGTGAAAATTCTGAATGCTCTTTTAGTGTAAGAGCTCTCCTATCTGCCAATCAGGGCTGTGTATGTAAATATATTTACATTTGTATCAACACGCCTACATGATCAGACTGAGCATTTTAATAACAAAAGCAGGATCTGGGAAATAAATGATCAAAAATATATATTTTTATTTTCATGAATTACACAGTGATGTGTTAGACACAGTGACGACATCAAAAATACTGCATGGGGGCTATAAAGCCTTATCTGAGATGAGACAACTTTTCAATGGCGATTAAGCTTACCTTGTATATCTGATCTTGGCTTGAACAAAAGGAAAGGCGAAAAAAACATTCTCTCCTGTCCATTGGCTTAGCTAGCTTGGTCCCTTCTAATTTTCTCCGCTTTTGTCAACCAACAATGTTAGGGTCACTGAAATGATATATTATTGAGTTATTTGATTATTGTTTGGCAATGTATTAAACTTACTTACTTGGACTTTGTAATATTGCAGCTTGTACTGTACCAAAGAATACAACCCTACATGTCTGTGATCTTAATCTGTAAGGCAGCTTTGACACTGTTAAAAGCTTTAAAAAGGGCCAGTCTTATCCATTTCCTGTTTTGGTTTTAAGGGTGTTGTGAATAACATTTATGTTTTTGTCATGATCCCATTCCATAATAGTGATTCTGCAATGGTAGTGCTTCCTTTTGCGTTTTGGCAACTGTTCTTTAGAGCCACACACACCCTCAGGTCAGTGTCAAAAGTATTTTCCTGATGTCAGCAAACTAAGCCTGGGAGACATGGCCTAAAAACTCATATGTCAAGTTTTTTCGAACATACCGGCAATTCACGATATTTCTCAAATTTAATAACGTTTTCTCTAAGCTTTGTTGTACAATTTAAAGGTCAAATCCACTGCATTTAAAACAGTCACCAATAGTCTAATGGCTGAATATATGCCTTCTACAACCATAATCAAAATAGTTGTACTTGCTCCTTTTTATATATATTTTTTGCATTCACTGAAATGGCTTTCAGGTCTGTCTATAAAAATGCTCTTTTTTGTAACACATGTAACCAGAGCCATGCATAATGCACATTCACTAATAATGCAGCAGGCATTGTATTAATTTAACACGGGTCTTATAAACAATCTCTCAAGCAGATGCCTACGTGCTAGTGAGTAGCCAGCTAATATTTGTATTTCAAGTTTATCTCGGTATAATTTCACAAGCTCTGAATTCAGCTAACAAGGCAAAGTTGAATTGTTATGAACACACCGTTCTGTCCGTCTCCAACTGTTTTAAACAGCGTGCTAGCCTGCCAACTTCGTTCAGATGTTGAAATCAAGTGGTGTACCTTGTTTCTCAGAATGAGAACGAGTTGCCAATTCCTTATATAATAGTTTGATTCTTACTGCACATTTATTAAAAGACCAAACAGTTTGCATAACAATCTTTATTTGACCAAAATGCTGCTAGCGATACATGGTACCGTAATGCGTGACAAACTGAGCATTCATTTTCCAGAATGAATGTTTATTGGTACATCCGTTTTAGTGGTGTCTGCTCTGCTCAAAATTTGAGTTGAAACATGAACAAGGTATGGTTTGAAAAGGTAACTTCTCTATTACACTAAAATGTCTCCATTTGTTTCTGTGTCCGATTCTGTTGGACCAAACCGCAAATGCAAATAGCGAGTTGAAACCGTTTGAGAGTAAGAAGTGATCCTCATCTGTTGAGAGGTAGGGGGAGGGGCTTGGGAGAAAGGGGCAAAGTGGGAGATTTCACTTTCACCAAAATCTGTCAAAAATAAGATCAATGTGTTTCTATGTGCTCATTTGAAACCTTGTCACTTGCCTTCCTGCCTCTGGGATAACCACTCCCATTGTTACTAGACCGGGCGTCCGCCATTTCGCAGTCTAGTCAGCATTTGGCCAAACACACCAGACGTGATCAGGACACGCAGGTTGAAATATCAAAATGAACTCGGAATCAATTATATTAATTTGGGGACAGGTCGAAACATTCATGGCAATTTAGCTAGCTAGCTTGCTGTTGCTAGCCAATTTGTCCTGGGATATAAACTTTGGGTTGTTATTTTACCTGAAATGCACAAGGTCCTCTACTCTGACAATTAATCCACACATAAGGGTAAACCAAATCTGTTTCCAGTAATTTCTCCTCCTTCAGTCTTCTTCTTTGGACTTTATATGGCGGTTGGCAACCAACTTTAAGGTGCATTACCACCACCAACTGGAGTGTGGACCTCAGTTGATCTTTCAATCACCCACATGGGTATATGCTCCTAAAAACCAATGAGATGGGAGAGGCAGGACTTGCAGCGCGTCAAAAATAGAATGCGGACATTCATTGACGCACGCGAGCAGTTTGGATTAAATGATTGAATAACATGTATGTGTACGCTTGTGCACGTAACGCGAGCGCTGTGGTCCGCATGTTAGGGTGGAGATATGAACATCTCGTCATTATATTCAGATCTCTGGTGTAAATGGGAATGTGCACAGCAGGAGCTAACGAGAATAGCTCAAATAGGTATGAGAACAAGCAGACATAAACCCTCATAAAAAAATAAAAAAAATACAGAACCTCGATTCTGCGATACAAGCATTTGGAATATCACGCAAAAACATAAATTAGAATTAATCAAATTAATTCGATATATCGCCCAGCCCTACAGCAAACCCGTGGGAGTTATCATGTAGGGGCCAGGGCTGGAAATAGGATTGATAAATTAGTCAAACAACCCAGACAGTGTTTTTCTAATCTACATAGATGTGGCAGCCTGACTTGTTACATCACATAACTCAGTAAAGGCAGTCTACAGTGAAATCATGGCTGGGACCTGGGGTAGGATAGGGTTTGCTGTGTTCTGCTAAATGCCGATCTCCAATCTGTCCTCTGCTGCCCACTGAGGGCTTCTGGGAAGGGTTTCGGGAAGTGGTTGAACTGGAAGTGTTGCCATAGCGACATGGATACGATGTGAGCGGAGGCGGGAACGATGTGGGAGGAGGGTGACTACATCTTAAATTGTTGTTTCTCTGGCCCCGTAGGAGGAAGTCACTTTGTGATAATCATCTCGCAACTTGGCACGGATGTTGGGGGGGGAGGCGTCCCATGGGGGTTCTGTTCTAGCTATCGTCGTTAAGGCATTCACTATACCCCTGTCTGTACACCACCATACTGATGGTGCTATTATTGAATTTCTTACCTTCTGTTTTCCATACATCATACTGCTGTACTGTTCAACCCATGGGCTCTGGTGATATGTCTAGTGGAAGGTGGGATATCTTGCCTTGTTTTCATATCCCAGGCCTCAGCATTAGTTTGCTTCTAATTTGGCTGATTTCGATCAGGTCTCATGTTCTGACATGGCGCGGAGGCCAGACACTGTATAGCCAGGGGAAAACACATGTTGACTCTGCTCAGAGGAAGTGAGCTTGTGAGAGACAAAATATCCATTTGCTTTGCAGCTAAATATGTCACACAATGTTTCTGTGTGAAACTTTACTGATCTGCTCCTTCCCTAAGGGGATAATTATACTGAACAAAAATATAAACGCAACATGCAACAATTTCTACGATTTTTACTGAGTTAAAGTTCATGTATTAGGCGCTAATCTATGGATTTCTCATGACTGGGAATACAGATATGCATCTGTTAGTCACAGATACCTTAAATAAAAGACTGCGGCGTGGATCAGAAAACCAGTCAGTATCTGGTTTCACCACCATTTGCCTCATGCAGCGCGAAATCTCCTTCGCGTAGAGTTGATTGTGGCCTGTGGAAGGATGTCCCACTCCTCTTCAATGGCTGTGCGAAGTTGCTGGATATTGGCTGGAACTGGAACACGCTGTCGTACACATCGATCCAGAACATCCCAAATATGCTCAATGGGTGACATGTCTGGTGAGTATGCAGGCCATGGAAGAACTGGGACATTTTCAGCTTCCAGGAATTTTGTACAGAACGTTGCGGTATGGGGCCGTGCATTATCGTGCTGAAACATGAGGTGATGGCGGTAGGTGAATGGCACGACAATGGGCATCAGGATCTCGTCATGGTATCTGTGACCATTCAAATTGCCATTAATAAAATGCATTTGTGTTCGTTGTTCGTAGCTTATGCCTGCCCATACCATAACCCCACCATGGGGCATTCTGTTCAAAATGTTGACATCAGCAAACCGCTCGCCCACACGACGCCATACATGTGGTCTGTGAGGCCGGTTGGACGTACTGCCGAATTTTCAAAAATGATGTAGGAGGTAGAGAAATGCCAATTGCATGCTCCTTTAAAACCTGAGACATCTGTGGCATTGTGTTTTGACAAAACTGTGCATTTTAGAGTGGCCTTTTATTGTCCCCAGCACAAGGTGCACCTGTGTAATGATCATGCTGTTTAATCAGCTTCTTGATATGCCACACCTTTCAGATGAATGGATTATTTTGGCAAAGGAGAATTAAACTAACTTGTGCATCAAATTTGAGCGAAATAAGCTTTTTGTGCATATGAAACATTTCTGGGATGTTTTATTTCACCTCACTTTACGTGTTGCGTTTATTTTTATTGTAGAGTTGAGCACTGAATTTTGAATGTTCTCAAAATAGTTACCCTTGAAATTGCCAAGCAAAGACATAGGAATGTATTGGTAAAGCAACATACCCTTACCAGCTTTCTCTTTTATCCTTTCAGCTCTAACTTGTGCTCTTCTTGGCATCCTTCCTAAACTCTTTGTCTTGAGTCTCACAAAGGTCCCTGCTAGGAGAGGGAGGACAGGACTCTAATAATATCGACATGTCAAAACTCCCCAGGAAGCAGAAATCAATGCCAAAACATATTTTTTTGTTTTTTATTGAATTGGTCAATTTGTTCCCCATATGAGGATTTGTTCCCAGCGATTAGTATTCGATTATTTCACAGAAACGACCTCCCTATAAACCAAACTACATTTAGAGCGCTCTGAGGAGATGGTGTTCTCACCTCCTGCCTCACTGGTCCCTAAGAAGAGGGCCCCTTCCCTGAGGGACATGTGCAAACACTACCCTCTAAGGTTCCAGTGGGCTTCAATGTACTCTGTGGGATACACCCAGACTGTCTGCCAGCCCCCTTCCCGTCCTCTACTGGGTAGAGGGTAACATTGGCTGGGCAAACATCACCCAGGACCTGCCCTCTAAATTTACACACTGCCTCCCGTTCGCCACTGGCGGTGACACATTCCTACTGCATGTGTCTCCTACACAGTGCAGTATGGAACCAAGTCCATCTCAGACATAATTTTTCTTTTTTTGTTGTCTTTATGGAATTTGGGTCTATTTACAATGTACAGTAGATGTTGACTTTGTATTCAAAGTATTACACAGTTAGCTATTCAGATGCCGGTCAATACAGATTTCCTGTAGATGTTGTTACAGCCCAATCCAAATCTTTATTTAGTAACATACCGGTATAATGTGAAAGGTCAGGTAATGTTCAAATGCCCGCTCACCCACTGCCTCCCTGGTCTGTCCTTTGGTAGACAGACAACCTCAGTCCTGTGAAACAAGATGTACTGCCGCTGTAGCAGGAAGGGGTCGCCACTGACTCCACAGTGAGTAATGTGCTTCCTGCCCCAGACAGGAAGTGGGACTCACCTCGCACCAAACCTCTATCCTTGCTCACACCAAACAGACCCCCCCCCCCCCCCCCCCCCCCCTCCCGTGGACCAGAGGGGTATACTATGTACCGGGTTTGATGAGTTCGTGAGGTAACTTTGGTCAACTCAGGATAACCGGTCTTTCGAAAGTGACTCACCTTTTAGTCAGGTCAATTTCTATGGCAACAAATCCTTCAGAATGAATAACTCGGTGCTCACTCCATTAATCCTGAATGAAGTGTCTAAACCATGAGTTGAGGACCAATGAAATCATATACCCACCCTCTTGCAAAGGTTATCATCCTTTATTTGAGCAAGACAACTGATTAAATATTTTATTCATCCTTTTTTTGTGTACATTTAAAAAAAAAATGCATATCACATGGTACATTTGGTAATGACTGCATTTGCTTTCCAAACTATGTTTTTCGCGTGATTGTATTTAGAAATTTGCGAAAGGCAAATGACAACCTCAACCAACCATAGACATAATTTATAATCCATAGATGGCAGTTCCCATTCAGGTTCAAGTAAAGACTGGCAGCCATTGCTAGTGTAACCATGAGTTTAACAGTCAAATTTCCAGGGCAAGAGGTTCCAAAACCCTTCGATGGGTTATATGTCTATGGCCACAACGCAACAAGCTGTTCCACAGATAGAAGGAGCATAGGCTTGGGAAAAAGGTGCTCGTGCATTGATAAGCACACCAAAGACGGCATTGAAAAGTAAACAAATTAAAAAAGACGGCACTTCTAAAATTCAATTTCACACCATAGGCTGCAGAATTTGCAAGATAACCGTTCATTCATTTTGATTTCGGCACAAATAAAAAAGGTTACAAGCCTGCTAGAGTTAGTGGCAGGCGGACAAGTAATATCCACTGTCGTAGTACGGATGAAGCCTGACCTGGAATGTGAAGCTAACTGTAGCTGGCTAGCTTTATAAAAACCTTAGTAGTATCTAGCTTACTTTGTAGTATACCACTCTGGCTGGATAGAGGGCCTAATCAGGTTTACCAGCTCTAATGTACTGGGTTTCCTGTACCTACCTTTTATTACCGTGGGAAGTCCTAGTGATGTCATAAGAGCATCCTAATTTACTGGTTCGTATGCTTTTGTCAGAGATTACAGTAGATTACTGTTTTTGAGAAACAAACTATGTAAAAGGCTAATTTTAAAATTCCTTGAAGAATGTTGAAGATGTCAAACATATAGCTACATATTTCTGTAGGGTATTATGCCAACTTTTTCATGTATTCCTATGTGTGAGCCATCACTATCTGAGAGACCTGACTATCCCTTTAATCTGAGATTGATGTTCCTAAAAGTCCATGATGAAATGAAAGTGTATTGCATCTCCATGTCCTTACTGGTCTTTCTTCCCTCTCCCTGCAGTGCATATTGTCTCAGCCCAAGTTCTGGGCGGTGGAGGTGACAGCACTGTGTCTAAGGACCAAGCTGGAGAAGGGCAGCTCTCGGCGGGTGGAGAGGGCCATGATGCAGACACAGGTAAGAGAGGAGGGGTCACATGGGGTAGGGTTCAATGAGATATTCTATACCACACTCATCGTGAACGTCACTATTGGAACCTCACATCTCAAGTCTCAGGTACTGTACAGTGGTGGCCAGAAGTTTTGAGAATGACACAATCATTTTCACAACGTTTGCTCCTTCAGTGTCTTTAGATATTTTTTTCAGATGTTACTATGGAATACTGAAGTATAATTACAAGCATTTCATAGGTGTCAAAGGCTTTTATTGACAATTACATGAAGTTGATGCAAAGAGTCAATATTTGCAGTGTTGACCCTTTTTCAAGACCTCTGCAATCCGCCCTGGCATACTGTCAATTAACTTCTGGGCCACATCCTGACTGATGGCAGCCCATTCTTGCACAATCAATTCTTGGAGTTTGTCAGAATTTGTGGGTTTTTGTTTGTCCACCCGTCTCTTGAGGATTGACCACAAGTTCTCAATGGGATTAAGGTCTGGGGAGTTTCCTGGCCATGGGCCCAAAATATCGATGTTTTGTTCCCCGAGCCACTTACATATCACTTTTGCCTGATGGCAAGGTTCTCCATCATGCTGGAAAAAGCATTGTTCGTCACCAAACTGTTCCTGGATGGTTGGGAGAAGTTGCTCTTGGAGGATGTGTTGGTAACATTTTATTCATGGCTGTGTTCTTAGGCAAAATTGTGAGTGAGCCCACTTGAAAGGTCTCAGGATGCTTTACTGTTGGCATGACACAGGACTGATGGTAGCGCTCACCTTGTCTTTTCCGGACAAGCTTTTTTTCTGGATGCCCCAAACAATCGGAAAGGGGACTGATGTTTTTCCTGGAGAGAAGTGGCTTCTTTGCTGCCCTTCTTGACACCAGGCCATCCTCCAAAAGTCTTCGCCTCACTGTGCGTGCAGATGCACTCACACCTGCCTGCTGCCATTCCTGAGCAAGCTCTGTGCTGGTGGTTCCCCAACCCCGCAGCTGAATCAACTTTAGGAGATGGTCCTGGCGCTTGCTGGACTTTCTTGGGCGCCCTGAAACCTTCTTCACAACAATTGAACCGCTCTCCTTGAAGTTCTTGATGATCCAATAAATGGTTGATTTAGGTGCAATCTTACTGGCAGCAATATCCTTTCCTGTGAAGCCCTTTTTGTGCAAAGCAATGATGACGGCACGTGTTTCCTTGCAGGTAACCATCGTTGACAGAGGAAGAACAATGATTCCAAGCACCACCCTCCTTTTGAAGCTTCCAGTCTGTTATTCAAACTCAATCAGCATGACAGAGTGATCTCCTGCCTTGTCCTCGTCAACACTCACACCTGTGTTAACGAGAGAATCACTGACATGATGTCAGCTGGTCCTTTTGTGGCAGGGCTGAAATGCAGTGGAAATGTTTTTTTGGGATTCAGTTCATTTGCATGGCAAAGAGGGACTTTGCAATTCATCTGATCACTCTTCATAACATTCTGAAGTATATGCAAATTGCCATCATACAAACTGAGGCAGCAGACTTTGTGAAAATTAATATTTGTGTCATTCTCATCTTTTGGCCACGACTGTATATAAATACACAGAGTAAGGCTATATTATTGGTTAGGCCAGTAATGCTGGTCTTCTTGAAGTTAAAGCACTTGCACTTGGCGTTATACCATTTCAAAGGCTTACGGGCAAAATTCGATCAATTCCAAACCTGGATTTACATGATCTGCTACCCATGTCTTGCTTTATGTCACATCATTAGCACAACAGTCTGCAAGCAGAAATAAGCTGTATGCCCCCTGAAATCCACCCAGCCATACTCTTTAAATCAGTATTTCCACAGTGAGCTATCTGTGAAAGCAGAGGGGACATGTGAATAACCTAGCGGAGGACAGACATACTCCCCCTGTGCAGGATGTTTGTCATGGGTGTCTCTGGGAAACCAGCCCCCCTCTTCCCCCTCACCGTCAAAGTAGAGGGGGACTGGCAACCTGGGAATCTACAGCCTCTGCTCCCTGTGATAACATGGTAAACTGAGCGAGAGCTTACTTGTGTTGTGATGGGCTGTGTAGGAGGATGGGGTGAGGCTTAGACATATTACGGTACCATTCACAAGAACACAAGTCCTTTGTTTCCACACAGCTTTTCGCAGCTAAAGTGCAGACAATTTCTCTCACACACATACTTATACTTGCCCATGCACAGATCTATGATTTAGGAATCTTTTATACTCAGGGTTGCTTCAAACTGTGCTGGGATGACATTATGGTGTGTGTGTGTGTGTGTGTACTCGTTGCTCTCTCCAGCCCCAGTGAGCTATCAGTCGTAGACAGACGAGGTCAAAGTCATAAAGCAGGAGGTTGGGGCCTGGGACATGACGGTCTGACATCGGGTATAGAACAGGACACTCTCTTAAAGAAGCCAGACACTGTACAGCTGCTCCATGGTTTTGTGACATAGAGCAAAGAGAAAAAGTCTGGTTTCAATCTCTCTAGCTTGCCCTCCTCAAATGTTTGCACACGGAGCTCTGCAGTCTGATCCCAAACCTGATTTGACAGACAGCGCCTGGAGGGGGGCTGAAATGGCTGAGGGGGTCCTCCAGGGGGAGCCGTGTGACAGGCAGGGTTGTTTCAAGTCATCTAGAGGGGTGGGGGGAGGCTCATGGGGGGGTCGGGAGCCACCCGTCTGTCCATCACAGTGCGATGAAGACATCAAGCACCCACTGATCCCACCGTCTGACACTAACCCCATCACCACCCTGTCCCATTCCCCTGTGAGACAGACATGCTCAGTCACCGTTTCCCCCAGAACGCCAAAACCCCAAAGAGAACCGCCTCAGAGCGAGGATTGACAGGCTGTTCACATGCACCGATGACTGAGAGTTAGAGGAATTGAGAAAAGAAAAAGCTTGCCTTCTGCTTTGTTTCAAATTCTTTCTCCCTCACGTCAATGTGTTTTGACTTCTAATCTTCTTGGCTGTTGAAGGAAACAAAGGGGGAAAAAGTGGAGGAAAGATGTCGTGTTGAGTTGTTTCATGTCATATTTGGGGGGGGGGGGCTGCTATTTTGATATGAGAGGTTCCTTGTTTACTAATTCCATTACAGACAGATTTGTGGGACATAATTGTTGCTTTTTTACTTGGCTGCTAGATATTGTTCTCGTGAAGGTATAAATACTATCAGAGACTTGTAGACAAAAAGCACAGGGTCTTTACCAGACTACCTTTGATTCTTATTATTCCAATTAACTTCTTTATTGTTATTATTAAGGCAATTGTGGTGTAAATAATAGGATATAAAATACAATCAGTTACTGTCATTTCCTTGGCATGCCATAATTAGGTGTTTTTGTTTTCAGAAAGGTCATTGGGTATAACGCAAACTGGGCTGCTGTTTCTGATTAATGAAATCAATAGCTAAGCCAACACCAGTAGAGAGTAGACATACTGTACAGTACATTTGGAAACTATTCAGACCGTTGACTTTTTCCACATTTTGTTATGTTACAGCCTTATGCTAAAATTGATTATATACAGCATTTTCCTCATCAATCTACACACAATACCCCATAATGGCAAAGCAAAAACAGGTTTTTATAAATGTTAGCAAATTTATTACAAGTAGAAAACGGATACCTTATTTTCCTAAGTATTCAGACCCTTAGCTATGAGACTTGAAATTGAGCTCAGGTGCATCCTGTTTCCATTGATCATCCTTGAGATGTTTCTACGAGTTGATTGGAGTCCACCTGTGGCAAATTCAATTGATTGGCCATGATTTGGAAAGGCATACACCTGTCTATAAGTCCCACAGTTGACGGTGCATGTCAGAGCAAAAACCAAGCCATGAGTTCGAAGGAATTGTCCGTAGAGCTCCGAGACAGGATTGCGTCGAGGCAGAGATCTGGGGAAGGGTACCAAACTATTTCTGCAGCATTGAGGTCTCCAAGAACACAGTGGCCTCCATCATTCTTAAATGGAAGAAGTTTAGAACCATCGAGACTCTTCCTAGAGCTGGCCGCCCGGCCAAACTGAGCAATCGGGGGAGAAGGGCCTTGGTCAGGAAGGTGACCAAGAACCCGATGGTCACTCTGACAGAGCTCCAGAGTTCCTCTGTGGAGATGGGAGAACCTTCCAGAAGGACAACTATCGCTGCAGCACTCCACTAATCAGGCCTTTATGGTAGAGTGGCCAAACGGAAGCTAATCCTCAGTAAAAGGCACATGACAGCCCACTTGGAGTTTGCCAAAAGGCACCTGAAGGACTCTGATCATGATAAACAAGATTCTCTGGTCTGATGAAACTAAGATTGAACTCTTTGGCCTGAACGCCAAGTGTCACATCTGGAGGAAACCTGGCACCATCCCTACGGTGAAGCATGGTGGTGGCAGCATCATGCTGTAGGGATGTTTTTCAGCGGCAGGGACTGGGAGACTAGTCAGGATCGAGGGAAAGATGAACGGCGCAAAGTACAGAGAGATCCTTGATGAAACCTGATCCAGAGCGCTCAAGACCTCAGACTGGGGCGAAGGTTCACCTTCCAACAGGACCTCGACCCTAAGCACACAGCCAAGACAATGCAGGAGTGGCTTCGGGACAAGTCCCTGAATGTCCTTGAGTGGCCCAGCCAGAGCCCGGACTTGAACAAGATCGAACATCTCTGGCGACACCTGAAATAGCTGTGCAGCGACACTGCCCATCCAACCTGACAGACCTTGAGGAAATACAGGTGTGCCAAGCTTGTAGTGTCATACCCAAGAAGACTCGAGGCTGTAATCGCTGCCAAAGGTACTTCAAGGTACTGAGTAAAGGGTCTGAATACTTATGTAAATGTAATATTTCCGTTTTTATTGTTTATACATTTGAAAACAATTCAAACCCAGTTTTTCTTTGTCATTAGGGGGTATTGTGTGTAGATTGATGAGGAAAAAAACAATTCATTCAATTTTAGAATAAGGCTGTAACGTGACAATGTGTGAAAAGTCAAGAGATCTGAATACTTTCTGAATGCACTGTATGTAGCTGGAGAACAATTCTAGCAATTGACCCTTCGCTAAGCCCTGCCACCCTTGATTACTGTTGCAACCTCGGACAACATTTTCCCGGGAAGCCCAATTCCCCGTTCAACCACTTGCAAAATCCCTCACAGTGATCTTAAACTGTGTTTCTAATACACAATGAAAATAAACTAATCAGGAAAGTCTTGGGAATGTTGTGGTGGACTGTCATTACAATTGGTTCATCAAATTGTTTGTACTGAATTCAGAGACACTGAATGTCTCTGGATTCACTGTCAGTATGGATTCAAAGTTATAATAAGCACTTTTAGAGCTACCTAGTGCTCTCAAATCATATCCTGATGTCGTCGGTAGATGGGAGTTGTATTCATAAAATTGCTAACTTAGCTAGCTAACATTTTGAGAGAAGTTCTATGACGTAGCTATTTTTTATTTTATTGTTTTACCTTTATTTAACCAGGAAAAGCCCATTGAGACCCAGTCTCTCTTTCAAGGGGAGACCTGGCCAAGAAGGCACCAACAATCAATACATTACAGAATTAAAACATACAACATTATCCAGCCTAAAAAAAGCATTTACACTCCTCCGTAACAGTCTCCATCAATATTTTAAATGAATTCAGTGGCGCTAACATATCTAGATGAAGCATTATTATTATACCTTTATTTCAACAAGGAACACAGACTGAGACCATGGTCTCTTTTACAGCTGGGCCCTGTGTATACATGTTGACACATACAGTTTAGGTACAATGATTAAAAAACTAAACAAGACAAACAAAATGATCAAAGATAACACAAAAAAATACAGAAACCGATTTCATTTACATATAGGTTATTCTACTAACAGCACAATAACTTGCATTACCCAAAACAGTTAGAAGCAATACAAAAATAAAAATGCTCCAATAAATATTTAAAATGAGCAAGGGGGACAAGAGTCTCAAGTTTAAGTTTAGTCTGCAGGCTATTCCATAGGCAAGGAGCGTAACAGGAAAAGGCAGCCATACCCAACTCTGTGGAAATCGCATGGGCCTCAAGTGTAATCCATGCTTGAGACCTGGTTTTGATGAGTATTGATGAGTGATGATAAATAAGGTAGTTTATTCAGAAGTGCTTTATAGACAAACACAAGAGCATGTTGTTCTCGTCTCACGGACAGCGAAGTCCAACCCACATTTTTATATAAAACACAGTGAGTTATGTAGCTAGCACCCGTAATAAACCTAAGTGCGCAATGATAAGTAGCATCCAGCGATTTTAAGTGTTGATGCTGTAGCATGCAGGTAAATAATATCCCCATAGTCTATAACAGACATAAAAGTAGCTTGCACAATTTGTAGAGGACAAGCATGTCCTGTTTCTATAGAGGAAGCCTAGCTTGATTTTTAGCCGTTTACAAAGTTCGTCAATATGCATTTTAAAAGACAGTTTATCATCCAACCATATCCCTGATATCCCTGATCATCCAACCAGAGACCTGATTCATTCGAGAACCAACTAAGCTCATAAGTGCAAGTGTATTTGGGCCAATTATAGAACCTTGTGGGTCCCCTTTAACCAACTCCAATGGCTCTGACTGGATGCCTGACTTCTATCCTTTAGATAGTCATGAAACCAACGATAGGCATCCAATCCCAGTCCTATTGACGACAGCTTACCCAAAAGTATTGCATGGTTTACAGTGTCAAAAGCTTTAGATAAATCTGTGAACAAGGCGGCACAGTACTTTCTATTATCTAGGGCATTAGTAATATCATTTACAACACGTACAGTGGCCGTAATAGTACTGTGTTTAGGTCTAAAGCCAGATTGATTACTAGAAAGTGTATTGTTAACAGTTAAAAAAGATTGTAGTTGCCTATTCACCAGTGACTCTAGAATTTTAGCCAAACAGGAGAGCTTAGAGATGGGCCGATAATTATCCAATTCATCACCTCCCTTGAGGAGTGGTAAAACAAAAGCTGTTTTCCAAGATTTAGGAATCTTTCCCACGACAAATGTTTGATTCAAAATATGCGTCACTACACCAGCAATAATAGGTGCCGCACACTTGAGTAAATATGGATCCAGATTGTCAGCGCCTATTGATTTCTTAGAATCTATAGCAGATAGTGCAGATAAGACCTCATCTTCTGTGACTTTTTGAAAATTAAAAACCGGCTTACTGTTTTCCACATCAGCTGAAGGCCGAGGGACTGAAACAATAGACCGGTCAGGATCATGTTGGCCATTTTTTCTTTCAAAAAGAAAACCAGCAGAAATAAAATGCTTATTAAATACATCACACATTAAAGTTCGGTCACTGATGACCTCAGATTCCGATGTAATTTGCTTCGGTGGGAAGCATGGATTGTAAGATTATTCCATGCGTCTGGTGCACAAGAAGAGAATGCAGTCTTGCCTAATACTGTGAATGTCCTGGGGGACTTTAAGTGGCAACCACCTAGCAGACCGGGTATGGTAACTGCTGGTGGTGGAGACCAGACTACAGCTTGCTAGCGATAGCAACATTTGGTGGTCAATGAGCTAACCTAGCAAACAATGTAACAAAAGTATAGGCTCTGAATTTCAGAAATCACAGTAGCAAGTATTCCTGGTACGCTGTTCAATTTAGCAATTCAAATAATTTATTGCCATAGCCATCACTGGGTTTCATGCGATTTAAACTTGAGCTTGTCTGAGGTGTCAGACTCGACAACAGTTGCTATCAGCTGTGATTGGTTGCTCTAATTCTGGGGCAGGGCTTAGCGAAGGGTCAATTGTCCTTAGTTAAACAGCTTACATTTTTGGAACTTAGCAGAAAATGTATGACACATACAGTTGAAGTCGGAAGTTTACATACACCTTAGCCAAATACATTTAAACTCAGTTTTTCACAATTCCTGACATTTAATCCAAGTAAAAATTCCCTGTTTTAGGTCAGTTAGGATCACCACTTTATTTTAATTATGTGAAATGTCAGAATAATAGTAGAGAGAATGATATATATTTCAGATGTTATTTCTTTCATCACATTCCCAGTGGGTCAGAAGTTTACATACACACAATTAGTATTTGGTAGCATTGCCTTTAAATTATTTAACTTGGGTCAAACGTTTCAGGTAGCCTTCCACAAGGTTCCCACAATAAGTTAGGTGAATTTTGGCACATTCTTCCTGACAGAGCTGGTGTAACAGTCAGGTTTGTAGGCCTCCTTGCTCGCACACGCTTTTTCAGTTCTGCCCACAAATTTTCTATGGGATTGAGGTCAGGGCGTTGTGATGGCCACTCCAATACCTTGACATTGTTGTCCGTAAGCCATTTTGCCACAACTTTGGAAGTATGCTTGGGGTCATTGTCCATTTGGAAGACCCATTTGCGACCAAGCTTTAACATCTTGACTGATGTCTTGAGATGTTGCTTCAATATATCCACATAATTTTCCTCCCTCATGATGCCATCTATTTTGTGACGTGCACCAGTCCCTCCTGCAGCAAAGCACCCCCACAACATGATGCTGCCACCCCCGTGCTTCACGGTTGGGATGGTGTTCTTCAGCTTGCAAGCCGCCCCCCCCCCTTTTCCTCCAAACATAACGATGGTCATTATGGCCAAACGGTTCTATTTTTGTTTCATCAGACCAGAGGACATTTCTCCAAAAAGTAGTATCTTTGTCCCTATGTGCAGTTGCAAATCGTAGTCTGGCTTTTTTATGGTGGTTTTGGAGCAGTGGCTTCTTCCTTGCTGAGCGGCCTTTCAGGTTATGTCGATATAGGACTCGTTTTACTGTGGATATAGATACTTTTGTACATGTTTCCTCCAGCATCTTTCCAGCACCTTTGCTGTTGTTCTGGGATTGATTTGCACTTTTCGCACCAAAGTATGTTCATCTCTAGGAGACAGAACGCGTCTCCTTCCTGAGCGGTATGACGGCTGCGTGGTCCCATGGTGTTTATACTTGCGTACTATTGTTTGTACAGATGAACGTGGTACCTTCAGGCGTTTGGAAATTGCTCCCAATGATGAACCAAACTTGTGGAGGTCTACAATTATTTTTTCTGAGGTCTTGGCTGATTTCTTTTGATTTTCCCATGATGTCAAGCAAAGAGGCACTGAGTTTGAAGGTAGGCCTTGAAATACATCCACAGGTACACCTCCAGTTGACGCAAATGATGTCAATTAGCCTATCAGAAGTAGAGGTCGACCGATTAATCGGAATGGCCGATTAATTAGGGCCGATTTCAAGTTTTCATAACAATCTGTATTTTTGGACACCGATTTGCCGAATGAATTTTTATTTATATATATTACATATATTTATTATTTTTTTTTTTTTTAACTAGGCAAGTCAGTTAGGAACACATTCTTATTTTCAATGACGGCCTAGGAACGGTGGGTTAACTGCCTTGTTCAGGGGCAGAACGACATATTTTTACCTTGTCAGCTCGGGGATTTGTTTTTGCAACCTTCTGGTTACTAGTCCAACGCTCTAACCACCTGCCTTACATTGCACTCCACGAGGAGCCTGCGTGGCACGCTGACTACCTGTTACGCGAGGGCAGCAAGAAGCCTAGGTAAGTTGCTAGCTAGCATTAAACTTATCTTATAAAAAACAATCAATCTTAACATAATCACTAGTTAACTACACATGGTTGATGACATTACTAGTTTATCTACCCAGTCCTGCGTTGCATATAATCGATGCGGTGCCTGTTAATTTCTCATTGAATCTCAGCCTACTTCGACAAACGGGTGATGATTTAACAAGCGCATTTGCAAAAAAGCACTGTCGTTGCACCAATGTACCTAACCATAAACATCAATGCCTTTATTTAAAACCTGCATATTTTGTTAATATTGCCTGCTAACATGAATTTCTTATAACTAGGGAAATTGTGTCACTTCTCTTGCGTTCCGTGCAAGCAGTCAGGGTATATGCAGCAGTTTGCGCCACCTGGCTCATTGCGAACTGTGTGAAGTCCATTTATTCCTAACAAAGGCCGTAATTAATTTGCCAGAATTGTACATAATTATGACATAACATTGAAGGTTGTACAATGTAACAGCAATATTTAGACTTAGGGATGCCACCCGTTAGATAAAATACGGCACGGTTCCGTATTTCACTGAAAGAATAAATGTTTTGTTTTCGAAATGGTAGTTTACGGATTCGACCATTTTAATTACCAAAGGCTCGTATTTCTGTGTGTCATTATGTTATAATTAAGTCTATGATTTGATAGAGCAGTCTGACTGAGCGATGGCAGGCACCAGCAGGCTCGTAAGCATTCATTCAAACAGCACTTTCGTGCGTTTGCCAGCAGCTCTTCGCAATGCTTAAGCATTGTGCTGTTTATGACTTCAAGCCTATCAACTCCCGAGATTAGGCTGGTGTAACCGATGTGAAATGGCTAGCTAGTTAGCGGGGTACGCGCTAATAGCGTTTCAAACGTCACTCGCTCTGAGACTTGGAGTAGTTGTTCCCCTTGCTCTGCATGGGTAACGCTGCTTCGAAGGTGGCTGTTGTCGATGTGTTCCTGGTTCGAGCCCAGGTAGGAGCGAGGAGAGGGACAGAAGCTATACTGTTACACTGGCAATACTAAAGTGCCTATAAGAACATCCAATAGTCAAAGGTATATGACATAGAAATCGTATAAAGAGAAGTAGTCCTATAATTCCTATAATAACTACAACCTAAAACTTCTTACCTGGGAATATTGAAGACTCATGTTCAAAGGAACCACCAGCTTTCATATGTTCTCATGTTCTGAGCAAGGAACTTGAATGTTAGCTTTTTTACATGGCACATATTGCACTTTTACTTTCTTCTCCAACACTTTGTTTTTGCATTATTTAAACCAAATTGTACAGGTTTCATTATTTATTTGAGGCTAAATTGATTTTATTGATGTATTATATTAAGTTAAAATAAGTGTTCATTCAGTATTGTTGTAATTGGCATTAATGGGGGGGGGGGGTGTCCTCCAATAATCGGTATCGGCGTCGAAAAACCATAATCGGTTAACCTCTAATCAGAAGCCATGACATTTTTCTGGAATTTTCCAAGCTGTTTAAAGGCACAGTCAACTTAGTGTATGTGGACTTCTGACTCACTGGAATTGTGATACAGTGAATTATAAGTCAAATACCGTAATTTCCGGACTATTAAGCGCACCTGAATATAAGCCGCACCCACTGAATTAAAAAAATATATATATTATTTTGAACATAAATAAGCCGCACATGTCTATAAGCCGCAGGTGCCTACCGGTACATTGAAACAAATTAACTTTACACAGGCTTTAACGAAACACGGCTTGTAAAAAAATAAATAATAGTTTGCAGTAAGCTTTAGTTGTCTTTTTGGACTGAGTCAATTCCTCACGCTGCTGTTTCCAACGTCTTATCATCGACTCATTAAGACCAAGCTCCCGTGCAGCAGCTCTATTTCCTTTTCCAACAGCCAGATCAATCGCCTTCAACTTGAAAGCTGCATCATATGCATTTCTCCGTGTCTTTGCCATGATGAGGGTGACAAAATGACTACCGTAATCAGAATGATGAAGTTTGAGAGCGCTCGATTTAATCTAAACAGTAAACAAAAAAGTTGTTTGACCTTAACCCGTTCGGCAATTTCATTGGTCTAATGAAAGCTTCATGCCGCCAAAAAACTGAGCGCGTCACAGAATGTGTTTTTTTGGATTAAAAAAAATTTAAAGCGGGAAAAATCCATATATTAGCCGCGTCATTGTTTAAGCCGCGAGGTTCAAAGCCTGGGAAAAAAGTTGCGGTTTATAGTCCGGAATTTACGGTAATCTGTAAACAATTGTTGGAAAAATTACTTGTCATGCACAAAGTAGATGTCCTAACCGACTTGCCAAAACTATAGTTTGTTAACAAGAAATTTGTGGAGTGGATGAAAAACTAGTTTTAATGATTCCAACCTAAGTGTATTTGGCTCTCCAGATATGGTACGTTTGGTACGTTTTGTTCAATCTCAACATGAGTATCAAAAGTGTACTGGTCTTATTCTGATTGCAAACGTCGTATTTCTGCAACCTGTCAGACGGGGTGTTTTCCGTCCTTGTGCAGTTGTATAAAATCAATAATTTATGGTTTACTCATTCAATATACTTTCACCATCTGCTATAATTGTGTTCACAGAGCAACTTGGAACTCAGTTCAGTCAATCGGGATGTTTTTACTCACCAATCTCCCCCACCTCCTCTCATCTTCTCTGAACTACTCCCCCGTAGCCTGTGCCTCTCTCTCTGTTAGGGCCTCTGGTCTACCAGAGTTCATCAAATGCCAACCGCTGTTTGTGCTTTGAATATATACACTGGCCGTGGAGAAACACAATTTATTAGTCATCCGCAGTCTGCTTTCAAACAAACCTTGCTTGCCATTAAGGGAAACAGATTACACCAAGCCAACTGGAAATCATTTTTAAAATTTTAACAGCAGAAGTCGTTTTTACATTCACTACATCCCCACGCACAGCCTTTTATCAGCAACAAGTCAATTTGTTGGAGACACCTCTCTGGTGGGAAAATATGCATATTGTTTTTATGCGGTTTTTAGAATATTTGCATGTCGCCAATTGGATGGAGTCCTAGCCGTTTTTTTTTGCAACAGCCCTGTAAGTCACTTGGATGTGCTACCCTTTGAATCTTAGAAACTCTTTGTGGGGAGGGTACAAAAGTCTTCAGGAACCCAACTGCATGCATTATCAAAGTAGAGCACCATTAAGCAATCAAAAATGTAATTTTATCAATGTCTAGTTGGTTTTGTGCAATGTTTCGCTTTAACAAAAGAGAGCATTTACATCTACCTGGAAGACAGAACGTTTGCACTCAAACACAAGTGTAAAGGCTGTTTGTTTTGGCATGAATAGACAGCCCTATTAAATTCCTCGTTCTGGTGACTTCTTACAGCTCTTGCACTTGCTGTGCGCCATCTCCCACGCTGCAGGCTACCTGTTTTGACACACTGCGTCACTCACAGATTTACTCCTAATGGTTTACTGGGCGTTCTCATTCGTTGACAAGGTTTGTTTTAGACGTTACCGATTTCCAGAGAGGATCTGCTGTTGCTTGTTGACAGGATTTAGAGATTGGTAAAGACAACTTCCCCAACCACCCATTAAACTGACAGAGACAGAAGGTGAACATTGATGACAATCATGTGGGCAGAGTAGTAATGGTCTATAGGGAATTAGATCAGTATTCATCTGAAGCAGTCTGTTTGACATCAACACGTTATGGCCGGGCATTGGATTTGTCTTTGAGTTTAAAACGTAAGGAAAGCTTTTTATCTCCTCGCCTCCCTGATTGTGTTGGCGTCTGTCTATTTGTTAGTGTTTTTGCTTGTGTCATTCTGCGTGTTGTCCGAGTGTGTGTGTGTCTGTGTTTTTGTCTGGCCTCGTTACCAGAAAATGTAATCACTGTGACTCACCTCTCTGGATTTTCTCCATCCCAAACTGTAAAATATGTCCTGTTACACTCTTACCCATTTCCCTCTTCATTTCCTATGCAAGGAGGCCAATCACATCCCAGCTGCCAAACTCCATCCACTGTTAATAATTAATTTTATCCTGGGTGGTCGGGATCCACATTTCATTACAGGAGGCTGGGCCCTGTCCAAGTCCCACAGATAACGCCACCCAACCCAGCCATAACGACAGGACTCAGTCCTAGTCTGGGATTCGCTGTTAGGTTGAGGTTTATGAGCCATGGTATTGGATCATTGTTGTTAGACATCACTGTGAGTCAAGCCCAATTTTAGGCACAGACAAATATCTCCTCTCAGATGGCAAGCAGAATGTGAGTCGTTGCTCTGCGTGACGGCCCGCTGATAAAATGAGACAGAATGAGACAACAACAATGGGATAGCATCCAGCAGTGGCTCATTTGGCGTGACTGTGAGAGTTGTTTACTGTTTATACCTTGTCTTCCTGGAGGCCCTCAGACAGTGTTCATTGAGTACCTAACAACCCGTACAACACAGACTGAGACAAAACACAGAACTCAACAAGATGGCAGGGCTGGACACTGTCAATCAATGGTCTTGTTAGACCTGTTGCACTCACATCTCAATCAGTACATTTCAATTTGCTCTTGACTTGCTCTACCAACTCTGCAGTTTAAATCTGTCATTTTTGGGGTTTAGTAATGAGGCTTTGCCTGGGTATGACTCTCTAGTTGATGCTGGATGTCTCTCCTCTCTTCCAGACTATAGTGGATTACTTTGAGGAGAAGAGCTGTCCTGTGACGGAGCGTCTCAAACTCTTCTACTGCTGCCAGGCTCCTCCCAGATGGGCCGTCCAGGTAACACCCCATCATTACCCCGTCTCTGCTGATTGGGTTTCTGATTTATGAATTGGTTTTCGCTCCACTGTGATTGTGAACTTCATTTTAAGGGCCGACTCACTGTAACTGAAGTACCACACAGACCAATGTCTTCCATCAAAGCTTTGACTTATGACTTGACCCATTGGAAGTCATGGTCATGATTAAACAATTATTTACATCAGGGTTATATGAGTGAACACTAATTCAGGAGAAAAGGATGGGACCCATCCACTTGGCCGACTCTCTTTGAACTCCCACACCTTTGACGGTAGTCCGAGACTTGAAGAAGGGTGCTGCCCTTGCTTTGTGACTGTCCTCTCGACCTCCTGCCCGAGGTCCACTACCGCGTTGTCCCCAGAGGAGTCTCATCTATCACCACATGTCTGGTTATATGTGATTTAGTGCGTCAGAGCCTTGATCTAATCTGGACACTTGGCATTCAGACAATATATCTGTCAGGCTGA
Source organism: Salmo trutta (assembly GCF_901001165.1). NCBI lineage: Eukaryota > Metazoa > Chordata > Actinopteri > Salmoniformes > Salmonidae > Salmo > Salmo trutta. The sequence goes on along the minus strand of NC_042961.1, from coordinate 20,289,322 downwards.
AGCTCCCTGTTAGCGCCGGCTGCTTTCAAGCCAAAGGCCACCTGATGGCCGCCTCCACTGCAGGATGGCCACTAAAACAGAACGTCTTTGTCCTCCAACTACCAGACAGTTAGTGCCCCTCAGGGTAGAAGCTGCATCAACCTGGTAGTCTTTATATGGTGTTACATGTAAGGCTTGTCTGCTTTCCTCGGTCTGTGTATATATTCCGGGAGATGAAGAGTGAGGGATTAGCCTTTTTGTTATTCTGTATTTGTAGCAAGCAGAAAGATGGTTTGTTGACCATGGATGTGTTTATTTCTGTAGCACCTGTCTTGGCCCAGTCAGTTTCTCCTTCCTTGTATCAGCTAAGGTGTTTTGAGCGGTGTAATTTGCTCACATTTTGCCTTCACATTTCTGTGGAGGGAGTAGTACACAGCGTTGTACGAGATCTTCAGTTTCTTGGCAATTTCTCTCATGGAATAGCCTTGATTTCTCAGAACAAGAATAGACTGACAACATGAACAATGTCTACACTGTATTTCTGATCAATTCGATGTTATTTTAATGGACAAAAAACAAGGCCATTTTTAAGTGACCCCCAAACTTTTGAACGGTAGTGTATATTTAAAGGCACGGGCCTAGTCAACAGAGGGAGAAGAGTGGAGATGGTGAGATAGCTAGGGAGAAAGGGAGCGAGAGATTGTGGGGTTGTAAGAAAAGGAGGGAGGAAGAGATATAGAGAGGAGAGAGATATGGAGTGTAAAAGACAGGGAAAGAGAGAAATCAGTGGGGCAGGATACATCGCCCAGGCTTCATGTAATAATGGCAAACAGCAATAAAGCTGGAATTGAAGGCACCCTATTGCCGCCTGGGGAATTGAAAGTGCAAGCAAGGCAGAGAATCGTGTGGGCTGTGGTGGTGTTTTTCCTCAGCTAGAGGCGTGCCCGGCATGTAACGATGGCCGTGCCTGCGCACAGAGAAGCTGTGTGGGGAGAGGAGGGACAGGAAGATGGGTTGAGATATAGCACATATTTTAAGGTTTGCTTACAGAATGAATAAATCCCCATATAATTCAACAGTCTCTTGTCTGTCTCAGCCCTTCCTGCTTTCAGGGAGATTCTGAAACCACAATATCAGGAGTTTTCCTGGAAACTGGTGAAGAGGCACAAATGGCATGTTCACTGCTGTGGGTCCTATTCGTCTAAATGTCTGCCGTTTGCCATTGGTGTCACGTCCTGGTTCCCCATGTCTCCCCGGTCACGTGATTAGGGTGGTTGACGAGGGGGGTTGTGGGACGGGGGTAAATTCAGATTTATGGGGTCCATCATCCCAGTGGGACGTGGTATGTCACCCCTGAGACGGGATGGGGAGGCGATCACAGGAGAGGACGAGAGGTGATAAAACCCAGAAACCTAGGATTTAGTCTGTGACAAGACAGGCTGTGCTCCAGGTTCAGCTCCCACTAGTTAAGTGGACCGAGAGACAGGGTTTGGGTACAAGGTTAGGGCCTATGTTGCCTTGTGTGAAGATGACAAGATAATGGAAATAGATGTGAGGTCAAAATAGTGGAGATGGAGAGAGAAAAGGTGAAGACACTACCCTGGGTGAAGACACTACCCTGGGTGAAGACACTACCCTGGGTGAAGACACTACCCTGGGTGAAGACACTACCCTGCATATGGCACCACAGCTTGGAATGAATACAACTGGTGTGTGTCTGCGTGTGTAGTTAAGAACAGGCCTGTAGCAGTATTATTATTATTATTATTATTATTATTTTCACAATAATCAGGAGGATGGCTGCAGCTTAAATACTGCTAAACGGCAGTACATATTTGCACCCTTGAATACAGCAGCTAGGGAAAACCAACTCTTCCAAGCATCCTTTGACAAAAAAAAAGACATTTATTGTTATGAATGTGATAAGGACCATTACCGACAGAGACAGAGCTGGGATGGTTCGTGGAGTGTATGCATATGCAGTGTTTCCCCCAGGATTCTTTTCAGCGGTGGCAGGAGGGGGTCTTCCTGCAGGGGGCTGCGGATGGGGTCTTCCTGGGGCATACATCAACATCATATATATTTTTTTACTGTTTAAATAAGAAATGACTTACCCCATGTCCGAACCACTCTCACATTTACAGAAGCAGCTGGCCAGCCTGCTGACAGACCTGGGCTGCACCAGCTCAGCCCTGCTAATCTACGAGAAGCTGGAGCTGTGGGAGGATGCTGTCATCTGCCTGGAGAGGATGGGCCAGCATGGCAAGGTACAACACAGCCATTACAACCACCAGGAAAAATGTGACTGCCGTTCTCAGGGACAATGCAATACCCATTGCTTTACACAACAGACAAGGTTATTTTCGTACTAAACATGGGCACCACACAAACACACTCAGAGAGAAGCTCATCTTGCCCACACTGGAAGAACATTGAATATCGCCACTATCACACTATTGCCTAGCTATCTCGCTCTGCTCCCTACTCCCTCCACCTCTCCGTCTGTCTGTCTGTGGTGCGCACCTGTTTATGCACTCGTTTGTGTTCTCTGGCGTTCCAGCTGTCAGACACATCAGTCCCAGGGAGATCTGGCTCTGTTTCCCTGGTGTTATTATTAACCTGTCTGTCCCCCCCAGGGCCCCCTGGGAAACACACTTCCAGATAGACAGAAATATGGCGTGTTTGGGTTGGATCACGCTCTCACAGAGCCCCCCCGTCCCTCAGTCAATGTCCTCTTGGTGGCGCTGATTGAATGTTCACTTTGGTCTCTTAATGGTGGAACACCAGGAGTTGGAAGTACAGGTCACAAGGGCGGCCAACAGCAACCAATGGCATTGGTTTTAGAGTCTGATTCCCACAGTGCGGCAGAGAATAAAGAATCAAAGATTTGGACGTATGGCAGTTGTTTGTTTTTGTTGGTCCTCCTTTTTGATAGCAGATCGTTTTCCAATTTTTTTGGTGCGGAAAAGTCTCAATGTTTTCACAGGTGTGTTTTTTCTCGCCCGACCTACAAGTGATCTCAGTCAGAATTGACTGAGGTAATGAAGCAGAGAAAAAAGGAAGAGCCAGCGGTAAGGCAACCTGCTTTCTCGCTCTCTTGCACCTGTCAGACGATGTTCTGTCAAGTCCTAACAGAAGTGCCACACCAGGCCAAATGGAGAACCCTGTAACACCTTCCGCCATGTTGCTGTGGTTATGAAAGTCATTGATGAAACCCGTGCCAGATTTGCCGCAAACGCTCTGAGGATGTTCTCCCAAACTGTTACGCAATGGACATCTGGTTCATTCTTGGTCAGATTCTCACAGAAGTATTTTCTCTCCATCTCGATCACCCCTTGTCCTTTCAGTCATTGACCTTTTTAAGTGACATCTCCACATGATTCACAGGGTTCTCATAAATTCGCTGTAGCATCACCACATCCATCTCTCTGGATCAACAGAGTTTGGCTGCGACAGATTGAGCAGAAATGAGTATTCCACAAGCGCACAGACTATACTCCCTTCAGGTGGGCAGGGCTGACCCACTCACAGTCCCAACCCTGAATGCGAGGCCTGCAGGCTTTTGTGCTCTGTTATTGACTTACAGCTTGTTTTGTCTTCCAATCTGATTACAGAGGTGCATTCTGGTCAATAAAGTAAGTCCTTCATTCTAAAACTATGTGCTTTGGCCAAAGCCAGCGGTCCATGTAACATGATAAAAAAAAAATGCTAGGCAATCCATTTGTCTGGAGAAGACGGGTAGATTTCAGCCAGTAGTCTCTTTGTACTAAACGTGCTGTTCCTGCTCTCGGTGTCTGAATGTATGCTTAATGTGAATGAGCCATAACCAGCCGCAGCCTGTAAAAAAGAAACAAGCTAAAATGGACAAACAGGTAAGCGGAGAGGGGAAGGGAGCTTCTGCCGTTTGATAGCTTCTGCCAGTCTTGAGCACGTGATATACGTTTATCCACTCGAGTTTTGAAGCTAATTGTCGTATTACACAAGCTTCTGTGTAAACCTTTCAGCAAATAAACAAGACAAAATATTGAACAAAACTGTTATGGTATAACCCAGTCCAAAATATCCGCATTTGAAATAAATGTATTGTATTGACAAATGTTTAATGCACCTCTGCACAAATGGGGCAGTAAATCACATATGACTATCCCGGTACATGTAATTCAGCCGTAGAACCGATTCAGAGAGTATATATTTTCGCATTCACAACATCTGAATGGTATGTTTTATTATTTTTACGTTTTTTTTAAATACATTTATCGATATGACATTACATCATTACATAACACTAATAACAAAAACATAACACCCAACAAGACAGCACCTTTCAACCATATGTCTGTGGTTGGAATATTAAACGGCAAGTAAATATAAATGAATAATAATATAAGAAAGTAATAATACATTTTTTAGATAAAAATAAATAAATATGTAAGCATAAAAAAAATACCCATTACACATAAATTTGTTCTAACTTATACCCTAGCTTCTCACCAGCACGTCAGGTCCCTTATATGATTCAAAAAGTGTTCCCATGTCATACTACATTTCCCTTTCCTCCTGTAATTTCTCTCTCTCTCACGATGAGTTTGAGCCAACCTGTTAATTTCAGACTATCTGCACTCTTCCAGTTATGTAGTATGAGTCTAGCCGCAGTAAGAAAACCCACTGAGGCAAGACCAAACTCTTCTTTGCTAATACCTGGTGGTAAAATAAATATATCCCCTAATACACTGCGTGCACAATTATTAGGCAAGTGAGTATTCTGATCTTGTCATTGTTTCTATTCACATTTTCGAACTCCAAACCATATAAACTTGAACGCTTATTGGATTTAATAATTTTCAGGTGATATGTATTTGTGTAATGACGGAGGGTGTGGCGAAAGTGAATAACACCTTATCAAGGTGTGCATAATTATTAGGCAGCCTCATTACCTCAGGTAAAATGGACCAAAAAAGACATTTAACTGACACTGAAAAGCCAAAAATGTAAAATGCCTTTCAGACAGATGCGACACTCTTTAAATAGCTAAACTATTGAGGTGTGACCACCGGACATTCAAACGTTTTGTTGCGAATAGTCAACTCGGGTGCAAAAACCGCATGGGGAAGAAAAGGTGCAAATGAACTGCAAAAGACTTGAGAAGAATTAAACGTCAAACTACCAGGAACCCATTATCCTCCAGTGCCACTGTATTCCAGAACTGCAACCTACCTGGAGTGTTCAGAAGTACAAGTTGTCAAGTGCTCAGACACATGGTCAAGGTCAAGAAGGCTGAAACAAGACCACCACTGAATAAGATTCACAAGTTGAAGCGTCAAGATTGGGCAAAGAAATACCTGAAGACAGATTTTTCAAAAGGTTTTATGGACAGATGAAATGAAAGTGACTCTTGATGGACCAAATGGATGGGCCCGTGACTGGATCAGTAATGGACACAAGGCACCACTTTGAATCAGGTGCCAGCAAGGTGAAGGAGGGGTACTGGTATGGGCTGCTATCATTGAGGATGAGGTAGTTGGACCTTTTCGGGTTGAAGATGGACTGCAACTCAACTCCCAAACCTACTGCCAGTTTCTGGAAGATTCTTTCGTCAAACAGTGGTACAGGAAGAAGTCAGCATTCTAGAAGGCCATGATCTTTATGCAGGACAATGCTCCATCACATGCATCCAAGTACTCTACTGCTTGGCTAGCCAGCAAGGGCCTCAAAGATGACTGAATAATGATCTGGCCCCCTTCCTCACCTGACTTAAATCCTATTGAGAACTTGTGGGCCCTTCTCAAACGTGAGATTTACAGTGATGGAAGACAATACACCTTTTTGAACAGCATTTGGGAGACTGTGGTTGCTGCTTCAGCGAAAATTGATTGTGAACAGATCAAGAAACTGACAGACTCCGTGGATGGAAGGCTCATGGCAGTTATTGAAAATAAGGGTGGCTATATTGGTCATTGAATATTTTTGAAAGGCCAAAAATGTTATATAATTGTCATTTTGTGTTACTTATCTGTTACACTTACTCTAAAAATTGAGAATAAACAAGTGAGTTGAGAGAAATTATTTTTGTAATTTAGTTGCCTAATAATTGTGCACACTAATAGTTGCCTAATAATTGTGCACACTTATATATTTCCCTGAGAAAGACGAAACTCACTTTTCCTTTGTTAAACATTCTGGTTTGAGGTTCAATAACGTTTTGGATTGACTGAGAGCATTGTGTTTGTTCAACAATAAAATGAATCCCAAGGAATACAATTTGCCTAATAATTGTGCACGCAGTGTAAATAAGCACAGCTGTGGGGACTCTGGGATTGGCTGTCCCACCCATTCTTCAAGCTTTTTAAGAACCTTCTTCCAAAAAGGAAGCACCATGGGACATCCTCATATAGCATGCAGAAAGGTACCTACTTCACCCTTGCATTTCCAGCATAAGTTATTTAGCAATAAACCCATTTTATGTAATCTAACTGGGCTCCAGTAGTAATCTTATAATGTGTACATTTTTACCCATTGTATCCCTGGTACACCACCCTACATTGGTAATAATATTTTTCCATACATCCTACTATTAAGATCCCTCTGCCAAATCAATCTTAAATTCTCACAATGTCCATATTGTGCATATGAGATTATTTTATATAACACTGAAGCAGTGTGATATTCCTGGTATCATGAAATATTGTTCTAACAAGTTTTCATCACTCTGGAGGTTAATACTCATAAGAGACTCCATGCAGCTCCTTAGACCATGCCCAAACCGGATGTGCACGTGCGTCCGCGTGATTTTGTCCCCCTGCACCAAACGCAATCACGACACGTAGGTTGAAATATCAACCAATTATATTAATTTAGGGACAGGTCGAAAGCATTAAACATGCATGGCAATTTAGCTAGCTAGCTTGCAGTTGCTTTCTAATTGGCTTATTTAGCTGGCAAGCTTGCTGTTGCTAGCTAATTTGTCCTGGGATATAAATGTTGATTAGTTATTTTACCTGAAATACACAAGGTCCTCTACTCCGACAATTAATCCACACATAAAACGGTCAACCGAATCGTTTCTAGTCATCTCTCCTCCTTCCAGGCTTTTTCTTCTTTGGACTTTAGATGCCAATAAACCATATAACTTTCATAATAAGGTGTATTACCACAACCGACCGACCGATCTCAGTTCATCTTTCAATCACCCACGTGGGTATAACCAATGAGGAGATGGCACATGGGTATATGCTTCTAAAAGCCAATGATGAGATGGGAGAGGCAGGACTTGCATCACGTTTGGTGTCACAAATAGAAGCAACTTCTATTTTAGCGCCTGGCAACGCAGACACTCGTTGGTGCGTGTGAGTAGTGTGGGTGCAATGATTGAATAACATGTATGTGTACATTTATTTTGCAATGCTCGCGCACATGCCGCGTCTGGTTTGAGTGTTAGTTGTAAGTATTTCCAGAAATCGCCCTTATCTGGCAAATTACATTTCTCCTTCAGGTCCTGATAGGACACAAGCCCTCGTTTCTCATATAGATCCCTTAGTGCATGCAGGCTTTGTCTTAGCCATACCTCCCAGATACGTTGTTTTCCTATGTAAACTGATGGGTTGTGCCATATGTAAGAATTTTTTGTTTTTTTTACTTGGAAATTCCAAGCATCTTAGGAATCTTAACCCAAACCTCTCGAATGTTGAAGGATTGGGTTAACCTCTTCAGTTGGTTGTCTCTGAATAATTTTTTGTGATAATGCCTCAATATGCTTAAACGGGGCTGTGATAGACCTCTGAGTCCATCTCAAATGGGAATCGTAATTGCCCCAGTGTCTGGCCAATTTGGCTACTTCAAATGATATGTTGTATAGTTCTACATTGGGTATTGCTAGTCCTCCTTTATCCCTTGGAGCATATAACTTGTTGACATTTATTCAGTTTTTTTTCCCATCCCAAAGATAATCCTTAATCATTTGATTGTACTGCTTAAATAGTAAGGGGGAGATGGTCACAGGGAGCATCATGGACACAAAATTCAACTGTGGTGCCACAAACATTTTAACAGTATTTATGTTGCCCCATAAAGTAAGATTAAGCAACCTCCATTTATCAAGATTATTCTTAATTTTTTTTGTAGTAGTGGCTACATTAATTTGCATGATTCTGTAGCTCATTGCTCAGTTTTATACCCAGTTATTTAATACCTGACGGCACCGATTTTAACTGAAATGAAGTAATTGCAACAGGAGGACATAATTTGGATACAGGCATAGACTCTGACTTCTGCCAATTCATCTTATAACCAGATATCTGTGAGAACATCTCAATTGTGTTCAAAAACCAAAGGGATTGATGTGGCCGATTCCCTAATAAGTAACAATATGTCTTCAGCATATATAAACAGCTTATGCTCTCTGGCACCTCCCATCACTCCTTTGATTCCTGAATCAGCTCTGATTGCTGCTGCCAAGGGCTCCAAAAATGGAGTAAAAAGGAGAGGTGAGAGAGGACTGCCCTGCTGGGTTCTCCTCGACAAATTAAAAAAGGAAGAGAGCATACCATTTGTGAGGACTGCTGTTCTTGGATTGGAGTATAATACCTTAACCCACTTGATAAATCTAAGGCCCAAGCCGAACTTTAAGGGTATACGTCAAAAAGCCGCACTCCAACCTATCGAATGCCTTCTCTGCATCTAGGGAAAGGGCTGCCACCTGAGTATCCTCTTTTTGACTCAGCCACATGAGGTGACGCAAACGTCTAAGATTCTGTGGAGGTTCTACTTTTTACAAATCCCACCTTATAATATGAGGTCAAACCTTCTCCAGCCTCATATCTAGTACTTTGGAGAGCGGCTTACAATCAATTTCAATTAATCTGGGTCAGTGGGGGGGTCTATCCTTCTTGAGAATTAATGAAATGAGTGCCTTATTAGAAGTGTCATGTAGCTGCTCCAGTTCCAGAGCTTCTGCGTACACCCGTGTTAATATAGGAGCTAATACGTCAATATTCCTCTTATAATACTCAGCAGGGAAGCCGTCTAATCCTGGTGACTTTCCAGACTTCATTGAGGTGATGGCTGTTCTTATCTCAGATTATAGTATAGGAGTGTCCAAATCCTTTATTTGATCTGGGGACAACCCCGGAAGCTTGATTTTTGAAAAAAAAGGCATTCAATTTAGCTGGGTGTAAGTTACATTCAGACTTGTAAAGAATCAAATAAAAGTCACAAAACACATTATCTTTTGTACCAGTCAGTACCTCCCCACTTCCATTTTTAATAGCTGGTATTACAAAACTGGCATCTGTTTGTTTCAATTGTCTAGCCAATCATTTACCTGTTTTTTTCACCACTTTCAAACATATTCAGCCTTTTTGTTATAGATCTCATGTAATTGAAACTTCAGATTACAGACTTGTTTCAACAGTGACTTTTTCTATCTCTTTAATTTGAGAGACTAGTTTTTCAACTCTTTCTCGATCTTCCCTTTTCTTTCTACTGGTTTGTGCTAATATTTTGCCTTTAACATAAGCTTTAGAGGCCTCCCACACTACTCAATTTATCAGTGGAACCAATGTTTGTTTGGAAAAAAACACTTGAGGTCTTCATTGAGGGAAAGATGAAGTGTTTTGTCTTGGAATAAGGACGTATTCATCCTAAATCTAATGCTTTTCTCAGCCATATCAGCCTAAACTGCTATACATAATTCCACTGTTGCGTGGCCAGTCAAAGCAATAACCCCTATTTTACAATCTATCACTTCTTTAGTCATACTCTAGGAAGTAATCTATCCTGGAATGAGATTTATGATTTTGTGAATAAAACGGATATTTCTTCTCTCTAGGATTGACAAGTCTCCATATATCTACCAGACCCAGATCCCTCATTAATAGGTGTATCACTGCTTCTGTCCTTTGGTACAGTTTTAGAATACGTCGTTTAATCAAGAATACTGAAGCAGAAATTAAAGGAAAGGGGAAAACAAGTTCTATGAACCCATATAAAATCACATCAATTCAAATTTACATTTACATTTACGTCATTTAGCAGACGCTCTTATCCAGAGCGACTTACAAATTGGTGCATTCACCTTATGATATCCAGTGGAACAACCACTTTACAATAGTACATCTATCTTTTTTTTGGGGGGGGGGGGGTTAGAAGGATTACTATATCCTATCCCAGGTATTCCTTAAAGAGGTGGGGTTTCAGGTGTCTACGGAAGGTGGTGATTGACTCCGCTGTCCTGGCGTCGTGAGGGAGATTCAAGAATGGTGCTGACTCTACCCATTTCTTCCATGGCCTTCTGTAGGGATGATTGCAAGGCCGACAATGAGCTAGGTTCTATGTTCTGCCCTTTCAACGTCATGCTTGCTGAAGAAATGTTAGCAACAGAGCTAGTCCTGTTAGCCATTGCGCTAGCGATGGTGCTACGTGTCGCAGACATTGCTGAGAAACTTCAATTAAACAACAAATAAACTTTCCCCTCAAGCAATTATACTAAATTGAGTATTCTATCAAACTTAGAAGAAATTGGGAGGGTTTTATCTGGAGGCTCCTTTCAAACAACCACCTTGCTTCGCAGAATCACGTGATTCCCATTGTTCAGTTTTTCAAAAATATTCCAAGCCTGATTGGATTCCATTTGATGTGCAACTGTACTGTGGAAAATGACTCTCTCCTCACAAAAACGATTCATGGCTCCCACTGTAAGACAGGGCCCATTTACACAAGCAACAGATCTAGCCAAAGGGTGATTCCTCTCTACCCTTAAACAAGGGTTCAGAGAACTCCGTATTTGATTTTCCCAATGCAATAAGGGTGTCTCTCTACCTCTCCTCCCGCTCTCACTGTCTTTATGGAGGAGCACACTGGGGGTTCTAAAGGGTGGCCATGCTCCGAGGTTATTCACAATCACCCTCTTCCATTTCCCCAGAAGGTCTACTGAAGTACTACTTTAGATTCAAGTCATTCTCCAGTGAGAAGCACATAGTCTCTGTCTTATTGCCTGGCAAGAGCATGTCAAGGGCAATATCATAAGAGAGTTTTCTAATCAGTTAATTCTTTGCCAGCAGTCGGCTGTAGGTGTGCCCCGTTGATCTTGTGAGAATATAAACTCCCTAACATGCATTTTCATGGTAATAAATGTTTCCATTCTTTAAGGGGAAACAGTCTTTCCTGGGTGTGCAGCACCCTTCCAAATAACTGAATGGAAGGCAACTACAGGATTAAATGCAGTACATATAGCTGTAAAACTGACTTGTTTAAATAAAAGTGAAAGACTTGTTGAAGGCCAGAACTGGGAAGGGATCAGGATCCAGCAGCAGCGATTGGTGTGTGCGGTCTGGAAAAGGCCATGGCAGCCCAGTTCTTTGTTTTGATCAGCAGCACTATTGTGTGATGTGATGGCAATTTGTTACCCTGAAGAACGATTTTGATATTTGAAGGAAAATCCAATGGAAATGGTTTTATAATGGGCTGTAAATTGTTGGCTAGCTCCCTCCAGTTGAGGAAAAAGGGTTTAATTCTAATGTGGATGCACATGTCCTCTAAGATGAGTTTGTCCGTTATATTCCACTATAGTATGTGTGGTCAGGGTAAATACAAATATGTGAAATATGAGTGGAAGAGATTACCAACGTAATCGGATAACAGCCATAGTCATTATGATATTTATACTCTGTGGTTAAATGATTGGAAAAGAAAAGCTGAGAGAAAGCGACGACTTACTGGTTATATACAGTACCGGTCAAAAGTTTTGACACCTACCCATTCAAGGTAATTTTTTAGTTTATTTTCTTTCATTACAGTTACCAGCCCAAATAAATGCTTCACAGAATTCAAGTCACAGCCACATCTCAACATCAACTGTTCAGAGGAGACTGTGTGAATCAGGCCTTCATGGTTGAATTGTTGCAAAGAAATCACTACTAAAGGACACCAATAAGAAGAAGATTTGCTTGGGCCAAGAAACACAAGCAATGGACATTAGACCGGTGGAAATCTGTTCTTTGTTCTGATGAGTCCAAATGTGAGATTTTTGGTTACAAACACTGTCTCTTTGTGAGACGCTTAGTAGGTGAACGGATGATCTCCGCATATGTGGTTCCCACCATGAAGCATGGAGAAGGTGGTATGATGGTGTGGGGGGGCTTTGCTGGTGACACTGTGATTTATTTAGAATTGAAGGCACACTTAACCAGCATGGCTACCACAGCATTCTGCAGTGATACGCCATCCCATCTGGTTTGCGCTTAGTGGGACTATCATTTGATTTTCAACAGGACAATGACCCAACACACCTCCAGGCTGTGGAAGGGCTATTTGACCAAGGAGAGTGATGGAGTGCTGCATCAGATGACCTGGCCTCCACAATCCCCCGACCTCAACCCAATTGAGATGGTTTGGGATGAGTTGGACCGCAGAGTGAAGGAAAAGCAGCCAACAAGTGCTGAGCATATATGGGAACTCCTTCAAGACTGTTGGAAAAGCATTCCAGGTGAAGCTGGTTGAGAGAATGCCAAGAGTGTGCAAAGCTGTCAAGGCAAAGGGTGGGTACTTTGAAGAATCTCAAATATAATATATTTGCTTAACACTTTTTTGTTGTTGTTGGTTACTACATGATTTCATATGCATTATTTCATAGTTGTGATGTCTTCACTATTATTCTACAATGTAGAAAATAGTAAAATAAAGAAAAAGTATTGAATGAGTAGGTGTGTCCAAGCTTTTGACTGGTACTGTATGTCGGTCTCCTGTCATCGGTTGAGTTGCTGACCTCCCCTCACTGTTCTGTGGTACCATTCCCCTATTCTCAACCCAATCTGTTATTTGCGATATTGCAGAGGTCCATGCTTCTACTATCCAAGCTGATACGAAAAACACCTTTTTGTTCAAACAAATATTCCACTTTGCCAGCCGTATTGTTTTTACATTGTAATTCCATGTGTTGGAGTTGAGTTCAGGGTCTTGTGGTGTGGTAGAGATGGCTATGGTTACAAGCTGCTCCATGGGGGCCCAGTGTGTGCCAGTGGACTTGGCCCAGATTCAGCCTACAGAATGGGATCCAGTAAAAGAAACCAATGAAAACCCTGAAACCCTTGCGCCCAAAAAACACTCAGGCTGTGGGTAGATTGGCACATGAACAAAGCAGCATCTTAAAGTGAAGGGAAACCTGATCATTATTCTTCAAATAAATCCGTTTTTACATTGTATTTAGTCAGTTGGCAGCTGAGGGGGGGACAGGCAAGTGGGGCAACAGTAAGTGTGGCCGTTGGGATTGACCCCTGGTCTCCATTGGGGAGCAGTATGTGACTGGCCATGGGAATTGAACCCTGGTCTCCATTGGGGAGAAGTATGTGACTGGCCATGGGGATTGAACCCTGGTCTCCATCGGGGAGCATTATGTAACTGGCCATGGGAATTGAACCCTGGTCTCCATCGGGGAGCAGTATGTAACTGGCCATGGGAATTGAACCCTGGTCTCCATCGGGGAGCAGTATGTGACTGGCCATGGGAATTGAACCCTGGTCTCCATTGGGGAGCAGTATGTGACTGGCCATGGGGATTGAACCCTGGTCTCCATCGGGGAGCAGTATGTAACTGGCCATGGGAATTGAACCCTGGTCTCCATCGGGGAGCAGTATGTAACTGGCCATGGGAATTGAACCCTGGTCTCCATTGGGGAGCAGTATGTGACTGGCCATGGGAATTGAACCCTGGTCTCCATTGGGGAGCAGTATGTGACTGGCCATGGGGATTGAACCCTGGTCTCCACTGGGGAGCAGTATGTGACTGGCCATGGGGATTGAACCCTGGTCTCCGCTGGGGAGCAGTGTGTGACTGGCCATGGGGATTGAACCCTGGTCTCCATTGGGGAGCAGTGTGTGACTGGCCATGGGGATTGAACCCTGGTCTCCATTGGGGAGCAGTATGTGACTGGCCATGGGGATTGAACCCTGGTCTCCGCTGGGGAGCAGTGTGTGACTGGCCATGGGGATTGAACCCTGGTCTCCATTGGGGAGCAGTATGTGACTGGCCATGGGGATTGAACCCTGGTCTCCATTGGGGAGCAGTATGTGACTGGCCATGAGCATTACCATTAGACCACATGCACTTCACAACCCGATCAATATTCTACACACAATTGTGTCGAAGGAGGGGATACAGTACTCAAATCAGCTCTTTTGAGAGGTTTAGTGTCTGTTGGCTTTTATTCTGGCCAGGCAGGAGAACATCATGTAGTTGAGGCTACAGTAGAAGTACCCCCAGTTTCAACATCATGATTGAGCTTCCTTCCCCAGTGAGTGGATTGTGGCAGTCCCAGACCAAATCAAAGCCTGGTTATTGTTAGCAGGGAATATTAAGTGTCTTGGCTCTGAGGGTCGTCAGGAACCAAGACATTTTGACTAACCACCACCACCTCTGTTGCCCTCTTTTCTCATCCCCTTTCTTCCCCTCATTACCAATTCTTCCTGTATTTTTGTGCTTCTCTCTCCCTCCCCCAGGCAGAGGAGATCCTGCGTAGGGAGTTGGAGAAGAAGGAGACCCCCAGTCTGTACTGCCTGCTGGGGGACGTGCTGCGGGACCAGCAGTACTACGACCAGGCCTGGGAGCTGTCGAACCATCGCAGCGCCCGCGCCATGCGCTCCAAGGCCCTGCTGCACCTCCGGGCCAAGGACTTCCAGCAGTGTGTGGAGTGCTTCGAGAAGTCACTCCGCATCAACACCATGCAGGTAAACTAACCTCTTGAAAGGGCTAGCTTTGGGTAGGATATTGGAACAAAATATTGTCATCAGGGCTAGCAGGTAGAACTCACAGGGTAAAACTTAACTACCTGACCTGCAGGTAAGCGCCCTACAAGTGATATGACAGATTTGTTTTTATTTTTTATGAATAGATGAAATAATTGATTAACTTCCAAGAGTAGTAGGTTAGCACCGAGCACAGTAGAGCTGGAATGAATCTGTGCCTTTGCCCCCCATTCATTCACTCACCCACACACACTTTCCCATTTCCCCAAGGAAGTAGTGTTGGGACAGTTGTGTCTGGGACCTGCCCTGTTGGCTCCCAGCACACAGAGGGCAGCCAACTCACCCTATACTCACCCTATAACCACTCCTCTGGATAGCAGAGTGGAGAGGGAGATGTGAGGGTGAAGAGGAGTTTCGCCCAGGGGAACAGAGGAAAGGGGAATGATTTCCTGTTTTCCTTCCCTCTTCTGTCCTTTTGTCATCAATAGGATGTTTTAATTTAGCTTGTTCTGCTAAATGACCTTCACCCTCCATTTTTCAAGGGGCTGTTGAAGTATTGTCAAGGAGATATGATGGCTCTTGTAAATGATCGCTCCAGCAGCTACATCTTTGGATAATGACGATAACCAGAATAGAGGGGAATATTCCTCCCAGTTTGAGATGAGATGTGGACATGTTGTAGTGTGCTGTGGTGAGGGGAAAGACACAAGAACGTGGGGAGAGAAAGGGAAATGGAGGGGGGGAGAGAATCCGGGGGACTGATGCCACAGCTGATTTTTATGGACGGGGCCTGCCTGTCAGTCACAGAGCGGGGCCTCCCGCAGCCCAACCTGACAGGTGGGCTTTCCTCCGAATCAAACACAGGCACAGGAGGGCTGCAACATTAGCCAACATGGCATTTGCGTTTCTTTTTCCACTTCCTGTCCTGTGTGGCACCTGCCAGTCAGCGTGGCAGGGATGGTTTGAAAGCAGGACTGAGAAAGTGTGGCAGGCTCAGCACATTGTTAGTTTATACCGTGGATCAAGGGGGTGCGTTAGCACTGAGATAATATAGAATTCTCACCATGAATAGATAAGACTATAAATGATATTCCACTAAACATTTCACAGTTTAGGATTCCTGAACTCACTGCTCATTTTTGACTCTTGTTTGTCTTGTTTCTACAGCTTGGGGTGTGGTTCTCCCTGGGCTGTGCCTACTTTGCCCTGGAGGGCTATGAGGGTGCTGCCAAGGCCTTCCAGAGGTGTGTGGGACTGGAACCAGATGTAAGTGCATTACTACACCACCTTACAGTGTCAGGCATCATCGCATATAGGAGGGCAGAGTCAATCACATGAATGCACAGTGGGACCATCACAGTACCATTCATCTCTTGTCACTCCCTCTACCCCCCCCCCTTCTCTTTTTCCATTACTCTCACAAATACACACATTCCCCCACACACAAACACACTTTGACAAACGGAAAACACTCCCTTATCATAACCCGAGCTATAGCGCTCTTGTCCTCCAGCAGTCTTTCCAATTCAACTTAATGACCCATACGGCACCCGTGTGCCCACTGCATTGAGCGGGAATGTGCTCACGTAGCACTCAGCAGAACATATTTAGGCTCGGGGGGAGTCAGTCTTCTGCCACAGCTTCCTAACAACCCTGTGTTTACTTGTGTGTAAGCTGTGCATCTTCATTTTTTCCCCTTCAGAACGCAGAGGCGTGGAACAACCTCTCCACGGCCTACATCCGCCTGAGACAGAAGTGAGTACTGTATAGTCCCTCCATCTGGACCATTAACCTGTCAATGGTTGAACGGCGTTAGGACTCTGGAAGATGTACAATTCGGTCATAAGTATTTCAGTTGACAGGCTCAATGTTTGAATGTCTCCTTGTTTTGAATTTAGGGTCCCTCAGTCGAGAGCCTTCTCTCCACAGCTCACACACAATTGACTGGACTGAGATTAGCTTTAGGGTGAGGAATTATATTATTGAGCCAACTGGTTTTGGAGGCTCAGCGGGGCCTTGAGAAGACCCGTGTTTCTCACTCACTTGGTCACTCACCCGCCCATCCATCCACCCACCACCCTTGTGCCGGCTGACACATACAGTAGGGCCACAACAAAGACAGAGGAATCAGACCTTAATGTTTTCTCTCAGCTCTGATATCCCTGAGGTTCTCCAGCCACTACCCCTACTGATCCAGGACCTGTCACTCTCGCAGAGAGAGGGACTCGCACTGCCTGCCAGGAGGCATCCATTCAGCCTGACAGTATTGATTTTTGGCTGGAGAGAGGTATCAAAGAGTAGCACTGATTTACACGCCAATGAAACAGATTGATGTTAGAATGCTTTTTTTCACCCCACTCCAACTCCGCTAGTCATTGGTTTGGTCACGTAACTGACCTCGATGCTTTTCAATTACTTTAAAAACTCACTAGGCAGTCGTGATGGGACAGATAACATCTCAGCACCCTCCTGACTTGACCACAGGACCTAGGTGAACCTTCAGCTGACCATGAGGCGGGCATCAGCCAGATATGTTAGGCTCAAGTCAATTAGTACATTCCCACCACTGCAAGATGGGCAGGTTCTCTTATTTCCCCTGAAAACCACAATCTCTTCCTGGCAGAACTCTGTCTGGGAACCAGGAAGCTCCACGGTTTCTTTATGGGGAAACTTTCCCCCTCAGCCCCTGATCAAATCAGCCCTGTGCTTTCAGGCCTGAAATTAAAAAGCGGGGAGACTTCTACCTGGTTAGCGCCGCTGCTAAATCAGCTGAAGTGGCTCTGTTAAAGAGACTGTAGCCTGTGGTGTGTGTGTGAGTGCAGGTGGATCAGAGAGGGAGTATCAGGGCGGTTGTCACGGTGAACTGCTAACTTGTGTAGCCTGCGTCTCACTGAGGTGTCAGACACAGGGGGCAGGCAGCCATGTCAGTCAGGCTTGGCTATGGTCCACCTCTGGACAGCTGCTGAGGTTACAGATGCAGGCACCTCACCTGAAATAGGGACTCATTACTGAACTGTAGAAATGACCGGTAGGACCGAAACCTTATTAATCCTTAACTTATGTAACTCAAATTGGCACATTGACGGTAATGCATGCCCGTCTGCATCTCAATTTAGTATTCATCCCGTAAGACTTTGTAAGCTGCCCCTGAAGAAATGGTGAGCACCAGCCATGTAAAAATACTTTCCATGGCACCACTAATTCCAGCGCCTGTCTGTCCCACTGTCTGTCAGGACGAAGGCTTTCCGCACCCTGCAGGAGGCTCTGAAGTGTAACTACGAACACTGGCAGATCTGGGAGAACTTTATTGCCGTTTGCACCGACGTGGGAGAGTTCGCAGAGGCCATCAAGGCCTACCATCGCCTTATGGACCTGAGGGACAAATTCAAGGATGTGCAGGTAACGATAGTGCCCACAGGCACTGATCTAGGATCAATTTACCATATGCTAAAATCACAACCTTAGCCATTTAGGGGAAAATGCTAAACTGACCTTAGGTTAGTGTCAAGGGGCAACTTCATCCTACTTGGTTTAGAACAGAACAGCTATTCCCAAGTTTACATGACTATTTCTAAAATGGTAACGTGCTGTGCCACAGTAACCCAGCTAACGTTCCACCCCCACTGGTTCCTGTCACAGATAAGTCCCATGTCCTAGCTTGTTCACATCTAGGAGCAGTACGTGTAAAGCAACCGAGGATTTGAATACGCCCGGCTCCATACGCCACCAGGAGCGTGCCTTTAATGGCACCATACGCCTCTCATCTGCTCGTTCCACGGCGCTGCCCCTCTAACAACCGGTCGTTAACAGCACCCACGTCTCCCGTAAGGAGCGAGAGGAGTCTGGGTAGGCTTTCTCAGCCGTGTGAGATTCAGGCTCCATATGTTCCAGGGCACAGAAGGGTCCACTCTACCCCCCTCTCGCCCTCTCTTAGCTCCATCACAGAGCCCAGCGCCTTCCAGAGGGTGACCCCTTGGGAATGAAGAATATATACAAGAGGTTGCAGTCTGTTTGAGAAGAGCCCTCTGCCACCGCCACCTGCTACCACCTCTTTAATACTGAAACCACTTCGGTCAGAGAGCTCGTCTAAAGGAGACCTGAACATTCTGGACCTCTGACAACACACCACTTGACCACCAGTCTTATCATTTTGCTGCGGCTCTTATCGCGATTTCTAATGGAATGTCGGGTGTCGATATTGCAATGGGATCCACAGACCTTTGAGGACCCTACTGACGTTCTCTGAAGATGTCCCTGCAATATATCCACGCCAGTAGTTATACCCTGCCAGCTAGGCTTATCAAGCACTTTCATTTGGTTTCATTTGAAAAAATCTACATGAAAAATCTGTGAATCATCGCTGGCTAATTGGAAACCCACCAACGCTTACTAAATAGAAAATTAACTGTCAACTTTGAATAAACGAGTCCAAACATAGCTACTGAGCAAAACGGCAATATACCGTTAAGTCCTCAGCCCCGGAATACATACGTTCTGTCTTCAGAGCAATTAACTTTAAAGAAGATGTTTCGGCACTGGATGTAGAAGCTCTAAATAACAGAGCTTTAGGTGTCTGGAGGTTGGGTGCTCCTGGGGATACGGACATAATCCCCAGCCCTCGCCTCGTCCCGCGCCACCACTGTAGCGCCACTTAACATGCACAGCCCTGGTTGGATCTGTTTCATTGCCTTTTCTAATTAGCTTGGCAAAGTCAGTGGGGGTTTGCTCAAAATGGGTTATTTTCCTTCCTTCCCTCGCTCTCTTTTTTTGCTCTTCTCTCGCTCAATGGATTCATTTTTAGCTTGGCAAGATGCTAGCGCCTCATCAATTAGGATTGGAGATGTAAACGCACAAGTTGGAAAGGTCGCAACCAGCCACCCGCTGCTGTAAAATATATGTCCCCGTAATTGGGATGTGGATTCACATTCTTTAACTCTGTTTCCCAACAGTCTTCCTTCTCTCTTTTTCTCCTTCTGCACTTTACTCTGTGTTGTGTGAGAAGGATTGGTCAGTTCCTTAGGCCCCATCTTATTTGGCCTTTGAGCATCAAATTAAAAGATGTTCCCATCGCGTTTGAGTCCTTAATGTGGTTGTCTGATATAACAGACTGTCACCACTCACGCAATGTCCGTAGTTTGGGGGCACTATTTTGGTTGCTGACATTGAAGTCCCCATCTGTTTCTTCTACCTACCCCCCCCCCTCCCCCCCCTCCCTCCTCTACCAAATATATCCTTGATGTAGAACTGTTAAAAGTACTTGTATTGGAAGAGTATTTGCTATTATTTGGCATGCCTGACTCGCGTCTTTGAATTGTATTTTGAATTGTGTGACAAGGCGACAATTAACGTCATACCTACTTCATCAAATCTATTCCTGTAAGTGCTTGTTTTGTCATCAACTTAGCTTCCTTTCCCCTCCACTTTTTTTCCATATTGTTTGCTTCCTGAGACTGTTTTTAGTTTATACAGTACTGCATGGCTGAGGGGGAGAGAGTACTGTACTCCTTATGGGCCAGGATGCATTCCTCTTCTATGGAATGTAGAGGAAGCAACTAGAGTGGAATTAGTGACTTATGAGGACCTCTGTCACATGCCCTCCATATTCTCCGTATCCAGTGGATCCTAGTGATGAATTGTGGGTTATGATGGACACACACACTCACACGTTCCTTTGAGACAGAAAATAATTATTTCCCCCCCCGTAAAAAAAGAAGAAAAGGTCTCCATTGAAAATGGCTCAAATCTCACTGTACTGTGCTCTCGTTACTCGGCATACATCACACCTTTTCTCCATTTTCCATCCTGCTCGCTCTCCTCTTCATTTCACACTATAACCGGATACAGCAGCAATCTGGGAGAGTGATCCGTTCAATTTCCCCTTTAACTTGAATCAAAAAGTCCCATTTAGGGATTTAATTTGTTACACATTTTCATCATCGACAGTCCGATCTGATGAATCCTGTCTGAGACCTTCTAGGCTGAAATTACCTTAAAACTCTGAGGTGCCCCAGTGGCAGAAGAGCGCTATCAATCAACATTAACACTCATTTACCCAGCACTTCCCCTCCCCTGATTTCCCACAGACTTCCTCCAGCTACTGTACCAGTATAACAGATAACTGATAGGTCAGACCAACCCCTTCTCAGAGCCAGTAGGCAGAGGGCCTCTGCTATTACCCACACAGCCCCCATCTCACATACACACTGACATTATTATTACCAAATGTTTTATCCGGTATGAACACAGAGTATCTCTCTTTGGACCACACACATACACCGACCGGCATCTTAACTGAGGGTCCGGAGAGGTGTGTGTGTGTGTAGCGAGATACTTGCTGCACCGGTATGGTGTGCAGAATGACATTTGTTCCAGCACCTGAGAACGTTGACATTTTCAACACAGAGGTGGGGGAGTGGTACACTTAAAGTGTGAAAACCAGGAGCACACTAAAGAGCATCTATAGACAAGTAGTTTGTTACCTGCAAATGGTGAGGAGGGGAACAAATTTAAATCAGAACTCCCGTGGAACTGCGCTTGGGGGACTGTAAAAAAGGGTGAGGTAGAAAGAGCGATATAGTGGAACAAGGAGAAGGGAGAGACGACGGCCAGTTGGGAGGATTCATCCTCGCCTGATACTGTAAGTAGACCACACACATTCTGGAACAGCCCTTATAGAAGTGCTCTCGTTTCAACAGATCTCATTTATGATCTTCTCTTACACAGAGAGTGCTACACAGAGAGAACATTCTTCAAATGAATTATCAAACCATTTTACTGGATTGTACTTTTAATGGCCTTTAGTCATTCAAGAACATTGCATGATTGCTAGGCGCTTGGCTATGCCAGTATTCAGTTGGAAAGCCATCTGAAAGGTTTAGCCCCAGGTGTAGATACAGAACAGTTGTCTGTGAAGCCTGGACATAAGGTGTTTGATTGTCTGGTTTGGACCAGATTTATTGTAAAGGGGGCCTTTCCTCTCCCTCATGCCTGTTGAAGTTCACACCACTTACGGCTTTCAGATCTGCTTCCTCACAGATTCTCTTCCTCCTCCACCGGCGGGGCACGCCACAGTCAACTGGAGACTAAACAATAATCTAGTCGAGCAGAGGCAGTGTGCCAGCCCGCCTGCAGCTGAACTTACAACCCATTAACTAAGAGCTGGGTCATTTGGTAACTCGGTGTCAAGACTCTCTGGGATGGAGTCTTTAAACAGCCTCTTTAGACATGCAATTTGGAAGTGATTTTCAAACACACAATCATCCTTCAAGAAATGCATTGGCTCTTCTGGTGATTCAGTCACTGTGAATGTGAAATCCCTCCCTGTAAGTGGTTGTATGGATATGTGCAGTAGGCTAGAGGTCTCATTCACCTTTGGCTACATTTTCACTGTGAACAATCAAAAGTGGGATAAAGTAAAAAGCTTGGCTCAGGGAACACCTGGGTTTCAAGCTGTTCACTAACAGGCTTTCTGCTAGTGCCACGACTTCAAAGGGAGCTGGCTTAGCTGACTTCTGGGAAACCAGGCCCCCCCACACTCACCCTGGCACGCGCATGGTAGACATACACACCAACTCAAAGACTAGCATGGGGAGACCCACACACTCGCACACAAGATGCGTGAGGAGATGCACACATCTTGCAGTTTACACCCTCAGACTACCCACACACACACACACCCCTCCAATCCAGGCCACACATACATACACACACACTCCCCACAGACTACACAAACCCAGGGGAGACATCTCCAACCTTTAGCTCACACCTTTCACCATTCACCGGTCTCTCTCTCCTTTCCCCTGCCTTTACTCGGCTTGCTCAGAGCGTTGGTATTCGGAGCGGTGCATGAGGGCTTCACAAATAACATTCCCCTGGACAGACAGGAACGCTGCTGCACTTCCTGGCTTTTAGTGGAGCACATGGACATCCCTTTTTGAGATTTGTCTCGTTGATATCATCCTCTACTGTCTCTCCCGCTTGTTGCTTATGGAACATGTGTTTTATATAGCGATGACTATGACACGCCCGTGTGTGACTGAGTGGTGTGTATTGCGTTGTAGCTTAATTATTTGTTTTCAGCGTGCTGATGATACTGTTTCATTATTCATATGGGAAAAGCATTTAATTAATGTAAACAAAGAGGGTGAGGTCATGTTTTGAAATCCAGCATTGCTCTGCTCTCTAGGCTATTTATTCAGGCGCTTGTAATTGTACCGTGATGATCGTGACTGTGCATACATTTCCATTTTTTTGTTACAATAGAAAACAAGTCCCATGAATTCCTGGCAGTTTTATTCCACTCTATATTCCACTCTCAATGCCAAGCATATTGAATTTGAGCGGGGGGGGGGGAAATGCCACACATTCAGTTGGGTGCGAGGTGAAATTGAAACCAAGCGCGAAAAGCGTCAGTGTGAAATAGCCTCCTGCTCAGACGGCAATCACCAAACTAGAAACGGAGGATGACACAGCCACGCAACATTGAGGCAACCCAACTGGTTTATGTTGAGAGAGGACATAATGCGGTGTGGCCAGGTTCACACACCAAACCAACCACCCGCTTTAAACGAGCAGTCGCTCCACTCTTTCCGACCCCCTCCCACTTCAAACCAGAGGAGCGGTCCGTTCACATTCTCCCTCTTCTGTGTTCCAGATTCTAGAGATCCTGGTGCGAGCAGTGGTGGAGGACATGACAGATAACCATGGCGACCAGGCGTCGTCTCTGCGGGCCAAGGTCCAGGAGCTCCTGGGTCGCGTCACGTCCCGCCACAGCACTGACGCTGAGATCTGGCGTCACTACGCCCTGCTCTACGGAGACGGCCACAGCACCAGGCCTGAGGACAACGAGAAAGTAAGGTCCTCTAACGTCCCCGTGACATTTGACTGTGCAAACTCCACACATGAAATATACTGTATGAGCTCGGAGGGGAGGTGAAAAAGTCATTATTGTAATGGACTTGGAGCCTGTTAATAAGCTATTTATAGGCTCATTGATAACTCATAGGCGGTGGTAACTAATGGTGAGCAAATTGCACGTGGCCACACAGTGATAGATGGCTCTGTGTATTCTTGTCATACGCAGTGGACTGTTGATTAAACTGTTCCTTAATCATGTCCTAAGCGTGACTTGTGAGTTATGATCCTTAGTCCTGGTATGTAATTTGTCTTTCCACTGCCTCCCAAAGGCCAGTCACGCCACAGCGATGATTTCTGTTCATTTTCTATTCATTAAAAGTGTTTACTTAGTGTGTTCATTATAACGCAAATGGATTGGTGTGGCCAACAGATTGGTAAGGGTTTATGGCTTCATGGGAAGTGAATATTTAATTCAAAATGGTATCCCACAACATTCTGTATGTTGGGGGGATAATTGTTTTTCATGGATTTTCTTGTGTGTGTGTGCGTATTTGTGTGTGTCAGGCTTTGCAGTTCCTGTCCAAGGCCCATCGCTGCGAGGTGCAGGTCAGCGGCTGGGAGAAAGACACTGGGACCTTCAAGGAGGTGATAAGGAGAGCCATAGATCTTGCCAACGGTGAGTGATGCACTCCCTGCCCCTACACGCACAGACCTTATCCCACATACCAACCACTGTGGCAGGTACAGTACTAGTCAAACGTTTGGACACACCTACTCTATCAAGGGTTTGTCTTTATTTTTACTATTTTCTACATTGTAGAATAATAGTGAAGACATTAAAACTATGAAATAACACATATCAAATCATGTAGTAAACAAATCAAAATATATTTTAATTTGAGATTCTTCAAAGTAGCCACCCTTTGCCTTGATGACAGCTTTGCACACTCTTGGCATTCTCTCCACTAGCTTTACCTGGAATGCTTGAAGGAGTTCCCATATATGCTGAGAATTTGTTGGCTGCTTTTCCTTCACTCTGCGGTCCAACTCATCCCAACCATCTCAATTGGGTTGAGGTCGGGTGATTGTGGAGGCCAGGTCATCTGATGCAGCACTCCATCACTCTCCTTCTTGGTCAAATAGCCCTTACACAGCCTGGAGGTGTGTTGGGTCATTGTCCTGTTGAAAGAAATTATAAATAGGTCTTACACAGCCTGGCGGTGTCCTTTAAGTAGTGGTTTATTTGCATCAATTCGACCACGAAGGCCTGATTCACACGTTCTCCTCTGAACAGTTGATGTTGATGTGTCTGTTACTTGAACTCTGTGAAGCATTTATTTGGGCTGCAATCTGAGGCTGGTAACTCTAATGAACTTATCCTCTGCAGCAGAGGTAACTCTGCATCTTCCTTTCATGTGGTGGTCCTCATGAGAAGCCAGTTTCATCGTAGCGCTTGATGGTTTTTCCGACTCCACTTGAAGAAAATGTCAAAGTTCTTGACATTTTCTGGATTGACTGACCTTCATGTCTTAAAGTAATGATGGACTGTCATTTCTCTTTGCTTATTTGAGCTGTTCTTGCCTTAATATGGACTTGGTCTTTTACCAAATAATGCTATCTTCTGTAGACCACCCCTACCTTGTCACAACACAACTGATTGGCTCAAACGCATTAAGAAGGAAAGAAATTCCACAAGGCACACCTGTTGATTGAAATGCATCCAGGTGGATACTTCGAAGAAACCTCAAATATAAAATATATTTTGATTTGTTGAACACTTCTTTGGTTACTACATAATTTGTGTTATTTCATAGTTTTGATGTCTTCACTATTATTCTACAATATAGAAAATTGTAAAAATAAAGAAAAACCCTGGAATGAGTAGGTGTGTTCAAACTTTTGACAGACACTGTAGATTAAAAAAATCTACCCGACACACCAGCCAAAGTATTCTTTGTGCCATAATTACACAACACACACAAAAAAAGATGAGCATGCTTAGTAATGTTTCTAAAACAATAAATGTCATTCTAGTGCAAAGTAATGTGCTCGATTGAATTTGATATTCTGTGACCACAATCCCGTGTAGCTCAGTTGGTAGAGAATGGCATTTGCAAATGCCAGGGTTGTGGGTTCGATTCCCATGGGGGACCGGTACGAAAAAAAGTATGAAAATGTATGCACTCGCTACTGTAAGTCGCTCTGGATGAGAGCGTCTGCTAAATGACTAAAACATTTATATAAAAAGGTCTTCAGAGACTGCCTCTTTAAGGTTACCTTGGTAACAGGGCCACTCTTATCTTCATGTACCTGTGAGAATCTCACTAGTAGTAGAAGCTGACCATGTCTCCAAAGACAAACTCTGAGATCTCTTTTTGCTAGCAGTGGAAGAAAACTCAAACATTGAAAAGCAACCTAGCTCGTGAACAAAACAATATAAATAGCCAAGAAACACGAGGACAAAGTCTCACTTAAGTAGACTTTAGAGTAAATTAGACCAATGCCTGAGCGCATTGCTTTTATAAACACATCTTTCAGCACATTACTCAGTGCTCACAGCCCCCTAGACAGGCAGTGTTGTTGCGCGAGGTGGGATATTTACAGCGTTAGGATTCCGATTTGCTTTGAGCATTACCTGATATGAAACAAAACGTCAGGAATACTTTGAAAACAGCTACTGCAGCATTTATTTTGCTATAAAATCACAACTTGCACTTGTGCCCATACTTGACTATTTTTATGAAATGCTCGCACTGTCGCGCCTTGAGTGAACCACCCGCAACGTGGCTGGTGAATTAGACATTCTTACCCGACAATGTCAAAATCTACCCGCATTTGGCAGGTGTTAATTTTAGGCCCTGTCTCACACACAAGTTCCTTCGACACACCCGAGCCACACGTGACCGCCGCTTATTGGCGGAGACACACGAACACTCCATCACGCTTAATGTCACGTCTCCTACAGGCCTTTGCGTCAGGCCGCGTGGGGAGGAGACATGATGGATTGCAGACACGAGAAGAGTAAAAAAGACAAACAAGCCGCTTACCCCACTGCCCTCTGCGAGACGCAATCCCGATCCAAACAATTGCTTTGCGTGTTAGTGCGGAGGGGGTTGGGGGATGGAGTGGAGATGGAGACAGCAGGCAAAGGAAGGAGAGTGTCCTATAGGAGAACTCCATTAAAGTTGTTAATCTCGAGAATCCCCAGGTTTTTCATTACAGCCGGATGCTGTGTTGAATTAAACATCAGAGGGAGTCGGGGCAACACGGTAGGAATAGCAATGTGGAAGGACGCAGCCCTGCCTTCCCCAACACATCTCTCGGGTTGATGATGTCGCTAGGGCTCATCTTCACTCAGGTCACACACCTTTTCTCTCGCATGCGCACACACACCTTACTACACCCCTTACATACACTTAATTCCTCACACACACTATTACACACACAGGCTGTGGTATGTATCCCAAAACACTCCCACGTGCTGCCCCTGTCCTTCAGCCCTTCAGAAAAGTCCCAGAGAGCTGTTGATCTTAATCATTTATTAGAGAGACAGGCTTAACTAATGGATCAGAACCCACCGAGCCCTTCTACCACAGCCTCACTAGCTCAACTCAACTTTGTAACCTCTATGATGGCCCTCGACACTGCGTCCACAGAGCTCGGAAGAGAGGGATGAGAAAAAAGTCGAGTGATGAGAACGAGGAGGGTAGAGCAGAACAGGTCCTCGTCCATAAATCACGGCGTTTTGACCTTTCCTGCTGTCGCGGCTGAAGGGGACCATACAGGGAAAAGGTGTAGCGCAGATAGAGAGGAGAAGAGACCGCCGCTTGTTTTCCCTTCCTCGTGCGAGAGAGAGATAAAAAGGTGTCGTGTAAACACCAAGACAAAAGACTCTGCGATGCAGGGGAAATATCCCATCAATATCATCACTGGTCTCAGGAACATAGCTTTGTTTGGGTATGTTTCTCAAAGCAGCACCGGATAACACCGGTTCTTCTGAGCTTTAGTCATCACTTTGTGGGGGGTCATGAATGGTGTTTGTGTGGATGGTGTTTCATCCTGTTGAATGCCGATTCACTGTGAAGCGTTCGAGGTCATTTTGATTATCTTGTCTCGGACAGTAATCACAGGAGTGATTAAACGGGCATTGGGGAAAAAGGTCTCGTCTTATTATTCATTTGCGAGCTGCCGGGCCACTCGCGGCGGGTTTGAGCGGTGAAGTGTCTTCAGCGTAATGAGATGAGGCCCACTGAAGTGTCACTGACTGCAGAAATCTCCCTGAGGGAGGTGGAGTGCCCATTAACCAGTCCCAGGAGAATTGACTCACACACACGTGCAGTATAACCCACAGTGGTGTGTCTATATGAGACCTGTTAGTCATGCATAGGTCCATGGTGCCGCAGTGTCTCACCAGCGCAGGTAGCTCCATGGACCCCGACCCAGAAACCCCTCATCTCTCCTGACCCTTCCATGATGGGTGGTTGTCTCCTTCCAGCAGTCACTCATTTTAATAGACATAAGGGTCTCTTAATCACAAATATGTATGTGCTAATAGGTATTTTCTGTCTCTATTTCTCACATTTCTGGGTTCACAGTGACCCTCAGCTGTAGTAAAAAGAAGAGTAACCCCCAGGAGGCATTGCAGATGTTGTCCTCCACTCGTCTCAGCCTGAGAAGCCTGGCCACCAAAGCCAAGGTACAGTACACTTGGTCTTCATGCCAGCACCCCAACACATCATACAGATGTATCGGACTGCTCACATCAAGTCATTACTGAGCTACTTCACCGACCTCACATTTCTTGCTATAACGTTTAACCAAACGACATAATTTAATTTCTTTACACTGATTTTCCTCAGCAACTGCACACAGATGTTGCTTCTGGGGAGATCCATGGCGACCTGAGTGATGCAGTCAAAGAGCTGGAGCAGCTTATCACGGAGCTGCAGGACCAGAGTGGCCAGCTGCGCAGCGAATCAGCATGAATGCCTCTCTATCGACACACCTCTAAGGACCTCTTACAGCAAACTTGTCCCAGAGCAGACATGGCTGCTAGGGACACTGTCAGGTGACCTGCACCCCCCACCTGGTCCTTACCAAGAGTACTTTACACGCTTTTACAGGGAAGAAGAGATGCGACTAACTGTAAAGGACTGCCAAAGGAATGACTCCAAACGTGATACACTCGTATGTACTAAGTGTAATTTGGTATAATTCCCCCTTGAGGCGTGTGCTGTTTGTGGTATAGAGCATGGTTAAGGAATGTTAGCTAAACCCCGCAGGTCATCAGACACCTTCTCTGCGGAATCTATAGAAATCAGGAAATGTATACATTCAGAAATTGTCCAAAGATGAAGCCTTATGATCATAGAACCACGCTTGCCTTGTTAGAATGTATTAGTCATACCCCCCCCCCCCCCTCAAAGCTGGACTCCCACAGGCGCAGTGAGAGCTCTGCAGATGAGAAATCTAAGATTGTGAAGCAGGACAAGAAAGTGTGGACGTTCATCACCAGGGAAGCAGTGGGCCATGAAAGTATCACCTCGCCTCATTCACACAGGACAGACACCATGGAGGCAGCCCCCGCACAGTACAGCTATCTCATCATCATGCCTCTGGCCCCGGGGGCTACAGACAGATCCTACCATCTTCTCCTCATGGATTTTCTCTCCCAAATAAAAATGACCTTGACATTGCCTTTGTTTTATCATACTTGTTGTTTTATTGCTATCGTAGAAATCTTTTTCTTTGCCTGTGCCTCTTTGTCATGGACTGTGTCTCTGCCTTGCATTGGAGGAAAGGCCCACAGTGTAGGTGACTTAGGGAGAAAATTACTTTTATACGAGTAGATATGGACATGTCATAGACTGAGTATACCAAATATAAGGAACACCTTCCTAATATTGAGTTGTACTTCCAACTTTTGCCCTCAGAACAGCCTCAGCCTCAATTTGTCTGGGCATGGACTCTACAAGGTGTTGAAAGCATTCCACATGGATGCTGGCCCTCTTGATACACACAAGACATTTTTTAGTGTGAAAAACCCAGCAGCGTTACAATTCTTGATACAAACCAGTGCGCCTGGCACCTACTACCATACATCGTTCCAATGCACTTCCATTTTTTTGTCTTACCCATTTACCCTCTGAATGGCACAAATACACAATCCATGTCTCAGTTGTTTCAAGGCTTAAAATTCCTTCTTTAACCTGTCTCCTCCCCTTCATCTACACTGATTTGAAATGGATTTATCAAGTGACGTCAATAAGGGATCATAGCTTTCACCTGGTCAGGCTATGTCATGGGAAGAGCAGGTGTACTTAATGTTTTGTATACTCCGTGTATGTCATAGCTGTAGGTCTCTTTCATGAAATTTGATTTGATGTTATTGACTCCCTGTCAAGATAAAGGTCGTATGTTATAAAAATGGCACATAATTTTTTTCAATCTGGTTGACAATTTATGGATTGGGAAGTGTGCATCACCCATAAGAATAATCTATCAATACATTCCATATATTCAACCGGTCTTGATTACACAATTTGTTTGCATATCAAACCACTCCATCATAACCAGGTTTCTGTCCCAAAATGTCAGTCATTTAATACAAATGTGAAATAATGGTCATTACGAGTGTTGTCATTATTTACTATCATATATTCAGCAGACACAGGTAGAATACAGTCATATCTGCCGGCTAATTGTAATATAACTCTCCCAAATGGTCAAACATAACACTGATTTGCTGCCATGACGTCATACATTTGGAGAGGCCTCCCTCTGAAGCAGGGAAACAGATGATGCTTGTTCAGCCACCTGTTTCTTCTCAACATTCCTGCTGTTTCTTAGTGACAACAACCTCATAAAGTACCAACTGCAGCTGAAATACGATGGTAAGGTCATTGCCTACGAGCAACACCAAAATGACATCACATTTCATGATATTCATTGTGGTATGAATGAATAAGGAGTCATAAGGATGGACAGTTTTTGGTCAGGACGTCCATGTGCAAGGACTCTATTACAAAATAAGATTTATCAGAACCTTTATCAGAAGAGTAACATTCTGTATAGAAATGTGACCTGAAAGCTCACTGACAAAGATTTTACGTACAACTTGTGCATTGTCTATTTTGATACCTTCCCACAGACTTGCTATGACTTAAATGTTTTCCAGAAGCAATTTGAGACTTCATTTCAGACTCTGTGTTTGCTGGGCACATGTACAGTTATGGCACATGAGACTTACCTAGATTTAATCAGTGACTGGAGGATTGCATTTCTGCCCAGCTACACTACATGACCAAAAGTATGTGGACACCTGCTCGTCGAACATCTCATTCCAAAATCATGGGCATTAATATGGAGTTGGTCCTTCTGCTGCTATAATAGCCTCCACTCTTCTGGGAAGGCTTTCCACTAGATGTTGGAACATTGCTGCGGGAAATTGCTTCCATTCAGCCACAAGAATTAGTGAGGTCGAGCGCTGATTTTGGGCAATTAGGCCTGGCTCGCAGTCGGCGTTCCATTCATCCTGAAGGTGTTCGATGGGATTGAGGTCAGGGCTCAAGTTCTTCTACACCGATCTCGACAAACGATTTCTGTTTGGACCTCGCTTTGTGCACAGGGGCATTGTCATGCTGAAACAGGAAAGGGCCTTCCCCAAACTGTTGCCACAAAGTAGGATGCACAGAATTGTCTAGAATGTCATTGTATGCTGTAGCATTAAGATTTCACTTCACTGGAGCTAAGGGGCCTAGCCCAAACCATGAAAAACAGCCCCAGACCATTCCTCCTCCACCAAGCTTTAAAGTTGGCACTATGCAATCGGGCAGGTAGCGTTCTCGTATCCGCCAAACCCAGATTAGTCCGTCAGACCTCCAGATGGTGAAGCGTGATTCAGCACTCCAGAGAACGAGTTTCCACTGTTCAAGAGTCCAATGGCGCCAAGCTTTACACCACTCCAGCCAAAGCTTGGCATTGCGCATGGTGAACTTAGGCTTGTGTGCGGCTGCTCGGCCATGGAAACCCAAAACGGAGTTTGTATGGCTGATTGCTCATTGTTATGCACCTGTCAGAAACGGGTGTGGCTGAAAATAGCCGAATCCACTCATTTGAAAGGGGTGTCAACTTACTTTTGTGTATTTGTAGTGTTGTTCATGTTGCATCATTGGTGATGATGTGCTTCACCCTGTCTTTCTCCACAGATCTGTCTCCTTCTCCAAGGATGCTTCTCCACAGACACTGGGTTCTGGTTACCATTACCTCGTGTCAAATTCAGAGCAACATTTCTCAAACCCCTCCTTTCCGCTCCCTCATATTCTGGAGGGCTTTCTTTTTTTCATCTATTTATGACACCACTGTATCCAGTATCCCCCACAAGAGGTTGGTATCAACTTAACTGAGGAGGACGGGCTCGTGGTAATGACTGGAGCGGAATAAGTTGAATGGTATTTGATGTTTGATGCCATTCTATTTGCTCCATTACGGCCATTATTATGAGCCGTCCTCCCCACAGCAGCCTCCTGCGGTATCCACCCACTTCATATCTCAATGGGGGACACAGGTTTTAAGACAGTTAGATAGATATCCCTCACTCAAGAGAACCAACGTCATAAGACTTCGTGGTACTGTGTATGTTTTCCAAAGCGCACACAATGACTCAGTGGGGCTCATTTTCATCTGGGTGTAGGCCCTTAAAACCACTCTGTGTGCTCCACAGTGCGTGTCTTCAATGAACTCACTCCAGTACTGGAATATCCCCTGCAATCTTCAATGAAATAATGAGGAAATGCTGAAGAATTTACACAGGGTTTGCTGGTAACCCTGCTGTGTAAGAGGACAGCAACGAGGGATGACCGTGGGAGATTAGAAGCCACCAGGAATGGCCCCAGCTCAACTGTTGACAAGTAACTCATGTGGGTTGTTGGATGAATAATGGTGCACACATGGCTTTAGAAATATTTGGCTATAGTTTATGACGCATGGTAGTTCCTTTATGATTTATGCAGGACTTTATGGGGCTGAAGTAACAATAAGATGGAGGACTATGACAGCATATAGCCTACATACATATGCATGGTATTTATAAATATGAATTAAGAACTGCTACATGAATTAGTTGTACACGTTACATTTGGCTTATTGGGTGTGTTTTATAAATGGTCATTATTCTAAGCGTGTTGCTATACTCTTATCACTCATTAACTTGCTGCACAACAAGGTTTATCCCTGCTGTCACTTTGGTGAGCGCGCGCTCTTGCCGACAGCAAGTAGAAAGTACATGCGTCTTGAGGAATGGATTTCCTTTAGATCTTTGTGGACTAGGACTCTTTTACAGTCTATGCTTGGAGCCCTACGCACTCCAAACTTCTTTTTTTTTTTAGGGTTCAGCCCCACAAGTGTGTTCCAATAAGCGTCCCACTCCTGACGTCATGTCTGCTGGAGATTGGCTGTTCACTTCTGACACGAACTCCTTTACACAGTGAAACTTTTTAAAGAGTTTTCAATCTCATCTGCAGGGTAAAGTATTGCACAGACATAGCCATAGCAGCCGTAACATCTGCTGTCCAGCTCCCCCCTACCCTGCACAGGGATAAAGGAGTGTTTCATTCTGTTTTAGATCCATGATCACGTTTTTACATTTATTATTTACTATTTTATTTTTCACTTTTTAAAGTTCAGCCTACGTTTTTAGTCATCGTTTTTAAATTCGGGTTGCAAGGCGAAGCATAGACGAATATGTTCAGGGATATAGAACTGTTTTACTTGCGTTAAAGTCAGAGGAGTTTTTATTTTCCACATTCAGACTTCGCAGAAGAAACATCCGACCTTCAAGGAATTTGTTCTAAAGTTTTCAGAAAGTTTTCAGAAAGTATTCTGTCTTTGCGCGGATACTGACTGGATATGGCTTGGATCAGATGGGACCTCTTGTTTTCTCTAGGTTTATTCATGTCACCAGCGTTTGTGTCCACGGATCAGAGTGGCTTTAGGAGATACTACGTGTTGCAGCCAGGTCCGAGCGGGACGGACAGGGTACATGTGAGTTCCATTTCTTCGCGCTCCAGTGCCACGGGACAGCCCCATGCCTACAACGTGGAGCTCACGGCCAGTTACGGTAGCCAGGTCCGAACCCGTAGGATGGGTAACCAAGCGAACCCGATCCCGCTTCGCCAGGATACACAGTTTACTCAGCACCAGCAAGTCATTCGGCAGACCAGCCACAACGTTCACCAAAGTCACCAAATGAAAATTTCAGGGTAAGTTAACCAGTGGGTGTCTGAAAATAGTTCCTGTTACAGAAGAGTTCATCTGTCTGTCTATAGGCTACTTATCCTCTTGGATATCAAGATGGTCTGGTATACAAATGTATTACCTGTGTTGGGTCAACTTACTACTGTACTGTAGTCATGCGCCTGGTAAAGGAACTCGCTTTTAGTCTGGCCAATGTATTCACTGTAATAATTAACATGAACATACAGTATGATGGTTGTTATATAGTCTGCGAGACCATCTTAAATGATACAGTGCACTTGTTTCTGGTAGCTTTTTGATATTTCTGACAAATTTCTGACAAATCAAAACACAATACTGTAGGCTACTTGTTTGGGACATGTAACCTAATTCATTTCAAGTTCAATGTTTTTTTTTTTACCACTCAAGTTTATACGAAATAAGGAAATGTATTAACATCCACACAAAAGAGAAAGAAAGAAAAAGAGCTAATTTAAAGTACTGTTCTAAAATAATAAAGTATTCTCAAAGGAAAGTAGTCAAGCGAAATGGCCCAGATCCTGTTGTATTCAGGAGCAAGACCAGAATTTGCAGGGCCCCATGTCGCAGCACTCTCAGATGTATGATTAGTGGGGACATTCCCACAGTCTCAGCACCAGGCTAGGGACTCCCAGCTTCACCTCCAATAAAAGGAAACCCCTAAAACCAGATCTGGCCCAGTTTTACTGGTTCATCTCAGCCTGGGCGGCACAGGTGGGTCACTAGGCCCACCAGCAAGTGAGTTTTAGGCAAAATGAGTTTGTCGTGTGTGTGTGTGTGACAATGCTCGATCTCTGTCTCTGGGTGTTGTTGCAGGGTGAATGTCTGTGGAGGGCAGTGCTGTCACGGATGGAGTAAGGCCTCTGGATCGCAGCGGTGCACCAAGCGTGAGTATCCACTACCACAGCCGAGCTGCTGCCGCAGGCGGGCCAAAAAGCTGCAGTGGTTCAAAATGTTCTTCCAAATTCTTGATGACAGTCTTGGATTCACTGTATATTGTACATGGCACCTCATAACTTCTTCCTTTGGAAAATGTACACAATTGTCTTTAATCACGGTGTTCATCAGGCAGATCTGTGCCAGAATACCTGCATCATACTGAATATATATATATATATATATATAATCCATCCAGTATACCTACGTCCCCACTCTACTTGGAAACTCACCCAAGCATGCATACATACATACATATGTTTTGAAGGTGCCTTTAGATGATTAGCAGTGACAGAACTTTCTATGCTACTCTTTATAAATAACTGGCATTGCTGACAGTGACTCTGCCCAACTGGGAACAATGACAGGACTGTCAGTGTGTTAGGGCCCGTGTTGCAGAGTCATGAGAACACTGTTATTGCATAGGAGTAGGCGCACGGCCTGAAAGAGAAAAAGGTTTGGAGTGTTTTATACCTCTTGGCTCGGCCCCATCATCTGGATCTCTTTCCTATTCGACCGTGAGGCTTTGCCAGCTGGTTATATAAGAGACAGACGGTCTCTCCGCGCCGAGTCTGGTGGACCTCCTGGGGAAACCAGGGCTTACGTTTTAGTCTAGGACCCCTGATTCATATGTTTTATAGGCCCAGCGTGCCTGCACTACTCTGGTCTGCTCCCACTTAAGACTGCGCTCCACTTAGTAGACTGGCATGGTCTCCTTGGCATGGTCTGAGGCAGCAGAGGTTGGGTGGGGGAGTGGGTGCAGGCATGCAATCCACAGTGGGGGAATGCTACTGTTTACATGGGAACGGGAAACGCTGCGCAAGGTTTCTGGAAGAGAACCAATAGTGGACATTCCTACAGTACCCATGGCTTTAATTGGTCCTTTTGATGTCAGGATCAGAGTCCAGTATGCCCGACTGTAGCTAGATGCTGGAATCGGGGTGGACAGGATGGAGTCAGATGAAATGTTACAGGGAGTTTCAACGACTTTTTTTTTTTTTTTACAAATCTACGAAGATCTTTGTGCCACTAGATTTCTTTTACTGTACAGTTGCTCTTTCTGGGAAAATGGCTTTTTGTTCTTATTTTCTCAGCTTATCCTCAGGTCATCTGGTGTTCACCGCTCAGTTCTATGATTTTTCACTGGCCGTGATATTAATATTTACAGTAGTAGAGCACCAGGGAAGCACTGTGAGGAGAGGTTCCATTCATCTATAGCAATGAATTGCTTTAGACAACCCTAATAAATATGATGAATAATGCAACTATGATTGATCAATTAGTGTAACCGACCAATGCATATGCTTGGCTTTTCTTCCTTATTTTCATTGTGCTTGTTTTTTCCGACATGGAACAATATTATAATAACTCACTCCTAGGCTATAGTCAGTCATATCTTTTATGGATCGCTCTCTATAGCTTTTGCTCAATTAGTTTTTCCAGGATCAGCTCTTTTTTCTTTTCTCTACCTACCTTGTCACTGAAGGTAGACTAGGTTGTAAATCCACCCCCTAAATGTTTAATGGGGTTTGATTTCCAGGACGCCCCCCCCCCCCCCCACCCACTACCCTCGTCGACAATGCTAACAAAAGGGTTCCTTAATAGATATTAATTCTGTTTTTTCTGGCAACGCCTTACACGTGGCCTGCTAGCATGCTGCATAAAGTGCTCTTTCAGGTTGTCAGTCACGCCAGCAACCTCCCACCAAGGCAAGCCCAGCTTTTCATTTTGCGAGGTAGCTAGTAGAAGCTGTGAAAATCTTACCATTCATTACCACTAGGATATTTAATCCATGATATTTTCCATGCCAAGCCACCCACAGTACATACTTGAGAATGTATGTGCATTTAAGAGTGAGTGTAGCTCATTTTAAAACGTTCCTTAAACAGTGACACAGAGAGCTGAAAACCTGGCCTACCTAGCAAATGGACCACGCATGTTTAATCAGGAAGCTGTTATTGCAATTCTTTATTACATGACATCAGGCTGTAACCATGCCACTAATGTTGATTAATATGTGATACATGTTTTGCACCTTAGATGAGATTGTTTGTTTATTTATTTGTTTGCCTTAATGGCATCCAGACAGTTTCAAGCATGTGATGCAGATGCTACAAACACCTCTCTGTCCTCTTAATGGACTGTAATCTAATAGAGATGATGAGCAAACATCCCAAGGATTTATTCAGTCTATTCCTGACGCAGAGAAGGTAGTCTTAACGACATGTGGTTATTGAATTGCAGAGCGGAATAGCACTCTGTTTTTTTGCCTGCTAGATTCAAGACTGTCCGCAACAGAAAATAGATTGTGGTATTAATAGGCCTTTGATATAATAACAAATGCCACTTAACATTCACTTTTATACATAGTGACTGACAGTACAGTGAGTGCGTTCATATGTGATCCCTGTGGGTATTCAATACACGACCTTGGCGTTGCCAGCTCTTACCAACTCTGAGCTGTGTATTAACACTCGGGAGCAGTAATTTCCTGTACCTATTCTACCTACACTAACTGCAGTGTTCCTCTTTAATATTACAGCTGTCCGCAACAGCACACAATATGCCCTCATAACCATATTGCCGCAATTCAAGAGAATAAAAAGACAGGTGTAGAAATGAAAGATAAAGACATTTTTTTTGTCTGAGAGAGACCCGCGTTAGATGGTCTTCCAGATCCCTTTGGGGTTCAGGCAGCAGCATCTCCATCCGGCTCGATCCCTCCGCTCCCACTGGAGTCTGGCGGCGCTATGTACAATGTGGAGCCGCATGGTAATCGAACGCTTTGAAAAGCTGCCCACCCCATTTCTCCCTTAACTGAGTGCAACCCAAAAGTAAGCAGACCGGGCCAGACAAAACAGAACATGAAAATATTTCACTTCTGCGTAGCTGCACGGCACAGCTGAAGAGCAGTCTTCATTTTTCATGAAGGATCCCTCAAGAAGAGGTTACTTGAAACTCCCCCAAAGTTAAGAGAATGTGACAGGCTCGACCATTTTATATATTTAAAGGCCCAATGCAGCTGTTTTTATGTCAATTGAGTACTTTACTAACAGATTTCCGTAAAAATGGGCAAAAGTAGCTTTTTAGCAACACATTTTTTTCCTCAAGCAATAATTTTGCTAGGAGTGGTCTGAGTGGGGAGGGGGAAACTGAAAACTGTTATTAGCAGAGAGGTTTGGAACACTTTTTGTTATCGGTCTATTAACCAATTTACCGCATGGTGATGTCACCATCGAAATCCAAAACTCCCGCCCATGCAACCTGTTGATTAGAAGTTCCTGTGCAGATTGTATTTTCAACCAGCAACTATCAGGAAATAAACCAGAAAATGCACACTTTTACAGTGTTAATTGAATCCGTTGTTGTACAATATGATGAAAACCAAAAAATATATATATTTTACTGATCTGGGCCTTTAAGCTCTCTCATGCTTTGCCTTGCATGTCCCTAAAAGACAGGACAGGATGTTGAAAGTAAATGATGGAGCCAGATATTGTAGTGATGTGGATGGGATGGACTCACAAAGGTGTTTTTGTGCTCTTGCTCCTCATCCTTAGTTGAGGGTAATTTAAAGATGCTGTAGCGCTCACAGGGCTAGTCCAACCTATAGGACAAATAGAACTATGGCCAGTTGGAAGAGGCAGAGAAACTCTTTTGAAAATGAACAAGGAAAAAGCTAAAGACTTTACTGTAAACTGAATATTTAAAACGCTCTTGTAATCCAGGTAATCCCACCATTATATCTGATATTTGATGTTCTCAGAGCAACTTGATGGAATATACTCTCCATCTGAATACTGCTACTTTGTGTCTTTGTCTCTGTTGCGTTACCAGGACTCCCCTTTGCAGACCTCATATCCAGGCTTTATTTTCCTGATTACTTGACGTTTCCTTTGTGGATTTCTTTGGTTACTCAGGGCCGTCAGGTCTGTGTTTAGTCTCTGGGTCTCCTCTCTACGCATGCATACCATACATTTCTCTGCGATCGCAGCCTCCTGCCAACACCAGGCGAGCACGACTAGGACGTTTCTTTTGCCAAGCCAGAGAGCTAGAGGGAGGGAATTAAAAAGAGGGGGGGAGGGGGAAGAAGAGCATAATAAATCAGTGAAATCAGTCCATTCTTAGACAATGGAAATGTGTGACGAGAGAGATGGAGGAACTAGAGCGGTGTTCACCTCAACCCAGCACCTGGTGATTTATGATTGGTCTGCTGATTGAGGGGAGCGTCTGTGGCTGCTGTCGTTGTACAGTGCCTATCCAGACGCCCTGGATCTGGAGCAGCAGTTAAGTGGGGTGAGGACCAGGTATGGGCACAGTACCATGGCAACTAGGAATGTCTTAATGGACTTGGCTCTTCAATGTCAGACACTTGGCTGGAAGTATACAACGCTGCTGCTTATTCAATGGACAGCAACAGAATTAAATGTGGTCTTGTGTTAACTCCAGCGATAAACAATGATTAGCTATAATTGATAGAAATGGCTTGAGTCAGCAATGTAGGCTCTCTGTCTCTGTCCTACGTATTGTACAGGAGGTGGGCAGACAGACACCGTTTATATTGAGTAGAAGCATGAGTGAGGAAGAAGACATCAGGCAAAAAGTAATATTTTCTTTCTTGTCCAACACAGTATTCACACAACTGCAACACTATTTCAGACCCAATTTAACTGTGTGTGTGCGAGGAAAGAATCAAGTAATATAAACCTTAGGTCATCCGCTGCCTTGGGAATCAGTGAGGCTTTTGGGATTGGTGTGGACAGGCTGTAGGATGGCTGGTTATTCAGCTAATGGTACATCCCCTGACACCTGCACTAGAACATTATTTCCTGAGAGAGGGAGTATTCCCCACCCCCAAACACAGACACATAAATTTTTGTATTCCGTGACAGACCTTTGCAGACTCCAGCAACGCTCCCTATGAGTCAGCCGAGTTGTAGTTTCATCAAAGTGTAATGTCACTTTGAATGATTTTTTTCCCCCTCCCCAGCTAACACTTAAATCGGCATCACTTATACCGTGCCCTTGTCACAGAACAGCGTTCTGGGTAGCCCTACCTCTGCCTGAGAGGAACTATTCACAAACAGATGGCAGCCTCACTCAGGTCCCGCAAAGGTGCATAGGCGAAAAAAGAAAACAATTTACCTTACTCGGAAAATAAATTAAAAAAAGGCGCCCCAGAATGGAAAATTATAGTGTGGGCTATGTAGAAACCAAAACGTAACTCAGCAGGAGTGATCTGTGATGTAATCGTCCCCTGATGCTTGTTGCACAGCATGCGTTCGTTAGGTCTCGTGTCTGAATAGCTCAGTGGGGTGGAGAAAGCGTTGAGCCGGTGGTGAACCAGTTGTAGGTGCCCATCGAGAGAGAGGGATTTTTTTTTTTTCAAGCCCTTGGGTGGTGCATGACTTGCCGTTTGCTCTCACTCTCATTGATCACTTTCACAAATCAAAAGGAGCTAATGAGGAGTGTGGTGTAGGAACACCCCCCTCAGGGACCCTGTGGGGCTGGGGAGAGAGAGACCTCTCACTTAGCCTTTTCCTCTCACACTTCACACACGTGTAGCCCACTGGAATTTTGGCTCAGCTGAAAGTGTGTGTGTGTGTGTGTGTGTGTGTGTGTGTGTGTGTGTGTGTGTGTGTGTGTGTGTGTGTGTGTGTGTGTGTGTGCGTGCATGCGGTTGAAAAATGCTTTGTAATTCAAAAATGTCCGCCCCAGTCTGGTGCCTTTTAGAGAGAAGAGCCCAATGTAATTACAGGTGACCTGCAGGTATCCTGTATCTAATTCAAAGAAAACCCCAAATACATACATACATACATACATACATACATACACACACACAGTCCCTCTCTCTGATGCCCCAACACACCGCACATGATGTCATTGCACCAGGGACTCCAGTCATTGATTGCAAGGCCTCTGCTTGAGTAAAGCACCACCAAACTCTCAGCTTTGGGATGGGTGGGGATATATTCCCTGTGTGGGGAACCATGGAGTTGCTATTTACATTGGCTGCTAATAATGACAGAGAGAAAGGCATGGGAACACTTTTCTCTCACTATGATTGTTAGGCATTTAGATTCTGTCTGTTTTTTTTAATCCTGTCCCTTTTTTATGCAGGACAGAAAGCTTATTGTGCATGCTCAGTACTGTATTTGTTAACCAGGAAGAAAGAAAAACATGTTTGGTAATGCATTAATTCATGATACTTTTTTCCTAATTTGTACATTACTTCTGGTTTGAGTAATGACTCTATGGCACCTAAATGAATCCTTCTGAGTTTCCTCAATAAATGTCTGAGAATACACTGAGTGTACAAAACATTAGCTTTTTCCATGACATAGACTGACCAGGTGAAAGCTATGATCCCTTATTGACGTCACTTTATCAGTGTAGATGAAGGGGAGGAGACGGGTTAGATAAGGATTGTTAAGCCTTGAGACATGGATTGTGTATGTGTGCCATTCAGAGGGTGAATGGGCAAGACAAAAGATTGAAGTGCCTTTGAGTGGGGTATGGTAGTAGGTGCCAGGCGCACCGGTTTGAGTGTGTAAAGAACTGCAACGCTGCTGAGGTTTTCACGTTCAACAGTTTCCTGTGTGTATCAAGAATGGTCCACCACCCAAAGGACATCCAGCCAACTTGACACAACTGTGGGACGCATTGGAGTCAACATGGGCCAGCATCCCTGTGGAACGCTTTCGACACTGTGTATGGTCCATGCCCTGACGGATTGAGACTGTTCTGAGGGCATACGGGGGTGCAAGTCAATATTAGGAAGGTGTTCCTAATGTTTTTTACACTCAGTGTAGCTACCAAAGTGCTCCCTGAGACAACGTCATAGAGGTGGCATTTAACATGGGATATGTCTGCTTCTGGAGTGTGCGCCCGTGTGAAAATGTACACATTGCCGTCTTAATCTCTCTGTCTTTCTCTTTTCCCCCCTATGTTTTGTGCTGCAGCCAACTGCCTGCCCCAGTGCCAGAATGGAGGAATGTGTCTGAGGCCCCAGCTCTGTGTCTGCAAGCTAGGCTTCAATGGCAAGGCATGTGAACAGAAGACCAAGCCCACCTCCTCCATCCCAGCGCAGCCAGGGAACGGCCACACCAATGGACACACCAATGGCCGTAGCATAGTGCCCCGGAGGCCCATTCCCCAGCAGGTGCCCATCCCCCAGCAGGGTTATGCCCCAGTCCCTGTCAGCAACATGGCTCAGATGACCCTGACCGTCAAACAGTCCCCCCACCTTGTCCGGCCCCAGCAGTGAGTATTCTCTCTTCAGCTGCAGCATGTGGTTGACAACCCCCACTGGTGTCCATTTATTGTATATATGAGAATGCTTGAAAT
Organism: Salmo trutta; assembly: GCF_901001165.1. NCBI lineage: Eukaryota > Metazoa > Chordata > Actinopteri > Salmoniformes > Salmonidae > Salmo > Salmo trutta. The sequence continues at coordinate 20,247,200 of NC_042961.1, read as the reverse complement.
GGTTTGGTTAAGCCATCACTCTCTTCCAATCTGTTTTTGTTTCACGCTCCTCACAGTTTATTAGTAGTGGAGTCGAAGTGGTGCATACTGTCAAACAAAGCTTGAGTTGGTCGGAGGGCTCATCTGTAAATAATCGTACAGGCACTCTGCTGGTGCCCCCACACGGTGTCAGAGAGGACAGCGAGGCCTCAGCCCATTCTCCATAGCGATTGGGGTCATGTGAAAACAACTTCTTCTCTGTGAGAGTTTTCACAGCGCTCTTAAGACTGCACTTCCTCCTACTGGTTTGATTGCGTTATTGTTGTTTATCATCTAAATATAGTTTGATTATCACCATCCATTAGTGTGATGGGTTGAATCACTTAGAGCATTTTTAATGTACTGTATTTGAAACGGTGCTGCTGTCGGTTTGTTTTGCCTGTCACTACAGTAGACTGTTGGAAAATGTGCAATCACATTGGACGTGGCGCAAGGCCCTCGTCTTGTCAAGAGTAATCAGAATGAATGCAGACTTTGAGTAAATCTCTGTTTTCACTTGAATGTGGGGCAATGTGTTGATAGAAATGTCCAGAATTTCCTCACATCGGGTCCAAGAAATGTTGGCAGGGGTTGTTTACTTCTGATATTGATGAATGATATTTCAAATGTTAATGAATCCATTTTATGTGCTGTGTTCTACGTGCGTTCGCTGTAAAACGTCTGAGGTTTTATGCGTTTCTCAGGCGGTGTAATTGCTCCCAGATCTGTGTGCTCAAAAGCTGCTCTCAATTTCCACTGGGGCTTATTTCTCACAGAGAGCTATTCCCCCATCATTCATTAGAGAGAAGGAACATGTCATCTGATATGTCGAAGAAAAAAATAATCTCAAGGTCAATCATTCATAATCAGATCAGTTAGCTATGCAGGGAAAGAGTAATAAAGGCTTAATTTTATACTATTAAAAAATGTATTTCTACTAAATGTGTCAAATTGCGGTGCAGTTTCAAGAGATTTCAGATAATGCTCTGTATTTTTCTTTAAACCGAGAGAGAGTGTCCTGTGTGATAAATGGACGACTGGACCAATGGCTGGTTTCAGTGAAGCCTCTGACCCTGTCTACAGATGACACATGCCTTCTGATCCCATCAAAGAGAGGGTCGTCTGGGCAGTGGAATGGGGCTCCTTTACTGATGGGATTTCATTGGTCAGATTCCCACAGTGATGTAACTTAATGGATTAACCTGTTAGCATCACTCTAGTTTATTTAACCCCTATGCTATGGTTATTATAGGATCTTTGTACCAATGTTTTGTTTGTGTCTGGCGTGTTTGTTTTGTTTGTGTCTGGATTGCAAGAGATATCAATGGCGCTTAGGGTGTGTAGTATCATGCGGTTGTTGGTTCAGTCATTTAGGCTAAGTGTAAGAACCTGCTGTGCTGTGAAGCGTCTTGCCCCATCATTTATCAAAGTGGGGTTGAAGAGGTCTGGACTGGGCTCTGGCAGTACTGGAGTTGTTGGTTTACAGGGAGAAGATGAGATTTAGAGCTCAGAAAATTGTGTGTGTGTATATATGCGTGGTGTGCATGCTTGTGTGTTGCCAGCGGCTGCGGGAGTAGAGAATCTGGTCCATTCCAGACAGGAGAACTTTGAGGAACACTACTGGTCATGCCTGAGGGGCCAAGATCTTCCGTGCAGTCAGAGGGAAATTACATGCCGTTTTTACTTCATTCACTCAGGGGAAGTAAAAAGACTAACGAGAAGAGTGAAGCAAAGGTGGGCAGCACAGGTGGCTCTATAGCCTCCTTTATTCCTAAAGCCGCTGGTTTTAATAAGTAAACGTGACACCTGTCCTGCTGTATGCTATTCATGCCCACATTACAGTAGAGCAGGAAGGTTTAAGGATATTTATTCGCTGATATTCATAATGTAAACTGTGATGGCAATTAGGCTCTACATGTATATCTCTGCTACTCCAATGGGACCTCTATGGTCAACACTGTTATTCAGTGGTACTGTATGGTGTGCCCATGGAGTAGGCCAGGCTATGCTCTATTTGAACTCCTGCCCCTGTGGTTCTCAGTTACCTGACCCTTTGACAGGCCTCGGAAAACATGTCAAGTGCTGGATACTCTGAGAATGACATGCCCCGATGTTGGAGTGGGTCAAGTAATGACTCTCTCCCCCCCCCCCCTTCAGAGAAAACCCCTGCAGAGCCATGTGTCTTCCGCCCACATCAGTTTTAAGTAACATTCCCCATTTCAAACATGAATCATATCTGCCATTATTAATCATTTCCTACTGGTCATACACTAACCCTTACACAAATTCCCCCCCTGTTACTCAGAGGCAAAGCTTGTATTGATCTGTTGGTGGGGTTGGGGTTGGGGCTGGGGTTGGGGTTGGGGCTGGGTGGATGAGGAATGAATGACCTGTGGGGAGAGTGACTGATTCAGAGGGAGAGGTTTGGACAGATGACGCGCTCTTCCTCCTTCCTCTCACTCTCTTGCAGTGTGAGCCACAGACTTGCTGTGAGTGTGTTGATGTTTCCAGGTCCTTTTTTACGATGTATGTGTAACGCAGGAATTTCTTTGTGGTGCCAATATGTTCCTAGTTACACCCAGGAAGTTGGCTATTTCTCCTCTCCCTGGTTTTTCATTGTAAGAATGGAAAAATGGAAACGGTGTCCAAGCAGCAGTTGAGTAGAATCCCACTGGAACCAAATGAATCAAATGGGGTGAGCTCCAGATTCCAAGTGTGCAAGGTGCTGGGTCTTGTTATTGAGTCAATCAAGGAATCAGAGAATCAACTAACCGCAACAGAGCACTGACATATGTGGATATCCTCCTCTGTCTCTCTCTCCTTCGCCCTCTCTCTCTCTCCTTCGCCCTCTCTCTTTCCTTCGCTCTCTCATCTGACACAGTCGTGCTGATAGACTATGAGCGAGCTCTGTTGAAGTTCACCGGGTTCATTACGGTAGAGCGGAGTGTGCCGGTTCTCGTGGGGAGGACTTGGAATGGTAGCAGGGGCCGGTGGTGGAGTGTGTGAGTGTGGCCAGAGAATTTGAGTGCTGAAGGCCGAGACTGCACAGGTTCACCCCCTGTCAATGATCTGTTTATATAGAAATAAGCAAGATCTTCACTCTGATATTTCAGACTACCAGGCTCTTGTAACCATTCCTTGGATACAGTGAAAAGAAATCGTTTTTTTTTCCTTCTATTTAATTACACAGCCGTTGCCAGCACACCCAGTCTTGCCAGATATTTTGTTGAGACTGGAATAAGATCTTATGTTTATAACTTCTCCCTTTCCCTCTCTTCGTCTACCCTGACTTTTCAGCTCTTTCTTGCTGGCATATTTAAAGCTTAGCTGCAGTAGACACCATTGTATTTATTTGACAGAGTAACAACATTTCATGCATGCCATCAGATGGTAGAAATCCTTTAAATCTCATTGGATGGTTCTGATTGGATGGTTCCTTGCTACAAATTGTAAAGCCCCCTTACCCAAATAACCCCAAACATATTATTCGTGTTTGTAGTGTCTGCTCCAGTCACAACAAAGCATTGACCTCCCATTGACCTCACACCGTCCATGTGATAATCCTCTTCCTTTTGTCATTGTTTTGTAAACCATCCTTGTACTACCTGTGTTTGTTTGGTCTGACTATTAAAACCTCTACGGGCCACGGGGGCAGTATTGAGAATTTTGAAAGAAATATGTGCCCATTTTTAACTGCCTCCTACACCAACTCAGAAGCTAGGATATGCATATTATTAACACATTCGGATAGAAAACACTCTGAATTTTCTAAAACAGTTTGAATGGTGTCTGTAAGTATAACAAAACTCATATTGCAGGCAAAAACCTGTGAAAAATAGATTAAAAAAAATGAGAATTTTGTGACTGTACTATTTAGTGTCATTGTTTTAAAGATACCACAGTGAGAAAGGATTCAGTTCGCAACTCCTACTGCTTCCACTAGATGTCAACGATCTTTAGAAAGTTGTTGGAAGCATCTGTCATGAATACAGACCGAATTAGAAAGCTTACAAGTTGACACGTCATCACTTCATTTTTTGCGCCTGCGCATGAATCTGAGAAGAGTGCCTTTGTCATTATCGTTTATTCTAGACACTTGATAGGTTGTGTGAAAATATTACTGATGTTTACTGATGTTTCACGTTAAAAATGGAACAAAAGATTAGTGCTAAACAACGTTTGACATGTTTAAACAAACGTAAATAGATTATTTACTAGGTTTTCTTTAGCTTTTCGACGTGACTTTACACTGCCCACCTCATTTTGTGGGAGCCTACTGAACGCTAACTATTTGGACATAAATTATGAACTTTGTCAAAAGAAACCACATTTGTTCTGGACCTGGGATCTCTGGCAGCGCCTTCTGATGGAGATAATCAAAGGTAAGGGGATATTTAGAATGTTATTATCGATATTAGATGATGCTAATGCTAACGGTATAGCTTAGCTTAGCTTAGCATATAGCTTATTGTTGTTAGCATAGTACCCAGTTTATGCAAAATGTGATTTCCCAGTAAAGTTATTTTGAGATCTGGCCATTCGGTAGCAATTACGAGATGATAATATATTATTCTTTGAATGACAATATTATAATTTACCAATGTTTTCGAATAGTAATTCCGTGATTTGTAATGCTGGATTCACTGGGTGCATTCGAGCCGAAAAAAATTCTGAATTTCACCGCGACTGTAAATGCTGTTTTTGGATATAAATATGAACTTGATGGAACTAAAAATGCATGTATTGTATAACATAATGTCCTATGAGTGTCATCTGATGCAGATTGTCAAAGGTAAGTGCATAATTCTAGCTAGTTTTCTGTCTGTTGATGCCCTTCTTTGAATTGGCTAAACATTACACGCAGCTATTGTCAATGTACTCTCCTCACATAACCTAACTTTATGCATTCTCCGTAATGCCTCTGAAAATCGGACAGCGTGGTTAGATTTAGGAGATATATCTTTCAAATGGAGGAAAATAGTTGATTATTTGATTTTTTGAAATGATTACTCTTGCAGTTTTGAATTCCCCGCCATGGTCACATGACAATGAATCCCAATACCGGGATAAGATCCTCAACAGGTAGCCCTTTGATGTCTACAGCCTCCTGTTCAGAATAGAGCCAGCCTCGTGGATTAAGTCAAAGAGATGAGAAGCGCAACAGAGAGTGGATGAGGCTTCTGTGTCACTGAAACTTTAGCTATGCCCATGAGAGAAGACCGGCTTAAATTGCTATACTGTGTTCTTGGAAATCTGCACCCATTCCTCTCAGACCCATCTCCACCCCAGAGCTTCTAATGTGTGCACGTGACCAGCTGGTTTCTATCTCCCAAGCAGCAGGCTATAGTGTCAGAGAGAACACATCTGTCCGTTCTTTTTCTCTCTACCTCTGCTGCTGCTGATGGTGGAATTGCAGTGGCTGGGAAGAAAGGTCTACTGTGGGGCACTCTTACTGCAACAGAGGGCTTCTGTTTCAGTGTTGTGGTTGGAGGACCGCACTCATACCTTAGTGGCTGGTCAGAGCCTCCTGAGAGGGAGCCTCTTAAGAAGGTAGCTTTGCTGTGAGTCGGGCGACTATTTAGAGTCAGCCGAGCTGGGCAAGGGAGAGACCAGCCCAACCCTGACCTCTCACCTCTCGTCGTTGGGGAGGAGGTAAAGAGATACCCCCTTCTATTCTAGGAATGGGGAGTGATGAGAGTGGTAGGGGTTGAAGTGTTTTCACCACTGACGCGCACACGCACTCACATACACATTTACTGTACATAGTATTCACTCACATACACACACACAAGGCACTAACACATACACATCAAACATACTTTCTCTGTCACTCTCATACACAGACATGCACACGTATTCACATACGAAAACAGGATGGCTATTTAAGAAGCGATGCTGGAAAGAGGGGGCTATTTACAAAGCTATCACATTCTGTTTATTTATACTGTGCCAGAGGGCCTGTGGATGGGCTATGATATGAGCTGTGTGCAGAGTGACTGTTCCTCCTGTCTCTCACCTCACCCTGCGGCCCTCTCTCTGTTCCCACGCACTGTGGCCTGGCTGGGGCCCGGTGAGGCCTGGGATCCCAGCACATGGACTGTCAATCAGACAGGAAGAGCATTGCCCTTTGCTTTCAACCTTCAACCCCACATGAATCCTCCACTGAGCTCCCGGGCGGAACATCAACAGAAACCTTCTCTTCCTGTGACCTGGCCCATCCTAGAGGACTGGGCTTCCTCATACATACCCTGGCTCTCATTAGACTACCAGTATAAATATTCACCCTCAAAGTTCACCCTCTTAGGCAGGGTGAACTTTGGCCTGGTTTCATTTTTTAATTATCATGGGTGGGACTCGGTTTTGACTAGGTGGTACACAGCTACGACCGGAAGTGTCTTTTTCGTAGCAGGTTAGGAAAATTAGGTTAGGGTTAGCTAAAATGCTTTCCTAACCTGTTACGAAAATTCACTTCCGGCCATAGCTGTACGCCATCTAGTCACAACTATGGGATTCCCCATCCAGTCCCAGTGGTATGCATTCACAGTTCCATGTGAAATCGGCCTCTCATAGGCAGCCATTGGGTTGCGGTAGTGGAGTGCTTTCTCCTTCTCCCTAGCCATGGCTTCCTACTTTAAGAGGAAAGGGACTGCCCATGTGACAGATTGTTCCCTCCTAGATTTCCCAGCGCATGATTGTTGGAAGCCTGGTAATCTCTCCTGGAGTTCCTTAAACAATGATTATTCTTGGAGAGGCCAGGCCTTCTCTCTGGCCTTTGAAATGTATCAGTCATGCCTTGTAAAGATGAAAATAGCCTCTCATTTAATTTCCCCTCAATTTAAAATGCAGATTAGCTGATTGTGCCCTTCCAGGTTTCTGTGGTCAAGATTGACGTAAGAGATTATTATTAGGGGATTTTATAGTCGATTTGAATCTAGATCGAAATGCATTTTTATTTGCATTCCCCCATTTCAAAGAATTTTAAAGAAGTCATTGCTCCCTCAGATATCCACTTTTCCTGATATAAAGTGCTTTCTGGGTATTTTCTCAGTTTGTGTGGAGCCATTGACAATTTTCAGATGACTTACGCAGTGGCAGGTTACTTTCATTTAGCATTTGAATTGATCTGTTTGTAAAGAGAGAAATTATCATTAGTAATTATTTTGTGCATTGTTAACACCGGATAGTGCTCTAGATTAATTTGAACAATCTCTCTGCTATCTCTCAGAGTACGTTTCCATCCCTGCGATAAACTGCTTATCTTTAATAAAGTCTTACTGTATGATCAGAATTCAGAGCACATGTGACTGCAGGCAAGCTCTGGCAAATACACACTCAGTAGAAGGGCCCACTGTATATTACTGACCTATTTGGAAAGATAAATGATGTGAAATATGCCTCTAACCAGCCCTTGGGCAATCATATCCCGTTTGGAGTTTAAATATTAGACGGGAATTGCCAGTCATTTCCTAAGCTAGCAGCTGGCCAAACAGAGGAGTATACATAGATCTATTCCGATTTACTTTTATTTTTACCTCCACACTTGCCAGAAGAGCCGGCTCAAATAGATTTACTGCCTATTTTCACCACACTTCAACGCAAAGCGACGTGAGGCCCATGCTGGCTAGAGGTCACAATGCATGCAAACTCAAAGTCTCACCGAAGGAAAAAAAACTTGAGTCAGTAGAAAAGCTATTTGGATAGCCGCCTATGCCGGCTATTGTGTCTATGCTCCAAACCCCATTTTTGAATTTGACTGCTACAATGAATAATTCCCCCTGTGTGTCTGGGGCTGCTGAGCGATGTTGCAGTCCCTTTATTGTGGTATTTAATGAGGCGTTAAATTCAGACCTCACAGTGAGCTATTTCACTGTAGCCCACTTTTTACCTGCTGGCACTGAGCCCAGAGGGATGGGGACTCTCAGTCATTTTATTTTTAAACTGCAGCAGCCCTCTGACGCACACTTTGGCTGGAACACAATCTCTTAATAACAATCCAGTCAAAAATGACTCCACCAGAGGTGGACCGACCGTCATTGTTGAACCGTCCTAATCTGGTCATTTTAATAATGGAACACTGGTAACGGCAATAATGTTAACTTACTGTTTTACTCATTTCATATGTATATACTGTATTCTAGTCAATACTATCCTATTCCAAGATTGCTGTATGTATACTATTCTATCCTACGTATTCTACAGATACGTATAGTAAAAACTACATATTCTATTCACATACTGTCCATAATGTCTATACATCCCACCATATTTATATATATATATATATATATATATATATATATATATATATATATATATATATATATATATATATATATATATATATATATATATATACACACACACATACATACTCACACTCACTCCGGACTCCGACATTGCTCATCCTAATATTTATATATTTCTTAATTCCATTCTTTTACTTTTAGATGTGTGTGTATTGTTACATATTACCACACTGTTGGATCTAGGAACACAAGCATTTTGCTACACCCGCAATAACATCTGCTAAATCTGTGTATGCGACCAATAAAATTTGATTTAATCAATTTGAGAGTTTACGGTTCACCTGTCTTGACTGACCGTGATTGGTTGTACCTCTGTTTGCCAACACGAGTCACCGGTTGACATGGTGTCCTTATCTTACTCTCTGGGAAGCTGTCATTATGCAAACTGAAAGACATTCTCCAATGATTTTTTTTACTTTGACTGTTGAAAAGCGATATCCCAAGTACAAACAGTAAAGTACATACACTAAAGGGTAAAACATTTTTTTAGGGCAAAATATATATATATATATATTTTTTGACACAACTGCAAACTTCAAGAAGTTAGGACATTCAAGGAGTTAGTGTGATGGGAATCTATGTCAACTTCCCTCCCCCTTGCTTGAGGGACAAAGAGGAGCAACAGAGAACAAAAGAGGAGGGCCACCCCCCTCACTTGCGTTATGTAATGACTTGGACCACCTATTGAGATGTTAAGTAAATCAGGTGTTAAATGAGGTGAAGGGAAGACTGAAGTGCCACTTAAAGCTCAATAGCAACTCAACAGGCTGCAGTTGCCACTACACCGGGGGACAGACGGGGATAGACGGGAGGGCTGCCTCACTGGGGGTGCCGCTGCTTCAGTTTAGAGAATATGAATGCTCTTTGTTCTTTCGATGCCCTGACCTAATCATCCCTGAACATGAAATGAATAGTGTCCTACCTAATGTCACCTGTTAGAAGGCTATTGTTACTTGATGATGTTCACTTGGGAATTACAGTTCCTTTCATGTACACACCTTTTGTTGTATGCCAGGAGTCATAGTAATGTTCCTCTTGCAGGTATTTCTGGATCGAAGGGTGTCTGTCGGTGACAATGGCGTCTATTTTCACATTCTCCCCCTCCAGGAAATGTAGACTTCTGACCAGTCCTTCCTTCTCCATGCGTATGCTGTTGCCCACTTCATTGCTCTAGAGGAGAGATGGTTATGAAACTACTACAAAGCTGTATATCTACAGCTTTAGAATATAGATAATGAAATGATTATTTCACCTGAACAAGTCAGAGGCCTAGTACTTTGCCAGTTGTAAAGCCCATTGATGTATAGCTTCCATATTTTGCACAGTGACCTATAGGGGTGATATGGTTCACTGAGTTTACTCTACAAGGGCATATCGTAAAGACCTTGTCATACAGTGCCTTCAGAAAGTATTCGATACCACTTGACTTATTCCACATTTTGTGTCACAGCCTAAATTCAGAAATGTATTAAATATTTTTTTAGAACCCATCTACCCATACCAAATAATGTCAAAGTACATTTTTTGTTGTTGAGATTGACAAATTTATTGAAAATTAAATACAGAAATATCTCATGTATATACTGTAAGTATTCACACCCCTAAGTCAATACTTTGTAGAAGCACCTTTGGCAGCAATTACAGCTGTGAGTCTTTCTGGGTAAATCTCTAAGAGCTTTGCACACCTGCATTTTATAACATTTGCCAATTATTATTTTCAAAATTCGTCAAGCCCTGTCCAATTGGTTGTTGGTCATTGCTAAACAACCATTTTCAGGTCTTGACATAGATTTTATTAAAGTAGATTTAAGTCAAAACTGTAACTCGGCCACTCAGGAACATTCACTGTCTTCTTGGTAAGGAACTCCAGTGTAGAGTTGTCCCTGTGTTTTAGGTTATTGTCTTGCTTAAAGGTGAATTCATCTCCCAGTGCCTGGTGTAAAGCAGACTGAACCATGTTTTCCTCTAGGATTTTGCTTGTGCTTAGCTCCATTCCATTTATTTTTTATCCGGAAAAACTCCCCAGTCCTTAACGAATACAAGCATACCGAATAAAAAAAAATACCTATTCCTTCCCCTACAACAACTGAGTTAGGAAGGACGCCTGTGTCTTTGTAGTGACTGGGTGTATTGATACACCATCCAAAGTGTAATTAATAACTCAAAGGGATATTACATTTCTGCTTTTTTTGTTTACCAATCTACCAATATGTGCTGCCCTTTGCGAGGCATTAGAAAACCTCCCTGGTCTTTGTGGTCGAATCTGTGTTTGAAATTCACTGCTCGACTGAGGAACCTTACAGATAATTGTATGTGTGGGGTACAGAGATGAGGTAGTCATTAAAAAAACATGTTAAACACTATTATTGCCCACAGAGTGAGTCCATGCAATTTATGTGACTTGTAAAGCACATTTTTACTCCTGAACTTATTTAGGCTTGCCATAACAAACGGGTTGAGTACTTATTCACTCAAGACATGTCAGCTTTTAATTTTTTTATTAATTTGTTAGAATTTCGAAAAATGTAATTCCACTTTGATATTATGGGGTATTGTGTGTAGGCAAGTGACAAAACATCTCAATTTAATCAATTTTTAATTCAGGCTGTAACTCAAGTAAATGTGGAAAAGGTCAAGGGGTGTGAATACTTTATGAATGCACAGTTTATAGTATTGTGGTACATGTGGTGTCTACCTGGTGTGTCAGCTCTCATTGTTGCAGCTCGTTCCAGTCGCTAGTTGCAGCGAACTGAAAAGACGAGCGACCCAGGGATGTGTGTGTTTTGGGGACCTTTAACAGAATGTGACTGTTAGAATGGGTGTTGTATGTGGAGGATGAGGGCTGCAGTAGATATCTCAGATAAGGGGGAGTAAGCATCAACCAGTGGGTCTTGCGATGAGTAAACAGAGATGACCAGTTTACAGAGGAGTATAGAGTGCAGTGATGTGTCCTATAAGGAGCATTGGTGGCAAGTCTGATGGCCGAATGATAAAGAACATCTAGCCGCTCGAGAGCAACCTTACCTGCCGATCTATAAATGTCTCCGTAATCTAGCATGGGTAGGATGGTCATCAGAATCAGGGTTAGTTTGGCAGCTGGGGTGAAAGAGGTGTGATTATAATAGAAGAAACCAAGTCTAGATTTAACTTTAGCCTGCAGCTTTGATATGTGCTGAGAGAAGGACAGTGTACCGTCTAGCCATACTCCCAAGCTCTAAACCCTCAGAGGTAGTAGTCACACCTGTAGGGAGAGAGGCATTCTTCTTACCAAACCACATGACCTTTGTTTTGGAGGTGTTCAGAAGAAGGTTAAGGGCAGAGAAAGCTTGTTGGACACCAAGAAAGCTTTGTTGTAGTGCGTTTAACAAAAAAAACAGTGATGGGCCAGCTGAGTATAAGACTATCATCTGCATATACATGGATGTGAGAGCTTCCTAATGCCTGAGCTATGTTGTTGATGTAAATTGAGAAGAGCGTGGGGCCTAGGATCGAGCCTTGGGGTACGCCCTTGGTGACAGGCAATGGCTGAGACAGCAGATGTTCTGACTATATACACTGCACTCTCTGAGAGAGGTAGTTAGCAAACCAGGTCAAAGACCCCTCAGAGACACCAATACTCCTTAGCCGGCCCACAAGAATGGAATGGTCTACCATATCAAAAGCTTTGGCCAAGTCAATATAAATAGCAGCACAACATTGCTTAGAATCAAGGGCAATGGTGACATCATTGAGGAGCTTTAAGGTTACAGTGATACATCCATAACCTGAGCAGAAACCAGATTGCATACCAGAGAGAATACTATAGACATCAAGAAAACCAGTCAGTTGATTATTGAAACATTTTTCCAACACTTTTGATAAACAAGGCAACATAGAAGTAGGCCTATAACAGTTAGGATCAGCTTGATCTTCCCCCTTTAAATAAAGGACGTACCGTTGCTGCCTTCCAAGCAATGGGAACCTCCCCAAAGAGGAGAGACAGGTTAAAAAGATCAGAGATGGGCTTGGCGATTATAGGGGCAGCAACCTTAAAGAAGAAAGGGTCTAAACCATCTGACCCAGATGTTTTTTTGGGGTGAAGTTTAAGGAGCTCCTTTAGCACCTCAGACTCCGTCACCGCCTGCAGGGAGAAACTTTGTAGCGGGGCAGGGGAAAAAGAGGGATGAGCATTTGGCCAAGTCGCATTAGAAGGGGTGTGAGATGAGGAAATGTGGGATGGGCAAGGAGGCATGGCTGAGTCAAATAGGAATCCTGACTTAATGATGTGGTGATTAAAAATCTCAGCCATGTGCTTCTTGTTAGTAACAACCACATCTACTTTAAGGGACATGGGCAGATGTGAGGAAGAAGGTTTATTCTCCAGGTCTTTAACCGTTTTCCAGAACTTCTTGTGGTTAGACCCACAGAGAGAGACCGCTCCTTAAAGTAACTAACTTTGGCCTTCCGGATAGCATAAGTGCACTTATTTCTCATTTGCCTGAACAAGAGCCAGTCAGCCTGAGTATGCGTGTGCCGAGCCTTTCGCCAAATGCAATGATTGAGGTGGAGTAACTCTGCAAAGACACGGTCGAACTAAGGGCTGAACCTGTTTTTTTTATTCTAATTTTCTTTATGGGGGCGTGCTTGTTAACAATATCACTGAAAATATTTTAAAAAAGAAGGTCCAAGCATCTTCAACAGAGGGGATCAAGCTGATTCTATACCAATTTACAGAGGCCATGTCGTGAAGGAAGGCTTGCTCATTAAAGTTTTTTAGCAAGCGTCTATGACAAATCAGGACCGGTCGTTTCACTGAGCAGCCATTACGAACACAAGCTGTTAAACAGTGATCACTAAGGTCATTACAGAAAATACTACACTGCTCAAAAAAATAAAGGGAACTAAAATAACACATTCTAGATCTGAATGAATGAAATAATCTTATTAAATACTTTTTTCTTTACATAGTTGAATGTGCTGACAACAAAATCACACAAAAATAATCAATGGAGAGCCAATTTATCAACCCATGGAGGTCTGGATTTGGAGTCACACTCAAAATTAAAGTGGAAAACCACACTACAGGCTGATCCAACTTTGATGTAATGTCCTTAAAACAAGTCAAAATGAAGCTCAGTAGTGTGTGTGGCCTCCACGTGCCTGTATGACCTCCCTACAACGCCTGGGCATGCTCCTGATGAGGTGGCGGATGGTCTCCTGAGGGATCTCCTCCCAGACCTGGACTAAAGCATCCGCCAACTCCTGGACAGTCTGTGGTGCAGCGTGGCGTTGGTGGATGGAGCGAGACATGATGTCCCAGATGTGCTCAATTGGATTCAGGTCTGGGGAACGGGCGGGCCAGTTCATAGCATCAATGCCTTCCTCTTGCAGGAACTGCTGACACACTCCAGCCACATGAGGTCTAGCATTGTCTTGCATTAGGAGGAATCCTGGGCCAACCGCACTAGCATATGGTCTCACAAGGGGTCTGAGGATCTCATCTCGGTACCTAATGGCAGTCAGGTTACCTCTGGCGAGCACATGGAGAGCAGTGCGGCCACCCAAAGAAATGCCACCCCACACCATGACTGACCCACCGCCAAACCGGTCATGCTGGAGGATGTTGCAGGCAGCAGAACGTTCTCCACGGCGTCTCCAGACTCTTTCACATGTGCTCAGTGTGAACCTGCTTTCATCTGTGAAGAGCACAGGGCGCCAGTGGCGAATTCGCCAATCTTGGTGTTCTCTGGCAAATGCCAAACGTCCTGCACGGTGTTGGGCTGTAAGCACCACCCCCACATGTGGACGTCTGGCCCTCATACCACCCTCATGGAGTCTGTTTCTGACCGTTTGAGCAGACACATGCACATTTGTGGCCTGCTGGAGGTCATTTTGCAGGGCTCTGGCGGTGCTCCTCCTGCTCCTCCTTGCACAAAGGCGGAGGTAGCGGTTCTGCTGCTGGGTTGTTGCCCTCCTACGGCCTCCTCCACGTCTCCTGATGTACTGGCCTGTCTCCTGGTAGCGCCTCCATGCTCTGGACACTACGCTGACAGACACAGCAAACCTTCTTGCCACAGCTCGTATTGATGTGCCATCCTGGATGAGCTGCACTACCTGAGCCACTTGTGTGGGTTGTAGACTCCGTCTCATGCTACCACTAGAGTGAAAGCACCGCCAGCATTCAAAAGTGACCAAAACATCAGCCAGGAAGCATAGGAACTGAGAAGTGGTCTGTGGTCACCACCTGCAAAACCACTCCTTTATTGGGGGTGTCTTGCAAATTGCCTATAATTTCCACCTGTTGTCTATTCCATTTGCACAACCGCATGTGAAATTTATTGTCAATCAGTGTTGCTTCCTAAGTGGACAGTTTGATTTCACAGAAGTGTGATTGACTTGGAGTTACATTGTGTTGTTTAAGTGTTCCCTTTATTTTTTTGAGCAGTGTATTATTTGTGAGGATAACATCGAGGACAGTAGCCTTTTCTGGGTGTTTGGAGTCATACCTTGTGGGATTGGTAATAATCTGAGAAAGATTTAGGGAGTCCCATTGCTTTAGAACTTGGATTGTCATGCTTTGTTTACATAATTGGCTTTTATTAGCGAGCAAAGGCAACTACAGCAAGCCAAGGTATAACCAACTAAAAGACTGCATTCAGCTGTAAAACTAGCTAGCAAGCTAAATATCCCAAAGTTTTTAGATGACCAGGGCAAAACATTTACACCAAGGCAAACATATTACTCATCACAACAGCAAGGGTGAGCTATCGTACCTTTCTTTCCATTCTCAGCATCTGTGATGGTTTCATCCAGATGACAAGTACTATCAGATCCTTCACTAACGTTAGAGTTGAAGGATTCGTCTACGCGTGGACATTTTAGGTCCGACATCTTTCCCAGCCATTCCAACCATCTTCGCTGGCATTATGGACTTGTTGGGAAGATTTTAGAAAATCGCCGGAGGACTTCATTCAGTTTCTGTAATGACAGCTTCACAGAGAGTAAGATAAGGGACACCAAAATGTCAACAGGTGACTCATGTGGTGGCAAACGGAGGTACAACCAGTTCAAAAATCACTGGAGTCAGTCTTTAATGGCCCTATAGTCCCCTCTATTCAATGTTATTAGTTAGTTCTAGTTATGAATTGCTGAGAATATACAGAATTTGTGATTTTTTCCATTTTTATTGTGACATACACCCCGGATAGGTGCAGTGAAATGTGTTGTTTAACAGGGTCAGCCATAGTAGTATGGCGCCTCTGGGGCAAATTAGGGTTAAGTGCCTTGCTCAAGGGCACATCAACATTTTTTTTCACCTTGTCGGCTCGTGTATTTGAACCAGCGACCTTTCGTTTACTGGCCCAAAGCTCTAACCACTAGGCTACCTGTGTACTGTGCCAACAGTAAAATGGCATTGTCACATGACTAATTATTTGGTAGGTAGTTTAAGTTGTTTTTACAGACTTGCTGGATACTGTTTCTAAGTTGGAAGTAGTTCATGGAAAGAATATACTCTTATATATTTTACCAGGTTATTATTTCCAAACTTAAGGTATGCAAAATGATGGTTTTCCCCTGTGTATTTGAATCCTTACAGCCCCAGACACAATGTTTCTGCATATGTTGTCTTCATTGATAATTTTTATGAGAGGAGATGTCTTGAAGCAGTCCTGCACAGGTGCTGAACTCTTTAGGTTCCCTAACTTGTTGGTTTTGTCTTGAAATACAACCCAGTGTCCTTTTTGAAGCTGGAGCTGTAGAAAAATGTATGAGAAGTGAGCCTCCATTTGGGTGGGTTGGCCTGTCTGTCTCCAGACTCCTGTCAGAGGTCCTCAAAAAAACCTCAGTGCTGTTGTGGTAGGCAGTGTAGAGTAAGGGGGAGACACAGGTATCACCTCACCAATCACAGTCGAGAGAGAGCATGGCTGAGACCAGCAGTCCCCTCAATCAGGGGATAACATGACAAATCTCTGCTTTGATGGATGTTGTCTGCGAGACGCTCATGTTCTGCCAACTGGCCTCAGCACTCGTTCCATACCAGCATTCCTCACTCCTCAAGTCTTCATGTGCAGGAAAACCACATTACCATCAGTCCCTCTCCCTACAGGGAAATCATTTGTCCTGCAAATTGTTTGAAACTGTGATTTGTATCAGGTTTTCAACACCCCAATGTTTTTGATATTGTCTGAAGGCCAAGAATCTCCTCCATGCTCCTTGGGGTTGGTGAAGTTAGTGAGCGGGAACTTTACAAGAACAGTAGCCCATCATTACTTTCTGTACAGTAAGTATGGATTTTATTCATGGTCTCGTACACGGACAACCTTGACTGTAAAAACGTTCCCCTGATTTTTTTTAAAAAATTTTTTATGTTTTCACTATTGTTTTTCTTCTATTTCAGTCCAACTGAAGCTTGGCTAGCTGGCCTAAGTGAGTTATGGTATTGTCAATTAGGAATGATGAAACGGAATCTTTCCACCTGGGGTAGAGCAGAAAGGAGAATTGGTGGGTGGTATGCTATAAGTCTAAATCGTCCATATAGTTGATATGTCCCTTTAAAAAGAGGTGCATTAAGCAACCAATGCGGAAACCATGGACCATCTTTTGAGAATAGGTGGGACTATCAGTTCACAGCTGCTGATTAGGTTTACTGTTAAAGGAGTAGTTCACTATTTTACAACTTGATGTTAGATGGTTCCTCCCCTTGAAAGTAGCCTATGGGCCTGAAGAAACTGTGATCAGTTTCTCCTGGCCCAGTTCAGTTCAGTTTTCTTTAAAGAGCCACTACAAACTACAGCTAAGTTTAGCCACCACCAGCTAAGGATCAATGGAAGTGAGCATGTTATGAATGTGAGCATGTTTCTTTTTTATGGCCAAATCACCTTTTAATAACATCAAACCAAATATGAAGTTGATTTGAATTGCTTTCAGGTGATTTTGACATCATTTTTTGAAACATCACTTCCAAAAAACTGAACCATAGATTGTAGTTTATCTTGGCCCATAGACTACTTTTAGGGTGAGCAACCATTTAACATCAAGTTGTAAAATAGTGAACTACTCCTTTAAAGTAGAACAGTTTTATTAAGCTCAATATTGTCTTCATCAAAATATGTTTAGTGTGTGTCGAGATCGACTAAGGTGACCTTGTACTGCACCCAATCTTTTTAAATTGCATTCTTAAACAATTCCAATTGAATTAATCTAATCCTCACTGTTTTTCTGTGGAGGTAATTGCAATGTTGGAGATGGTTTGGGTAAGAGCTGCACCTTTTGCCAAAGTCAATGGGCCAACTAGGAGCATGTGGAAGAGCTTAACACATAGCTCCCAGTACTTACTGCATGTGTTCCCGTCTCATTTAAATCAGGGGAAAGAAAGCCGCTGAGTTTTATTGATGGAGAAATAAACGCAAAGTTTCTTTTGTCTGTGTTGAGGGTAACCCTGGGATAAGTCTCTCTTGGCCCATCTGTGCCCTGGGTGGCACAGAATCTGGTTGATTGGTGACCTGTAAAATGTCTCTCACAGACAACTAAGATTATTTGGCAAGTGCACATTTACCTCAGTCTGTCCTCCCTCTCCTTCTGAACTCCAATGAAATCAGGGGAGTTGGACTAGTAACCGAAAGGTTGCAAGATCGAATCCCTGAGCTGACAAGGTAAAAATCTGTCTAGGCCGTCATTGAAAATAAGAATTTGTTCTTAACTGACTTTGTTCTTAACTAACTTAAATAAAGATAAAAAAATAAACTAACTATCAACAAGACACTAGAGGATAAAATACAGGTTGTCCATTCTGAATGGAGATAGACTCTCCAATGTGTGGCTCTTGCACTGCTCATGTAAATGTGTGGAAATTATAAAAAGTAGTCCTTGTGCATAGTTCTATTATTTGTTTAACTTTGCAATCGTTGGTTTTTGTTTGACATACAGTGCATTCGGAAAGTATTCAGACCACTTGACTTTTTCCACTTTGCTATGTTACAGCCTTATTCTAAAATGGATTAAATGTTTTTTCCCCCCTCATCAATCTACAAACAATACCCCATAATGACAAAGCAAAAACAGGTTTAGACATTTTTGCAAATGTATAAATTAAAAAAAACTGGAAATATCACATTAACGTAAGTATTCAGACCCTTTACTCAGTACTTTGTTGAAGCACCTTTCGCAGTAATTACGGCCTTGAGTCTTCTTGGGTATGACGCTAAAAGCTTGGCACACCTGTGTTTGGGGAGTTTCTCCCATTCTTCTCTGCAGTTCCTCTCAAGCTCTGTCAGGTTGGATGGGGAGCGTCACTGCACAGCTATTTTCAGGTCTCTCTAGGTCTGTTGCGTCAACCGTATTACCGACACACCGGCGGTCACGAGTCATGAAGGCAGTCAAATTCCACGTGACCGTTTAGTCACGGTAATTAGGCTTCTCCAAGCTCTGATGCTGCTGCTGGTCATTAGTAGCCTACCAAACTTGCTAACTGCCTGGTACTCAGCACTCTATTGTCCCCTTCCCCAGTTCTGTGGCTCGACACAATCCTGTCTCGGAGTTCTACGGACAATTCCTTCCACCTCATGACTGGGTTTTTGCTCTGACATGCCCTGTCAACTGTGGGACCTTATATAGACAGGTGTGCCTTTCCAAATGATGTCCAATCAATTGAATTTACCACAGGTGGACTCCAATCAAGTTGTAGAAACATCTCAAGGATTATCAATGTAAACAGGATGCACAAGAGCTCAATTTCGAGTCTCATAGCAAAAGGTCTGATTACTTATGTAAATAAGGTATTTCTGTTAATAAAAAAAAAATCTAAATTTGCTAACATTTCTAAAAACCTGTTTTCGCTTTGTCATTATGGGCTATTGTGTATAGACGTGGGAAAAAATATTTAATCCATTTTAGAATAAGGCTGTCACTTAACAAAATGTGGAAAAAGTCAAGGGTCTGAATACTTTGAGTCTGTCAGTCAGTGGTAAAAAAAAAATGGGTGGGTCAATTTTGATCGCCGGTTGTGTCGAAAAAGTCATGCTCCCTATACTTTTAATGTGAGTAAACTGTTGTGCAAATAAAAAGTGGGTAAACTGTGTTTACTTGCGTTTACCCTCCCACTACACCACGGGTGCCGTTTGAGGGTTGGTGTGGCAATGTTCCCTCTATAAAAGGGGAGCATTACTGTCACCTTTTAGTCTGCTCTCCAAGCAGGGCTTTGATGTGACCCGGGGGGCTGGAATATGTTTCTCCTTTGTTCAAACACTGTACATCAGACAGGCATTTGAGCATGGCAAACGCTGCAGATTAGATCGCCGTTTGGAAAGAGAGACAGAAGAGAAAGACAACTGAGGACTGTTGTGAAATAGTCTCTCTCAATTCAATTTAGTTTTGCTCCTACGTAAAACCAACCTTATCCTAGCTAATCCACATAGACACAGTAGCAAGCATACCACATAATGTGTGTGTATATATAGGACTACTATTATGTTATAAAGGGAGGTATGTACTGTATGAGCATAAAAGTGTTTGATTTTCTGCCCCCAAGGGGCCATAAAGGAATGTCAGCTACTGGAATTACAGCCAATCAAACGCCATCACATAGAAACCCATAAACAGTGAATAACAGAACAAAATCAAATCAAAGTTTATTGGTCACATACACAAACTTGCAGGTGCAGCGAAATTCTTGCGTTTCTAGCTCCAACAGTGCAGTAATACCTAGCAATAAAAAAAACAATTCACACATAATCCATAAAAATAAAAAGCTATATAGGATGATCTATGACTAGAATACAATATGTACAGTACCAATCAAAAGTTTGGACACACCTACTCATTCCAGGGTTTTTCTTTATTCTTACTATTTTCTACATTGTAGAATAATAGTGAAGACATCAAAACACATATGGAATCATGTAGTAACCAAAAAAGTGTTCAACAAATCAAAATATAGTTTATGTTTGAGATTCTTCAAAGTAGCCACCCTTTGCCTTCATGACAGCTTTGCACACTCTTGGCATCCTCTATATCTCAAATATAAAATATATGTAGATTTTTTGATTACTACATGATTCCATAAGCGTTATTTCATCATTTTGATGTCTTCACTATTATTCTACAATGTAGAAAATAGTACAAATAAAGAAAAACCCTGGAATGAGTCGGTTTGTTCAAACTTTTGACTGGTAGTGTACATGTAAAGTGCTTGAAACGGTATGTAAACATTATTAAAGTGACCAGTGTTCAATGACTCTATGTACATAGGGCAGCAGTCTCTAAGGTGCAGGGTAGAGTACCGGGTGGTAGCCAGCTAAAACAGTGAGTAAGGTTCAGGGCAGGGTACTGGGCGGAGGCCGGCTAGTGACGACTGTTTAACAGTCTGATGGCCTGGAGTTAGAAGCTGTTTCTCAGTATCTTGGTCCCAACTTTGATGCACCTGTACTATCTCCATGAATGGGTGGTGGTGGGGGATAAAAGCAGGCACATGAGAAGCTGTGCCAAGTGTCAGTGCCTCTGTGTTCAGCCCTTGATGCCCCAACCCCCCCGCCACCACACTCTGCCCCTTAGGCTAAAACAAGATGGAATCCGCTCAGATTCCTTGAAGTTCCAGTGTTTGATAGTGTGTGTGTGAGTGAGAGGGAGGAGTCAACTGGAGACAGACTCACATGAGATGAGATGATCACATCGGGGTTAACCGTAAAGTTCAAGCCCACAGCCGTGGGTGGCCTGGAGAGACAACTTCTCTGTCTGTTCTGTCTGTCTGTTCTGTCTGTCCGGTCTGGTCTGGTCTGGTCTGGTCTGGTCTTGTCTTGTCTGTTGCTAGGACTTGAATGTGGGACAGGAGGGCATCATACAAGTCTGTCACGGGTGTGTTTATTTTATGTTAGATGTGAATACAATACTATTGCAGTAGCTTGAAGAAGGCTTCTAGCTAGCTGTTGTTGAAATGAAATGTAAATTAAAAACATAGCTTTTTATGGGAACAGGGACTTGACTGCGCCTCTGCTAATGATAAGCTATTTCTTGGCCAGCACATTGTCTCCTGTAGGCATATGAAGATTGTTCAGACCTCTGATAAGTCTGAACGTCTCCAATGTTTTGTCTCTTTATCCTCCCCCTTTATTTCCTGTTAGTAACACCGCCTATGCTGTTGTGCTCTTTTCTCTCCTGACAAAAAGAATAGTATTTTTGTCCTTTGACCTCTGTTTCCATGACCAAGACGTGTCTGAGTGGTTTTAGTGCGGCGGCTGACAATTTGATACGGTTATGCTGTAAAGGACAAACAACTTTACTACTGCTGTCTCTGGCGATATCGCTCAGCACCAGATGATCAGATTTCTCTTCGTCTCGTGTAAACCAGTCACATTTCATTTGAACCGAGGGACGTTATACAGAGTGGTTAGGAGTAGAGAGGCTTTGCGCGGCTGTGTTTTGGATTGTTTGGTCCTACTTCAATCCTATGTTATCCTCCCCCTCGTCGTCTTGCCCACTCACCCCCCACTCTGCTCTCCATACTCCCCTGTTGTTTTTTCACTCTGTGTGTCATGTTTGACTGGGCCTTGTCAGAGGGTCTACAGGGCGGTCTCGTTGTTTTGGACCAGCTCCCACCCCCCTCCTCTCTCCCCTCCCTCCCACAGTGTTGAGGATGTGTCTGGGTTTCCTCACCCGTCTCACCAGGAGAGATTAGGTTCATCCTCTGGGCTTCTGGGAAGTGCTTTTGTCTCATGTCCCTCGGAGTGGGAGGATATGAGATGACTGCCGACGTGATCTAAGCCCCCCCCCCCCATCATCTTCTCCTAGGAGGTGTGGGCCTTGGGAGTGATCGTGAATGTCAAAGCGTTGATACAGTCATCAAGTGTAGCTCTCTGCAGAATATTTATTTCACCCTTTGCTTTTGTTTCTGTTGCAGATTTAACCCTATGATTGTATGGCACACGTTTCAGAACTCGCTAGGTAGATGAAATTGTTCTTTACCGTGTTTTACTTTTTTTTCTCCCTTCCAGAAGCCGACCTGGTAGCCAGCAGTTTGTCCTGAAGCCCAAGTACTACAACACACACACCACACACTCCCAGACGCACGTCCAACACCAGCCTGACAGACCCATTCCCCTGACGGGGGAACACTACCCCATCCATGGTGAGTAGCGCACCGCCTTCATCCTGTTACTGTGTTAACTCCTCCTAAGCTCCGTAGGAACACCTTCCTCCCTTTAGGAAGGTTCGCTACTGGTCTGACAGTTGGCTTTATTAAGACTCTACCCACAGATATTAACATCATACGAAATGAAAGCCTTTGACTTAATGTTCTTAACTGACTTGCCTAGTTAAATAAAGGTTCAATTTACAAAAAATGTGTCAAGAGAAGTTGGAAAACAGTCATCTCAACTCATAGGGAAGAACTACGTTGTCCCAAACCTCTGCTGTCAAATCAGCTTGTGTTTACTGAGTGATGATTTTGTGAGTCTGAGGCCTTTCCGGCACTTTGCCAGCCATTGATTCTGTGGTGGTAAGCAAAGTCCTCAAACACATTAAAGATGTTGTTTCACAAATGAATTAGATTTTTTTCATACAAGTGTCAACGGCTTGGTATTAAGATTTCTGAGCTCCCCCAGGCACGACATTTCTCCCAGGCACGACATTTCTCCCAGGCACGGCTTTTCTCCCAGGCACGACATTTCTCCCAGGCACGACATTTCTCCCAGGCACGGCTTTTCTCCCCAGGCACGACATTTCTCCCCAGGCACGGCATTTCTCCCAGGCACGGCATTTCTCCCCAGGCACGGCTTTTCTCCCAGGCACGGCATTTCTCCCAGGCACGGCATTTCTCCCAGGCACGACATTTCTCCCCAGGCACGACATTTCTCCCCAGGCACGGCATTTCTCCCCGGCACGACATTTCTCCCAGGCACGACTTTTCTCCCAGGCACGGCATTTCTCCCAGGCACGACTTTTCTCCCAGGCACGGCATTTCTCCCCGGCACGACATTTCTCCCAGGCACGACTTTTCTCCCAGGCACGGCATTTCTCCCAGGCACGACTTTTCTCCCAGGCACGGCATTTCTCCCCAGGCACGGCATTTCTCCCAGGCACGACATTTCTCCCAGGCACGACTTTTCTCCCAGGCACGGCATTTCTCCCAGGCACGACTTTTCTCCCAGGCACGGCATTTCTCCCAGGCACGGCATTTCTCCCAGGCACGGCATTTCTCCCAGGAACGGCTTTTCTCCCAGGCACGGCATTTCTCCCAGGCACGGCATTTCTCCCAGGCACGACTTTTCTCCCAGGCACGACTTTTCTCCCAGGCACGACTTTTCTCCCAGGCACGGCATTTCTCCCAGGCACGGCATTTCTCCCCAGGCACGGCATTTCTCCCAGGCACGGCATTTCTCCCAGGCACGGCATTTCTCCCAGGCACGGCATTTCTCCCAGGCACGGCATTTCTCCCAGGCACGGCATTTCTCCCCAGGCACGGCATTTCTCCCAGGCACGGCATTTCTCCCAGGCACGGCATTTCTCCCAGGCATGGCTTTGCTGGCACGAGGCAGACTGGGGACGACTGAACCCGGGGTTTGGAAAGTTCTGTGACAGGGTGACAGTCTCTCTCTACTTTCTCTACTCACTGAGTGAACCGCACGACATCAGCTAGTGTCAGCGGATCCAGCTGAGCCAATTACACTGGTCTGTTTGTTATTTCAGGGCTGGTGATTGATCGGGTCGACCATTAATCACTGCCAAATGGACACAGTAGCAGCTCTTTAGTTAGGTCAGCCTGTCATTATTTTTGCATGGGGTTTGGGCTTCGCCCACTTCTCACGTTACGGGAGCCAATGCGATTTCAGCACTGTGCAGTGGCCTGCTCTCCCCCTGTGGAATGGGCTCCTTATGTACCCTGTGTCAAGAGTCATATAACAACACACACACAGCCTAATTGGGTCACTGATGTTATCCCAATCACTGAGTGGAAGGTGCATTCAACTTTATATGCTCTTTATTGTCCCCCACAATGAAAATGGAAGGGAGGACTTCCGATATCTCAGACACCAATGGCCTGATTTTTGACGAATGCGTCTTGCCATAGAGAACCGCCATTTACAAAATTGTCCCAAGGGGGGCGCTATAGTAATCACTTGAAATTCCAAACTTTGAACAAGCACATCTCCTGTCCCATTTTGAGCTTGAATTGTTGTCACTAATTGGGCCGAGGGCGGGGCGCTGCAGATTGGTTGAAGCCAGATTGGTTATGGTAATTGGAGATTTAGCTTATGGCGAGGAAGAGAACATAAAATGTTTATGTTAGACCTTAGATGGGTTCTCGACATGAACATCTGTCACATTGTCAACTGCCTCTAGTCAGATAAGTCACTGAATGTTAAATAGAGGATCTTACTCAATGGATAAAAGGCAGCAATCGTTCCTTATGGGTATACACAGTACACACACACACACACATCTGCTGTAATGCTGTACGGGTATGGGGAATGCAGAGCTTGAAGTTGGGCAGCAATTGGATTTTTCAAATTGCAGCCACAGCGGTAATGGCATAAAGAGTTAAGCATTGCCTGCTGCTCGGCGCTGTCTAAAATGAATTATTAGCCTCATTTTCAGAGGGCAATTTCAGATAAAGGCAGGGAGTGGGTGAGAAAATGAAATGACAGAGCAAGACGATAGACTGTCACACAACGGAGAACCCCTCAATTGCTGAAACAACAAGTGCCACAGATGTGAGAGGCCATCTCCAGTGTGCTGAGCTGTTGAATAGCTGTTATCTGCTCCTCTTAATGCTCCCCCACTGAATAGCCTCGCGGCCCTCGCCGTAGAAGATGCATTATCTTCCATTTAACACTTTACAATGGGGCCGAACAGTTAAATCATTTTGAAAGTGAGACCCATGAATAGTGCATGACATGATGACTACCCTTCTCATGGTATGTATTTAAAGTGCCCAGTGAAAATCTCACTTTTCAAAGTTAATATTCTGTTAACTCATACCCAAATAATGCTGTTGACACATCCTATTCTCGTACCCTTCAAAACCCGCACCATAAAATTGTATATATCATTTTTTTTTTTTTTTTAAATAAAATGCTTAGTGTTTCCTCAAAGAAAATTATGCCATCTCCCTGAGGAGGATGAGTTGGCCAATCAGTGGTCTAGAGGAGGATGAACTGGTCAATCAGTGGTCTACTTGCATGAATATTTTTAATGACCGGTAAAGGCCCACACCATTCTGTTGTTGTCCCCCACAATGAAAGTGGAAGGGAGGACTACCGATATCTCAGACACCAATGGCCTGATTTTTGACGAAATGTGGGTGAATAATGCGTCTTGCCATAGAGAACCGCCATTTACAAAATTGTCCCAAGGGGGGCACTATAGTAATCACTTGAAATTCCAAACTTTGAACAAGCACATCTCCTGTCCCATTTTGAGTTTGAATTGTTGTCACTAATTGGGCCAAGGGCGGGGTGCTGCAAATTGGTTGAAGCCAGATTGGTTATGGTAATTGGAGATTTAGCTTATGGCGAGGAAGAGAACATAAAATGTTATTGTTTCCTCAAAGAAAATTATGCCATCTCCCTAAGGAGGATGAGTTGGCCAATCAGGGGTCTAGAGGAGGATGAACTGGCCAATCAGTGGTCTACTTGCATGAATATTTTTAATGACCGGTTAAGGCCCACACCATTCTGTTGTTGGGGTATGCCCACACCATTCTGTTGTTGGGGTATGCCCACACCATTCTGTTGTTGGGGTATGCCCACACCATTCTGTTGTTGGGGTATGCCCACACCATTCTGTTGTTGGGGTATGCCCACACCATTCTGTTGTTGGGGTATGCCCACACCATTCTGTCGTTGGGGTATGCCCACACCATTCTGTCGTTGGGGTATGCCCACACCATTCTGCTGTTGGGGTATGCCCACACCATTCTGCTGTTGGGGTATGCCCACACCATTCTGCTGTTGGCGTATGCCCACACCATTCTGTTGTTGGGGTATGCACACACCATTCCAACACAAAAAGCTGCTTTTTAGCATACTTAATGAACATTTTTTGGAAGGAAAACTATTTCACTCATATTGTAAGTAGTTATAGGTCCTATTTCATGTAAACACTGGGCAGTTATTTTAATGTTATGCATCTGATATGAAGGTATACTCTACTGTGTTGGCAGAAGATATAAATATTTTAACCTCCTTTTAGACTTCCCAGTGGGCGTCTGCTTGGGTAAATAAGGGTAGATGAACTTGCTGACCTGAAAGTGAAAGGCTCCATGTCTGTCTGAGCAGACAGTCTCTGTTCTATTAATGGAGAAGTCTGTAGACACAACAGACTCTGTGGGTCTCTGTGAGTCTGTCTGCGTTTTCCTCCCACTCCCCTCTGGGGCCCTGTGGCCGCAGTCCTCAGGCAGCCCCAGCCTGGCCACACAGCTACAAATATCCCCAGTCCACTTTGATATAACTCCAGTGTGGGACCACCAGCGATATGGCCCGACATCAGAGAGATGGAGAGGAGGGAGGGAAGACCGAAAGAGAGAAGGGACGAAAGGGAAGATGTACTCCTTTTTATCACCTCTGCTGTATCTGAACAAGGGCACAATAGAACTCCATCCCATCCCCTTCTGTCTTCTGCCCATTAAAAAACAGAGTCAAGGCACAAAAAGCTTTTCTCCATATTGCGAAACGCTTACCCATAGATACCCATGTCACAGTGAATGGCCTCTCAGGCCTTCGGCTCCAAATTACTAGGGACGTCACTGTTGGTTTTAGCCCAGTGTGCGGTGGTGTCGGTGTGCTGCCTGCCTGCTTGAGTAGCAGACAGGGGAGAATGTTTGTGCTCCTAAATCGCCCGCAGCCTTCCTGTCAGCCCTGTCCCACGCGACAGACAGCCTGTCAGCAGCTAGCTATGGTGCCGTGTCTGGGAAAGCCATTCTTCCCGCCCGTCCCTCAGCTCTACCACACAGACAGACAAACTAGGTTCCCACTCTGTGCTGTATAACGTCGCGCTGGAAGGCTACACTTGGCCTCTGAGACTGCTGTCTCCCCCCCCCATACGGGGACACATTGGACTCCTAGAGGTCCACCAGGGAGTCTCAAAAGAAGACCCTCGTTTCCCTTGCGGACTCACTCTCTCCATACCCCCCTCCCCATCCCTCCAGTCTACCCCCCTGTGTCCCCGTGTGTTCCCCGCTGAATGATGTCTGTGTTCTCTCTAAGGCGCCCCTCCAGCATCTCTCTCCATATGCTCCACAGAGCTGGGGGTGTCTGCCGTGCCGTGCGAAGGGCCCGCTTGCACACATTTGGAGGCAGAGTAGGGAGGGAGGGCTGCTGGGGGTTTGAAGGCAGACATGTTTCATCACTGCTGTGACCAGGGACTCTGTGCTCCGAGCCATGTGAGAGTGGTTAAGGCTTGTGTTGAACATGGTGCAGGGGAAGAGCTGTCAGACAGCAGGCACAGAGCCCTCTATAGATCTCTATGTGCTGGGGAATGTGATGTGTTTCCAAGGCCTCTCCTGTCCATACATCTCCATACCCCCTGACAGTGGTGATACCCAGGCCTTTTCACTGAATGAAAGTGCTTGTGGTGGTAGCATAAGCACCCAGAATCCCCAGAGCATAAAGAGCCACAAACTACTGGGAGGTAATGGCCGAATGATGCTCAGCCCCCAGGGAGAAGCCAGACCGCTTGAGATGAGATGAGGTGATGGATTGAAACCGCCATAATACGGGCGAATGCCAGAGTGCAGAGAGACTGAACGGAGTGAGAGGTGATGTCTGAAAAGTGACACAGCACTGGCTGAACTCTGGGTAGTCTGGCGCGATGGATGGTGCAGTATAGCAGACACAGAAAGCCCTGGTTGTGACATGGGGGATTATACAGCAGGTAAAGAATGCAGGACCTTTCAGCAGGCAGCAGCAGTTTGATAGAGAGGTTGATGGTTTGTGTGTGGATCTCTACCAGGAGCCAGAGGCTGAGCCTGATATGTTTACAGGGTCTTAAAGGAGCAGAGCAGGTTGTTAAATGCCCCCCCCCCATGCCAGACTCTGTCAGAGCAATGCTCATTCCTACATGGAAATGACTGGCAAAATAGACTTTCTAAACTCTTTTAAATACTATGTCTACTATGTATATGGTACAATTGGCCCACATTTAAAACCAGCTGTCTATTAGTCTTTGGCTTTTGACTACATCATATTAGTTCCATTTTTAGAACGACCTATTTTTTTCTTCACCTTATAGCAAATATGAAGGCAGCCCAAAGCCTCTAATTCAGTGGTTTTGAGTGCTCTCTGGTTTAGAGAAAAAGCCCTCTCTCCCTTTGGCAATGCTCCCTGCATCTCTGCTCTGCCTGGTGTGAACAGCTGACAGCCGTAGACGAAACGTTGAGCTCAGGAGTCTGGGGTTTGGGGGAAGTTTGGAACGGTGGGGGTGGGGGGCTAAAGAGAAGACGTAGAGAGACGTTGGTGCAGGGAAAAGTAAGAAGTGAAAGGGAGAAAACAGGAAGAGAAGCTGTGGAACTTTCTATAGAGACTTGTGTCACTGGATGCAGAAAAGTAGAAAGGGTCAAGTTGGAGGAGGATAGTCTGGGAAGGGATGCGGTACACCCAGGACAGGATGTTTGTGGTCAATACTCTTCTCTCTGTCTCACTAGTCTCCCACTCTCTTTCTCTATGCCTGTCTGTCTCTGTGCCTGTCTGTCTGTTTCATATGAGGGCTGGGTTAGGTGTTGAGGGAGGGGAGAGGATAGGGGGAGGATAGGCAAATGGGCGGGCGAACAGGCGGTTAGACTCGTTTTCTCTCAGTAACGTGGGCAGGCGTGACTGCATCCTAAAGTGCAGAGAGAGAAAGTGAGAGAGGGGATCTCAGGAGGACACACAGCAAAGCATTTTGGGAGGGCTTTCTTTCAAACAGAGGTGCCAAAGTCCTTGAAAATGTGCTAGGTGGGAGACAGAAGAGAAAGGGAGGGAGAAAGTGAGAGAGAAAGGGCATAAGCAGAAAAGCCAGGGCCGACTAGGCTGCCATGCCCACTCTATCCGCCTTGGAATAAAGCATGGCATCTGCCAATACCCACCTCTCAGGGAACTTGACTTTTGATGAAGAATTGGAGTGCATCCCAGAGTTTTGTTTGCTGAGCTCTCTCCCTCCGTTTTTTCTCTTCCCCTCCTCATGTTTCAGAGACGCCACCGGATATAGGAGCAGTTGGAGAGAGAGAGAGGGAATGAAAGAGAGAGGGGAAAAGAGAGACAACCGTAGTATATGTGAATAGAGAACAACAGTCGTTTCAGTTCCTGCTTTGACTGAAACTATTTGTCGGTGATCGTTCGTGACAGGCACACGAGGTGAACCTAACGAACCAATGGATACGAGACTGACGAGACTCTCCTTTCTCTCCCTCTTCTTTCTGCTGGTGTGCTGTGCGTCCCGGCTGGCAGCGGGGAACCACACGGGCCGGATCAAGGTGGTCTTCACACCCACCATCTGCAAGGTGACCTGCACGGGGGGCCGGTGCCAGAACAACTGTGAGCTGGGCAACACCACCACCATCGTCAGCGAGAACGGCCATGCCGCGGACACCCTCACCGCCCCCAACTTCAGAGTAGGTGAGTGATCTCCGGTTCTCCTTATCACCCCTCAAAGTCTGTTTCCGTCCTGTGCTCATCCGGTGTGGTTGCTGCCTTGTGTCTGGTGCATGATGGGATAGAAGGCATCTGAATTTCGGGTGGTTATTATGCTGTGTGTATTTAGGGAAATACAATGGGTTCTGTCATGTACGTTCTGTGTCTCACACTGTCTGCATTCTGGATGATTCCTGTTTACATTACTGCGTTTTCCTGCATAACAGTATAGTATCTGACACACATCATCTATAACATGTCCAAATGGCCGTTCAATACAGGAGCACAATAGGTGGGTGTTGCACAGACCCTGGAAAAGTCTAGCGCGTGAACCTGCCTCAGTCCTTATAAGGAGCTCACCGCTGTCTGCTGTGTCCTGTTCTTGACACAGACATGTGGGAAGACCCAAAGTAGATGAATTCCTGTCTGACTCAGCAGCAGGCACAGCTACGAGAGGTCTCGCTCTGGTTCTGCGACGCACGGTCAATGCGTCCATCCCTGTAGAGTCAGCATTCATGATGCACATTGGACAGTTTGACATTGTTGATTGGGCCATAGTAAAAACCGAATTATGACTCTTCACTCTGTATTGTGTTACTAATTTTGTGGTTGAAGGTACTTATTTTAATCATCACTAAGTACCTGTATTTGGTGAAGTGAATGCACATTTTGCGGTATAGATTAGCGAATGTAGTGGTCTTTTCCTGCTCTTTTGTGAAGATCTGCAGCCTCGGGCACTGGTCTGTCTGTGTGACTGTCTCTTTAAATGAGCACACCTGGAGTAGTGTCAGTCTAATGTACCTGTCGAGACCTGCAGTCTGTCCCAGGCCCGCTCTTCCCTCCCCGCTGAGAGCCAAGAGGGCTATGAAGTAGCACACGTCCTGAGCTTAGAAAGGGGAGAGATGAGTTTTATTTGCGGTGTGCAGGCCGTCTCCAGCAGCAGAAATAGAATAAATCCCATGTTTGTTTATCATAACTGAGTGTTGAAGGAGGAGGGGGGAGAGGGTTGTTTCATTATAAGAAAAGGGGGGGATGTGTCCCTGCTTGCAACAGGGTGTTGGCCAAATAACACGCTTACCAAGCCCATAACAAGCTTTAGTTGTTTTGTGATTTGGGACCCTTTTATCCAGGGTGAGGTGCAGCTGTAGTTTTTACCCACTTAACACGGTACCAAATGCAACTCTGCTGTTTTTCTTTACAGTCCTGTGGAAAGAGGTTTATTCATCGTGGTGGATTGTACTGCACTGTTATTACCACATTTTGTGCAATTAAACACAATGCATCTATTCAGAATATGAATGGGAACAATTTGATGAGGTTGTGGGGGGGATTGGGGACAACAAAGGTATTGAGGTGAGGGAGGAAAAACCCGCTGGTGATTTAAGCATCCGTCTGATTTCACATTTTTCTCCGCATTTCTTCTGGGCAGCTGTCCTACCTAGTCAGTGCTCAGGTCTGTAGGGCTGGTGGTTTTGGGCTGCCACATTACCCTCGGCCGCCGATGGAGACAGCCCCTCCTCTCCTGCAGTCCAACTCTGCTCGACATGCACCTGGAAAGAGAGCTTGACCCAGCTGCACAGTTTACTACAGTACAGTCCGCTCTCTGGCGGTTTATATAACACTCTCATTTGGTTTCCATATCAGCTCCTTGCTGATAAGGGAATTAAGTTTCTCCCTCGCTTCCTCTCTCTCTCTCTATATCTCGATCTCCTACTCTTTTCGACCCCTCCTCTGTGTCTCTCTACTGTCACGGTATTCTATGGGGGATAAGGAACCCTTTTAGTGTAGTTTTTCCATACCTCAGTGGTCTGTATCGGACCCATACTTTTTGGTGTATTGGGTCCTAGATGTGTGCAGTGCCTGTTTTAGTATTGTGAGCCTCCTGGATCAGCCCAGGCTTCCTTATTGAAGATGGCCATGGCTGTCAGTTCATTTTGTGTGTCACCTGCGCTGTAGTCGATATCACCACGTTTCGGGACAGATTAAACTAAAAGTCAAGATGGAGGGAAGTATTTTCAACATTCTTCTATCTGTTCTCTTCATACAGCACTTCTACAATTATGTTCCACTTTGGGAACGAGGTAAAGAAAGAAGCTGACTGATTTTCTCGGCTCTCGGGCCAATTCCATGAATTTCCTAATTCCTCGGGTAACCTGTTCGGTTTTTACAGAGGTGATGAGGGCTGTTGACTTTGGTTGGAGGTAGTTGTCTGGAGGCCTATGTGTCTGGGGTCCTGTATGAGACTTGATTAATGAGCATTACACAGTAATAGTGCGTTTAGGCTTTCACTGGGCCAAAGGAGTGTAATCAGGTGTTTGGTCAGTGGCTAATTGAAAGCATGTGGCTCCCGGGGAAGGAAAAAAGTCTGCAGCCATCTCTCTCTCTCTCTCTCTCTCTCTCTCTCTCTCTCTGTCTCTCTCTCTCTCTCTCTCTCTGTCTGCCCTGTAAAGGAGAGTGCCAGGTATTTAACCGAAACACTTTCACATGAGTTTTATAAGCTCCCTTCACTCCCACATGCGCACGTTGTGGCTGGGTGATCGTCTGGTGGACAATATAACCTGTAGCTATAGAGGAAAGGGAGAGTTCAGAGGTTGCCAGTGGTGGAGCATGCTGGGGAGTTTATGATCTGTGCAGCGCCAGTCTGATATGGAGCTGGAGATGGCTGGAGTCGACTAATCCTCTTGAAGCTGTCATTTCCTCCTTTCATTCGTTTATAATCGCCGCACTGTCATTTTTTTCCCTCCCTCCACGTTTTTTCTTCTTCGTAGATTTTTTTTTTTTGTCGTCACCTACCTGGCAGTCAGGAAAGCGTGGCACTGTATTTACAGTCTCAGTGGACAGGCTGCCTGCGGTGGAGGGGGGGAAAGCGATGGGGGCTCCTCCGGCTGCCAGAGCCTGTGCCCGCAGTAAACACCAGGCGCTAGCCTATCGTGAGTCTAGGGTTGCCTCGTCTGGGCCAACCTGCCTTACTGCTCTAACCACTAAGTGGGATTTTTCTGTGATGTGCCAGACACCGTGTCTTAAAATGTCATTAGGCCCCCAGGGGACTTGCGCTATGCTGCTGCTGACCCAGCCTCATCAAATCACACTGCCTAGGTCCGTGGAGGGAGCACAGCAGCCTGCCTTAATGAACAACCTCCAGGGCTCCGGTCCTCACTCTCTTTCACTCTCTCACGCTCCACTCCTCAGTGGATGAGGAGGAAATTAGTCAGTGTGTATGTGCTTGTTTCTGTTTGTGCATGGGTGTTCACTGTATCTGTGTGTGTGTGTGTTTCCACTGTCCACCAGGTGAAATTAAACCATTTTATTCTGTGTGGTAGTCAGAGGAAACATCTGGAGCGCGTAAGA
Organism: Salmo trutta; assembly: GCF_901001165.1. Classification (NCBI taxonomy): domain Eukaryota; kingdom Metazoa; phylum Chordata; class Actinopteri; order Salmoniformes; family Salmonidae; genus Salmo; species Salmo trutta. The sequence continues at coordinate 20,213,953 of NC_042961.1, read as the reverse complement.
CTGTGGCTGATTTTGGGACTGAGGTACAGTCGGTCACTCTTTCTGACTCAGCTGATTAAATGCAGGTTAGCGTTTTTTTGTCATGAATCTTGTTCTGGAGGCAGCTCTGCGGTGTTCACGCGCTGGCGCTGTCACAAAGTCATACAATCTGATTTTAAACCTAACCTTAACCCTATCCATACTGGTAACCCTAATGCCTAACCCTAACCTTAAATTAAGACCAAAAATCACATTTTGTTTTTCATGAACTTTTACAATATAGCCAATTTTGACTTTGCAGCTGGCCTATCTAAGGGGAAATCGCTCAGTTCTGACTCCAGGACAAGACTCATGACAATAAACGTCAACCCGCTGAATGAACTCGAAGGCAGTTCAGATTCTTAAAAATATTTGCAGTGATCACAGAACCAAACCATTTCCCCTTTGTCACTGGTGTTTTGACATTGCTATTAAGCGTTATCCTCAGAATAAATGCATGTGTTCTCAGTGCCACCTGAGGTTGGATGAGGAAATGTACATAGAAATAATTTTGAAACAAAATAACCGTCAGAAAAACAATGGAATACTTTACGACTCCTACGATGTGTGGATTTAGTTTCCCTTGAATTCTATTACTTTCTCTTACGCGTCTGTCTATCAGAGGTGAGTCAGATTAGGTCTGATAAGATGAATGGTTGTTTGAAACAGTAGCATTTCCCTTCCCATCCTGTGATGTTTTGCCACACAGCTTCAGTAGCTTGTTTCCTACCCACAACAAGATGAGTGTGTAACCATTGTGGGTGAGTGGGTTTAGAGGTGATAGGGGGGCGCCATTCTCCCCAGTAATCAGTCCATGGTGTGATGATCTCATTAGCCTCTGGGAACCACAGCTATGGCTTCTGGTTTGGCCTCTGACATCACACTATGAGGGCTGCAGAGGAGGAGGGCAAACCTGATGTCTGTCAATAAGAAACACTTATTAGTTACTCATAACATTAGGCATTGTGATTGACATTTCTAATGCACGGATAAACGACTAAATTACTAGTAAATTACTGTTATATTTTTATTTCATTGAGCTTTATTTTGTGTTGCTCTTTGTATTCACTCTGTTGTTCTGTAAAAAAACAAATTGAATCAAATTTTATTTGTCACATGTGCCGAATATAACAGGAAGACCTTACTGTGAAATGCATACTCACGAGCCCTTAACCAACAATGCAGTTCAAGAAATAGAGTTAAGAAAATATTTACCAAATAAACTAAGGTAAAAAATAAAATAAAAAGTAACACAATAAAATAACAATAACAAAGCTATATACAGGGGATACCGGTACTGAGTCAATGTGCGGGGTTATAGGTTAGTCGAGGTAATTTGTGCATGTAGGTACACGTGAAGTGTCCAGGTGGCCATGTGATTAATTGTTCTTCAGTCTTATGGTTTGGGGGTAGAAGCTGTTAAGGAGCCTTTTGGACCTAGACTTGGCGCTCCAGTACCGCTTGCCGTGCGGTAGCAGAGAGAACTATCTATGACTTGGGTGACTGGAGTCTTTGACAATTTTTGGGGCCTTCCTCTGACACCGCCTACAGTTTCAGTCAAAAGTTTTGACACACCTACTCATTCAAGGGTTTTTCTTTATTTTTACTATTTTCTACATTGTAGAATAATAGTGAAGACATCAAAACTATGAAATAACACAAATGGAATCATGTAGTAGCCAAAAAAGTGTTAACCAAATCAAAATATATTTTAGATTTGAGATTCTTCAAAGTACCCACCCTTTGCCTTGATGACAACTTTGCACACACTTGGCATTCTCTCAACCAGCTTCATGAAGTAGTCACCTGGAATGCATTTCAATTAACAGGTGTGCCTTGTTAAAAGTTAATTTGTAGAATTTCTTTGCTCATTAATGCGTTTGAGCCAATCAGTTGTGTTGTGACAAGGTAGGGGTGGTATACAGAAGATAGCCCTATTTGGTAAAATACCAAGTACATATTATGGCAAGAACAGCTCAAATAAGCAAAGAGAAATAACAGTCCATCATTACTTTAAGACATGAAGGTCAGTAAAGTTTGAAAGTTTCTTCAAGTGCAGTTGCAAAAACCATCAAGCGCGATGATGGAACTGGCACAAGGACCGGCACAGGAAAGGAAGACCCAGAGTTACCTCTGCTGCAGAGGATAAGTTTATTAGAGTTACCAGCTTCAGAAATTTCCTCCCAAATAAATGCTCCACAGAGTTCAAGAGACACATCTCAACATCAACTGTTCAGAGGTGACTGCGTGAATCAGGCCTTCGTGGTCGCAAAGAAGTCACTACTAAAGGACACCAATAATAATAAGAGACTTGTTTGGGCCAAGAAACATGAGCAATGGACATTAGACCAGTGGAAATCTGTCCTTTGATTTGGTGAGTCCAAATTTGAGATTTTTGGTTCCAACCGCCGTGTCTTTTTGAGACGCAGAGTAGGTGAACGGATGATCTCCGCATGTGTGGTTCCCACGTGAAGCATGGAGGAGGAGGTGTGATGGTGTGGGGGTGCTTTGCTGGTAACACTGTCTGTGATTTATTTAGAATTCAAGGCACACTTAAGCAGCATGGCTACCACAGTAGATATGCCATCCCGTCTGGTTTGCGCTTAGTGGGACTATCATTTGTTTTTCAACAGGACCATGACCCAACACACCTCCAGGCTGTGTAAGGGCTATTTGACCAAGAAGGAGAGTGATGGAGTGCTGTATCAGATGACCTGGCCTCCACAATCACCCGAGCTCAACCCAATTGGGATGGTTTGGGATGAGTTGGACTGCAGAGTGATGGAAAAGCAGCAAACAAGTACTCAGCATATGTGGGAAATCCTTCAAGACTGTTGGAAAAGCATTCCAGGTGAAGCTGATTGAGAGAATGCCAAGAGTGTGCAAAGTTGTCATCAAGGCAAAGAATCTCGAAGAATCTCAAATATAAAATATATTTTGATTTGTTGAACACTTTTTTTGGTTACTACATGATTCCATATGTGTTATTTCATAGTTTTGATGACAGTGAAGAGGTGACTCCGGGATGCTGGCCTTCTAGGCTGTCCAGTGTCTGTTCTTTTGCATATGGCTTTTTCTTTGCAACTCTGCCTAGAAGGCCAGCATCCTGGAGTCGCCTCTTTACTGTTGACGTTGAGACTGGTGTTTTGCGGGTACTATTTTATGAAGCTGCCAGTTGAGGACTTGTGAGCCGTCTGTTTCTCAAACTATACACTCTAATGTACTTGCCCTCTTGCTCAGTTATGCACCGGGGCCTCCCACTCCTCTTTCTATTCTGGTTAGAGCCAGTTTGCACTGTTCTGTGAAGGGAGTAGTACACAGCATTGTATGAGATCTTCAGTTTCTTGGCAATTTCTCGCATGGAATAGCCTTAATTTCTCAGAAAGAGAATAGACTGACGAGTTTCAGAAGAAAGGTTTGTTTGTTTCTGGCCATTTTGAGCCCGTAATCGAACCCCCAATGCTGATGCTTCAGATACTCAACTAGTCTAAAAAAGGCCAGTTTTATTGCTTCTTTAATCAGGACAATAGTTTTCAGCTGTGTTAACATTATTGCAAATGATAAATTAGCCTTTTAAAATGATAAACTTCGATTAGCTAACACAACGTGCCATTGGAACACAGGAGTGATGGTTGCTGATAATTGGCCTCTGTACGCCTATGTAGATATTCCATTAAAAATCTGCCGTTTCCAGCTGCAATAATCATTTACAACATTAACAATGTCTACACTGTATTTCTGATCAATTTGATGTTATTTTAATGGACAAAAAAAGTGCTTTTCTTTCAAATGTGTGTCTGTCTTCACTTGTAGCCTGTGAGATAGACCCCTATCACGTGACGGGCATTGGCAATAATAGTTGAGCTATCTGAGAGAGCCGTGTGCGTGAGAGGTGCTTCGGAGCACGCAGCCGGGAGAAGGGAATTCTAATTATTATGTTCAGCCCAATGGCACAAAAAGGCATAGATTTTTTTAGGGGGCATTACGGCCACACAAAGGGGATGCCGCCGGGAAATTAAAGGGATTATCAAGTGCTTGTCAAATTGAATGAGAGACTGATGAAATGTGTACAGTCTGTGCAAATAACAAAGCGAAGCTCATGTCTTTTTTCAACTTTTTTCAAATGATCATTAGAGTCGCATCATGCAGCCTTAGAATGTATTAAAAATACAAATGTTGGGCAATATGTTTTGATCACAACTAAAGTTGCATAAATACCTCTAAATTAAGCATATAGGAAGACCTGTTTCTTTGTTAACCGCTCAACAAGAATAGCATGTTTGCACTCCCTCAAATCTTTTGGGGAAAACATCCTTTCTATTTTATTCAGCTTTGTTCAATTGTATTCTTCATACTATAAAATAATGCCACGGACTTCTAAGCAAATCTTGTCTGCTAAATTAACTAGTGTTGCCCACAGCAAAATGGCATAGCCAGATCAGGGCCTAACATAAGGACAAGGACTGTGTTATTTTGTTCTTCTGAAATAGACTACATCTTCTTCCTATCATAATGTTTCTTTAGACCTGTCTAAAATACATCATGGATTTATTGTGATGGTGTAGGCTATGGACTTATTAGAGTTTTTAAAATGTAGATGTTCCAAAGGTCTGCATCAGTGGCTTGTCGGCTATGAGTGGAAGCCAGGAGATGCTAAATGTGTTTGTTAATTAATGGTCAATTACCGTGAGACCGGCAGTTATTTGCTTGACATTCACCGGCTGACAAAATGTAATGAGTGCCACAGCCCTAATCATACCACGCTCAAAGTCGCTTAGGTCACTCGTTTTGCCCATTCTAACGTTCAATTGAACAATAACTGAATGCCTCGATGCCTGTCTGTCTGCTTTACAGTATATAGCAAACCACGGCCACGTGACTCACTGTCTGTAGGATCAAACCATTTCCTTAACTTCTTACATCTACACGTTCCGCTAGCGGAACGTCTGCTCCAATATCCAATGATGGGCGGGGCGCGAAATTCAAACTCCTCTAAATCCGAAAACTTACACTTTTCAAACATATGACTATGTTACAGCTATTTAAAGACAAGACTCTCCTTTATCTAACCAAACTGTCCGATTTCAAAAAGGCTTTACAGCGAAAGCAAAACATTAGATTATGTCAGCAGAGTACCCAGCCAGGAATAATCACACAGCCATTTTTCAAGCTAGCATATCATGTCACATAAACCCAAACCATATCTAAATGCAGCACTAACCTTTGATGATCTTCATCAGATGACACACCTAGGACATTGTGTTATACAATACATGCATGTCTGTTCAATCAAGTTCATATTTATATCAAAAACCAGCTTTTTACATTAGCATGTGACGTTCAGAACTAGCATTCCCACCGAACACTTCCGGTGATTTTACTAAATTACTCACGATAAACGTTCACAAAAAGCATAACAATTATTTTAAGAATTATAGATACAGAACTCCTCTATGCACTCGATATGTCCGATTTTAAAATAGCTTTTCGGATGAAGCACATTTTGCAATAATGTAAGTACATAGCCCGGCGTTACAGGGCTAGCTATTTAGACACCCACCCAGTGTAGCCTTCACCAAAATCACATTTCCTATAAGAAAAATGTTCTTACCTTGCTTGTTCTTCATCAGAATACACTGCCAGGACTTCTACTTCAATAACAAATGTAGGTTTGGTCCCAAATAATCCATCGTTATATCCAAACAGCGACGTTTTGTTCGTGCGTTCTAGACACTATCCCAACGCTAAATCTCGGCCACGAGCATGACGCAAAATATGACAAAAAATTTCGAAATATTCCATTACCGTACTTCGAAGCATGTCAACCGCTGTTTAAAACCAATATTTATGCAATTTATCTCGTAGAGAAGCGATAATATTCCGACCGGGAATCTGCCTGTCTGTAAACTGAGGAAAAAACCAAAAGCCGGGGGCGGGGCGTGTCACGCGCCTAAGGCTTAGTCCATTGACTGACCACTCAGCATTTGCTCTCGTGTGCTTCAGCCAGGGCTTTGAATGACATCATTCCTGTTTTTCCCGGGCTGTGAGACTCCATTGTTGACGTGAGAATTGTCACGTAAGAGCAGAGATCCTTTGTAAACGACAGAGATAATAAAGAAGGGCAAGAAATGTTCAGACAGGGTACTTCCTGAACAGAAGCATCTCAGGTTTTTGCCTGCCATAGGAGTTCTGTTATACTCACAGACACCATTCAAACAGTTTCAGAAACTTTGGAGTGTTTTCTCTCCAAAGCTAATAATTATATGCATATTCCAGTTTCTGGGCAGGACTAATAATCAGATTAAATCGGGTACGTTTTTTATCCAGCCGTGAAATTACTGCCCCCTAGATGTAACAGGTTAAACGGGTGGTGTACCTAATAAACTGTCCCCTGAGTGTATATCGTGTATATGACAAGTAAACTAACTTGAACTTGATAAACCTCATCCATAGAGCCGAGAGTTGTTCCTGGTCAGGTCACGTGGTCAGGAAATATGTATGGCCATACGTACTCCTCCAATATGATTTGATGTGGGTTCCATCAAACCAATGATTATCATGTATAGCTTCTGCTTTGTTTAAATGACCAGTCTTGCTACGTGTGGCGGTTTGTCAACCACTTTACCTCTACCTACATGTACATATTACCTCGACTAACCAGTGCCCCCGCACATTGACTCTGTACCGGTACCCCCCTGTATATAGCCTCGTTACTGTTATTTTATTGTCGCTCTTTAATGATGTTATTTTTCTATTTGTTTATTTCAGATTATTTAGTAAATGATTTAGGACTTTCTTAACACTTATTTTTGTTGGTTAATTAAGGTCTTGTCACTAAGCATTTCACTATTAGGTCAATACCTGTTGTATTCGGCACATGTGACAAATACAATTTGATTTGATTGGCCAATTACACCCTCTCAAAGCACATTTTACATGGATCCTGTCTCTTCCAGACATCCCATATGTGAATAATAACCCGTATTCCCTGAGATGTCTTTGCACATCAAACAGGAAATCACCTGATGCTCCTAATGCCACCAGCTGCATGGTAATGACATAGGTCAGACTTGGCTGGGGCTGGCTGGGGCTGGCTGGGGCTGGCTGGGGCTGGCTGGGGCTGGCTGGGGCTGGGCAGAGAGAGAGAGAGGACTTCAAACAGCAGTGTGTGGCAGGGCCAGAGAGTCAGAGGCAGCAGGGATGTGAGGTTTGGGAGCAGTCTTGTTGTCACCATAATGAGAGGGTTGGGGAAAGGCAGATGTGTTACAGCTGTCATTATGTTTCAACACTGCAAATCCTACCAAACTGTGCTTGTCCCTTTCTAGGGAAAACACACTAAATTAAACAAAATACATGGATGCAATATGTGTACAGTACAGTAGTGACTGGGAGGCACTGAACACGACCTATAGGCCACAGGACAAAGAATCAGCCTCTTTCTTTGTAGTTCGGGTAGGAATGTTGTTATAGATGGAACATGTTTAACTTTCTCTCCAATGAATTTGAAACAGCTTTTCAACTTGAAACGCTAGCTAAGATTGCCTCTTAAGGCCTGAAAAGCATGTGATTACATTTCCTGTATGTGTGGAACATTATAGCACATTACACCTTCCAGGAATTTCAGCTGTGTTTGACATGCTTTCCTACCATTTGTAATGGAGTGGCAGAAGAGGGTGATTACTAGTTCCCTCTCGCTCAATTGAGCAATTGACTGGTGGTTTGCTGAGGAGATTCCTGCCCTGGTAGAAAGGACAACAGACCCAGGCAGCCAAGATATTCCTCATGGGCAGCAGGTATTCCCATTGGTGGAAACGGAAGCAGACAGGGTGGTTTAGTGTCAGTAATATCTCTCCCCCCCCCCCAGGTCAGCGATCAGCCAACTGCGTATATTTCTGGGTGACTCTGGGGAGACAAAAGTGAGGACTAGGCAGCGGAGTCCAATACACACACGCACGCACGCACGCACGTGCTCCACACTCTGTCTGCTAGCCGGCTCCTGGCTGGGCTGACAGTTTGATTCATGCCGCCGACCCACACGCCATTGACACATATTTCAAATACACTGGGGGGGATTCGGTTCCCTCAGCTCTTTTCCAGAGGACGCCTCGGCAAACTAACCCTCCGCAGAACGTCCTTCAGCCTCGCAATTATGGAAAAGTACTGCCTGAATGGAGCGCTTAATGTTCTAGTTTTAATTGTATATATATCTATTTTTTTTGTTTTGTTTTTATCTGGCTTGTGGTGCATGGTTAGCGGAGGTGAGTGGTGTGTTGGCGTGTGCGGTGCGTGTGAAGACTAGCTGGAGCTATGAAGGAAATTCCTTTGTGGGTGAATAAGCCTTGGGTGACTGACAACTCTGAGACAGAGGAAGAGCGAGAGAAAGAGAAAGAGAAAAGTGAGACTTTCGGTGTGAATGGTGGGCTGAGAGAGAGAATACAAAAGAAGAATGGCACTTACTCAATTTCTAGTACCGACAGCAAGGTATTTACAGTAAAGACCTTGAACTCCCAGTGTAATACTTTCCTGTGCACACCTCTGTCATGTGGTTTGGGTCTTAGCCTCAAGTAGCCTTATCTGGGCCTGAGGTCTCCCTCAGAACCGGGCAGAGGTCTTGATGACTGTTATGATGGAAAACAAACCCCAGGGCTGAATACATTACAGCCTCCTCAATTAAGCCAGATTTGCTGAGGAATTATGCGGTCTCCAAGCGTAATGGGTCATTTTCCATCCACCTCCTTGCATCTTTGTGATGAATATTGATGGTGGGGGAGTCGGGCAGTGTTTGGACACTGAGCTGAGTGTGTGAAGTCGTGGAACTCTGGAAGACGATGGCAAAGATGTGAACAATGTCTGAACAACACGGGCTTTGTTCTCCTGGGTCTGGATGGATCCATCATGCCTCCTAATGTTGTAGCTCGAGATTCCTGCTTCATATCTTGTTGTGCCAAAGCACAAACTTCCTCGAGGAGGTCCGTGGCATGTGGAGGCTAGAGAGAGCGAGAGAGAGAGAGCGAGAGAGGGCAATCAGAGAAGACAATAATATTGGAAGGTAACTCATCATGAAATGTCAAACAAAGTTCGTAAACAATGGTTGTTTTGTCTACTTGCTGTTTATTTAAAGATAGACCCGCCTCCGAGTTAAACCTTTTCTCCAACAATAAACTGCTGTAAAGTGTGTGGCTGTGTGTGTGGAATGTCATTGGGTTTTGCTGTCACCTGTGGGCACAGCTGGCTAAACTTCACATTCTTTGTGTTTTTTAGTGGTATGCCATCTGCCCTGCATGAATGGAGGAAAGTGCAGTGCCAGGGACAAGTGTCAGTGCCCGGCTACCTATACGGGGAGGTTCTGCCAGATGCCTGTTCAGAACGGGAATGGGCAGCAGCGCCAGAAAGGGCAGCAGCAGACGTCCCAGATTCACTCCACTCACACTCTGCCCCTCACCTTCAGCAATGGACAGAACCCTGGTAAGATGGAGGGATATATATAATATATATATATATATATTTTTTTTAACATTTTGTTCATTTTTATCCAAGGGCATATAGGTAGAAATACGAAGGAGTATCCAATAAGTGTACATCTAAAGTGCAGTCATAGAACATTAACTTGCTCTTTTCAGTAACTTTCACCCCATATATCCTCTTTTACTTCGTCTCCCCCAGTGAAATATGCCCCCAGCATCGTGAACATCCATGTGAAGCATCCTCCGGAGGCCTCGGTGCAGATACATCAGGTCTCCCAGCTGGATGCCAATGGGCAGAAGGTGAAAGGCAATGGGCAGAATGGCCAATCCCAGACCCAGTCTCGCTACACCTACCACCACTCAGACAGCAGACAGAACATCCAGCAGCAGGGACACAACATCATCTACCCCAACCAGCAGAGCTACGTCCCCCAGTACCAGCCCGTCTCCTCCAAGAGCCAGCTGGGACGCTGCTTCCAGGAGACCACCGGCACACAGGTCAGAGAGGGACAGGGGGGAATCTGGAAGTGTTGAGAGTGCAGAGTGAGAGTATTGGAAGACAGATCAGAGAAGGACAGGGGGAAAGGTGGGGGTTGGAGAAAGAGAGTGGAAATATGAGGGAGAGAAAGAGCTATTGGTTGGCTTTGTGGATAAACAAGTTAATGAGTTCTGCTTCAATGCCAGCCATTGATCATTCTTCGCATTTGAAAAAAACACAATCAAAGGAGCTGTTTGTCCATCAAACTAATCTACGCTAATCGAAATTGATGTGTGTTTAGAGGACAAAAACAAACGTGACTCAATTTAAATCAATCCAGGTGTAGAGACTCTCATTTTTCAGTCTGCTGGCCTTTTATACTCCGAGAATAAAGATGCTATCAACACCAAACAACTTTTCCCCATCTAGAAATAGCCCCATAACTCATGTCAGTGCTTTAATACATCCAAAGTTATTAGCAGTATTGGCATCTCGCCCGTCTTATCCACTTCAGATCACCATTCAATTTGGTTTACATTTTGCGGTCAGATTGACGTTGTGGTGATAAGGCTCCATCAGCAGGCGAGGAACTGAGGTCTGTTCCCTTATCAGTGTGCGTTGATCTGAGGGAGGCTGGACGACGGGATGTTCTATAATAGAACCGTTCCGTCTGAGAGTTGGAGTTGGAGTGACAGAAGGGCGTTGTGTAATGCTGATGCACACAAGCCCATGTCGTGAGGCATTATTGTGCGGCTTTTTTCCTTCAGCCAGCCAAGTGGAGGAGCAATTCAGCGGGTCGGATACGAGGCGTATGTGGAAGGGGGCTTCTAACGATCACGGATTACAAAAAGAAAGCCAGTCACGTCGCGGACACCAATGCTGTACGTACCCGACGAGCTAAACACCTTTTTCTCACACTTCGAGCCAAACGACTCTGAGCTGCCGGTGAGAGCCCCTGAGAACAACGAGGGCTACGTGCTTACGGTCTCCAAGGAAGACGTATGTACTGTAAGTCATTCAAACGTGTTAACCCTCGCAAGGCTGCCGGCACCAGACGGCATCCCGAGCCGCGCCCTCCGAGCAGGTGCAGACCAGCTAGCTGTGGTGTTTTTGGACATTTTCAATCTCTCTCTAACAGGCCGTTATCCCCACCTGCTTCAGGATGTCCACTATCATCGCCGTGCCCAAGAAAGGGAAAGTAACTGAATGACTACTGAACCGTAGCACTCACTTCTGTCATCATGAAGGGCTTCGAGAGGCTAGTCAAACACTACATCACCTCCTCCCTCCCCGACACACCCGAGCCTCTCCAACTCGCCTACCGCCCGACAGATCCACGGACGACTCAATCGCCATTGCGCTGCACACTGCACTCACCCGCCTAGATAAGAGGAATGGATATGTGAGGAGGCTGTTTGACTACAGTGCCCTTTAAGCTCACCACAAACCTCACTGCCCTGGGACTGAACTCCTCACTATGCAACTGGGTCCTGGACTTCCTGACAGGCCGCTGACGACACGACAGTAGTAGGCCTGATTACCAACAACGACGAGACGGCCTACAGGGAGGAGGTAGGCACTCTGACGGTATGGTGCCAGATAAACAACCTCTCCCTCAACATCAGAAAAACAAAGGAGCTGATTATGGACTTCAGGAGGAACCAGGCTGGTCACGACCCCTTCCTCATCAACGGGGCCGCCATGGAGACGGTCAAAAATGTTTAATTCCTCTGTGTACACATCTCTGAGGAGCTGAAATGGTCAAACCACAAGGACACCGTGGTGAAGAAGGCACGACCGCGACTCTTTAACCTCACGAGGCTGAAGAAATGAATCTTGTCCTCGAGGGCCCTCGCAGTGTTCTACAGGAGCACCATCGAGAGCATACTGTCGGGCTGCATCACAGCCTGGAACTCCACCGCCGCTGACCGCAAGGCACTACAGAGGGTTTTACGCTCAGCTGTGCTTCATCCGTATTTGGAAATAACTTCATTTGTACAGACCCAGGCTAAAACCTAGACGCATTATCTTGATCTTTCTCTTTTTTTGTTTATAGTTCGGGAACATTTGAACTATGATAGAATGCTAACAAAAAAATGTGGTCTGGTTTCAGAAACATGACACCTCCTTTCTCTCAACACCATAGGCACGTTACATAATATAGCCAAGCTACTTCAAGTAACAACAGAATGTCCAGCCCGAATGCACCATTTGGTGCACACTGCTTGCCATCCAGGACACCTACAAAACCAGGTGTTGCAGGAAGGCAAAGATCATCAGGGACCTCAGCCACGGCCTGTTCTCCCCACTTCCATCACTCATATGAGGGCATGGCTAAAACTATCAGACAGGCCAATAACTTCTACCCCCAGACCATCAGGCTGCTGAATAGCCACTACTAGTCAGCTACCTGCTCCTTCTGCCTCCGCTGTTCTCCCTTTGGACCCCCCAATGGACAATTACCCTGCTTACACCCCAATTTACATGTTTTTTTTTTTTGGGCCCCTTTTTCTCCCCAATTTTGTGATATCCAATTGGTAGTTACTGTCTTGTCCCATTGCTGTAACTCCCGTACGGACTCTGGAGAGGCGAAGATCGAGAGCCATGCATCCTCCGAAACACGACCCAGCCAAGCCACACTGCTTCTTGACACACTGCTCGCTTAACCCAGCTGTACCAATGTGTTCAAGGAAACACCGTCCAACCGACGACTGTGTCAGCGTGCATGCGCCCGGCCCACCACAGGAGTCACTAGAGCGTGATGGGACAAGGACATTCCAGCCGGCCAAACCCTCCCCTAACCCGGACGACGCTGGGCCAAATGTGCGCCGCCTCATGGGTTTCCCGGTCGCGGCCGGCCGCGACACAGCCCGGGATTGTACCCGGATCTGTAGTGACGCCTTTAGCACTGCGATGCACCACTCGGGAGGCCTTCCAATAGACATTTATATGTATCATTGTCACAGATGTAAATATGTATTTATTCTTATTGTTGCTTTTATTGTTTCCTTCACACCTGCGCTGTTGGAGCTTAAGTATTTCACTGTACACTGCAACTACATCTGCAACCCTGTGCATCTAATATTTTGGGGGGAATAAAAATGACACTAAGAAAGTGGAGGGAGTTTTTTTCCCTTCTGAAAATACTGAATTCACCCTCTTAATCTCTCCTCCTGCTGTTCCTTTCTCTCTGTTTCTCTCTCTCCTCTCTTCCTCATTCTCATTCTCCTACACACTCTCTTCTAAATTCCAGTGTGGCAAGGCCCTCCCTGGTCTCAGCAAGCAGGAAGAATGCTGTCAGAGCATCGGAACATCCTGGGGGTTCCACAAATGCCAGAAGTGCCCAAAACCATGTAAGTACCAGTGTAATACAAGTAACACTCTTTGACTGGTGTGGATTATAGTGGTTGAACTTTGTCATATGACAAATGGGGAGTGAGAGAGACTGTCATGGGATAGACAGGGAGCGAGACAGAGACAGATGAACTGTACACCCAAATAAGGACATCTCAGCCCGTTTGAAATTTGTCTCAGCTATGTGAATACTGTGTGGATATTTGCTGCCGAGACACAGTAGTTGAAGATAAATCAGGTAATACACTTTACTGGCACTGTGGAAGCAGTTTACTGGCATGTGCAGTTTCTCACTTCATAACTGCATCCAAGAAAGGGAGTTTTTGTGTCGAGACAATCAACACGTTGGAACCCCAGCTTCTGCCAAAAAATGGGAAAATCGTTTTTTACAGCTTGAGAATGACAAAGGAGGGGTATGAAGGAGGGGTATGAAGGAAGGGTGGGTGGGTGGGGGGGGAGTTGGAGAAACAGATGAATTTTGTGAAGACACGCGAGTGTGAATGTGCTGAACAGACCCAGACCCACAGTAATGTTCCAATAACCGGACCCCTGGGTCTAGTCCACTGACTCACCTCATGGTAATCCTCTAATAACTTTATTTTAAGAGTGGTGAAAACGGTTCACTCTCTTACCCCCAGATGAGCATTACAACATTGCCGTGTTTCATCCATATTTGGAAATAACTTCATTTGTATAGACCCAGACTAAAACCGAGACACATTATCTTGATCATTCCCTTTTTTTGTGTTTATAGTTCTGGAACGTTTGAACTATGCTAGAATACTAACAAAAATGCTAGGAGAGAAATGTGGAGGTCTGGTTTCAAAAACATGACATGGCCTTTTCTCTTAACACCATAGACACATTACATAATGTAGCCAAGCTACTTCAAATGTCCAGCCCAGTCATTTCAGTACAGCTGCTCTTTAGGCACTGCTAGCCTATCTTCAATACGAATCTTAGACTTGTATTTCAGGAACACTGTATTAAGTTGAGAACATTATATGACCCTTGTGTTTATCCAGATAAAAAAAAGGTGGTCGGCTTTTGGCCCCGTAGGTTTATTTTGAGAAGAGATCTGTTCAAGAAACAAGCCTGGATGTCTCCATGCCAGTAGTCTGAGTTCCCACATGGCTGTCCTGTCTTTCTCTTCCTGGGTTATTTTAGCTGGTTGTTACCCAGTGGAGACGGCTAAGGAAGGTTTAGGCCCTTGTGAGCATTTGGCCATTCCAACAACCTCCCCAGAGTGCTGCTTAAAGAACTCTCTATAATTATCTTTGTTTCCTTCATGCCACAGCTATTGGATCTATGAGAGATTGGGGGAAAGGGGATGGTGGGAGGAGACGGGGGTGGGATGTGGTTGAAAATATGTGTTTTCATCATTTAACTGGAGGGAGATGGATATCTTCACCTGAATAGCTTGTACTCCACGGATCATCAGCTACATTCAGCTGCGGGTTAATTGTTTTTTTGAGCGGGTGATCAGGGGGCTGGAACATAATTCGAAATAATTTGTGACTGCAAATTTACCGCTAGAAGCCCAAACAGATGTAATATTTGACAAAAACATAATTTCAAACATTGCCTACATTTGCGTATGTAACAGTTTTGCTTCCGTCCATCTCCTCGCCCCTACCTGTGCTCAAAACAGGGACCCTCTGCACAAATCAACAACTAACACCATCGAAGCATCATAACCTATCGCTCCACAAAAGCCGCGGCCCTTGCAGAGCAAGGGGAACAACTACTTCAAACGTCTCAGAGCGAGTGACGTCACCGATTTGAAGCGCTATTAGCACGCACCCCGCTAACTAGCGAGCCATTTCACACCAGTTACATATACGCACGTGTAACTAACTGTCTATTATGTTTGTGAATACTTTGGAACAGAGTTCCAAAATTAAAATCACTTGGAGCTGATTTGCTGGTGTTTTTACAGTCTTTTATGCCCCCCCGTTGTACTCAGAAAACTTGGGGGGCTAAATCAAATCAGTCGCAGGCCGGCAGTTGGGCAACCCTGTTGTACTCAATAAGAATTCATAAACTAATTTGTAGCCCAGAAAAATACTATTAGATTTGTCTGCCTCAATCAGACAGGCATCAAAGTACTCTGCACCCTCACCGCACTTTGGAGATTAAATCATTATGCTTTGATCATTAATCTTATGAAAGCTTATTTAGTTAATCAGTTTTTCATCACCTAATTTTCTGTCAGGGAGCCTTTTCCCTGTTGGGCCTGAGAATAGAGTTTAACTTGGTTAGTTTGTACTCCTGTCTTACTTAACAAGTAGACTCTTTCATGTTCAGAAATCCCCACGCATCCAGTCACATTTTCTTTTCCCAATGCTTCTCTGGTTTCCACATGGAACAAAACCTATAGTTCTTCACCAGTTTGTTCCCAAAGGCTCCTGTCATTGGAAGGTACAAAGGCACAGTGTAATGTCTGGCTGTGTTGAAAGTCAGGAATGCCAGGGGAGTGAGGTTAGCATTTATGTGCGGGCCCTGTGTGAACTGCTCCATTGTGCCCCGGAGACAGTTGTAACTGGTAAATAAATTGGCTTACGCGCAAACAAACATAGCCTTGTTCCCTGTTAAGCAAGCTAGCAATCTGCTTTCAGGTATTTGGGTGCCACCCTGTTACCGGGCCTGAAAAGCCCTCCAACAGTACTTCCGTCTGCCACAGTAGATCTATATCCCCCTTCTTACCTTAAGCAGGGTGGAATCATTAGTCCAAACATTTGTGCAACTAAAACAAGTTTATTTTGGAAAAATTAAGGTAGGTCCCTCCCCGTTTCATTCCGTTTAAGAAACGTTTTGCAACAGACTTGGCATAATGCATAAACCCCTGACTTTGAGTAAAGTCTCCATTTGCGATCACCCCTCAGCTTTGAAATGGCGAGTTTTTACAATGAAAGCAATTAATGTCAACCTTTGGAAATTAAATACACAAAAGTATGTCGACACCCCTTTAAATTAGTAGATTTGGCTATTTCAGCCACACCCGTTTCTGACAGGTCTATAAAATTGAGCACACAGCCATGCAATCTCCATAGACAAACATTGGCAGTAGAATGGCGCATACTGAAGAGCTCAGTGACTTTCAACGTGGCATCGTCATAGGATGCCAACTTTCCAACAAGTCAGTTCGTCAAATTTCTTCCCTGCGTAGTGTGTAAAAATCATCTTTCCTCCGATGCAACACTCACTACCGAGTTCCAAACTGCCTCTGGAAGCAACGTCAGCACAAGAACTGTTTGTCTGGAACTTCATGAAATGGGATTCAATGGCGGAGCAGCCGCACACAAGCCTAAGATCACCATGCGCAATGCCAAGCGTCGGCTGGAGTGGTGTAAAGCTCGCCGCCATTGGACTCTGGAGCAGTGGAAACAAGTTCTCTGGAGTGATGAATCACGCTTCACCATCTGGCAGTCCTACGGACAAATCTGGGTTTGGCGGATACCAGGAGAACGCTACCTGCCAGAATGCATAGTGCCAACTGTATAGTTTGGAGGAGGAATAATGGTCTGGTGCTGTTTTTCATGGTTCGGGCTAGGCCCCTTAGTTTCCAGTGAAGGGAAATCTTAACACTGCAGCATACAATGACATTCTAGACGATTCTGTGCTTCCACCTTTGTGGCAACAGTTTGGGGAAGGTCCTTTCCTGTTTCAGCATGACAATGCCCTCGTGCACAAAGAGCCCTGACCTCAACCCCATCAAACACCTTTGGTGTAAATTGGAACGCCGGCTGCGAGCCAGACCTAATTGCCCAACATCAGTGCCCGACCACACTAATGCCCTTGTGGCTGAACGGAAGCAAGTGCAAGTCCCTGCAGCAATGTTACAACATCTAGTGGAAAGCCTTCCCAGAGGAGTGAAGGCTGCTATAGCAGCAAAGGGGCGACCAAGCAGAAACTGGATAGATGGCAGCATTTGTGCAAAACTGAAAGCACGTACCACCGCATTTAATTATGGCAAGGCAACTGGAAACATGACAGTGTAGTTAGGCAATCAAACAAGCAATGCGTCAGTATAGAGACAAAGTGGAGTCGCAATTTAACGGCTCAAACACAAGACGTATGTGGCAGGGTCTACAGACCTTCACGGATTACAAAAAGAAAACCAGCCCCTTTGCAGACATCGACGTCTTGCTCCCAGACCAATTAAACAACAACTTTGCGCGCTTTGAGGACAATACAGTGCCACAGACACTGCCCGCTACCAAAGACTGTGGGCTGTCCTCCGTGGCCGACGTGAGTAAAACATTTCAACCTATTAACCCTCGCAAGGCTGCTGGCCCAGATTGCATCCCTTACCGCGTCCCCTTGAGCATGAGCAGACCAGCTGGCTGGAGTGTTTACGGACATATTCAATCAATCCCTATTCCATTCTGCTGTCCCCACATGCTTCAAGATGGCCACCATTGTTCCTGTTCCCAAGAAAGCTAAGGTAACTGAACTAAATGACTATCGCCCTATAGCACTCACTTCTGTCATCATGAAATGCTTTGAGAGACTAGTCAGGGATCATATCATCTCCACCCTACCTGACATCCTAAACCCACTCCAATTTGCTTACCGCCCCAATAGGTCCACAGACGATGCAATCGTCAGCACACTGCACACTGCCCTATCCCATCTGGACAAGAGGAAGACCTATGTAAGAATGCTGTTCGTTGGCTCAGCATTTAACACCATAGTACCCTCCAAACTCATCATTAAGCTTGAGACCCCGGGTCTCGATCCCACCCTGTGCAACTGGGTCCTGGACTTCCTGACGGGCCACCCCCAGGTGGTGAGGGTAGGAAACAACATCTCCACCCCGCTGATCCTCAACACTGGGGCCCCCACAAGGGTGCGTTCTCAGTCCTCTCCTGTACTCCCTGTTCACCCATGACTGTGTGGCCATGCACGCCTCCAACTCAATCATCAAGTTTGCAGACGACACTACAGTGGTAGGCTTGATTACCAACAACGACGAGACGGCCTACAGGGAGGAGGTAAAAAAATAACCTCTCACTCAATGTCAGCAAAACAGAAGAGATGATCGTGGACTTCAGGAAACAGCAAAGGGAGCACCCCCTATCCACATCGACGGGACAGCAGTGGAGAAGGTGAAAAGTTGTACATATCACAGACAAACTGAAATGGTCCACCCACACAGACAGTGTGGTGAAGAAGGCCGCAGCAGGGCCTCTTTAACCTCAGGAGGCTGAAAAAATGTGGCTTGTCACTGAAAACCCTCACTAACTTTTACCGGTGCACAATTTTTAGCATCCTGTCGGGCTGTATCACCGTCTGCTACGGCAACTGCAACGCCCACAACCACAGGGCTCTCCAGAGGGTGGTGCGGTCAAGGCCATCAGATTGTTAAACAGCCACCACTAGCACAGAGAGGCGGCTGCCTACATACAGACTTGATATCACTGGCCACTTTAATAAATGGAACAATAGTCACTTTAATAATGCCACTTCAAGAATGTTTACATATCTCGCATTACTCATCTCATATGTATATACTGTATCCTTCACTATCTATTCTTTACTATCTATTGCATCTTAGCCGCTCTGTCTCTGCTCATCCATATATTTTAGACTTATATATTCTCATCCCATTCCTTCACTCGATTGTGTGTATTGTCGTGGAATTTGTTAGATATTACCTGTTAGGTATTGCTGCTCTGGCAAATCTAGAAACATCAGCATTTCGCTACACACGCAATAACATCTGCTAACCATGTGTATGTGACCAATAAGATTTGATTTGAACTCCATGATTTTGGAATGAGATGTTCGACAAGCAGGTTTCAACATACTTTATGTCATCTAGTGTAGTATGGCTACATGATGTTTGGCATTTGGAAGTAGAGGTAAGAGGGTGTTTGTGTGGCCAGGGATAAGAAAGTTGAATGCAGGAGAGCAAGTGTTTGTTCATGGGTTTGTTCAGTTGCTGTGCATGTGTGCACCATGTGAGAGACATTTTTTTTTTTGCCCTTATTTTCCCGTAAATGTTTTTCTTCATGATAATGGTTGCTTGTGCTGGCACGCAACTAAAATCCATATGGGAGCAAACAAGGTTTCCTTTTGTATTCAATGTTTTATTTTTGCCATGAATCACATTTTCCCTCGAGGTAAGCTTGAGATCACTATTCTAGTCCTCAAACAGCTATCAGACAATGGCAGTAAACGGAGAGGCCTGCGTCAGGAGGATAGGACCATGAATTAGTGATGGAGATGAAAGAAGGATTCAAGCACCCTGTCGTCAATCCCAAAAAAGTGTGATGGTTTTATCCGTGGCAGGTTTCCTGACGTTACCTCTAGCCTGAAGTTAGGATAAACGGAGCAACTGTAATCAAATCAAATGTATTTATATAGTCCTTCTTACATCAGCTGACACCTCAAAGTGCTGTACAGAAACCCAGCCTAAAACCCCAAACAGCAGGCAATGCAGGTGTAATAAACTCAGTAAAAGAAGAAACGTCCCTTTTTCAGGACCATGTGTAACAACACCTGCACAGGATCGGTACATCCGAACATCACACCTGCGGGACAGGTACAGGATGGCAACAACAACTGCCCGAGTTACACCAGGAACGCACAATCCCTCCATCAGTGCTCAGACTGTCCGCAATAGGCTGAGAGAGGCTGGACTGAGGGCTTGTAGGCCATTGTAAGGCAGGTCCTCACCAGACATCACCGGTAACAACGTCGCCTATGGGCACAAACCCACCGTCAATGGAACAGACAGGGCTGGCAAAAAGTGCTCTTCACTGACAGTCACGGTTTTGTCTCACCAGGGGTGATGGTTGGATTCGCATTTATCGTTAAAGGAATGAGCGTTACACCGAGGCCTGTACTCTGGAACGGGATCGATTTGGAGGTGGAGGGTCCGTCATGGTCTGCGGCAGTGTGTCACAGCATCATCGGACTGAGCTTGTTGTCATTGCAGGCAATCTCAACACTGTGCGTTACAGGGAAGACATCCTCCTCCCTCATGTGGTACCCTTCCTACAGGCTCATACTGACATGACCCTCCAGCATAACAATGCCACCAGCCACACTGCTCGTTGTGTGCTTGATTTCCTGCAAGACAGGAATGTCAGTGTTCTGCCATGGCCAGCGAAGAGCCCAGATTTTAATCCCATTGAGCACGTCTGGGACCGGTTGGATCGGAGGGTGAGGGCTAGGGCCGTTCCCCCCCAGAAATATCCGGGAACTTGCAGGCGCCTTGGTGGAAGAATCTGGTGCAAGAACTGGCAAATCTGGTGCAGTCCATGAGGAGGAGATGCACTGCAATACTTAATGCAGCTGGTGGCCACACCAGATACTGACTATTACTTTTTATTTTGACCCCCCCCCTTTGTTCAGGGACACATTATTCCATTTCTGTTAGTCACATGTCTGTGGAACTTGTTCAGTTTATGTCTCAGGTGTTGAATATTGTTATGTTCTTACAAATATTTACACATGTTAAGTTTGCTGAAAATAAACGCAGTTGACAGTGAGAGGACGTTTCTTTTTTTGCTGAGTTTAGACGGCACCTCCCCTGAATGTGTTAAACTCAATTGTGTGTTGTGTGCATGTATGCACGTGAATGTGTTGGTGAAACACTGGTTCTGACTAGGTGTTGATGGATCATGTTTGTGTTGAACAGGGCAGAGTAGAGATACTGTGGGCTTCCTCCTGCCTAAACAATTCGGGATCAGTCATCAAATGCTGTCTACTCCCATCAAGTCAGGAGCAATCCCCAAAGTATCAGTAGAAATACATTTGAAAAACCTATTTCTCATAGTCAATTAAACACGTTCTTATGAGATAATGAAGTGTACATACTCTATATTCTTCTGAGTCATGTAAAAGTCTCCTAAAAATAAGATATCTCTCTCTCTTCTCCAGCTATTCCTCTGACAGCAGGAGGATCCAGACACGCGATGGACTGCCCCCAGGGATACAAGCGCATCAACAACTCCCACTGCCAAGGTAAGAGCTGCGGTCCACCTCTTGTTCAACGTCTCTGCGACTACCACTGCCATTGTTTGGCTTGTGTTTTCGCACACAGAGAGCAGAGAGAAGTCTGTTTTCTCAGCGTGGTGGAGGGCTTCGCCAAGAGAAATGAGCCTTAAAGAAGTGATTTGTCACCAGCCACATAAAAACCCTGCGAGAGAGCAGGGCTACCATCCAGAGACGAGGAATGAATATGCTTCATTTTGACAAGGAGATCATTCTCTCGCTTTGTGTCGTTTCCTGTGCTCTCTACTCTACTCTTTCCTTGGGTGATGTGGGCCTGTCTACCTGTGTACAGCACCCTCTGCTGGTCCCTCACCCTCCAGTCCTCCAAAGATATACTGACTCGGCCCATTTATGACACTAGTTTGTCAGCTGCCATTCGTTGTCTCCTGAAATCTATCAAATATGAACGTTTTTCTTCTCTTTCTCCTCTTGACTTGCTCCACTTGGTCGTCAGTGATCAATCCCCAAACACCATAACAGCCATGCGGGGGAGAGAGGGAAAAGAGGCAGGTGCCATATTTGATAGATTTCTCTAATCTGTATTGAATTGGGATATGATAGCGAACAATGACTACAATACTTCAGGGCTGGCGGGCCTGGCCGTTTTCAGAGGAGTCGCACTAAATCAAGCCTGCTCTGCCCCAGCGACTTTTGAACCCACTGTGGCCCATTCCCTCAGCATTCCACTCAAGGGGAGGGAGGGTAAGGGAGGGAGAGAGACCAGAGTCTGTGTATAGGCCACACGCCTGCTCAGAGACAACGGACTGCTCACTTTTTCAACAGAAAACAGAACCCCTACTGCTCTCCTCTAACCAACAGGAAACCCAGACCTCTGCTTCTCTCTATGATAGCCGGCTGTTGGAACTGCCAGATCTTACAGAGAGGAGTTATGAAATAGTGAAGGCTTATCTGTAATATTGTGCTCGTGAGCATCTCTACTACAGTAACAACTGCCCAACACTAAGCACACGACATTATTCTACATCATTGAGAATTCTATTGGAACAGTGGACGGTGCATTGAAAACATCAGGGGACATCACTCCCTACTCACTTCAAAGGGATCCCATTCATTGACGGCACTGTTACTGTAGCGCATGGCACAAACAACAGAGGGCATCTGCCCGGGTTCCACCGGTTCTACATGAGGTAGAGTGCCACCGCGCCAAGGCGCGTGCCATAACTGTGGTTAGGCAGAGAGGGGCTCTGAAAGGGGAGCCGAGGCCTGACTGCTGCCTATTCGGACTGCTGCCAGGCTGAGGAGAGTGGCGGCCCAGGAGGCCAGATGTATTATTCCTGTGGAGGTGCTGTGACTCTTTACCCTGTAATCCACCACATCCTGTAATCCACCACATCCTGTTCCCCTTATTATTACCCCTTTTTTACAGAGCTGATTTTGATTGAATCTCCATTTTGTTTTCCTTTGAGCTAGGTATGTGTGCTTACTAATTGTTGGATATGGTGCGACTGTCCAGTATAACAAATGAAGGGGAAAAAGAGACGATAGAGGATGGCTCGGCTGGTTTAAAGTAGCGTGTAGTCGACGGGTCTGGTTCTGATCCAGGTTCTGATTCAATATTCCCCAGTGAGCCATTTGAGTCCTGAAGCGGTGAGGGGAGGAGGGTAAGGCTTGGTGTTAGGCTGGGTCATGTTCAGTATGACTTCTCTTGGACAAGCCAGTCTCCCTCCCACACACTCTCGTTTAGCGCTTCCCAGGCGCTGCTGAAGGTGGTGGTGACTAATGCGCGCAGGTCTGTCCCCGTCCAGGCAGTGGATCTGAGTCCAAAGTGATTAAAGTGATGAGAGAGCAGCATACTCCTCTGTGTGTCATCAGAGGCAGTGGGCCGCTCTCTGTGGGGCCCCGAGGGGACAGAAATAGTGAGTGTATATTGTGGGTAATTATTCTGTCAGTGTGGTGATTGACAGCGCATGTGGGCGGGGCCTAAAGGAACGATGCAGGTGTTAAAACGGTGAAAGCGCCAGTGGAAACGCGTCCCGTAGACGACAATAGCCATTCGTTGATATTCCCGAGCAGAGGGTGTTGTGGCATCTTCCTCCTCCTGAGATCTGCCTGATTAGGATCATCTGTCCTGTGAGACGAGTAGGAACGCCCTCATTCACCCGCCCCTGGGAATGACGTCTCTTCCCCTGTTTGTCGATTCCATTCCAGTTTAACAGAACACAGCAGAGCCTCCTGTGACATGAACCTGGTCAAGATGTATCCTCTGAAATATCCATGACATTACATGGAAGGATATCAACATGCTGTGGCCTGTACCACATGCTGGTGGGATGCTGCTCTTGTCAAGTACGCGGTCCATGTCGTGTGTGAGGCTTCTAGAACACTCTGTGCATGAGTGATGATCCTGTTCTGGTATATCTTTTCACTTTTGCAACAGAAAGAACAACATGTAAAGTGATAATATTAATCCCGTTGAACAGAATTAAAGGGGAACAAATCACGTGGAACTCTGGATGGAGCAAAAGCTCCCTTTTGGATACTTAGCACGAAAGCATGCTTCATATTTAGCCCTCTCAATGACAAACTACACTTGTAAACTGGATACCAAAACAAATGAACACGATATATATATAAACAGCTAAGAGGCAGCCGTGTTGGAAAGGGGATACAAAGTCTGCTTGTCTCCTGTTATAAGGAAGTATACAGGGGAGAGCATTCTGTTCACCTTCTTCCCGCTGGACATATTATGTCTACCCAGCTGTTGCTTCTTTAACAAGTTAGACTCTATTTATTTATTTCACCTTTATTTAACCAGGTAGGCTAGTTGAGAACAAGTTCTCATTTACAACTGCGACCTGGCCAAGATTAAGCAAAGCAGTGCGACACAAACAACAACACATGGAATAAACAAACATACAGTCAATAATACAATAGAAAAAGTCTATATACAGTGTGTGCAAATGAGGTAGGATAAGGGAGGTAAGGCAATAAATAGGCCATGGTGGCGAAATAATTACAATATAGCAATTAAACACTGGAGTGATAGATGTGCAGAAGATGAATGTGCAAGTAGAGATACTGGGGTGCAAAGGAGCAAAATAAATAAATAAATAACAGTATGGGGATGAGGTAGTTGGATGGGCTATTTACAGATGGGCTATGTACATGTGCAGTGATCTGTGAGCTGCTCTGACAGCTGGTGCTTAAAGTTAGTGAGGGAGATATGAGTCTCCAGCTTCAGTGATTTTTACAGTTCGTTCCGGTCATTGGCAGCAGAGAACTGGAAGGAAAGGCGGCCAAAGGAGGAATTGGCTTTGGGGGTGACCAGTGAGATATACCTGCTGGAGCGCGTGCTACGGGTGGGTGCTGCTATGGTGACCAGTGAGCTGAGATAAGGCAGGGCTTTACCTAGCAAAGACTTATAGATGACCTGGAGCCAGTGGGTTTAGCGACGAATATGAAGCGAGGGTCAGCCAACGAGAGCATACAGGTCGCAGTTTTGGGTAGTATATGGGGCTTTGGTGACAAAACGGATGGCACTGTGATATACTGCATCCAATTTGCTGAGTAGAGTGTTGGAGGCTAATTTGTAAATGACATTGCCGAAGTCAAGGATCGGTAGGATAGTCAGTTTTACGAGGGTATGTTTGGCATGAGTGAAGGAGGCTTTGTTGCGAAATAGGAAGCAGATTCTAGATTTAATTTTGGATTGGCGATGCTTAATGTAAGTCTGGAAGGAGAGTTTACAGTCTAACCAGACACCTAGGTATTTGTAGTTGTCCACATATTCTAAGTCAGAACCGTCCAGAGTAGTGATGCTGGACGGGCGGGCAGGTGTGGGCAGCGATCGGTTGAAGATAATGCATTTAGTTTTGCTTGCGTTTTAAGAGTAGTTGGAGGCCATAGAAGGAGAGTTGTATGGCATTGAAGCTCATCTGGAGGTTAGTTAACACAGCGTCCAAAGAAGGGCCAGAAGTATACAGAATGGTGTCGTCTGCGTAGAGGTGGATCAGAGAATCACCAGCAGCAAGAGCGACATCATTGATGTATACAGAGAATTGAGTCGGCCCGAGAATTGAACCCTGTGGCACCCCCATAGAGACTGCCAGAGGTCCGGACAACAGGCCCTCCTATTTGACACACTGAACTCTATCAGAGAAGTAGTTGGTGAACCAGGCGAGGCAGTCATTTGAGAAACCAAGGCTGTTGAGTCTGCCGATAAGAATGTGGTGATTGACAGAGTCGAAAGCCTTGGCCAGGTCGATGAATACATGAATAATTGTCTCTTATCGATGGTGGTTATGATATCGTTTAGGACCTTGAGCGTGGCTGAGGTGCACCCATGACCAGCTCGGAAACCAGATTGCATGGACCATCACAGTGATGTTGGGGCCACACCAGGGTTATGATACGAATGCGGTTGTTGTGAGTTATTAAACAAACTTATGTATAGAAACAAACCCAATTATGGTAATCGGTGGAATTGTCAGCGTACACATCTCTATTCTATGCACATTCAGTTCATGTTCTTTTCTGTACTGTGTAATACACACTAATATGTATATCAACAGTGTATTACTTCGTTCCTCTCCTTGGTTTTCTGTTGCAGATCTTAACGAGTGCCAGCTGCAGGGCGTGTGTCCCAACGGAGACTGTCTGAACACCATGGGCAGCTACAGGTGCAGCTGTAAGGTCGGCTTCATCCCTGACCCCACCCTCTCCACCTGTATCCGTAAGTCCTTCATAACTCTCTCTCTGTCTCGCCCTCTCTCTCTCTCTCCCCCCCCCCCCTCTCTCGCTCTGTCTCTCTCTCTGTGCTATATTTGGGTGTGACATTTCCCATACGTTTAAAAATATATATTACTTCAGCCTGTGCGGTCAGGATTGCGGTCTGTAAGATTGCAGTCTGTAGAAGAATGTTTTAAATGCCGCAAAGCATACTGCAAAGGCTGTGTTTTGATGATATGCATATGAATGTGGGAACAGATGGGAATGCATGGATGAATAGCATGGCGTTTATCATATTAATTAGATTCCCCTCAGAGCATGGAGCAAAAGGCACAGCATATTGCCAAACACAACAGATCGTATTTCTCTCCACTGAAAGTGGGAGGGAGGGAGGGAGGGAGGCAAAGAAGGAGTTTTGTGTTGAGAGATTAAAATCCGATTGACTTGATTCTCAGTTCTCTGGGTTTTTGGTAGGAGAGCGATTGATCAGTGATGGCCTTTAATGATGGTCTTGTTTAGCATGCTTTTCCCTGCCGGTTGTTGTCTCTCCCAGTCCGATCTCTCTCTCTGTCTGTGTGTGTGTGTGTTTGGGGGGGGGGGGTTCACTCTTGGTTTGTGTCTCCTCCTGGTTCTCCTCTATTTATCTCATTGCTATTGAAACCTGAGTGGCCATTCATCAACATCACTGGCTATGGCAAGGAGCCTTGCTACAGTTTTGTCCTTACATGGAAGAAGTAGGCATTGGAAATTCATCAGTGACATCACCCATTGTGTTTCCCCCCTCCCCTGCATGTGTTGCCTGTCATCGAACCACCAATGTCGGATCTAGACATCCTCCTTCATTGTGTGTGTTGAGTTACTGAGCTCTCTGCTGGTATGAAAAGCACAGTGGAGTTTGGAGAGAAACATATTGGTGTTGATGAAGGACCAAATACAGCCTGACCCTCCTATCTACTACCTTTGTGTGTTGATTGGCTTATAATATGCATGACAGCAACAGTAACCAACCAAAACTGACTTTCCCATTGTGAGAGCCACTAATAATGCCTTATTGTACTATGGAATGAGACTTCACACATACATGTGCATCCAGTGTCCAACTAGACTTGAAACAAAAATAAACCAGTGCATTCCATGCGTAGCACTTACAATAACTGTGACTCAATTTTCTTTTTGGATTCTGACACGTCATCAAACATTCCACTGGTGCAAGACAAAATTCTTGACCAAAAGATCAGCAATGACTGCTTGAAATGCAAATACCACGCGAGATTAACCCGTCACAATCCTGGGAATTGGCCTGTATGGATAGGGCTAAATTGAAATGTTTCTTACAAAAGAAATATGAAATGCATAAGCATCGCAGCAATTGAAAGGCTAACGTTTGGAGATTATGGGAAAATGATTAGACCAAAGGTGTGGACACAACAGTTCACCTGACAGAATCCAAACATTACACTGTTGATTTTCTGTGCATTTTACATTTACTGTACTTTTTGCCGGATTTGTTGATAACAAAATCTGAAAATACTCTGGATACATTCAGTGACATGATAAGAAGATTTCTGGAAAATGTGGGTAGATGCAACGTAAGACAAAAAAAAGGGTTTGAGTGAGAGGACTAACTGGGGTCTCCAAGTGGACGCACAGTTCCTAAGTCATTTCAATGCCCTTTCATGTATATGTTTTATGTTATGGTTGAAGAAGAGTCTTCAACTACAACTCGTTTTTTTGTAGCTCTCCTAGTTGTGCCGTTGAGGAACTAGAGCGAGCACACTTATCGTTGCTTTGTTTTGCAGTGCCTTAGACCGCTGCACCACTCGGGAGGCCCAAATCTGACATTTTCAACCCGTTTACGGGTACAAGTGTAAAGGGCTATGCTCTAAATAGGTCACATGATGGGAGACAAATGCAGCAACTGTCTAGAAATGAAGGGAGGGCTTCCCAGGGCAATCTAGCAGAACTCCAGCACCCTCATCTCTCTCCATCCCTCCATCTCCCCTCCATCTCCCCTTCCCACTCCCCTCTGCTGTGCTGCCTCTCACATCCGACAAAGGGAGAGATCCCATCATTGGGGCATTCACTGGCCTATTCATGGGTCGTGCTGCTCTAGTTTACTTTGAGAAACCTCTGGTCACTGGTATTAATTGGTGGCTTTGGCGAGGCCTTAGAGCGACTTCAATGTGGGTGGTGAGGAGGAGGGAGGAGGCGGGAGGATGGAATTTGGGAAGTGAGTGGTGACTCTAGAGCGAAAGTGATTGCTGCCTGTCATACACAATTTCTCCCGTGTGTCCGAGCTGTGTGAGACTCGGAGGCGCCGTCACGATTTCTGTTCAGGATTTGGAGGGACAGCGGTTCAGCCGTTTGAGCCCCCCTTTCCAACAGTACACACACACACAAACATGCGCTCGCACACCCTCTCTGTCAATAATGAGTGAAAACCTGATCGCTTTTTCAGTCTGTTTTGACGAATATCAATGCACCACACAAACTGCCTAAAGGGGAAAATGTTAGAAGAATTGAAACTTTAGAACAAGTCTTTGTGACCTTTTGTACAGGATTGGCAAAGAAAAATCTATTACATTTCACTGTTCTTTGAATTATGTCTTGTACACTCCAGTACTTCTAATTTGATGTTGATGTGCATTAACCCATTAAGCCCTCCTTTTGGCCTCAGAAGTTCAATATTATTACATTTTGGGATTTGGAGACTGTTGGGAGAGGGGGAAAAAAATGACATCGTGGTCAGTTTGTATGAGCACTGATTTAACGTTGATAGGAGAGCTCACCCATTGAAAAATGAAGAAATACTGGAAGCACGTCATATGGTTCCAGCTTTACTTGGAAGTCAAATCCTTAGAGAGTCTTTGTTCCGTTGGTGCCTTGCCATATCACAGTTTCCACTACTACACTTCAGGATTTAAGCTGCACCATTCAGAAACACTCAACCAGCCCTACTGCATGCTGTTATTTGGGTCAGCATTTGACTTTGTTCATTAGTGCATGAAGCATTGGCATGAAGAGCTCGATGTTTGTACACCCAGAGAGCTTTTGTTGTTGTGTGTGTGCTGTGCTTGTGGGTGTTTTGCGTTTGAGCTTTTAGGTTAGTCTAGTGGACACTTTCTTCATAGCTCAAAAATCCTGTGATGAAGATATGAAATATATCGGCGGTAGCAGGCGACACAGCTAACTACCACTGAGACGTTTCAACATTTTCTTGGTATTTTTGATGTTGTTGTTATAAATGTGTGAGTACTGTACTCTGTGTTGGGCAGGGGGATTCCGGTGAAGGGGGACTTCTTTATTTTCTCTTTCTCTCTTTTCTCTCCCCATGTCTGTGTCTCCCCCCACTGTGGCGCGCCTCCCCTTGCCACTCTCCCACTGCACCTCTTCAGCCGACACCTCTGCCGTCCACGAGGAGAAAGGGGCTTGTTTCCGATTGGTCAGTTCGGGGAAGCAGTGTTTGCACCCGGTGTCTGCTCAGCTGAGCAAACAGCTGTGCTGCTGCAGTGTGGGCAAGGCCTGGGGCCCGCGCTGCGACAAGTGCCCCCTGCCAGGAACAGGTAAGGCCCCCAACGCCAGCAACTCTGAGTCCCAGACACCTCCACCCATCCATCCATCCATCCATTCCACCACTCTCACATTGAGAGATTGAAATGTGGGACCAGTGGCATCCATCCCCCACCCACACTCAATGTTTCTCTCTCTCTGTGCATGTGTTTCACTGCTTTGCCAAGTAGACGGTTTTAGATGCAGTTATATCTCCTGCACCAGCACTCTCCTCCCGTCTCCCCTTATTCCACCATGTCTCCCCATCCGCCATTGCCGTCTGTACGGGTATCATGGTCAGTGTTGGCTGGGGTGACACAGTAGCTGACACCTGCAGATCATGTGCAGCACAGGCACACTAAATAGATAGAAACTGTTTGCTGAGTCCTCACACTTCCACTCGAAAAGGTCTGCCTTAATGAATTGATGACATTGAGCCAAACATTCCATTAGACCTGGGAGGTTAGTCTGGGAACAAGTGCAAGCCTTTTCTGTCTCTGTGCCTGTATTGTCTGTCTAGGCTCCGGGAGACATTACTGGATGGCCTCGTTTGGCCTAATTAACAACACCCGTTAAAATCATCTGGGTTGCCAGATTATTTGGTTGCCAGATCTTCAAAGTTCCCAGTGTAGTACAGTAAGTTGTTATGGGGGGTGTAATAGAGTTAGGGGATGATTGCTTGGAACCGGGCCCATTTTTCCCAATGTGAGAACGTTTCTGTGGGTAAGGTGAAGAGCTGTTATAAGAGTAAATAAGAGACGTGCTCCTTTATCTGGAAATTAACTTGAGCAGTTAGGATTTACCTTGGTATAAAGGGCAGCATTTTCTAAGGTCTCTTTAATGTTCTTTTTTCTTTGTTTGTTGGAATGTTCGCAGAGGCGCTTGTAGCTGGATTAGTAACTGATTATTCAGATTTTTTTTTTTTCACTATCAATGTCGTGGTTTAATTGCAATTGGCTGACATGGTTCTTTCAATTGAGATAGAGATGGAGACAGTTTATTTTGGTAGATTCTAACTTCTTGCAAATGCTTGTTGGTTAAAATGGGAAACTGCATAGATAGCATGTGCTATTCTTATATGAAACTGGATTGGTGTATGCTCCACTGTTTAACAATGGTTGGTACTTTGTTTTCATTCATTGGGACATAAATGAAAATGGACATAAATGAAAGCCTTCCCCAACAAATCCAGTTAAGTCCTTACAAAATTCTAGTTGCACAAAGACATTCAAGAATGAGACAAGTGTGTGACTCTCAGTCTTTATCCTCAGTGACATGATCCACTGTGTCCTTGGTTTCTAATGGGAACACAAGTCCTGCAGAGAGGACACATTACGAAGGATATTTTAAAAGGATATTAAATTAAATGTAGTTCCCTTTTTAATATAGACCAAATGTCCCTCTGTGCACCGTCTTAGACTTATAGGAAGATCTTAACCCCAACATTTCTCCAAGTTTTAATCATCATGACAAAGTCATTTCTGAAGATTATTATTTATTTAATGTGATTAGTGATTCATTTTTATGTAAAACCAAAAACTCTCCCTAATTTTAAGGTCAACCCTGTTGCATGAACTGAACTCTCATTTTAATATGGTGAAACTATTCTTTAAAAAAAATCTACATCTAATAAAATCGTAAAAGCAGGTGAACTGGTTCTACTCTTTTTCGCCATTTTCTGGTGTTTTGTGGTGGAAAACTGAGTGGGTTGAGCATAACACGCCAACACTGTTACCCTTAGATGGACAGGCTAGACATTTTTTGACAATTACATTTTTTTTCGTGAAGCTTGCATTCAATTGAACCTCCCTGTTGCACACAACAAGCTTCCATTCCTCCTGTCACAAGGGGATTTATGGCTGATTTAAGATCCTCTACCTTGTTACAGTCACCCTTTTACTTTATTTGGCACTTAATAGACACTTAATATAGTTGTTTTTTTAATTTAACCTCGAGATGGAAACACATGTTTTTTTATTAAGTTGAACATGTGCTCTTTAAGACAGAATGTTAAAATTAGGTGAAATTCAATGTTTTTTTTCACCAAGGTATACTTCTCAAAAGGCACCCAATTGGTGGAATGACCCAGAGACTGATATACACAAATCTGCTACAACAATAAAAACCAAACAGCATGTAACCTATTGAACGTTACATTGGAGTTACATAAAATAAAAGATCAGCCAAATTAGTCACATAGCTATAATTTATGTGAAATAAATATATTTAATATGGCCAGTTCTTTTGAACCCAATTTTTTTTAAATTATTATTATTATTTATTTTTTTGTCTTGCATAAAGTATGGATGTACTTACTGTATTTTTCCTTTCAACTTTTTAGCTAAATTCAAGGAGATATGCCCTGGTGGGATGGGCTACACTGTCACGGGATCTTACAAGCCCAAACCACCCAATAAACTACCCAGCCAACCTGAGACCATCAACAAGCCAATGATCACCCACCAAGAGCGTGTGGCCCCGCCTCTGCCCCTGCCGACACATGAGAAACCAGTGGAGGCCTTGAGCGTCGCTGAGAGACAGCTTCCCTCTGTACCAGGCAAGTCAACACCATACAGCAAGCAACAGTAGAGGAGAAGCCATCTTTACTAATGTACTATGGAAAGACAGAGACAAGATTGGGCTGAGCTGGGTGGGACTGAGTGTGACTCATAAATAGGGGCCATGCTCTTGTCTTTTCACTATGCTGGGCTGTTTTGATATGTGCAATGTTGTGTACCTACAGTGCCAGCGCAAAACTTTTTCGTCCAAATAAAGAGTAATCCACCCGTCCAACAGTACCAGTCAAAAGTTTGGACACACCTACACATTCCAGGGTTTTTCTTTCTTTTTACTATATTCTACATTGTAGAATACTAGTGAAGACATCAAAACTATGAAATAACACATATGGAATCATGTAGTAACCAAAGAAGTGTTAAAGTAGCCACCCTTTGCCTTGATGACAGTATTGCACACTCTTGGCATTCTCTCAACCAGCTTCATGAGGTAGTCACCTGGAATGCATTTAAATTAACAGGTGTGCCTTGTTAAAAGTTAATTTGTGGAATTTCTGTCCTTCTTAATATGTTTGAGCCAATCAGTTGTGTTGTGATAAGGTAAGGGTGGTATACAGAAAATAGCCCTATTTGGTAAAAGACCAAGTCCATATTATGGCAAGAACAGCTCAAATAAGCAAAGCGAAATGACAGTCCATCGTTACTTTAAGACATGAAGGTCAGTCAATCCGGAAAATGTCAAGAACTTTGGAAGTTTCTTCAAGTGCAGTCGCAAAATCCATCAAGCGCTATGATGAAACTGGATCTCATGAGGACCGCCACAGGAAAGGGACCCAGAGCTACCTCTGCTGCAGAGGATAAGTTTGTTAGAGTTACCAGCTTTAGAAATTGCAGCCCAAATAAATGCTTCAAAGAGTTCAAGTAACAGAGACATCTCAACATCAACTGTTCAGAGGAGACTGCGTGTATCAGGCCTTCATAGTCTAATTGCTACAAAGAAACCAATACTAAAGGACACCAAAAATAAGAAGATACTTGCTTGGGCCAAGGAACACGAGCAATGGACATTAGAACGGTGGAAATCTGTCCTTTGGTCTGATAAGCCTGAATTTGCGATTTTTGGTTCCAACCGCCGTGACTTTGTGAGATGCAGAGTAGGTGAACGGATGATCGCCGCTTGTGTGGTTCCCACCATGAAGCATGGAGGAGGAGGTGTGGGGGTGCTTTGCTGGTGACACTGTCTGTGATGTATTTAGAATTGAAGGCACACTTAACCAGCATGGCTACCACAGCATTCTGCAGCGATACGCCATCCCATCTGGTTTGCGCTTAGTGGGACTATCTTTTGTTTTTCAACAGGACAATGACCCAAAACATTCATGCAGGCTGTTTAAGGGCTATTTGACCAAGAAAGGGAAAGGGGATACCTAGTCAGATGTACAACTGAAATGTGTCTTCCGCATTTAACCCAACCCCTCTGAATCAGACATCCATAATCGACATCCATGTCTTTGGCACCCGGGGAACAGTGGGTTAACTTCCTTGCTCAGGGGCAGAATGACTGATTTTTACCTTGTCAGCTCTGGGATTTGATCCAGCAACCTTTCGGTTACTGGCCCAGCGCTCTAACCACTAGGCGTGCTGCATCAGATGACCTGGCCTCCACAACCCAATTGAGATGGTTTGGAATGAGTCCCTCAGTGTGAAGGAAAACCAGCCAACCAGTACTCAGCATATGTGGGAACTATTTCAAGATGGTTTGAAAAGCATTCCTCCTGAAGCAGGTTGAGAGAATGCCAAGAGTGTGCAAAGCTGTCATCAAGGTAAAGGGTGGCTACTTTGAAGAATCTCAAATATAAACTATATTTGGATTTGTTTAACACTTTTTTGGTTACTACATGATTCCAAATGTGTTATTTCATCGTTTTGATGTTGTCACTATTATTCTACAATATAGTAAAAATAAAAACCCTTGAATGACTAGGTGTGTCCAAACTTTTGACTGGTACTGTAAGTGAAACTAAACAGAGAGTTGTATTTGTGTGAGTGTGTGGGGGGTCTTTAAAAATATCTCTCAACCAGACATCGATTCAGTTCCACCCTGGACAGGATGATGAGGATTCACATGCTTTGGCTTGCCGTCGCCTCTCAAACTTCTGGATTCTGAGCGAGAGGAGAGATGGAGCTCCTCTTTCTTATTGCTCAGGACATGCTTGGGAGCTGGCGAGGGAAAGAGAAACTTGGCAGCATTAGAGTGCACAGACTTGTCCAAATTACCGCTAAGCTTCTCTTGAGCTCCGAGTACAGAGGATTCCAATGCAGAGGACAGACTCAGACAAACAATAAGAGGGAAAGCCACTGCCCAAACCTGTGTAGATTAGTGTTTGCATGCGACAAGGGGCTAAAGTTGGCACCACTGAGCTAAAAATCCTGGTGGAAGTGATTTTTTTTTTATGCCCAATGTTGTACTACATTAATAACAATCCTGTTTGTTTTTATGACCTCAAGATCTAAATACCGTAAAAACGCCTGAGGGTTGAGTTATGACATGGCATTTGGCCAGCGTTTAAAATAAGGTGTTAGTGGAACGACCTTGTAACTGATTAACATTTGTCCGTTGCTATGAAAAAGATCATGCTTCGACATGGCCATGAACAGCTAAACGTACCCCCAGAGCCTGTGAAGGTGACAGTCTAATGAATTGCAAATGATTGGTTCTCTGACCCCAGCCAGTAAGGTTTATTAATTTATTCAAAAGCCTGAAGATATTTAATGGAGAAATATAATGAAGTATATGATGTACTTGTCTCTGACAACTTGATGATCAAGGGCAGGTATATCCAGCCTTGTGCTTCCAAACGGTCCCACTCTTTCTTGATCTCACTCTTGTTTTTTTTTCTTCATATTTTTTTCATATATTTTGTTTTATGACCAGTAGCCACAGATGCACCTGAGCAGGTAGGTTGGGTTTCTTCTGCAAAAAAAAGTAAAAATGAAAAGAAAATAGCTTTCTTGCATGCGACAAGAAGGATTCACCCTTTAGCCTCTATGGCAGCGACCTGCAGAAGCAGCCTGCAGCGTCACCTCTGCATGAAGTCAGCATCTCACCACTGCATGACTTTGAGCCAATCACTGCTCCACGCTTTCAGCTTAAGAGCACTTCACAGTGGAACATCTGTCAATGCCAATCACAGCTGCTAAGACTTTGCTCTTTGCGCTTTTGTCCAGCCTCATACTGTATGGATGCGTTTACACAGGCAGCCCAATTCTGATCTTTTTCCACGAATTAGTCTTTTGACCAATCAGATCAGCTCTTTTGCTAATAATTGGGCAAAGGATCAGAATCGGGCCGCCTATGTAAACGCAGTCTAAGAGTCTCCAAAACGGAACAGTTCTGAAACCTTTCTGTAATGGATTTAGTATTGTATTATGACATAAATTATGTAAATATAGAAGCTCTCTTTTACAATATATTGGTTCTTTCAGAGGAACAGTAGACTCAGCAGCTTGAAACTCTTTAAAGCACTTTGATAAAGGCAGAGTAAGTAAACACTATTGCACAATCCATTCTCCTAGAGAAACTCCAAAGGTAAAAAAAAAAAGCTGAAGTCAAGTTGGAGTCCATACAACTGATAACTATAGACCCTATCTACTCAATGAAAACCCATGTTTCGCTTCCCACCATCTTGCTCTACAAGCCCTTCAAGCTCTTTCCTTCCTTCGGCTGTCACGCAAGCGGATCTCCGATTTAGTTTACTGCTGAGCAGCCAATATGACGAGCGCACGCATGACAACGGTGCATGAACGGTACTTGCTCACTGAAACCTCATGTCTATACGGATCAGTCCGCTGACCCTGAGGTCCATATTGTGTTTGTCTTGTGTTCTGTCCTTCAAGGAGCTGGTTATTCTGGAGGCTACTAGTAGTAGTCCAATAGTTGAGGCCGAGGCCGGCCAGCCACAGCTCTCTCCCGGTGTCTCTACCATGAGGATGGAGCCGGCCTACAAAGGTGTCTCATCCATTTCCTTCCCCTCTACTCTCTCTGCTGCTATTTCAGTCTCACAGGGCTGGGCTCACTCTCACAGGGGAAAGTCTGCAAGTTATTTAATTATGATGGTTGTTTTGGCACTGTACCGAACTCTATGTAAGTAGGTCTCCACTGGTGCTTTACGGTCAATTTTACCTGACAGAATAAAAATGAAAATGTGTTGGTTTGAAAAATACCTTGTGTTCTTTCCCCTGTAACAGGACTAATCGTCATAAGGGAAAGGGCACCTGCCGTTTGTGATGGGTCTTCTCCAGACTCAAGTCTAGGGTTATCTTAATTGAAACGCAACGTTTCAATTGTTGTAAAAATAGTTATTTTTTTGTTCCATTCAATACGTATCCAAGCTGGAAAAATCTTTAAACAGCTGTCAGCTCAGCACTTGATGGTGAAGAGTGATTTAACTCTGTCCGCTGGGATTTCTACAGCACTCTGTATTACACTTTTACCCTGTATACTCTGTATTACACTTTTACCCTGTATACTCTGTATTACACTTTTACCCTGTATACTCTGTATTACACTTTTACCCTGTATACTCTGTATTACACTTTTACCCATTGAAGCACTCATTTTAAAGATCCCAGAAAGTCTGACTGCACTGTTCTCTCCCCTGGCTCTATCTGTCCTGGTCTCTCAGAGGTGGTGGAGGAAACGTCCCCCCCTGCTCCGGCCCTGATCCTCCCCACCAACGCTGGCCAGGACATCGCCCCTTCTCAGTCAGCAGGTAAGTGCTCACACTGACTACAGTAACGCCGTGACATTTGGACATAGTTTAGTGTTAGGTCAATGTGCAGCTGATGGGTTGATACCTACTATCCCTGCTACATTCTGTATCGGAGCTGTCCCAAGCTGATTGTGTATAAATCATGAATGAATAGAGGGATGAAGGGAACACAAGCTTAGTTCATAAATACACCTAGTGTTATCTCCCTCACTCGCCCATTAACTGACCCTTTATTTGTGTTTAACCCCGCATCTGAATTCCTCACAGGTCGGGGGCAAAAAATAGGCCGATAAGAGGAATTTGCACAGACTGGGAACATGGCACTTTCTAACTCTCCCTGACCTCCTTTCTTTGTCCTTGGGGTTCTCCCCCGTTGTGAGAATATTCTGCGCTCTTCTATATTTAGGAGTCATGTGTTGCTGTTGAGGGGCCACAGCAACATGAAGTCTCTCCACTTTCAAGATGTGAATAGTCTAACAACATCATTATGGCTTCAAATCACTCCAATGAAAATGCTGAGAAACTTTTATTTCTCACATGACCCTCACAGAAGTATATTTGGGTCCTGTATTGTTTTATTTAAGAGATTCCAATTTTAGATTTTGTTGCCGTGTTTCTTCATAGGGGAATGCCAGTGATTGGTGCCATCGCTAGGCAACCACTTGTGTGAAACCCACCTGTTTTTATTTTGATACCCTGGGTGAGGAAGATGGGAATTTTCAGAGCACTAGAGGAGAGAGAGTGTCGGCACGGAGACTAGTGTGGAGGGAAGGGAGTGGAACTATCTGGTGCCAGGCCCACATAAACCTCTTGGACCAATCAGGGGACCGCAGGGATATTTTGGTTTATTTTTGCTAGGCGGATATCCAAACCCCCAGACCTCTCTCACCTCAGCGCTTTACGTCCTGGTGTCCCGGAAAGGTGACACCATATTAAGAGGCCACAGAAATGTTATGAGGCCTCCCGATGACAGACACTCAGTAAACTGGGCGGCATAATTGCCCCCTTCTTTTCTTAATCATCCTTACTGTGATTAGTCTCTGGTCTCCGTGCCTCAATGCTTGCGAATCATTCTGAACCTGATGTTTCTTTTTAAAGTAAATCCTCTATAAAAAAAAACAACTATAGTTTTATTGTACCATGGCGCAGATGCTCTTTAAGATGTACTAATAATTACACTCGCTAAGCATTCTGTACCTCAACCAAGCAATCAATGAGTCAATCAAATTATAGTGCTTTTTACAAATACGTTTGTCACAAAGTGCTCAACAGTAACGCTCGACCAAACAGTTGAGGAAAATCTCCTTAGGTGGGAAGAAAGCTTGAGAGTAAGCAGGAGCCCATCCTCCTCTATTTGACCGATGTCCTCCCTAAATCCCGTATAAAACACAGCAATTTAACAGTAATTGAACCGTATTCCTGAGGAGATGCCACTGTAGCATATTTGAGCAAAGGAACCTCACCTATTGAAATGTGTACAGTAATACTTCAATTCATTTAATTCCACCATACTGGCTGAGCAATGAAGAAGCCCAGTCATCAAGCCTTCTGACAACCTCAGTAACACTAATTCTTAGGTAAAGTATTAATAATGTATTTTGATAGATTGTCACAGGGCAATCTATCACCACTCATTTAATCCCCCTTTCATGTTCTGTACTTCTCTTCAAGATCTGAAATGGCCCAACCTTTCAGTCACTGTGATTGGACAGTTTCGGCATATATGGAGTCCTTAGGTCTCTGAAACTTTAGGCCCAGTGACCCATGTCTGTAATATGTCTGCATATCGATGCCTTTTGATGGGTATTAGACACTATGATTTACTCTATTCCCTACTTTCCCTCTGTGGTATGTAAGGCAATTTCCCACTGTCAAGACTGAGTAGACGGATTGATGCACATACTGAGCAGATTTGTCATACAAAAACACATTTGCAGCCATGAGTGGGATGCTGATGAGACTATTAGCTAGGGAGAGGAAAGGACATTTGCAGGAATGGAATAGATTTGTTTATGCCGCGCATATAGAAACTGTATTTTTGTATTTAATATTTGAGGAGTAGCATGAGGTTTCCTTCTCTCTCTCCCTCCTCTCTTTCTCTCGCTCTCTTTCTCTCTCTCGGCCAGAGGTGGATGAGTGCAAGGTGAACCCTCACATCTGTGGCCAGGGGTTGTGCTACAACTCTGCCGAGGGTTATACCTGCATCTGTAACCAGGGCTACCAGATGGACGAGACACACACCACCTGTGTAGGTGAGAAACGAGAAGTCAAAGGTCACATCCATTTATCCGACCAATGGGAATAGTCCTCTTCTCATTTGGTCTGATTGGATTTCACTCTTCACATTGCGCCCAGATCCATTTAATTGCATCAGTAAATAGGAATGATTTTACTAGCCTTTTGGAGGCCTCTCTTGATGAAGGAATGGTTATGTATACATTTAGACACGGTAGCAGAATCCTTTAGCGGCCTCTTTGCTACAGTGATGGTTTGAAATAAAGACTCTATATCCTCTGCATCTCATACTACTTGAATCCACTTACGTGTCATGTCTGTATGTCTCTAAGCAAGTTGACTCATGTTCCATCCCATGTCTCCTGCCATGCTGTACCTATGGACAGATGTTGATGAATGCCTGGATTCTGCATCACTGTGCTCCAACGGCCGCTGCAAGAACACTCCCGGCAGCTTCCTGTGTGTGTGCCAAGCAGGCTTCATGACAGATGAGGAGGGAACCAGTTGCATTGGTAAAGCCATTTCACACGCATACCACCACGCTCCCTGAAATACAGAGACACACCAAAAACAATAGCAGAAGCCTAGGAGATTCAATACCTGCTGTGCACCGCAGTAGCAGGCATTTGGATAGCCGTCTGGGTGTTTTCATTTCCCCAGTCGTCTTCAGTATAGTTCCCTGTTGGCTTAGCCCCCCTCCCTGGAGATAGGGGCAAAGTTTTAGATGGTGACCACAGTGTGGCCCATTAGCGACGTCCTCCTCCTCATCCTCCCTATCCTGGGATATAAATACTGGGAACACTGTTATTAGGTGGTTTCTGGTGTTTCTACACACGTTTTCAATTCCACAAAATGACACAAAATTAGGTTTGCAGAGGCAAAAAGCTGGTGATTATTTCCCCATAACTGTACTGTAACAGACTAACATCTGAAAATGAAATATGAGAGTATAATTTATTACTGTTTGCAAGGGATTTATATGTGGATATGAGCACCAAAACAGGCAACTTGAGGACGACAGCCCTAAATATTTTATAGGCAGATGGAACGTTCAGTGAAAACTAAACTAAAAAGACATTGAGAACACTGACTTACCCAGAAGAAACACTACATGTCACGTTAAAACAAAAAGAAAGTGTGCAGTCTGTGTGCAGTCTGTGACTTGTTTTGTTGACTCATGGACTCCCACTCTCTGCATCAGGGTGGGGGAAGTTTGGTTTCTAAGGAGGGGAGTGGTATCCTGGATACCCAGCTGAGGAGGTTATTTTTGTTGGTATCACACCGTTTAAGAGGCAAATTAGGGGTCCCAGTTTCCTTCCTCCTTTGTCCCACAGGAAGTCCCGCCCAGGGCCCTCAGAGGAAGTTCCAGTCACTTTAGCCTGGCAGTGGTCCATCTTAGGGGGCAAGGAGGGCATGAAGCAGGGATAGGCCTGGCATGAATCAGCAATGTCCATGTTATTCAGTTAAAGTCAAGGAAAGGGTGTCATGAGCCAAACTCCAAGCCCTCTGTAATGCCAGACTGTCCAAATAGTTTAGATAGATGGAGATCACACTCAGACTGGCGTAAATGAAGCTTTGGCACAGATCGATGGACAGATCAAGAGATTCCATCACTTTTAGCCTGAACTTACGCTGCCATTGTTGACATTGGACGGAGTAGTGTCTGACATGGTTGTACAACATTAGCGACACAGGACTAGAATTATTGGTACTCCATCACATTTCGCCAGGGTTTTGGGGATTATGCTTAATGGGTTCGGGTGAGTACCAAAAAAGGAATGGTTATTCTTCAAAGATTCTTGAATGTACTGTCTTTGTTGGAGCCAAGTGACCGCTCTGCTATCTTCAAATCTCTCCCATCTCCGTCTCTCTCTCCTCGTCTCTCCCTCCCTCTCTACATCCCTTTCTCAGATTTAAACGAGTGTCTGAACACCCACACGTGTCCTGAGGATGATTTTTGTGTCAACACCGTGGGTTTCTACACCTGTTTGCACTGTGACAGCGGCTACAGGATGAGCCCGACAGGCCAGTGTGAAGGTACAGGACGCACCCTTCCCATATTTGGGTTCTATTTTGAGAGCTTTAGGGGCGGGAGAATTAGAGGGGGTTTCATGGTAAGACAAGGGCATGGCTGTTTTTGACCTATCAATAACATGGTATGCATATGGCTTACTCATACATCAAGCACTCATCCCACTGAAACCAATGGCCTTTTTTGGTGTTGATTCTCTCCTTGCCTCTTTTATAAAACTAATTTCCCCACACCTCTGTCTCTCTCTGTCTCTCTCTCTTTCTCTCTCTCACTCTCTCTCTCTCTCTCTCTCATAGATATAAATGAGTGTCTGGACTTGGGTGTGTGTCCGTCCGGCCTGTGCATCAACTTCCCAGGCTCGTATGAGTGTGATCTGTGTCCAAAGGGCTTCCAGGGCCAGGGAGGACAGTGTGTCGGTATGTGACTGAACATTCTCCCTCCCTCACAAATAATCAGGAGCATCGAAATTACTGGAGCGGCTTGGCTCTGCATTCAAATTCCTTCCACCAATTTGGAGTAAAAAAAAAAAAGACTTGTTTGACAATCCATCGTTCTGTGTCTTGTGCGTGAGTGTGTGTGTGCACGCATGTACAGTTTAAACATACACTACATCACCGAAGTATGTGGACACCAGCTTGTCGAAGATCTCATTCCAAAATCATGGGCGTTAATATGGAGTTGGTCCACCTTTGCTGCTATAACAGCTTCCACTCTTCTGGGAAGGCTTTCCACTAGATGTTAGAACATTGCTGCGGGGACTTGCTTCCATTCATCCACAAGAGCGTTAGTGAGGACGGGCACAGATGTTGGGCGATTAGGCCTTGCCGAACCATGAAAAACAGGCCCAGACCATTATTCCTCCTCCACCAAACTTTGCCCGTGGCGCTATAAATTGGGGCAGGTAGCATTTTCCTGGCATCCGCCAAACCCATATTTGTCCATCGGACTGCCAGATGGTGAAGCGTGATTCATCACTCCAGAGAACGCGTTTCCAATGCTCCAGAGTCCAATGGCGGCAAGCTTTACACCACTCCAGCCGACGCTTGGCATTGCGCATGGTGATCTTAGGCTTGTGTGCGGCTGCTCAGCCATGGAAACCCATTTCATGAAGCTCCCTTCGAACAGTTATTTTGCTGACGTTGCTTCCAGAGGCAGTTTGGAACTCGGTAGGGAGTGTTACAACCGAGGACAAATGATTTTTACTCGCAACACGCTTCA
This sequence comes from Salmo trutta, assembly GCF_901001165.1. Classification (NCBI taxonomy): domain Eukaryota; kingdom Metazoa; phylum Chordata; class Actinopteri; order Salmoniformes; family Salmonidae; genus Salmo; species Salmo trutta. The sequence continues at coordinate 20,171,621 of NC_042961.1, read as the reverse complement.
GCACTCGGCGGTCTCATTCTGTGAGCTTGTGTGGCCTTCCACTTCACAATAACAGCACTTACAGTTGACCGGGGCAGCTCTTGCAGGGCAGAAATGTGATGAACTGACTTGTTGGAAAGGTGGCATCCTATTCCGGTGCTACGTTGAAAATCACTGAGCTCTTCAGTAAGGCCATTCTACTGCCAATGTTTGTCTATGGAGCTCGATTTTATACACCTGTCAGCAATGGGTGTGGCTGAAATAGCCGAATCCACTAATTTGAAGGGGTGTCCACATACTTTTGTATATATGGTGTAGGGGTGTGTGTGTCTGTACGAACGTAGAGAGAACACCCACTGCTCTGCTGTTAGGTGTGTGCTTTGTCCTGCGGCTGGTATTGACATTGGCTCGTCCCCCACTCCATCTCTCTTACACTCCGCCTTTACTACGAAGTCCAAGAGTTTCCCCTGAATCCCTGAGCCACAGCGCTGGTTCACTGCTTCTGTCTTCTCAAAGCCCTCACACAGACTGCAAGCAAGGGGAATTGGGACAGACTGTATTTTTGGCGATGTATTTAGTGAGACTATATCAATATTTAGCATTTCTAAGACTATCCTCATTTAATCTTTAGCGTTTCATACTATCCTCCGCTTACAGTAATATGTTTTTTAACCTGCTGTTGGTCATATACTGCCCACCTTTGAAAACTCACCAGCTACAGTGCCTTGCGAAAGTATTCACCCCCCTTGACATTTTTCCTATTTTGTTGCCTTACAGTCTGGAATTAAAATAGATTTTTGGGGGGTTTGTATCATTTGATTTACACAACATGCCTACCACTTTGAAGATGCAAAATATGTTTTATTGCGAAACAAACAAGAAATAAGGCAACAACAAAAAAATAACTTGAGCGTGCATAACTATTCACCCCCCCAAAGTCAATACTTTGTAGAGCCACCTTTTGCAGAAATTACAGCTGCAAGTCTCTTGGGATATGTCTCTATAAGCTTGGCACGTCTAGCCACTGGGATTTTTGCCCATTCTTCAAGGCAGAACTGCTCCAGCTCCTTCAAGTTGGATGGGTTCTGCTGGTGTACAGCAGTCTTTAAGTCATACCACAGATTCTCAATTGGATTGAGGTCTGGGCTTTGACTAGGCCATTCCAAGACATTTAAATGTTTCCCCTTAAACCACTCGAGTGTTGCTTTAGCAGTATGCTTAGGGTCATTGTCCTGCTGGAAGGTGAACCTCCGTCCCAGTCTCAATTCTCTGGAAGACTGAAACAGGTCCCCCTCAAGAATTTCCCTGTATTTAGCGCCATCCATCATTCTGACCAGTTTCCCAGTCCCTGCCGATGAAAAACATCCCCACAGCATGATGCTGCCACCGCCATGCTTCACTGTGGGGATGGTATTCTCAGGGTGATGAGAGGTGTTGGGTTTGAGCCAGACATAGCGTTTTCCTTGATGGCCAAAAGCTCAATTTTTGTCTCATCTGACCAGAGAACCTTCTTCCATATGTTTGGGGAGTCTCCCCCATGCCTTTTGGCGAACTCCAAATGTCTTTGCTTATTTTTTTCTTTAAGCAATTGCTTTTTTTCTGGCCACTCTTCCATAAAGCCCAGCTCTGTGGAGTGTACGACTTAAAGTGGTCCTATGGACAGATACTCCAACTCCGCTGTGGAGCTTTGCAGCTCCTTCAGGGTTATCTTTGGTCTCTTTGTTGCCTCTCTGATTAATGCCTTCCTTGCCTGGTCCATGAGTTTTGGTAGGCGGCCTCTCTTGGCAGGTTTGTTGTGGTGCCATATTCTTTCAATTTTTTAATAATGGATTTAATGGTGCTCTGTTTTTATAACCCAACCCTGATCTGTACTTCTCCACAACTTTGTCCCTGACCTGTTTGGAGAGCTCCTTGGTCTTCATGGTGCCGCTTGCTTGGTGGTGCCCCTTGCTTAGTGGTGTTGGAGACTCTGGGGCCTTTCAGAACAGGTGTATATATACTGAGATCATGTGACAGATCATGTGACACTTAGATTGCACACAGGTGGGCTTTATTTAATTAATTATGTGACTTCTGAAGGTAATTGGTTATACCAGATCTTATTTAGGGGTTTCATAGTAAAGGGGGTGAATACATACTCTATGCACGTACCACTATTCTGTTTTTAATTTGTTATTTTTTTCATTTCACTTCAACAATTTGGACTATTTTGTTTATGTCCATTACATGAAATCCAAATAAAAATGTATTTAAATTACAGGTTGTAATGCAACAAAATAGGAAAAATGCTAAGGGGGTGAATCCTTTTGCAAGGCTCTGTACATGTGGAATGCAGACTAGGTCGCTGGGTACAGTATAGCAGATTGAGGGCAGTCTGCTGGTACTTTGTCTTGTCATTGAGGTGCATTAGGCCTCACATCAGGTTTAATCCTAGCTCCAAGACATCATGTTAGCTGCCTGGGAGACCTGCAGCAGAATCAACACACACATTCTATGAGTGAAATCCCTACCCTGTATGGACAGTATTACCCAACCATATTTATAGCAGCAGTAACCCAGCCTGCAGATGCCAGGGTCACACAGCCAGGGATACCCTCAAGTCTCATTGGAGGTAGTGGTGCTTGTTTAGCTTCTTAGCTAGGTCATGCCAACTTTCAATGGGTCTGTGTCCGTGTGGTTGTATCCTATGCAAGATAATGAGGGTTGTTTACACACATTATGCAGTTCCAGGTGCATTACCTTAACCCAGGTGAAGGTTGGCCCAATCCATTAATCACAAATACCAGTGTGCTGGAGTTTCTTTTTCAAATATCCTTCCTAACATGTCAGCATGTTTAGACATTTGAGATATTAAGCACATTGTAAAAGTCTTTGACTCCCATTTTCTTGACTCTGCCCAGACGTAGACGAATGCCTGTTCCCGTCAACTTGTGCCAACGGGAGGTGCTCCAACTTTGAGGGATACTTTGTCTGCTTGTGTAACGATGGATTCACGCTCAGCTTAGATGGACAATCATGTGAAGGTAACATCCTAATTATTTTCCCTAGTGTCTATCTCTATGTTTCATGGTTTTATGTGACTTTCAAATGACAGCCCAACACTGTATGGACAGTGTTGCACAGCCATATTTAACATGAGTTTCTAGGAGCCTAATCTATTTCTACCAACCATGGACACATAAAATTATGACCAAATATATCGGCACCCTTCTGCGGTTATCTTGGTGAAAGGCTGCGCAACCAAGTACTATCTCCGGGTGCCAATAGTTTTGTCCATGTCATTTGTCTTTATTTTCTCAATTAAAATTGTGAACATAAGTTTACAAAAATACAATTGGTTCTTTAATCTTGAAAATCTAATCACAAGTTGTGGTGACCAATATATATTTTTTAACTTATTCTGGAAGAAATAGGGAATTATTTAAGAAAACTACAGTGCTGTGAAAAAGTATTTGCCTCCTTCCTGATTTCTTATTTTTTTGCACATTTGTCACACTTAAATGTTTCAGATCATCAAACAAATGTTAATATCAAACAAATGTTAATATACACAAAGATAACCCAAAATGCAGTTTTTAAGAGATTATTTTATTTATTAAGGGGAAAAAGCTATCCGAACCTTCATGGCCCTATGTGACAAAGTAATTGCCCCCCCTTGTTAAATCATGAATTTACTGTGGTTAATCACATGTTTTGGAAAGCTGAGTTCAATTTCACTAGCCACACCCAGGTCTGATTACTGCCAGACCTGTTGAATCAAGAAATCACTTAAATAGAACCTGTCTGACAAAGTGAAGTAGGCCAAAAGATCTCAAAAAGCAAGACGACATTTCGCGATCCAAATAAATTCCAGAACAGATGAGAAACAAAGTAATTGACATCTACCAGTCTGGAAAGGGTTACAAAGCCATTTCTAAAGCTTTGGGATTCCAGCGAACCACGGTGAGAGCCATTATCCACAAATGGAGAAAATTTGGAACAGTGTTGAACCTTCCCAGGAGTGGCCGGCCTACCAAAATTACCCCAAGAGCGCAGCGACGACTCATCCAAGAGGTCACAAAAGAACCCAAAACAACATCTAAAGAACTGCAGGCCTCACTTAAGGTCAGTGTTCATGACTCAACCATAAGAAAGAGACTGGGCAAAAATGGCATCCATGGCAGAGTTCCAAGGCAAAAACCACTGCTGACCAAAAAGAACATAAAGGCTTGTCTCACTTATGGCAAAAAACATCTTCATGATCCCCAAGACTTTTGGGAAAATATTCTGTGGACTGACGAGACAAAAGTTGAACTTTTTGGAAGGTGTGCGTCCCGTTACATCTGGTGTGAAAGTAACACAGCATTTCAGAAAAAGAACATCATACAAACAGTCAAATATGGTGGTGGTAGTGTGATGGTCTGGGGCTGCTTTGCTGCTTCAGGACCTGGACGACTTGCTGTGATTGATGGAACCATGAATTCTGCTCTCTACCAAAAAAATCCTGAAGGAGAATGTCCGGCCATTAGTTTGTGACCTCAAGCTGAAGCGCACTTGGGTTCTGCAGCAGGACAATGAACCAAAACTCACCAGCAAGTCCACCTCTGAATGGCTTAAAAACCCCAAAATGAAGGTTTTGGAGTTGCCTAGTCTAAGTCCGGACTTGAAACCGATTGATATGCTGTGGCGTGACCTTAAGCCGATTCATGCTCGAAAACCCTCCAATGTGGCTGAATTAAAACAATTCTGCAAAGAAGAGTGGGCCAAAATTCCTCCACAGCGATGTGAAAGACTCATTGCCAGTTATCGCAAACGCTTGATTGCAGTTGTTGCTGCTGAGGGTGGCACAACCAGTTATTAGGTTTAGGGGGCAATTACTTTGTCACATAGGGCCATGAAGGTTCAGATAGCTTTTTTCCCTTAATAAATAAAATCACTTAAAACTGCATTGTGTGTTTACTTGGGTTATCTTTGTGTAATATGTAAATTTGTTTGATCTGAAACATTTAAGTGTGACAAATGTGCAAAACAAATAAGAAATCAGGAAGGGGCAAATACTTTTCACAGCACTGTACATGTGTGCTAATATATTTCGGCGCAACTGTACAAGGACAAAGAACACCTTAGGAAAGGTGGGTCACTCAGCGTTCCCAGAGAGTCTGTGTTGCATGTGGTGGATGGCTGTGAGTAGTATTCACACAGTATCCTGACCAGCCACAGCGGGTAGATATGATACGAGTCGGAACAGGAAGTCGTTAGACCATGTGACACAGTCCAGATAGGCCTTTATAGCAGCAGTAACCCAGCCTGCAAATGTCTGGGTCACACAGCCAATCCCATAGGGAGACCCTCCAAAGTCTCATTGGAGGTAGTGGGGCTGGTTTAGCTTCTTAGCTAGGTCATGCCAACTTTCAATGGGTCTGTGTCCGTGTGGTTGTATCCTATCCAAGATAATGAGGGTTGTTTACACACATTATGCAGTTCCAGGTGCATTACCTTAACCCAGGTGAAGGTTGGCCCAATCCGTTAATCACACATGCAAGAATACCAGTGTGCTGGAGTTTCTTGTTCAAATATCCTTCCTAACATGTCAGCATGTTTAGACATTTGAGATATTAAGCACATTGTAAAAGTCTTTGACTCCCATTTTCTTGACTCTGCCCAGATGTAGACGAATGCCTGGACCCGTCAACTTGTGCCAACGGGAGGTGCTCCAACTTTGAGGGATACTTTGTCTGCTTGTGTAACGATGGATTCACGCTCAGCTTAGATGGACAATCATGCGAAGGTAACATCCTAATTCTATGCCGTAGTGTCTATGTGACTTTCAAATGACAGCCCCAAACTAGCTCTACCAAGTCCCTGAATGATCTAGAAGACTGGATGACATTATAACTGGATGATGTCATAGTTTAGAGAATTACCCTTTTAGCCCAAGCTGAATTAGCCACTGGTTAGAAACTTCCAGAATGCCCATAAATATAAACAGCATAATTGCTACACAGAGTGAATGCTGTAAAAGTAAGTACTACCCCATAATTACTCATTTGTTCGGGCACTGTTTGTATATGTGACATAGTTAATGACTTTGCCTGCCTAAGACTGTCAGTTTAGCCAAGCGAAGCACTTTTTCTTGGCTTTTTCCACAGTATTTTATGCCAGTCACAAGGCACCTTGCTTAAAGGACTATTTTACCCATGTAATCGGGTGGTTTTGTTGTTTTCAGTAGTCCAAGGTAGATGCATTCACAAAAAAAAAGGCATTTCAAAACGATGTCGGTGTCTAGATATCCATCTTTGAATGTCCTGATCAGTCCTGATGTTCACCATTGTCCATTTGAGTCAATTCCTACAACTCCCAAGATTCCCCTCTCTCTAACTGGGTAGAGTGGTCGGTGTGCGGGTTGAACTTGGTTCAACAGTAGGTGTCAAACAGTGGAGGCTGCTGAGGGGTGGATGGCTCATAATAATGACTGGAATGATATCAAACACATAGATACCATTCCACTAATTCTGCTCCAGCCATTATCATGAGCCCGTCCTCCCCAATTAAGCTGCCATCAACCTCCTGTGGTGTCTCAAAAGTGCTTCACCTTAATCAAATATATGACAGGAGAGATTATTTCACAGAAAATAATAATGTTCCTTGAGATTTGCCGGAGTTTAGCGTGACGGAAGGTAGCGAACAGCCATGCTCTGTGCTCTCGTCGTGTCCCGTCATTGAGCAGAGCAGCCCAAGTGGAGCCGTTGCTATACTCACACACATGCAGAGCCAGCAGGAAGCGGGTGACACACAGAGAGGAGCAGCTAATTTACTAACGGAGGAAATGATTTATCATTTCTGGTTTCGGGCAGAAGCAATCTGGCCTGGGTAGTGTAGGGCCTGATCGTCGCGGGCATGGGTAGGGATCGGGCCGAGCTCTAGTAAACATTGGTCACTGAAGATAATTTGAATTACACGTCCACCATCGGTTGAACACATATGAACAACGCGACAGGTGGATTCAGCTAGCAAGAGGTGTTTTCTGTGAATCACTGGCATAGAAGAGCTGTTTTCTGTGAATCACTGGCATAGAAGAGCTGGGTGGTGCAAAGTCTCGCATGGTGAAGTACTTTGATTCGGCATTGCAACTTTTTCGATAGCTCTGATGCAACTGTAGGCTAAATTATATTTCCAGACCGTATGTATGGTGGATTGACTAGAAATACACATGAAAATATATTTTTGGTAAAATTCCCATTTAAGATTGAGGCCTTGTGGTGCACGTTTATAAATCATTCAGGATTTGCCCGGCAGCTCCCAACTTTTTCAGCGGACCATAGTGCCCACAGTGAAGCTATTTGGTCCTGCTGAATAAATTATGGAATTTCAATAACCAACTTGGGCTGTTTGGGGCAATATATGTTTGGGGCAGTATATATGAAACACTGAGCTTCCACTCAAGTTGCTACCACATATCAATGTCTCTTCATATTTCTCCCAATATGCCACATCAATGTCTCTCGCTGTTCACCCGGCCCAATTTGCCCTCTGGCACCTGAAATGATAAGAATTCTCTCTTTGCTACCTTGCTCAGGAAGTCTGTATCAAAATATGACTTATTCAACGGCCATTCGAGAGGTGGTATAAAGTCCTACAGCATTGACAATACTTTGAACCCACCTGGGCATTAAATTGACATTATTGAAAGTATTATTATTTCTTTAATGTGCTAGACATGTTGTGCCTCTTCTTATGCATAATCTCATCCTCAGATAGGAATGGGCCATGTTGGATGTGATTGACTTTAGCGACACCGCTCAGAATTCTCAGTGCTGCACCCTGAGCCTTACAGCTTTTGTGTGATGGTTTGTGTGATGGTTTTGCCTAACAGTGTTGTGTGTTGTGCCCCAGATGTGGATGAGTGCCAGGATGAGCAGGTGTGTACCAGGGGCCACTGCCAAAACACTGAGGGCTCTTTCCTCTGTAACTGTGGGCCCGGCTTCAGGGCTTCTGCGGCAGGGGACCAGTGTGACGGTAAGACTCTCATTATCCTCTGACTCTTGCCATTACACGCTGACTTATACCGTTATACATTGACTCATACCATTGTACACGTGTGTGTACAATTACACCCTCACATACACAATTACACATTTTCTCATTCAGTAAAATGTCTTGCTGTGCAGTGGATATTTGGGACACATTGGAGTTAGCTGTGTTTAGATAGATCTGGAAAAAGTTCTTAAAACATACGCAGTGTACAAAACATTATGAACACCTGTTCTTTCCACTTCAGACTGACCAGGTGAATCCAGGTGAAAGATATGATCCCTTATTGATGTCACTTGTTAAATCCACTTCAATCCGTTTAGATGAAGGGGAGGAGACATGTTAAAGAAGGATTTCTAAGCCTTGAGACAATTGAGACATGGATTGTGTATGTGTACCATTCAGAGTGAATGGGCAAGACAACATATTTAAGTGCCTTTGAACAGGGTATGGTAGTAAGTGCCAGGCGCACCGGTTTGTGTCAAGAACTGCAACGCTGCTGGGTTTTTCACGCTCAACAGTTTCCCGTGTGCATCAAGAATGGTCCACCACCCAAAGGACATCCAGCCAATTTGACACAACTGTGGGAAGCACTGGAGTCAACATGGGCCAGCATCCCTGTGGAACGCTTTCGACACCTTGTAGAGTCTGACGAATTGATGATGTTCTGAGGCCAAACGGGTGGGGGCTAAATATTAGGAAGGTGTTCTGAATGGTTTGTACACTCAGCATATATTATAATCTGATAATGATTCAGAAGATTGGATTTCTGAACCGGTATCAACATTTTGTACATTGTTAATCTAATTGAATGCATTTTGAATCATGTAATGTACAAACACATGGTAGAGAATATCTCGCTACCCTAATTCAAATCCTGAAACACCAGTCGAGCATGTCCTCTATCTTCCCATAAAGCATAGTGTGTGTGTGTGTGTGTTGCCTGCATTGAGAGCTGTCCCGTTGGTTGCAGATGTGGATGAGTGCCAGGAGCTGATCGTGCCCTGTGACGGGGTGGGCCAGTGTGTCAACAACATGGGCTCCTACCACTGCAGATGCCCCCAGGGCTACCAGCAGATCAACGGCACCAGCTGCCTAGGTATAGGCCACTCACTCCCTCCCTCACGTACTCATAAACATACACGCAAAGACACACACGTGCACACACACACACACTCACACTCACACACTGACATAGATGCAGACACAGACACCTTCACACTCTCTTTGATGCAATAATTTGATATGCCTATACACACATAAACACACACACACACACGTGCACCTGAACACACACTCTCACCAATACGTTAACTTATTCTGACATACGCACACCCACATCATGTGAGCGTGCCAGAGAAGCTGAGAGGCCAGGGGATTTCACCTATCTCCCCAGCCTGTGGTCATGCTGATGTCATTCTTCATTATACGTGTGTACAGAGGAATCGGACACTGAGGCACCTGCAACAGTTAACAAGCCTCTGGCCCGTATCTCCCTCCCTTCCCCCCTCCTTCTTTCCCTGGCGTGTCATGTCGAATGACCTCACACCTGCGCCTTGGTCTGGCTGTCCCCCGACAGATGTTGACGAGTGTCTGGACGACCCGGAGCTGTGCTCCCCACACGGGGAGTGTCTCAACGCTGAGGGCTCCTTCTACTGCGTCTGCGAGAGAGGCTTCGCCGCCAGCCAGGACAAACACACCTGTGAAGGTAGGCCACACAATAATATGCCACCTCTTCCAGTGATCGGCAGTTGTTGTGGCGGTGTTTCTCTGGGCCAAGATGCTTGGTGACATGTGATATAAGCCGAGTGACTCATTTTCTTCACCCAGTCACTCATTCGTTCTCTCACACTCTCGCGTCACTCTTTCTTGCGTCCTACGTGCAGCGGTGTAGTAGAGGGAAAATGCACGTGAGCACCTTTTACCCTCCTATCGCAGAGACGTGCGTTGATAATAGAGGGGCTGTTACTCTGTTCGCTGCAAATTGCCGTGAACGGCGATCAGCGTTTACGCACGCACGCACACACACACACACACACACACTCTATCCACAACAGCAGTTCTTTAGCGGTGGTTTGATTGATAGCAGTGCCATGTTTGGTTGTGGTTTTCCTCTGGTTTAACTGATGTGTATCTGACATTTCTACGATGTTAGGTCGGATGCTTGTCTAACGCCTCCGTCTCATGCCGCATGTTCCCTCCGCTCTGCTGGCTCCGTCTCTCTCCCTGCCGATGCCTTGTTGCTCCTGGAAGAGAGTGGCTTTCATTTCTTTCACATATGGTTTCTGCTTTTTTTTCCCACCAAAGACCTTGATGCCAGGAGTCTTGCCCCGTGCCAGAGTTGTTTTAAATGCCCTTTCCTGCAGTAAAAAAAGAGAAAAAACAGAGAAGGAAGCCTTTGAGCTCGCTGTCTAGACAAGGAGGAATATTTTCTGCTGTACTCTGTTACTCCTGATTTATGCAGGAGCTCAGGCTCAGTGAGTGAGGTCCTCCGTGTGTGTGTGTGCGTGTGCGCGGGCAGGTGTACGTACATGCGTATGGAGTTCTGGACATCATAAGCAATTACCACTACAATAGTATTTTTGGTCGTAATCCAATTTTCACCTTTCATGTCGTTTCACTGATCCTTTCACTGAGGAAATGAATTAGGCGGATGCGCCATAGTACGTTAGCATCCTGCATGTTGCACAGGTCTGTGAAGCTGACAACAGGACATCCTTCAGCAGAGTTCACGGCAGATTACTTTTGCAGGTGCCATCACTGAGGCTGAGGGGTGGGATTCCAATTAGCTAAAGACAGACACATGATCCTCCCAAGACAAAAGGATCCAAGCAGAGGAAATAGCATTTACTGTTAGGGGAGTTCTCCTCTTCCCTCCTCCCTGTGGTAGAAATATGTTTTCAGCCTGAACATGGCTCCGCGATAGGCCCCTGTGAGGTGGGGCCACGACCTTGTTTAATCCTGGGAACATGGGCCCAGTGAACCAGCAATAGGACATGGGCCATAAAACACCTCAGCGCCCCCCAGCTCAGTCCTCGCAGCTCAGCCCCCGCAGCTCAGCCCACCGCTTTCCCTGTTTATCTTGGACCAGCAGAACCACAGCTGAGGAGCAGACTGGGACTGAGGCCTGGACCACAATCAAAGCACAGGGGTCCTGGGCCACAGCTTTTCTACCCAGACCCCAGCTTGGCTTTAGTACAGTAATACCCCCAAGGGGCCACAGACTGTCCTCCCCTGTAACAGCCAAAGGATGGTCTGACCCAAGAAGAAGGATGTTTGGGCTCCAGGGAAGGCCTGTTTTGACATCTAGATTGAATTGGGTCCAGCAGAGATCAAGAGGAAGATGAAACCTGCTGTGGCCTGTCACATCTGCTTCTGCGGTTGTCTCTCGCTCTGTATATTTCATCTCTGTCGCTGATGACGTGAAGCTTTTTCTATGAGTCTCGGTGCACGGACCTTCAGGGTATCCAAGGACATCCAAGTCTTCAACTGTTTGGTGTTTGTTTCAATCACCCCTTGAGAACGTTTTTGTTGTTGTTGGCATATAGGGCATACCGTTATGCTGAGTGTGTGTGTGTTTCTTTGCAGACGTGGATGAGTGCTTGGATGGCACCAGGTGTGTTGGCGGCTCCTGTGAGAACAGCCAGGGTTCCTACAGATGCCAGTGTGACACTGGCTACCGCCTGCAGGCAGACACTGACACATGCCTGGGTTGGTAACACTCTGTCACACAACTACATATCCCATCATTCTCGATGCCGATCATGATTTCCTGAGGACTACAATTCAAGCATCGCTACTGTGTTCAGTTCAGTGGGGTGTAGAAGTGTTTAGCTGGGTTTTGACTGGGGTGCTGTGGTTCTGTGCTCTCCCAGATATCGACGAGTGTTCAGAGTTGGGGCGGAGCATCTGTGGGGCGTGGCGGTGTGAGAACACGGAGGGCTCCTATAGGTGTGTGGTGGACTGCCCCCCTGGACACAGCCATGGCCCAGAGGGCATCTGTATGGGTGAGTCGGGCATCATCAGGGCAGCCGTAGCCCTGCAAACTTTCAGCCGTCGCCCCGTCCAATCCTTTGCTTTAAAATACTCATGCGCTCCTATTCCACAGATGTATCTCATCTTACCCTCCATCCATCCATCCATCCATCAAAACTCACCTTACCCCCTCACCCATCAACACACCTTTCCATACCATTCCCCATCCATCTACATGCATTTTTGTTCTGGCCTATGAACTGCGTTTTGGTGGACAGTGAGCAGGCACCTTGGCTTGACTCCTGTACATGTACACTATATAAACAAAAGTATGTGGAAATACCTTTACATTTGTGGATTCGGCTATTTCAGCCACGCCCGTTGCTGGCAGGTGTATAAAATCGGACACACAGCCATGCACTCTTCATAGACAAAAATTGGCAGTAGAACGGCCCGTACTGAAGAGCTCGGTGACGTTCAACATGGCACCGTCATAAGATCCCGCCTTTCTAACAAGTCAGTTCATCACATTTCTGCCCTGCTAGAGCTGCCCCGGTCAACTGTAAGTGCTGTTATTGTGAAGGGGAAATGTTTAGGAGCATCAACGGCTCAGCCACAAAGTGGTAGGCCACACAAGCTCACATAACGGGACCGCCGAGTGCTGAAGCGCGTAGCACATAAAAATTGTCTGTCCTCGCTACCGAGTTCCAAACTGCCTCTGGAAGCAACTTCAGCACAAGAAGTGTTCGTCGGGAGCTTCATGAAATGGGTTTCCATGGCCGAGAAGCAGCATACAAGCCTAAGATCACCATGATCAATGCCAAGCGTCGGCTGGAGTGGTGTAAAGCTCGCCGCCATTGGACTCTAGAGCAGTGGAAACGCTCCAATGCATAGTGCCAACTGTAAAGTTTTGTGGAGGAGGAATAATGGTCTGGGGCTGTTTTTCATGGTTCGGGCTAGGCCCCTTAATTACAGTAAAGAGAAATGTTTTATTATAATTCTATATATTTTTTTGTACCTTTACCCCTTTTTCTCGCCAATTTTGTGATATCCAATTGGTAGTTACAGTCTTGTCCCATTGCTGCAACTCCCAAAGGTCGAGAGCCGTGCGTCCTCCGAAACACGACCCTGCCAAGCTGCTCTGCTTCTTGACACAATGCTCGCTTAACCCGGAAGCCAGCCGCACCAATGTGCGCCCGGCCCACCACAAGGAGGGGCTAGAGCGCGATGGGACAAGGAAACTCAGACGACGCTGGGCCAATTGTGCGCTACCTCATGGGTGTTACGACCGGCTGTGACACAGCCCGGGATCGAACCCGGGTCTGTAGTGACGCCTCAAGCACTGCGATGCAGTGCCTTAGTCCACTGCGCCACTCGGGAGGCCCCTAAAGGGAAATCTTAATGCTACAGCATACTAGACGATTCTGTGCTTCCAACTTTGTGGCAATAGTTTGGGGAAGGCCCTTTCCAGTTTCAGCATGACAATGCCCCCGTGCACAAAGCGAGGTCCATACAGATATGGTTTGTCGAGATCGGTGTGGAAGAACTTGACTGGCCCGCACAGACACCTTTTGGATGAATTGGAACGCCGACTGCGAGCCAGGCCTAAATGCCCAACATCAGTGTCCGACCTCGCTAATGCAATGTTCCAACATCTAGTGGAAAGCCTTCCCAGAAGAGTGGAGGCTGTTATAGCAGCAAAGTGGGGACCATCTCCATATTAATGCCCATGATTTTGGAATGAGATGTTTGATGAGCAGGTGTCCACATACTTTTGGTCATGTAGTGTATGTCTCTTGTATGTTTTGGGGGTAGGGAGGTGTTTCAATAGACTTTGCACCATCTTGTTGGTCCAGCAAAATCAAGCCTGTTCTCTACTAATTATCTCCACAGAACAGATTCCTCAGTGACCATAGTAACTCACGATGAGCGTCTGTCATGAGGCAGCAACATTACGTCTGTTGCGTGTGCTTGTTTGGGGTTCAGGCGGTTGTTTAAACTGTTTGGGTTACACAGTGTTCCAGTTTAGAATGCTCTGTTTGCCCAGCTCAGCCGAGACGAGAGGACTGTTATGTGAGACATGTTTGGTCTACAGCTCTCCATGATTTTCCTAGTGTTCTTTTGTGCTAATATTTGAGCATATTTATTACAGTCTTCGCAGGGTGTGGAGTCTAATGTACACACACACACACACACACACACACACACACACACACCCACTGTACATGTTCATGCAAACATACACACACACTTTTTTCAGTGTGGATCTGCCTTTCATTTATTTTGGCCATGCCTCTGTATGCTACGTGGTATACTGTACTTTTCTGCTTTGCCTCCGGACCGAGCAAATATTTTCAGCTTGAACTGTCTGGATGCTCATACTCATAAACAATGGCACCAATGAGAGATTTGCTTCAAACCTGAGACTAGTTCCACTGCAGCTCAGTGGGTGTAGGCTTCTGCTGTTCTGTAGGTCAACAGGTCCTAATTGAGGAACCACCTCTACCACCGAGACTGTATAGAACAACAGATAACTCAACTTTGACCCTTCTCCTCCTCGTTCTGCAGACATTGATGAGTGCAGCGCCAACGCCACGGCGTGTGGCATCCGCGGCTTCTGTGAGAACACGGTCGGATCCTTCCGCTGCCTGTGTGACCGGGGCTACCAGGAGTCCCAGGAGGGCCTCGGTTGTGTGGGTGAGTAGGAGTGGGGTGTGTCAGTGTGTGTGTGGGTGGGTTTTGGGAGACAAAATCACATTGATTGATTATCAGACAAGTCGCAAGCTTTTGGTTGGGACTCAGGCTACTACGCCAGTGAAGCTCATACTGCTAAGCTACGTAACATGCTACAGTAGCAAAAATGTTCTGATCACATGAGCAAACGTGAATAAAGATGATCATGAGCACTCACTCACCTCAACTCAGCTAACAGTTTCCCAGCCTAATTGTTACCAAATATCAAAACCGGGATTTAGTGGGCACCAAAATCTGACATTGATTGATTTATCAAGACAAGTCCCCCATGCTTGTCTCAAAGCAGCACGAAGGCGCTGTCCCAATCGAAACAGTGCTGAAATGATCATCTTGGTGACAATACACGATTTGGAAGTTTCAGTAGGCCTATAAGCAAGAATGTGATACATGCCTTCAATTGCATTAACCTACTTTGTTAGAATATTTAACCATTTCTAACTGAGCTGAGTTTTCCTCTCTGTGTGCTTTTTCTAGGCCCAGTGGCTGCATTCTTCTCAACACCACTTTAACTCTATATGCTGTTTTCTATATATCAGGCTTTTTTGGTGTTTGGGCTAAATTCATTTCTGTGATGTCAGACCAGGCCTGGGCTTGGGTTTCAGCTCATCGGGCTTGGGTCGGACCGGGCTCAAATTTTCAGGCCCGATGAGAACTCTAATATCATACTGTGGGCCAAAAACTCCATCACACCCAAACAGGCTACAATTCCAGGTGTTTATTTTGTAGCTCTTACACTAAAAAGGCATTATCATTTTCACAATTTCAGAGTGTAATTTCGACCTCATAGTGTGGAAATATATATATATATATTTTTTTTTTTACTGAAAATAACATTTTGGACTGCACTGCCCCTTTAACACTGGCCAACTTTCTGTGTGCTATGAAATGGCGTCCATACATTTCAAGAACCTTTTAGAATTCTGAAGAACCGTAGATGCCACGTCGAGAATCCCCCACTTAACTCAAAGGTTCTTTATCGGGCAAAAGTTCAAACCATTTAAGAACCTTCATTTTTTTCAGTGTAAGTGTCCTGCTGAAAGCATTGGAACACTCTTAAAACCAAACTGCTAGCGTTGATGGCTAAAACTTCTGCTCCCTTCTTGAGACAACTCCAGCAGAGTTGTCATGACGACTGAATGACAGCTCACTCCTATTATGTATATGCTGGGTAGTCTGCCATGGCTATATGTCAACCTAGAAAACCAAGAGTAACCTTTTCAATCTTAAAATGAGATTTATTCCCTCATTCAATGGCAACTGCTGTAGCCTTTAGCCAATTATAAACATGAGTTCGTCCATGCAAAGCAATAGGAAGTATGATTGAGTGTATTTCCCTGACAGCTATTTTCCTCTGAAGTTTATTGGCAGTGCTAGAAATGTATGCTTCATGCTACTCTAACAGATAGTGTAAGCATTGTAGATATGAAATCATGTCATCAGACTTGCATGTGATGATATGGTGTGGGCCATTTTGGGACAGTAGTTTCCACTCTTTGCATGAAAAAAAGATGGCAGACGTGTCGCCGGACATTTGATTGATGTGACCATTTATTTTCATTCGATTTGAAGGTGTAGCTCCTGCTGTTATGTTTTAAACATCTCCCGCTGTGTCTGCAGTGCTCCTCAGACCCTAGGATTGGAAAATGCACTGGAGCTTAGACTCTGCTGTCTCACGCACAAGCCTACACACACTCACAGGCACACACACGCACGCAAACACACATACCGTTGCAGTGGAGAGTTGTAAAGCTGTATCTGCTGTCTGTCAGTGTGAGTCCAGGGCTCTAGTTCCTGTCTGCCTGAAGAGAAAGATTGACTATAAGACAGAGATTTTGATGACATTTTGTTGCCTTTTGATTTGACTTGTTTTAATACTGGAGTTGCCTGAATCAGATCTGTAGGTTACACAAAATGTTCTTTCTGGATGTAATGTACTGTATGTGTGGTCGACCAGGTTATTTCTCAGTCAATAGCCTTTTTCTGGTCAGGGCTGGGCTGTGGTGGTTCGCTATCTGTGATGCATGGCTTTCATTTCAGCCCCGGGCTGCAGTGGATTCAAAGGTGAGTGTGTTCTGTCCGAAAATCCATCCCTGATACCAAATCAAACCCCAGACAACCCCATCACCTTGGACTGATGTCTTCCTCAGCCAAGCCAGGGGGCATCAGGGGCATTCTTCCACAGACCCACAGAAAACCAGTGCTCACTCTGTCAAAAGAGCTCAGAATGCTGTTTTTTTTTTGTTACTCTCAATTTCATTCTCTCAGTTTGAGGGGGTTTGAGGGAGTTGGGGAATCATCATCAGATAGAGAGCCAGTGAGTTCATGTTTTTGGACAAGCTGAAGAATTGGAGCTCGTTTGTCTTGGTGGTTTCTTTAACTGGGCCCATGCAGTTCCCATCTATTCCAATTTCCTCCTGCAGAAAGGCCTGTCAGAGCCCTGAAAGTGGGTCGCAGGCACTCCCATATTGAAGCTGATAAAATACTTCCTTCAGCCAGACCTCTCTGACCTGTGCGCGCGCACACACACACACACACACACACACACACACACACACACACACACACACGTGCGCACGTACACATTCATACATTTACACAAACACTTTTACACACACATGCACTCCCTGCAACATACACACATACACTAACCTGACACACACCCCGATACACACGCACATGCGCACACGCACACAGTCACGTCCACTTACGCCTACGGTCTCTCTTGCTTTCTTTCTCTCACACACACACTTTCCATCTGTACCTTGGCAAGTGTTGGTGGGTCCCACCTCAGCCCTGTACAGCCAGCTGCCTCTGTTCTTCTGCCAGCCCATCACTCTGCTGTGGCTCGCACAGATGGTCTCGCCCCCCAAACTACCGGAAGTGGTCAACCGCCAACCCCTCCTCTCCCCCAATCCTCTCCCCATCTCTGGTTACACCCAGACAGACGCACCCCTGAGCCTCTCGGATTGTTTTCTGCTTCCCAGATAAAGAAGCCATTTTGGATCGTGTTAACCTGTTTGTTACAAACTGGGATTCAATCAACGTAGCCTATCTGTCTGTGTCCTTTCTTTTCACAGTTCATGTCATTGAACGGAACACTGTCTGACTGTCAAGTGATTTAAGTCACACGTTTCATTGTTGCTACTCTCTCTCCCTCTAGTCCAGCTAGCTACAACTTTAAACAAGATGAAAAAGCCAACAGCTGTGTTTTTTCGGACTCTGCTGGACTGAGGCTGGGGTAACGGTTGTGGCTGAACCCAGACAATGACTGTGCATAGCGAACAAGGTGCTACAGGGTCAAGCCAGACAGACCAGCTTTTAATGAGGGCACCGCGGCGCGTGCTGAAACCAGAAAAGCAGCAGCAGGTTTTAATGTCAAATTAATTAGAGTTTCTCCTCAGTACCTGGATGCGTTGAGCCGAGTGACAAGGAAGGCTTATAACTAGAGGGAGGGACTTTTCATTTTACATTTTTGTCTGCATTACAGTAGGTACCTGGGCTGTTAATGAGCTTTTTGATCCGTGTCGGCAGATATATGCGATAGCGGCCATTGTGGGCGAATATGCCAAGCCATCTGTGCTCTGCATCACACAATGATAGTCTCTCTGGCTCCTGCGACTGGCTATTTCTGCCCAGTCACATACCGGAGGGGGAGGAGAAGAGGGGAGGAAAGAGAGAGAAGACAGGCTGGGAAGTTGCCTCTGCGTACATAAAAATAAGTTATACACTGAGTATACAAAACATGAAGAACACCTTCATAATATTGACTTGCACCCCCCCTTTTACCATCAGAACAGCCTCAATTCGTCGGGGCATGAACTCTACAAGGTGTCGAAAGCGTTCCACAGGGATGCTGGCCCATGTTGACTCCAATGCTTCCCATAGTTGTCAAGTTGGCTGGATGTCCTTTGGGTGGTGGACCATTCTTGATGCACATGGGAAACTGTTGAGCGTGAAAAACCCAGCAGCGTTGCTGTTCTTGACACACTCAAACCGGTGCGCCTGGTACCTACTACCATACCCCACTCAAAGGCACTTCAATATTTTGTCTTGCTCATTCACCCTCTGAATGGCACACATAAACAATCCATGTCTCTATTTTCTCAAGACTTAGACAAGAAATCCTTATCTAACCTGTCTCCTCCCCTTCATCTACACTGATTTGAAGTTGATTTAACTAGTGACATCAATAAGGGATCATAGCTTCCACCTGGATTCACCTGGTCAGTCTGTGTCATGGAAAGTGAATAATGTTTTGTACACTCAGTATATATCGCCGTCGAAATAGAGCCAATCGTTCTTCCCACTAACCTATCTAGCTATACTAAACTGTAACTCAGCATTTCTCTCTGTTTACATATTAAATCCTTTCCGATGGCTGGGCAGCGGAGATGTACTGTGTAGCCAAATTGTGGTATATAAACTGGTATATAAAATATTTAATGCAGAAGGACAGAATCCTCTGAAATGGAGAAAGGAAATTTCTACAAATGTACTTTGCGGTCGTCCCATTCTGCTGAGCAGAAAAGGCCGTGCAATATGTTTATATATACTCTCTTATGAGGCAAAATCTGTCTTTTCCATTGTGATTCTGGACTGGCCCACCCCTTTTTAGTGCTCCCCTATTGGGACGCACCCACTCTCTTCCTCCCCGCTCTCTCCTTAACACTTTCTAGCTCATTGACAAACTGGCCCACGCCCCGGTGCGAAGTATCGGACAGGGTGTTGGGGACACGGGGCAGATCAGACCACGTAGGAACCAGATGGCTTTGTCTTTTTACATCAAGCTCCACTTCCGGGTTGATGTTTTCTCTGCACATTCGTTCATAACTGGAGAGACATACATGGATGGGTGCACATGTATAACCACAGCCAGGTCAAAGGAGCAAATACATGTTGGAGAGTGAAATAGATATTTGAGTATCTCTTCTTCAATGTATAAGCCTATTTATTGATTTTGAGCTCTTACTGTTTTTGTTTAAGAGAAATCCATTTCCGAAGGTTTTTCACCCGCTGCCCGTGCAGTACATCACTTAGTATCTTCGTTTGTCTTCGTCAGCCACTTGTCCCAGTGAATGAAGCCGCGCAGGCCACGTATGTGAGGCGTTACATGAACGAGATGGAAGGTTGCTAACCATGCATTATTAGTGCTAACCGCAAACCAAGGTGTCGTGTTCTCCCTGCAGATGTCAACGAGTGTGATCTGCTGAGCGGTGTGTGTGGCGAGGCCTTGTGTGAGAACGTGGAGGGCTCCTTCCTGTGTATGTGCCCCGACGAGGACCAGGAGTACAACCAGATGACCGCCAAGTGCAGTCCCGCTCCCACAGGTGACCCACACATTGCCTGAACACAAATGAAGAGTTGATATAAAGCTGTTCAAAATAGTTTCAAATTAGAATTGAGTAAAGTTGTCCTCAGATAAAAGGGGCGATGGAGGGTTAAGAAGTTAAATGGTTCATTGAAATCAACACATTAGTGGTGATCGTGACATTGCATTGTGTGAATCCCTTTACATTAACAAGACTGTATAGGGAACGTTGAGGGCATTGTCTCAGACGACCAAAATAACCTTTTAACACTGTGTTGTTCAATTTGAGAGGAGTGGTGTTCTGATGAATGAGGGGGCCTGGCTCTGTGGACCCACGTCCGGGGGACTCCCTTGTCTCTGCCTGAGTGTAAAACTCTAATGAGAAACGGAGCCGGCTGTGTGTCTGTCTGGTGGATGTATACTGTAGTACAGGGCTTTAGGCCGGGTCCCAAAGCTCTACATTAACCTAGGCTTCTTGTCCGATTTAACCACATGCCCTCAAGCAGAGTATGTTCTCTGTTACATCTGAAAACAGTCCCAAATACTTATACAGTTTATCATTACGTAATGTTTGGAATTAGAGCATGCCCTGTGCTCACAACAGCAGACGCTACGTAATCGGGTGATTTGCTTTGGAAGAATGTAAAAGGCCATTTCCATGTTGCAGCAGGAAAAGCTGGGGGGTTTTCTGAGAATGGGCAGTTAGATAGGAGTCTCTGGTGATCTGTAATTATCATAGGAATTCACAGAGCACACAACAATGAGACAGAAACTGCTGTGTGTGTGTGTGTGTGTGTGTGTGTGTGTGTGTGTGTGTGTGTGTGTGTGTGTGTGTGTGTGTGTGTGTGTGTGTGTGTGTGTGTGTGTGTGTGTGGAGGGTTCAGGGGAAACCAAGGGGGGAGGAAGAGGGGACGGAGGGGGGTGGGTTCTCTTCTCTCCGTGAATATCTTAAAAGCAGCGTGAGCAGCTGTGTACTCTGGTCCTCCAGGCGGACCACATTCATCATGTGCCTTATCTCTCCAGCACGCTCCAAATGTGTCCCTTTACCCTCCTGCATGGGAAATGTCACAGAGCGAGAGAGAGAGACTCATCCCTCTCCGGGTTAACCAATTGTTGTCACGCTAAAACGTTACTCGTTCACTCGCACGACAGGTGATATTACTGAACACTGTCCGTGATCCATTTCTGCGCAGCAAAGTGTTTTCTCCCCTCTGTTCCCTGTACAGCCTCGTCAGTGGAGAGGAAGGAGTGCTATTACAACCTCAATGATGAGAATCTGTGTGAGAACGTGCTGACCAGCAGTGTGACCATGGAGGAGTGCTGCTGTACGCTGGGGGCAGGATGGGGGGACAACTGTGAGGTGCACCCCTGCCCCGTCCAGGGCACTGGTGAGGAAGCACACACATAAAACACACACACACACACGCATGAAACGTTACACATTTTCTTGTCTCTCTCTCTTCAAACAGATCAGTTTTCCCAGATGTGTCCAGCTGGGAGAGGCAGTGTCCCAACCGGTGACACTGTGTTCGGTGTGACTGCAGCCGAGAGTTATAAAGGTATGTGAACTCAGAGACCCAGTACAGGCTGAACAGAACCTTGGCTCGCAGCAGTAGGGTTCAGAGAATGCAGTGAGAACACTATGAATCAGACAACGATGTAACAACAAACCCATGATTTGAATCACCTTACAGAACTCTGTTTTCTGCTTTCGAGTTGCTGCTAATTAATGTCATCGCAGCTGCCTCTCTCCCAGGCAGGCCTCTGTCCGTGCTCTTGTTGTGTGTGTGTGTGTGTGTGTGTGTGTGTGTGTGTGTGTGTGTGTGTGTCTGTCGCTGTAGTTTCCCTCTCTCTCTCTCAGCCTTGGAGTCACAGAGCAGAAATGCCAGCCTCAGATGTCTGGAGATCTAAGACTTGCATGTTTACCCACCTAACACTAGCACATCTCCTCTCGCTCTCCTGTTCTCCTCTCCTCTTCCTCGCTCCTCTTCTCTCCCTCTCCTTTCCCAGCCCCACAAGCCTACTGTAGCTCGTTACCCTCGCACGAAAGCTAATTCATCGAACCGACGGCCTTAATTCAATAGTATAATTTATTACAGCAAAGGCAGTCTGGTAGAGAGGGGCTGGCAGTAAGTGAATATGGTATATTCTGAGAGGGGGAGAAGACGGGCTGGGAAGGCAGGTTTCCAGGGACAGTTCCTGAGCACCAGTCTGGAAATGTCTTCAATTAGTGGATCTGTTAGCACAGCTGATTGTGGTCTCAGTTGCAAACACCAACGCCCCTCCGACGGCACACACAATGAAGAGGAGAGAGCACTGTAACACAGAACTGTTTGTTGATGGAGTTTTTCTCCAAGCCTCTCCGGGTTTCATCCCATTAAAGCGTTGAGTTGGTCTCACCTTTCCAGAAACATGAAGAGTAGAGACTGTTTTTACATTATCTCAACAGCAAGGGATGAACAAACATGTCTCTGTGGCTGTCTCTGTGGCTGTCTCTGTGGCTGTCTCTGTGGCTGTCTCTGTGGCTGTCTCTGTGGCTGTCTCTGTGGCTGTCTCTGTGGCTGTCTCTGTGGCTGTGTGGGGTGTTATTAAGACTGTTGTCCTCTCCCTCCCAGATGCAGATGAGTGTGCGTTGTTTGGCCAGGAGATCTGTAAGGATGGCTTCTGCTTCAACAGCCCAGGAAGCTACGAGTGTTACTGTAAGAATGGCCTGTACTACGACGAGGTCAAGCTGCAGTGCAGAGGTCAGTGGGAAGGTCATTCACATTAGTTAGTATTAATTCAACCCAAACATATTTGATGTACTCACAACATGAGTTCCGACAATCAAAAGATTGGAATCAATAGCCCTCAGTCTACTAATATACCATTTCCACAGCTCTATGTTATTAAACTGTCCACACACATTAAAAGTAGTTAGTCCTACTGTACCACAGCCTGTGTGTTGGCTAGCTGGGCAGGGGTGTGTAGGTTGGGGCCCCTCCCTGGGTTAGGTAGGGTCAGGGCCTGGTGAGAGGCAGGGCGGGGACACGGGACACTGGGGGTGACGCAGGGCCAGACTGCGGTGACCTATGTGCCAAACCCAGCAGGCCCAGGCAGCAAGTCCCAAACCACCAACCGGCCACACTGGAGGGACCCTGGCCCTCTGCCGGGCCCCACACCGCACCCTTGGCCCCGGGACACAAGCGCAAGATGCCTGTGGTCCGCCTGCGGAGTTCCGCCACATTTGTGTTGGATTATTTGGACAGGCTGGGACTGGGCGGAGGCTCCAGCAGAGGTTTGGCCTGTACCCCAGACGGTCCTGGTTTTACCCCGTTACGCGTGGACTAGAGTCATAATACAATTTAGAAACCAACCACTCCAACCACCAGTCTTATGGCCGTGTTCTATTTGGGATATGTGGATCTTTTTTAAGAAAGGGATGGAGGGGTATTTTTGAAAGTGTAGAATATTGAGTGGATGTGTAATTCAGTTGTAATGTCTGGATGGATATAATCGTCAACGTTTTTTTTTTTGGTTCATTCATTTCCTCAGCAGTTATGAAGCCACAGGCCTGATGTGTGTCTAATGCGTTTGCCGTGGCTGCACATTTCAGAAATACATGTCTTTCCTTTTGGGGCTGACATCCAATCCAAATACTAGGTTTATTTTTCACAACACCTGCAAATAATCCCCTTGAAGCTGTATAAATTGAGCTATCGTTCCCCAAAAACATGTTTACATCCTAGCATACTGTCTCTGCAACATACATATTTTTTTACTAACACAGGGAAAACGGATTTGCCCTCTCATCAATAGGAAATAGAAAATGCAGTTGATTAGCCTGATTCCTAAATTGAAGTCACCCTTACCCGAGTGTTTGTGTGTGAGCAAGCATTTTTGTCTCCGTTCCATGTAAGCGGATGCTTAATTGGATAGGTTAACGAGTGTAAATGGCTGTGCGGCGTGCGCGCGGACTGCGTTTCATTAAGAGAATCGGGCTGAGACGACAGAACTCCCAACAGCACCTTTTCAAATATTTGTCTCCATCTCTCTCGCTCTCTAACTTGCTCCCTCTCTCCCCTCTTTCTCTTTTCTCTCCCTCCCCCCTGGCAGATATTGATGAGTGTCAGGAGGAGTCTAGCTGTGTGGAGGGAGAGTGTTTGAACACACAGGGCTCCTACATGTGTTTCTGTACACACCCGCTGGTGTTGGACTCTGACAACAAGAGCTGTGTGATCGCCCCTGAAGTGGCAGGTAAGAACCCTTATGGAGGATGCTGAAGTTAGCATGGTTTAAGGTTAGCGCGCTCTTATATTGTCTCTGTTGTCGTAAACATGCTTTTGAAAATGCCTTTCTCGTGGAGATTGTGTAACTCGTCACACCGTAGTGTGTGTTTCGTAGTGAGATAACGATTGGGATTGAGATGTACTGTGTCTGTTGCAGAGCAACATGGTGAGCAGACTGGCTACCAGGGTGTTTGCTGGCAGACGGTAACAGACAATCTGACAGACACTCTGACAGACACTCTGACCTGCACCAAGCCCCTTGCCAACAGAAAGACCACGTACACAGAGTGTTGCTGTCTGTTTGGAGAGGCCTGGGGCATGGACTGTACCCTCTGCCCCCTCAAGAACACAGGTACTACAAACCTTCCACACCAGCATTCATGTCCATCTATCAACGCTACTGTATAATGACTTTATCCATGACCTATTATCCATTGTGAATAGAGCTAACTTTTAGGTAAATGCTTCTTCATCCAGTCTCATGTGAGGTATAGTATAGAACCCCATACAGCTGGTCTCAGAGTGATTATGGTGGTCAGTGCTTGAACCAGACGTGGTCCTTCCTGTGGTGGACCAGGCCCTTCCAGACCTCATACCCAGGACTAGTGACACCTCATTAGGCTTGGCCTCTGCCTGCTAACGCACCTGTCCCCTGGAGGCCCCCCGAGATCTAGCCTGCCCTGGGGCCTATCCTCTACCACTCCCCTTTTCCTGTTTAACCCCCCCCCCTCCCCTCCCTTATCCAATACCTGGAGTGTGTCTAGGCAGGGAGGGCTGGTTGCTAATGCATGTCCCCACTACGCTGCCAGGGTGGAGGGCTGTGATGTGTATTATGGAGACTTGCGGACTGGGACTTGTGGGGACCTCCCTCTGATTAAACAAGACTGCTATTCCAGCCCACTGGAAGATGGAACTGGTAGAGTTGGGGTATTTAAATGGGATTTTTGAGTGATTTCCCAGCAGTTTGTCTGGGAATTGGTATCTTCACGTGAGAGTGATGTTGAACCGACAGTTTAGTAAGCGCAGTTGATTAGTCACAAGAGCTAAGGTTTGAACACTGTAGCTGTGCGACATAGGTCTACAGCTGCTGTTTCTGCCGGTGGCGCGCTTTACAAAAGCTGTTTCTATCTCATTCAGAAACATGGACAGATACATTTCGTAGTCCGGGTCACTTTTAGGTTTTCAAAGATTTGCGAAAACACCCTTTGGCATGTAAGACTTCTCGTCCAACATCCGATCCCACTCAAATCTTTACTGAATAAGACAGATGCCGGTGTGTGAGCTCACCGCTGCTCTCCATAGAGAGACCAGAACAGAACACACACTCGTTTGTTCTCATCGGGTCCATCCAGATCTATCTGCGGTCCCTCTCTGATGCGTCTCCTGTGTGGAGGTTCTTGTGGGAGAGAGCGGAGGCAGGCAGGTGTGTGGGATTAGCAGGGGACTGTAGGGGAAGGCGGGCCGGGGTGTGCAGATGAAAGACTCTGGGTTAGGTTCCCACAGTACAGTAACCAGGAAGGAGGGAGCTCAGAGCAGGTGCTGTGCTGTGTGTTGAAAGACACATTCAGGAGGGAAGTGGGCCGCTAGCCACAAACCAGAGTGTTCAGTTTAGTCAAATATCCCTCTGTCTTCTAAGCCAAGTGATGATGGCAATGTAATTACTTGGAAGAACCATGGAAGTGTTGACATTTTGGATGTCCTGCAGTTCTTAGAAAAACAGAAAACAGTTGTATTTATCAAACGTATTAGCTATTTGTCATGTATTCTCTCTCTGCGTTGGAATAGAAGTGCCGGCTGCAGATATTCTTCTCTGGCTCCTCATATCTACTGTGGTTAGAAGGCTACTCAGTCTCTCTCTTCTCCTATCTCTCTTTGTTTCAGATAGCTATGTCTCGATCTCTTTTTTCTCTTTTTCTTTCTCTCTCTCAGAGGATATGTATGTCTCGCTCGTTTCCGTCTAAATGGTCACGTCTCAGTCTCTCTCTCTCCATTATCTCACAGAGGACTATGCCTCCATGTGTAACGTGGCAATGAGTGGAGGACAGGGGCGTCCGTATGGTCGTGATGCCCTCGTGGCCGGCCCTGTCCAGGAGTACGAGGTCAGCCTGGACTACGAGCCTCACCCCGACCAGCCTGGCGCCCTGCCCCTGTACGAGGACGAGGAGAGTGAGTGAACCAGTCCCCACCACACTGTAAAACACACTGATGAAGCTCAAACAGGCAGAGAAAATAAGGAATTGATGGGGAGGTTGGGACAAGTCGCCTATTCTCTCAATGATAGCTCGTTGCTGCCATCATGTGTCCATATGAATTACTACATGTCATGACCACAATACTTTTCTGTAGGTAGGCAGAAATAGTAGTAATGTTAGTCTGTATTTTCAGTGTAACCAAGGTCTTCCAAGATCATAAATACATTATTATTATTATTAATGATCAATTATTGTATCTAATCAAGCAAGTTAAATGTCGATATTTTACTTAAAATGAAGACATTTCTGTCATACTAATGTGAGTATACATTTTTTAAGTCATTTCACTGCATTCACATCTTACATAAGTCAAATCAAATGTTATTTGTCACATGCGCCGAATATAACAGCTTTAGACCTTACAGTGAAATGCTTACTTACAAGCCCTTAACCAACAATGTAGTTTTAAGAAAAATAAGTGTTAAGTAAAAAATTGATAAGTAAAAAATGTAAGTAACAAATCATTTAAAAGCAGCAATAAAATAACAATAGCGAAGCTATATACAGGGGGTACCGGTACCGCTTGCCGTGCTTTAGCAGAGAGAACAGTCTATGACTAGAGTTTCTGGAGTCTTTGACAATTTTTAGGGCCTTTCTCTGACACCGCCTGGTATAGAGGTCCTGGATGGCAGGAAGCTTGGCTCTAGTGATGTGCTGGGCCGTATGCATTACCCTCTGTAGTGCCTTGCGGTCGGAGGCCGAACAGTTGCCATACCAGTCAGTGATGCAACCAGTCAGGATGCTCTCGATGGTGCAGCTGTAGAACTTTTTGAGGATCTGAGGAGCCATGCCAAATCTTTTCAGTCCCCTGAGGGGGGAAAAGGTGTTGTCGTGCCCTCTTCACAACTGTCTTGGTGTGTTTGGACCATGATAGTTCGTTGGTGATGTGGAAACCAAGGAACTTTAAGCTCTCAACCTGCTCCACTACAGCCCCGTCGATGAGAATGGGGGCGTGCTCAGTCCCCCTTTTTCCTGTAGTCCACAATCATCTCCTTAGTCTTGATCACGTTGATGGAGAGGTTGTTGTCCTGGTACCACACGGCCAGGTCTCTGACCTCCTCCCTATAGGCTGTCTCGTCATTGTCGGTGATCAGGCCTACCACTGTTGTCATCGGCAAACTTAATGATGGTGTTGGAGTCATTATCATTCATTATATAATGGGTAGTTTGGCTCCTGGATGCTGATTGCTTGAAAGCCGTAGTATATAATATACCACGGGTATGATGCAAAACGACTTGTTTTCTGTTCTATTTATGTTGGTAACCTGTTTATAATAGCAATATGGTACTTCAGGGGTTTGTGGTATATGGCTTAAGAGCTGCCCATAGCCGTGGTATATTGGCCATGGTATATTGGCCATATACCCTACCCCCTCGGGCCTTATTGCTTACTTATATCCTCATCTGACTTGGGTGAATAAAACACTTCTTTCTTACCCCCTGTCCCCCTTCCTCTATCCTGCAGACCTGTCCGATGCGTTTGAGGGCCTGAGAGCGGAAGAGTGTGGCATTCTGAACGGCTGTGAGAACGGGCGCTGCGTGCGGGTACAGGAGGGCTACACCTGCGACTGCTTCGACGGATACACCCTGGACATGTCCCGCATGGCGTGTTTGGGTAAGTGACAGGTGGAGGACACACACACTGAATGGACTAGAAGAGAAGTAGTCACTCTCCTCAGCCCTCAACCAGGAAAGGCTGTCCTGCGTGTTGTTGATGTTAGGTCTGCATGTGCAGTGAAGTGCAGGGCGTGTTGTTTCTGTTTTGAGATAGCAGCAGCTTTGCTAGTTCTTTCATTGCTACTCTTGACCATATTACCGGACAGTCATCAAGATGGGACAAGACCAGAGCCTGAACAACTGCTGTCGAGCAGTGCGTAATAATATATATTTTTAAAATACATTTTATAACAGAGGAACATACCTCTCCCCATCTTCACAACTTGACCATAATAACTGACCATCCAATGTTGATCCTACGAGTTCAGCTTCCTCAACTTCCACAATAGGCACACCCTTTATGCTCAACTCCAGGTCAGCGTTAGGTCTTAGAGAATGTTTTGAAGAAAATGCAATGCTTTTGGTTTTCTATGTAATGAAGACCAGTGTATTGTTAGTCAGTATCAGAAGGGGTGATTGAGTCCTTGTAAAGAGTCTCAGTGAGCTCGCTGGCTGTGGGTGCTGACATGTAGATTGTGGAATCAATGATCATCAGCGTACGTAGTCATTCTAGCTTCTTGTAAGATAAGTGGCAAGTCATTTGTAAAAAATAGAGAAGAGTAATGGCCCAAGGCAACTGCCCTGAAGGACACCTCACTGTACATATCTGTTAGAGAAGCTTCCACTGAAGAAAACTCTCTGGGTTCTATATGATAAGTAACTCTCCAACCATGTGATGGCAGGTGCTGTAAAGTCCATAACAAAATGATGATCAATAAGGTGAAATCTAACAATACATCTCCAACTATCATCTTCTTATTCATTTATTTTAACCAATCATTAGTCATCTGAGTTAGTGTAGTACAACCTAAGTGCCCTTCCCTATATGCATGCTGGAAGCATAGCAGCGGGAAGATGTTAAGGGTGCTGAGGAGTATTATTTTGTCCTGTCACAGAGGAGTAATAAAGCCCTAGTTCACACAGGAGTAATATAATTACTGATTGTTTTATATGTTTTTGTCTTCAATTTATGAGGGGGTGCTGCAGCACCCCTACTACCGCGACTATGGCTGGAAGTCAGTAGTTAACTTCTTTGAAAATAGCATTGTGTTTGGTCAGTTTACTAAGAACAGGAAGCAAACTGAATGGGCGGCTGTTAGAGCCAGCAAAGGTTGCTTTTTAGAATTTCTTATGCTTCCTTCTACGCATGTGGGCACACACTCCTTCGGGCTTTGATTAAAGACATGGCAAATACAGGGGTGGCAATACAGTCTCCTACCATTCTCAATAGTTTCCCATCTAGGTTGTCTATACCAGGGTTTCCCAAACTTGGTCCTGGGGCCCCCCCTGGGTGCTCGTTTTGGTTTTTGCCCTAGCACTACACAGATGATTCAAATAACCAACACATCATCAAGCTCAGAGCATGAGAAACAAGATTATCTGGTCTGATGAAACCAAGATTGAACTCTTTAGCCTGAATGCCAAGCGTCACGTTTGACGGAAACCTGGCACCATCCCTACGGTGAAGCATGGTGGTGGCAGCATCATGCTGTGCGGGTGTTTTTCAGTGGCAGGGACTGGGAGACTAGTCAGGATCGAGGAAAAGATAAACTGACCATAGTACAGAGAGATCCTTGATGAAAACCTGCTCCAGAGCACTCAGGACCTCAGACTGGGGCGAAGGTTCACCTTCCAACAGGACATCAACCCTAAGCATACAGCCAAGACAACGCAGTTGTGGCTTCGGGAGAAGTCTCTGAATGTCCTTGAGTGGCCTAGCCAGAGCCTGGACTTGAACCTGATCGAACATCTCTGGAGAAACCTGAAAATAGCTGTGCAGCCACGCTCCCCATCCAACCTGACAGAGCTTGAGAGTATCTGTAGAGAAGAATGGGAGAAACTCCCCAAATACAGGTTGGTCAAGCTTGTACAGTAGCGTCATACCAAAGAAGAATCAAGGCTGTAATCGCTGCCAAGGTACTTCAACAAATTACTGAATAAAAGGTCTGAATACTTATGTAAATGTGATATTAGTTTTTTATGCAAACATTTCTAAAAACCTGTTTTTGCTTTTTTGTTTGTGTGTGGATTGAAGAAGGGGGAAAAAAGGTCTGAATACTTTCCGAGTGCACTGTATGTCTATTAATATGTATATCATCTAGATCATGCATTCTGTTGTACAAGGTACAGATTCATAGATTATCCTTGAGATAGAAGCCAGAAATGTGTGCCGCCGATTCACACTAATGATGGCCTGAGGCTTAAAAGTTTGTTTTGTTTTCACCTTTCATTTATGCACTTTCTTGCACTATGAGTTTTTAGACCCTATGATATTTTAATAAATAACTTTATTTTGCATTCAAACCTAATTTTTGGAATTATTCCTTTTTTTGATAGTGTCCGGGTCTCAATCTCTTCCAGTATTCTTATTTTGACTCCTACCCACCTGGAACAGACACTATTCAGTAGTAAGGACTAAAAGAGCATAGACGGGCTCTTATCAGTTACATGTTATTAATATTTAATGTCATAAAAATCTAGAATTTCCTCACTATACGCACTATATGAGCTCTTTTGCATTTCACCGGTAGAAATGCTACATCTACTGTACATTTCCTGGTTGTATGCGCACCACAATATCCAGAATTCATAGTGATTTCAGGGCGGGGTTCCGCCCGTCGACGTGGATCAACAGGTAGCTAACGTTACTCACTGGACCAGCCACACCTTCATAGAACATCAGCTAGAAGCAGAGTGGAGCCAGGAAGGAAGTGCGGCGATGCGAAGACGAAACAATGGCGTTAAGTATAAACCTATGTTCCCGGAATACAAGTCAAGTGGAATTAGTTATATCTACTTTATGGCTTGAGAACCTTGAGATTGAGTCAGATAGTGGGAGTTCAGAGATTGAATCCGACAAAAGTGGACAGGAAGAACTTGCGTTGACAGGTGTGGGGAAGGCTGTCTATCCTTTTGAATTTTGATATTGAGTGTTTGCCTGATAAAGTCATGCTGGGATATGAGTTATCCCGTAAGTGTTTGTTCCAAACCTGCTACGATGTTTCAGGTGCCATGGTTATGGTAATGTAGCAGCAGTATTGTAGGATGAAGGCCAAGGTGTGAGAAGTGTGCATGGGACAAAGGAGTGTGTAGTTTTGGAGGCAAATTAGTGTTTCAACTGTGGAGCCCATGTTGCTGGGGATCAGAAGTGTCCTGTGCGAGTGAGACAGGTTGAGGTGGCCAGGGTTCGAGCAGTGAAGAGTGTCATATGCTGAGGCAGTGAGGAAAGTACAGGATGGTGGGCAAAGGGTGAAGGATCAAGAGAGGATACCAGTAAGTAGTTGGCCAGGACTGAGAGACCCGAACAGTTTGTGTTATAGCAAGGTTGGTTTATTGGCATTCATTGCTATGGTAATTAAATATACATCACAGATGGAAAGGAAGTAGCAGAAGCTACAAGTAGTAGTAGGAGCATAAAAGTTAGTGGGCGTGAAAGATTTTACAGCAGAAGAGATACAGGAGGTGTTGAAGGAAGGAGTCCCGTCCGACTAGGCCGGTGGCCAGGAGTAGGAACGGTTAGGGCAAGGTAGTGGGATAAGAGGGGTGTTTGGGGTTTTGTAGTTGCAGGGTTATGGGTGGTGCAGTTTATCTTTTTCCTTTTATTTTTTGTTTTGTCACAATCAGTGGTGTAAAGTACTTAAGTAAAAATAATTTTAAGTACTACTTAAGTAGTTTTTATCTGTACCTTACTTTACCATTTATATTTTTGACAACTTTTGCTTTTCCTCCTCTACATTCCTAAAGAAAATAATGTACTTTTTACTCCTTACATTTTCCCTGACATACAAAAGTACTTGTTACATTTAGAATGCTCAATCAGGACAGAATTATGGCACCTATCAGTGTAACGCTTTGTCATCCCTACTGCCTCTGATCTGGCGCACTCACAAAACACACCTACTGTGTTTGTAAATTATGTCTGAGTGTTGAGTGTGCCCCTTTCTGTCCATAAATAAAAATAATATGAAAATAGTTCCGTCTAGTTTGCTTAATATAAGGAATTTGATGTATAGCATTTACTTTTACTTTGTACTTTTATGACAGTTTAGTACTTTTTCTACCACTGTACTCATCCCCAGGTTACAAAATTATCTATATCCACAGTAAAACGAGTCCTACAGTGAGGGAAAAAAGTATTTTCTATGGGATTAAGGTCTGGAGACTGGCTAGGCCACTCCAGGACCTTAATGTGCTTCTTCTTGAGCCACTCCTTTGCTGCCTTGGCCGTGTGTTTTGGGTCATTGTCATGCTGGAATACCGATCCACGACCCATTTTCAATGCCCTGGCTGAGGGAAGGAGGTTCTCACCCAAGATTTGACGGTACATGGCCCTGTCCATCGCCCCTTTGATGCGGTGAAGTTGTCCTTTCCCCTTAGCAGAAAAACACCCCCAAAGCATAATGTTTCCACCTCCATGTTTGACGGTGGGGATGGTATTCTTGGGGTCATAGGCAGCATTCCTCTTTCTCCAAACACGGTGAGTTGAGTTGATGCCAAAGAGCTCCAGTTTGGTCTCATCTGACCACAACACCTTCACCCAGTTGTCCTCTGAATCATTCAGATGTTCATTGACAAACTTCAGACGGGCATGTATATGTGCTTTCTTGAGCAGGGGGACCTTGCGGGCGCTGCAGGATTTCAGTCCTTCACGGCGTAGTGTGTTACCAATTGTTTTCTTAGTGACTATGGTCCCAGCTGCCTTGAGATCATTGACAAGATCCTCCCGTGTAGTTCTGGGCTGATTCCTCACTGTTCTCATGATCATTGCAGCTCCACGAGGTGAGATCTTGCATGGAGCCCCAGGCCGAGGGAGATTGACAGTTCTTTTGTGTTTCTTCCATTTGCGAATAATCGCACCAACAGTTGTCACCTTCTCACCAAGCTGCTTGGCGATGGTCTTGTAGCCCATTCCAGCCTTGTGTAGGTCTACAATCTTGTCCCTGACATCCTTGGTGTCAGGTGTCTTTTATACAGGTAACAAGCTGCGGTTAGGAGCACTCCCTTTAAGAGTGTGCTCCTAATCTCAGCTTGTTACCTGTATAAAAGACACCTGGGAGCCAGAAATCTTTCTGATTGAGAAGGGGTCAAATACTTATTTCCCTCATTAAAATGCAAATCATTTTATAACATTTTTGACATGCGTTTTTCTGGATTTTTTTGTTGTTATTCTGTCTCTCACTGTTCAAATAAACCTACCATTAAAAGTATAGACTGATCATTTCTTTGTCAGTAGGCAAACTTACAAAATCAGCAGGGGATCAAATACTTTTTTCCCTCACTGTATATCGACATAACCTGAAAGGCCGCTCAGCAAGGAAGAAGCCACTGCTCCAAAACCGCCATAAAAAAAGCCAGACTACAGTTTGCAACTGCACATGGGGACAAAGATTGTACTTTTTGGAGAAATGTCCTCTGGTCTGATGAAACAAAAATAGAACTGTTTGGCCATAATGACCATCTTTATGTTTGGAGGAAAAAGGGGGAGGCTTGCAAGCCGAAGAACACCATCCCAACCGTGAAGCACGGGGGTGGCAGCATCATGTTGTGGGGGTGCTTTGCTGCAGGAGGGACTGGTGCACTACACAAAATAGATGGCATCATTAGGCAGGAAAATTATGTGGATATATTGAAGCAACATCTCAAGACATCAGTCAGGAAGTTAAAGCTTGGTCGCAAATGGGTCTTCCAAATGGACAATGACCCCAAGCATACTTCCAAAGTTGTGGGAAAATGGCTTAAGGACAACAAAGTCAAAGTATTGGAGTGGCCATCACAAAGCCCTGACCTCAATCCTATAGACAATTTCTGGGCAGAACAGAAAAAGCGTGTGCGAGCAAGGTCGTCTACTAACCTGACTCAGTTACACCAGCTCTGTCAGGAGGAATGGGCCAAAATTCACCCAACTTATTGGGGAAGTTTGTGGAAGGCTACCCAAAACGTTTGACCCAAGTTAAACAATTGAAAGGCAATGCTACCAAATACTAATTGAGTGTATGCAAACTTCTGACGCACTGGGAATGTGATGAAAGAAATAAAAGCTGAAATAAATCATTCTCTACTATTATTCTGACATTTCACATAATGAAAATAAAGTGGTGATCCTAATTGACAGACCGACTAAGACAGGGCATTTTTACTAGCATTAAATGTCAGGAATTGTGAAAAACTGAGTTTAAATGTATTTGGCTAATGTGTATGTAAACTTCCGACTTCAACTGTAGATATGATCAATACCAGTTGATTTCAGAGATCCAATACTATTGGTATACATTCTAGTTGGTTGAGTAGTTAAAGTTTTCTTTTGAAGTTTTCTTTTGAGAGGACAACTCAATGATAACCTGTCAATGTTCAGGTCACCAAGACCAAGGTCTGTTAGCATCAGAGACCTTATTTAACATCACACATTTATTCTTCAGATACTGACAGTTTACACTTGGTGGCCTATAGCAGCACCCTAAAAGAAGAGGCTTCAGATGAGGCAGGTGAACCTTCAACCACAGCACTTGAACTTCATTTGACATGGTGGCACTGTATTTTCTTGCTAACCATGACGGTTGGACATACGCACACACAGCACTCTGTAGCCACTTCAGACTACACGCCCAGTGGTCCACGCTCTCCCTAAGCCCTGAGTACTGCCCCGAGGTGAGCCCAGCCACTTAGCTCACAAGCCCCAAGGGCTCTTTATACACATTGCACTCAAATGTACCATAACAACGCGGCACAGTTGCTCTAGGAGACCAAACTAAACTACCAGGCCTCGCAGCGTTTCTAGGAATTCTGCCAACCCTTTAACTTGAGTGCTTGTTTGATATTCTTTCTTCCAAAATGTATCACTCTGGACATGCACACAGAGAAAAGAGAGAACACTGTGGTCCCCTTGAACCAGTTGCCAATCCCTCCAATAGACCATGAAGATATAATTATATTGCTACCATATCTGGTTGTAGTATATTCAAGAGGGATTTAAAAAATAAATAAATGCTGTGATCATATGTTTGGTCTTTATGTATAGAGGATGGGATAATTTACCTTATTGCATTTACAGTATCTGCTTCTTAGTGTGTACATTGCCTTCAGAAAGTATTCATACCCCTTGATTTATTCCACATTTTGTTGTGTTACAGCCTGAATTGAAAATGGATAAAATAAATACAATTCTCACCCATCTACACACAATAACCAATAATGACAAAGTGAAAATATGTTTTTAGAAATGTTTGCAAATTTATTGAAAATGAAGTACAGAAATATCTCATTTACGCAAGTATTCACACCCCTGAGTTAATACTTTGTAGAAGCACCTTTGGTGGCGATTACAGCTGTGAGTCTTTTGGGGTAAGTATCTAAAGAGCTTTGCACACCTGGATTGTTATCGCTGCTAGACAGCCATTTTCAAGTCTTTGCATAGATTTTCAAGGCGATATAATTCAAAACTGTAACTAGGCCACTCAGGAATATTTAATGTTGTCTTGTTAAGCAACTCCAGTGTAGATTTGGCCATGTGTTTTAGGTTATTGTCCTGCTGAAAGGTGAATTAGGTGAATTGCAAACAGGATGCATGTTTTGGAATATTTGTTATTCTGTACAGGCTTCCTTCTTTTTACTCAGTCATTTAGCTTAGTATTGTGGAGTAACTACAACAGTTTTCTCATATCACAACCATTAATCTATGAAACTGTTTTAAAATCACCGTTGGCCTCATGTTGAAATCTATGAGCAGTTTCCTTCCTCTCCGGCAGCTGAGTTAGAAAGGACGCCTGTATCTTTGTAGTGACTGGGTGTATTGATACACCATCCAAAGCCTAATTAATAACTTCACCATGCTCAAAGGGATATTCAATGTCTGCTTTTTTATTTTATTTTATTTTACACATTTATCAATAGATGCCTTTTTTTTTTTTTTACCTCCCTGGTCTTTGTTGTTGAATCTGTGCTTTAAATTCACTACTCAATTGAGGGGACCTTACAGATAATTGTACACTACATGACCAATAGTATGTGGACACCTGCTCGTCAAACATCTAATTTCAAAATTATGGGCATTAACATGGAGTTGGTCCCCCCTTTGCTGCTATAACAGCCTCCCCTCTTCTGGGAAGGTTTCCATTCAGCCACAAGAGCATTAGTGAGGTCGGGCACTGATGTTAGGTGATTAGACCTGGCTCGCAGTCGGCGTTCCAGTTCATCCCAAAGGTGTTCGATGGGGTTGAGGTCATGGCTCTGTGCAGGCCAGTCAAGTTCTTCCACACCGATCTCGACAAACCATTTTTGTATGGACCTTGCTTTGTGCACGGGGGCATTGTCATGCTGAAACAGGAAAGGGCCTTCTCCAAACTGTTGCCACAAAGTTGGAAGCCCAGAATTGTCAAGAATGCCATTGTATGCTGTAGTGTTAAGATTTCCCTTCACTGGAACACTAAGGGGCCTAGCCCGAACCATGAAAAACAGCCCCAGACCATTATTCCTCCTCCACCAAACTTTACGGTTGGCACTATGCATTCGGGCAGGTAGCGTTTTCCTGGCATCCATCGGACTGCCAGATGGTGAAGCGTGATTCATCACTTGGGGGAACGAGTTTCCACTGCTCCAGAGTCCAATGGCGGTGAGCTTTACACCACTCCAGCCGCCGCTTGGTGATCATAGACTTGTGTGCGGCTGCTCAGCCATGGAAACCCATTGCATGAAGCTCCCGACAAACAGTTAGTTGCTTCCAGAGGCAGTTTGCAACTCGGTAGTGGGTGTTACAGATCATTTTTATGCGCTTCAGTACTCTGCGGTCCCGTTCTGTGAGCTTGTGTGGCCTACCATTTTGCGGCTGAGCCATTGTTGCTCCTAGACGTTTCCACTTCACAATAACAGCACTTACAGTTGACCGGGGCAGCTCTAGCAGGGCAGAAATGTGATGAACTGACTTGTTGGAAAGGTGACAACCTATGACGTTGCTACGTTGAAAGTCACTGAGCTCTTCAGTAAGGCCATTCTACCGCCAATGTTTGTCTATGGAGATTGCCTTGGCTGTGTGCTTGATTTTATACACCTGTCAGCAACGGGTGTGACTGAAATAGCCGAATCCACTAATTTGAAGGGGTGTCCACATACTTTTGTATATATAGTGTATGTGTGGGGTACAGAGATGGGGTAGTTATTAAAAAATCATGTTAACCACTATTATTGAACACAGAATGAGTCCATGCAACTTGTTAAGCACATTTTTACTCCTGAACTTATTTAGGCTTACCATAACAAAGGGGTTGAATACTTATTGACTCAAGACATTTCATCTTTATATTTTTTATTAATTTCTAAAAATGTTCTACAAACTAAATTCCACTTTGACATAATGGGGTGTTGTGTGTAGATCAGTGACACAGAATCTCAATTTAATACATTCTAAAATCAGGCTGTAACACAACAAATGTGGAAAAAGTAATGGCGTGTGAATACTTTCTGAAGGCAATGTATGTACACTACCGTTCAAAGTTTGGGGTCATTTAGAAATGTCCTTGTTTTTGAAAGAAAAGCAAATTTTTTGTCCATTAAAATAACATCAAATTCATCAGAAATACAGTGTAGACATTGTTCATGTTGTAAATGAATATTGTAGCTGGAAACGGCAGATTTTTTATGGAATATCTACATAGGCGTACAGAGGCTCATTATCAGCAACCATCACTCCTGTGTTCCAATGGCACGTTGTGTTAGCTAATATAAGTTTATAATTTTAAAAGGCTAATTGATCATTAGAAAACCCTTTTGCAATTGTGTTAGCACAGCTGAAAACTGTTGTGCTGATTGAAGAGGCAATAAAACTGGCCTTCTTTAAACTAGTTGATTATCTGGAGCATCAGCATTTGTAGGTTCGATTACAGGCTCAAAATGGCCAGAAACAAAGTACTTTCTTCTGAAACTCATCAGTCTATTCTTGTTCTGAGAAATGAAGGCTATTCCATGTGAGAAATTGCCAGGAAATTGAATATCTCGTACAACGCTGTGTACTACTCCCTTCACAAACTGGCTCTAACCAGAATAGAAAGAGGAGTGGGAGGCCCTGGTGCACAACTGAGCAAGAGGACAAGTACATTAGTGTCTAGTTTGAGAAACAGATGCCTCACAAGTCCTCAACTGGCAGCTTCATTAAATAGTACCCGCAAAACACCAGTCTCAACGTCAACATTCGAGGACGTGACTCCGGGATACTGGCCTTCTAGGCAGAGTTGCAAAGAAAATGCCATATCTCAGACTGGCCAGTAAAAAGAAAAGATTAAGATGGGCAAATGAACACAGACTCTGGACAGAGGAACTCCGCCTAGAATAGCAGCATCCCGGAGTTGCCTCTTCACTGTTGACGTTGAGACTGGTGTTTAGCGGGTACTATTTAATGAAGCTGCCAGTTGAGGATTTGTGAGGCGTCTGTTTCTCACGGTAGTGTATGTAGACTGCTAACATGATTCCCCTCCTCTTTTTTACACAGATGTGAATGAGTGCTCTGAGCTCAACAACCGGATGTCCCTCTGCAAGAACTCCAAGTGTATCAACACGCAGGGATCCTACAAGTGTGTGTGCCTGCCGGGATACACCCCCTCTGAGCGGCCTAACTACTGTGTGGCCAGGGAACAGGGGGAGGCAGCAGCGGCCACAGAGAGGGAGTGAGCCCCCACAGCCACTAGAGGGAAACACACAACACTAAAAAATACACTTATTTAATCCAAGCCCGTATACTCTGCACTGTATAAAAACACACTAAATAAAACAACAAAAATAATTTACTTGAGATAAAGATCCAATTTAACCTACTATGTGGTGCCTGTGTGCGGCGGAGAAACACAGCATTGTATAAAATGTATGTTTTGTTTTGTCCGGTTTTTGTCCGTTTTATTTTTTATATTAAAAGGAGTTTATGCGCGCTAGAGGAGCATTCGCTCTCCTAATGTAACGACAAACCCTATGAACTCTTACTGGGGGATAACCTTTTCTTTTCTTCCCAGTCCAAAATGCCTTGTGTGTGGATATTTAATTGAGTGAAGAGGCCAGCCATCCTTTCGCTTTCCCCGTTCTCCCTCTTCTGTCCAGCCGTTCTCTTCCTCCTCCTTGTACGGTGGCTGTGGAGGACTGCTTGCCTGGCCATGGATGGACAGCCATCTGATCTTTGCTCTGTGGCTTCACACAAACATGCAGTATGCACATTACTGTAATAGAATGTTGTTCATGTAAATTCTTTTGAATAAGCTTTGTTTCTAGGCATTTTTTGTATTAATTATAAATGCGAACACAAAACTACTTCTGTGTCTGGGACATTGGACAATAGCAGGTTTTTATTTTTTGTTTTATTTTTTGATTTGTTTGGTTTTATTCTCTTGCCTGCCCTGTGGAGCAGTCATATTCCCTACTCTTTCATTTATTTTCTTGAGATATTGTTTTATTTCTTTGAACAAAAATTAAATGAAGTTTTGCTTAATTTTTTTTCATACTTTAATGAAATATTTTTCGGCATTTTACTGCAATGTCTAAAGGTCTTGCCAGGTTGCAAAGCTGCTATGGGACAGCCGTGGGAGAAATTTTGTACATTTAAACAGAAGAGTTGAGAAACCAGTTTATGTATTTGTCATTTGTACATGAAAAATAGCTCTTGTATGAATATTACTATGTATATTAAACCCCTGGTAATACATCACAAATGGTGATATTTATACTGGCTGGTATGTGATAGCCTTTATTATTAGAAGTGACAAAGACCTATTCACATTGTGCACAATAGCTGTACCTAGAAGAGTCGTGACATATGACACATGCCCGATTAGATAAGCTCGACTACAATGGGCACAAAATAAATGGGTGGTCTTTACGACTTCACAGCTGTGGTTACTAATTAACTGTGGATACATACTAACAAGACATGTTCTATCATACCTTTCCAACACTAGTGTTTGCATATTGTAAATTGGTATTATATTCATATTGTTAGTGTTCATTATTTTAGTCACTCCGTGTAACCCTCAGACCAGTGCTATTATTAGCCTGTGTAGACTCAGGGTGAGACCACACTTCACTTAACATTAACTGGTTGATCAGTAGAGAAATACCTAGGTCAGAGGTGATGTTTGCTCCTCCCTGTTTTCTGCATCATATAGAATATGAATTGGCCAGACATTATGGTGTCAAGACCCTTCTCTAATCAGAGCAAAATAGAAGAGACGCATGAGTGGCCTCAACTACCAATGACCTCGCTGCTGTTGCATTCTTGTTGCTCACAGATCTTGATCTCAGCACATGCCTCTCACCCCCCACCCTCCCAATTGCCCCCATTTTCCAGTGTCCCCTCTGTCATTTTTTCCATTGACACAGACAGTGATAGCGCCACAACACCTCTGATGTCAACACATCGTAGAAGACTTGACTAATCATTTTATTTTCCTGCTGCTGTTCTTAATATAGGCCAACAGCGACATGACAAAAGCTCAGTTGTTGCATCGGGTCATTGTGGACCTGTGTGTTTGTGATTATGGATCTGATCTAACCAATAGCATCTGAATGGCAGAGTAAAGGACACCACAGCCAGTTAGGTAATACATATTTAGTGTTACTGTTGCCCTCCTCCTGGCTGGCTAGCTACCCGGTGTCACCCAGATGGGGCTTTTCCCACAGTGACAAGGGGCCAGCAGAAACCTTTGACGGGGGACTCAAACGGCATTAAACTCAGCTTAGCACCTCCAGTGTCAGGCTTGACCATACTTTCTGCCGAACAAAAGAGAGCGACTCGGGTGGCAACCGATAATAAAGTCATTTGGAAGAGATGGGCCATTTCCCAATTTGCCTCTCGATCACATCGGAATCCCACCCTGTATAACATGTATAACTGCAACAGTAAGAGTATTCTGACTTCTACCTTGACCACTGTAGACTACCACTTTAAGAATATTGTGTGTTTAATGCTTATTCATATGTGTTCTCCAATAGCATGCAAATGATATGTTTTTTCAGTCACCAAGCCCTTTATCTATGTGGCATCACTTCCTACGTTGCTAAGCCCATGTTGTTTTGGAGGGCTTGGTTTCTGTTGTGGGTTTGGGATCTTTTTTGGTGTCAGGACCTAGATCGGCTCAGCCAATGGTCAGGGCTGCCTTTAACTAGTCACTCCAAGGTCAAAAGTCCACCTTTCTAGTCCCCTAAGTCATGTCTCACTGGGCAGTCCGCTAAAGAACGAGTGAAGAGAAGAGCCATGTCAGAGGGATAAGTTGTACCAAGTAGAACATGTACTACATTTAAGTAGTAGCATTGTAGTCTTGATTAAAGCAACCTTACACTAACATAAGGAGAAGGTAAGAGACAGCTGTTTGCATATGTAAATATGTTTAATCATTTTCTCATGTTTAAACTTGTTATCATTTAGCAGATGCTCATATCCAGAGCAACTTACAGGAGCAATTAGAGTTAAGTGCGTTGCTCAAGGGCACATAGGCAGATTTTTTTCATCTCGTCGGCGGAGGGATTCCAACCAGCGACTTTCTGGATACTGGCTCAAAACTATTAACCAATAGGCTACCTGCCGCCCTGTTTGTATGCTTGTTATTGGTTTTGATATGTTGCAGTGGAACCCTTCTCTTTGGACCAATTGCACCGTGTTAGTCTTGGCCTACAGGTCAGTGGCTATCACAAACAGCTCTCTTCTGGATCAGGGTTTGGCTCGTTAGCTCTGAGAGCCACCTGCAGTAGACAGGTCTTGGTCGCCTTCCCCTGCTCAGACAACCAATGGTTGTGTGCCACGTCGTCAACTGTGTCACAGATTGCTATAGCATATGATGTGGTTTGCTGATAAGTAAAATACCTATCCAGGCGTTGTAAGATCTGGCAGGTGTCGGCACCGCCTGGGCAGAGGAATGCGCCCCTTGTCTGGACTGTACACCTGTTCTCCACCTGTCTCTCCGGTGCTGTACCAGGGCATGGCAAGGAAGAGAGAAGTACAGTATCTCATTTGATTTATACAGCTCCTATTTGAACAGAACAGACCCTCTTTTTCCACTTCAGGATTTGTCTTAAATCCATACCACATGGGATAATTCAAGCAGATTTGCGATGAAGGGACGAGTGCTTGGCAGGCGTGCGTTTTGAAAAATATACTTAAATGTGTGAGCGTGCGTACGTGCATGTATGGAGGAATTGTTTTATTGGCTGATAAAACTACTCTTGCAGCCAGAACTGCTTCACATAGCTTCAAATGACATTTGAGGAGAGATAGTTGCTCCAGCCCCAGAGAGTGAGAGAGGAGAGTTCTGCGGGAAAGTAGGAGAGAGCACTGACAGTAAGAAAGAGAGCGAGAGGAGAGATTGTGTGAGAGAGAGAGCAAAAATAGTGTGAGAGAGAGAGAGTGAGAAGAAGAGAGGGCTCAGAGGCTAGCGAGAGAGGCAGGCACACAGACGGCTGTGGTCACATGCTCCTCTCCCCTCTCTCTTCAGGCGTGATGTTTTTGTTTAGCCTCTCCAGAGCAGCTGGGAGTGAGAGCCGTTCGCTCGGTCAGAGAGCCCCGCACAGCACACAGTGTTGTCTAAGCATGAGTGGACAGTTCCCCACAGCATGACCAGAGTCGGTACGCAACTACTCCTGTCCCGCTGAGACTAACACTGAGAGGAAACGATACTGAAGAAGAGACAGAGGTAAGAGCAATATGCTACTCAGCAAATTCAGCTGCTCAACTGAGACTGGAGACTATCACATCACCACTGTGTCTTTCGTTCTGGGCAAATGCACATCATCCACTCATTTTTTTTCACCTGAATGTTGGATGAGACAGGAGTGTGCTGTGCTGTTATTGGAGGATAATTGTTTGAGTGAGAGTAGAATGTGATGTACTGTGTGTGTGTGTGTGTGTGTGTGTGTGTGTGTGTGTGTGTGTGTGTCTATCCATCTGTCCTGAAGACAGTAAATCTAGCTGGGCACTGTGTCAGCATTCCCGTGGTGTGTGTTTGGAGCGTGACAGATGACATCACAGAGGAGTGGCTCCCTGACAGCCTGTCATCACTCATTGAGATTTATGAAAGTAATTTCATTTAATAAAAAGCAGTACGTTTGGGGGTTGTGGGGGGGGGGGGGAGATGAGGCAACTTAGTTGCGGTAATGACGATCACACATCTTGCACACAAGCTGTCCTTGTGTAATCAACCTAGAGGATGCTTATACAGTAGGGATGTGCATCTCTCCTTTCATGAACGATTCCATACGCAACTAGATGGGCTCCGACACAGGAACGCTACATTTTAGTCTGCTGCTGATGGGAGCTCAGGAGCTGGGCCTCTCTGAGCTGGATCTGTCTGAGATGACTTCTCTAAGCTGAGTGGCACTCTGTTAGTGTGTGTGTTTGTGTGTCAATGGTGTGTGTGTAGGCACCTGAGCTGAGCCATAGGGAAGGCTGAGCATCTACCACCCCACTATCAGATTAGGGTGGGGGGCAATTTATGCTTTTTGTTCCCCCACCTTTTAACTGAAATCCCCACCACCTACTGATTAACTTGTAATTTTTGCAGATACATTTTTTTTTGTCCTAGTACTATGTCAATATTTATCTTTCGAAATTAGCATGACATTTAGCCAATTAATATAATGCAACTTTTTATTTTACCCCTGTCTCAAACGCAAATGGTTTGGAATTTTATGGAGCGCTTTTCCTGTCCTGACCAGCTTGTAGTCCTAAAACCCGGAAATGAGTTACCTCTGGTTCGTTCAGCCATCCCTATGGGAAAATGAATGGTGAAAGAATAGGGTTTTGGAATAAACTGTGATAATAAACTGTGAAAATAGGATCTGAGGTTAACACAGGTTTAAAATATCTTTGGTTCTATGAGATAATAACAGTCAGTTAACATGACGTTTTTGAATTTTGCCTTTATGTGATTTATGTTTTTTATTCTTAGATAAATTCTTCAAATTTCACAAAAAGTGACGTTAGCTGATTATCTCATAGAACTAAATGTGTAAGATCTCCTAAACCTGTGTTTGCTACAGACCTTATTTTCGGCGTTTATCCGAAAACCCTACAAAAAACTGCATTCATTTTCCTCATAGGCTATGAACCGGGGCGGAGTTGGTGCCTAC
This sequence comes from Salmo trutta, assembly GCF_901001165.1. Lineage (NCBI taxonomy): Eukaryota > Metazoa > Chordata > Actinopteri > Salmoniformes > Salmonidae > Salmo > Salmo trutta. The sequence continues at coordinate 20,127,273 of NC_042961.1, read as the reverse complement.
AAAAAGACGCCATTACTATTTCTCTCTATGATTGCGACCATGCACATTATTGATGTCCTTTATGAAATTACCCTATTCATGTAAAAATGACCAAATACACTGACTGTTTAAAGCCTTCTGGATGATAGCGGGGTGAACAGGCAGTGGCTCGGGTGGTTGTTGTCCTTGATTAACTTTTTGGCCTTCCTGTGACATCGGGTGGTGTAGGTGTCCTGGAGGGCAGGTAGTTTGCACCCGGTGATGCGTTGTGCAGACCACACTACCCTCTGGAGAGCCTTACGGTTGTGGGCGGAGAAATTTCCGTGTCACTGCCTGGTATGGCAACTGCTCCGTGCATCAAAGCAGGGACCGAGAGACTGGAAAAACAGCTTCTATCTCAAGGCCATCACACTGTTAAACAGCCATCACTAACATTGAGTGGCTGCTGCCAACATACTGACTCAACTCCAGCCGCTTTAATAATGGAAACATTTATTACATACATTTATCACTAGCTACTTTAAACAATGACACTTTATATAATGTTTACATACCCTACATTACTCATCTCATATGTATACTGTACTCTATACCATCTGCTGCGTCTTGCCTATGCCGTTCGGCCATCGCTCATTCATATATTTTTATGTACATATTCTTATTCATTCCTTTACGCTTGTGTGTATAAGGTAGTTGTTGTGAAATTGTTAGGTTAGATTACTTGTTAGATATTACTGCATGGTCGGAACTAGAAGCACAAGCATTTCGCTACACTCGCATTAACATCTGCTAACCATGTGTATGTGACAAATAAAATTAGATTTTGATTTGATAAGTATTTATGTTGAACCTGAACCATCAAAATAAAATCTGTATGATTGAATATCCCAATCAGTTGGATGTGAGTTGCGTAGGCCCACAGAACTCCGGTCAAACACCATTTTCTACAGCGCATTTGGTTATGGTAACAATCAGCAGCGGTGCGTGGGTAAAATCACTGAGCAAGTCAACCCAGTAAAAAAGCCACATTACAACTTAGGTTGTGATAATTGCATTGTTTGCTCCATAACCAATTCGTTCATACACCACCTTGATATACAATAAGGCTGCTATTCCAGCACCATTTAAACTTAAACATTTCAAAATCAAATCAACAGTGCTATATATATGCTTAGTTTAATACACTGAAAACAAACTTAAAGATACCCAAAAAATGTATTCCAATCAATGTTGCTAAATATCATGTGGCTGTCCATGGCACTGATGTGTTGGTGCATGCGCAAGTAAAACACCATACCTGTAGACGAGTTGAACGCCAATGCCATCCTCCTCTTTTTCATGTTGGCAAAATGGTCTATAGCTCTGTCATACAGTACTCTTTTAGTTTCTGTTGTCATAGGCTACCTAGCTAAAATGCTTGCTAGCCTGAGTTCCTCGCATGGGCAACAATGAACCAGTTAAGTTAGCTAGCTAGCTAGTTAATGTGAGCCTACTAGGCTACAACTAGGCTAAATATTGAACTTCAATTGTCTCAGGCCAGTGGCACCACACATTCATTTATGATTTACAGCATTATAATGATTGGCCTGTACAGAGAATTAAGTCAAAACCACAAGTCCAAATCCCCATCTCCATCCATGGCTTAGGAAAGGGCCAATTTAGCAAGCTAGCTTGTGCAGGACATCAACACAAGCAGACCGGAAACAGACACATTTTTCAGAAAATTACGTTTTACAAAAGAAGTGATTTGATTGGTCTGAAGCCAAATCAAAACTGCCCTCCCTTGCAGGGGTGTTTTGCTGCCCCGGACAACCCACAGTTAGGCTCAGCTCAACGCTGATTGGCTAATTATTATCAAGGCAGGTCAAATGCTTGCTGGCATCAATCAAATGCTACGGCGGCAACATTTTGGTCCAGACAGCATCAGATACATGCGCTACACATATGAGACAGGTGTGCTGTTTCCCTCGCTTGGGTGATTTATCCGGTCAGATTCAGCCACTTGCGAATTAACGGAAAATTATGAAAACACAGAGAGGAAAGATAAAATGATTTTAAATGTTAATGTATTTATTGGTCAAATATTTGGGGAAGGCTGGCTTCCAGGAATATACCCAACTAGTAACAGTAAACCCAGCAAATTACATTGGTTGTCTATTAAAGCCTATGATTTGACATTGCGACTGTCATTTTACAAGCATCTGAATGCTGAAGTTGCCGTGCAGATGTACGAATAGCCTAGAACAGCGATAGGCCTACCTCTCATTTGCGTGAGAGGCTGTCTCCCGCACTGTGCGACGTGCACACAATTATCAGTCATCGACAGTCATAGACAGTTACATGCATAAAATACGCATGAATTCAGTCACAACAAACAAGGTATTTTCTGAGTAAAACAATATGAGTAAAAACATTAGTCATCTGACGATTCGTACATTTTGAATCAGTTTTCTGACCCATGCATGCTTCATTTGGATCGGTTTGGGCTCCAACGGAGCTGCCATCAGGGCAAAGGGTGGCTACTTTGAAGAATCTCAAATATAAAATATATTTGTATTTGTTTAACACTTTTTTGTTTACTGCATGATTCCATATGTGTTATTTCATAGTTTTGATGTCTTCACTATTATTCTACAATGTAGAAAATAGTAAAAATAAAGAAAAACCCTTGAATGAGTAGGCGTGTCCAAACTTTTGACTGTCAGGTCCCAGTCAGATACCAGCCTGGGATAGACAGCCTGTTTATACAACTTCTCAATAATGAACCTTTACTAACAGGTTCTCCTCTCTTCCTTCTCTTCCTTTCCTCTCTCTCGCTCTCTCATCGCCGCTGCCACTATCTGCTCCACCTGCATCTCCTAACTGATGTTAGTTATGGCCAGCACTGCAGGCGACTGAGAGGGAGAAAGAAATCACTACCATTGGAGAGTTCTCTCCTCCTCCTAACCTTCCAACTTTCCCCACCTTTATTTTTCTGTCCCCCCTGCTCTCCCTCTTAAACACAATCCTTTCTTCTCTTCCCTCTATCTCTCTCTCATTATTATCTCACTCTTTCCCTTTTCCTCCCTCTGAAAGAGAGAGATGTTGCTTATAAACAGGGCAAGGTGATTGGCTAGTGTACTGTTTGGTTATACAGTACAAATATGACTTACGAAGATCGATCAAGATGGCGAAAGCCAAGTATAGGGACAAAGTGGAGGAGCAATTTGGCAGATCGGACACAAGGCGTATGTGGCAGGGGCTCTTAACCATCACGGATTACAAAATGAAAGCCAGCCACATCACGGTCACCTACGTCACCATACCAGACAAGCTAAACACCTTTTTCTCAAGATTCGAGCACAATGACCCTGAGCTGCAGAGGAGAGCCCCCGATGGCAACGTGGGCTAAACACTCAGTCTCCGCTGAGGACGTATGTAAGTCATTCAAACGTGTTAACCCTCACAAGGCTGCCGGCCTAGACGGCATCTCTGACCGTGCCCTCAGAGCATTGTAGACCAGCCGGCTGTTGTGTGCTTTGACATTTCTCTCTCTAACTCAGGTTGTAATACCCACCTGCTTCAAGATGTCCACTATCATCCCCGTGCCCAAGAAAGGGAAAGTAACTGAACTGAATGACTCCCGACTAGTAGCACTTCCGTCATCCTTATCTTTTTTTTACCTTTTATCTAACTAGGCTAGTCAGTTAAGAACAAATTCTTATTAACAATGACGACCTACCCCGGCCAAACCCGGACGACGCTGGGCCAATTGTGCTCCGCTCTATGGGACTCCCAATCACAGCCGGATGTAATGCAGCCTGGATTCGAACCAGGGACTGCAATGACACCTCTTGCCCTAAGATGCAATGGCTTAGACCGCTGCGCCACTCGGGAGCCCCATGAAGGGCTTCAAGAGGCTAGTCAAAGACCATATCACCTCCTCCCTCCCCGACACACTCGTCGCTCTCCAATTCGCCTACCGCCCTGACAGATCCATGGACAACGCAATCGCCATTGCCCTTACCCCCCTGGACAAAATGAATGCATATATGAGGATGCTGATCATTGACTACAGCTCGGCCTTCATTACCATAGTGCCCTATAAGCTCATTACAAAGCTCACAGCCCTGGGTCTGAACTCCTCCCTATGCAACTGGGTCCTGGACTTCCTGACGGGCCGCCCCCAGGTGGTGAAGGTAGGCAACATTCCCTCCTCGACACTGATCCTCAGCACGGGGGCTCCACAGGGTGTGTCCTCAGTCCTCTCCTGTATTCCCTGTATACCCACGACTGCGTGGCCTCACACAGTTCTAACTCCATCATCAAGTTCGCTGACGACGCAACAGTAATAGGCCCCTTACTTTTTTCAATCTTTACTCACGACATGCTTTGAGTAAAGCCAGTATGTCTATGTATGCGGATGACTCAGGATTATACACATCAGCTACTACAGCGACTGAAATGACTGCAATACTTAAGAAAGATCTGCAGTTAGTTTCAGAATGGATAATAGTTAAATATTTCTAAAACTAAAAGCACTGTATTTGGGAAAAATCACTCACTAAACCCTAAACCTCAACTAAATACTGTAATGAATCATGTGGAAATAAGCTTGGAGTAACCCTGGATTGTAAACTGTCATGGTCAAAACATTGATACAACAGTAGCTAAGATGGGGAGAAGTCTGTCCGTACTAAACCTCCATGCATACCCCACAAGAAATGGGGTATCCCAAAGTCCATAACAGACTATGGGAGGCGCACAGTTCTCCATAGAACCATGACTACATGGAACTCTATTCCACATCAACTCACCTTAGGGAACAGCGTGGACTGTGAAGCAACGCTAACATAGGCACAGACACATGCATACACACACGATAACGTACACCCACGTACATAACTTCAAATTCCTCGGCGTACACATATCAGAGAAGCTGAAATGGTCTAACCACACAGACACCGTAGTGAAGAAGGCACGACAGCGACTCTTCGGCCATTACCTGTTCTACAGGAGCACCATCAAGACCATACTGTCGCAAGGCTCTTCAGAGGGTGATACGTGCAGCCGAACACACCATTGGGTGTACACTGCCTGCCCTGCAGGACACCTACAACACCAGGTGTCGCAAGAAGGACAAGAAGATCATCAGGGACCCCAGCCACCCAAGCCATGCCCTGTTCTCCCTGCTTCAATCACTCAGACATGGGCAGTACAGGAGCATCATGGCCAAAATTGAAAGACTGGCCAATAGTTTCTACCCTCAGACCATCAGGCTGCTGAATAGTCGCCACTAGTCAGCTACCTGCTCCCCCCTCCCCCCTGCTACTCCCCCTATGGACCCTCCCACCACCCTCAACTCTCACTTACCTGCTGCTCACCCTATGTACATTCTTTCTCCTGCTGCCAGAACTGAAAAAGTGTGCGTGAGCAAGGAGGCCTACAAACCTGACTCAGTTACACCAGCTCTGTCAGGAGGAATGGGCCAAAATTCACCTAACTTATTGTGGGAAGCTTGTGGAAGGCTACCGAAACGTTTGACCCAAGTTAAACAATTGAAAGGCAATGCTACCAAATACTAATTGAGTGCATGTAAACTTCTGACCCACTGGGAATGTGATGAAAGAAATAAAAGCTTAAATAAATCATTATCTCTACTATTATTCTGACATTTCACATTCTTAAAATAAAGTGGTGATCCTAACTGACCTAAGACAGGATATTTTTACTAGGATTAAATGTCAGGAATTGTGAAAATCTGAAAACTTTAAATGTATTTGGCTAAGGTGTATGTAAACTTCTGACTTCAACTGTATTTATTCATCACTGCTACAGTTGTATATAGTTCTATTTATATTGTTGTTTTTATTACCATTTTCATTGTTTTATTTCACTTAGTCCTGCATGTTGGAGCTCGAAGCCTAAGATTTGCACTGTACCCTGCAATCACACCTGCAACCCTGTACATGTGACTATTAAACACTATGAATCTCTTTCTCCAGCAAGGCTACACAGATTGTTTTTTGCAAAGCGGCCATGGGCCGGGGCTCTTGTTTCCATTAAACTCTGGGGCTATTTATAGTGTGTATGTGTGCCACCGACCTCACCGCACGTCACTAACACACACACACACACAAATACACACACCAGAGGAGGCTGGTGGGAGGAGCTATAGGAGGACCGGCTCATTGTAATGGAATAAATGGAACGGAGACAAGCGTGTGGTTTCCATGTGTTTGACAACGTTCCATTTATCAATTCCAGCCATTACAATAAACTCGTCCTCATTTTGCTCCTCCCACCAGCCTCCTCGTGTGTGTGTGTGTGTGTGTGTGTGTGTGTGACGTGTGGTGAGGTCGGTGGCTGGGTATGTACTGACTATTATCAAAGACAGATTTACTTACAAATAAACCTTGATGAAGCCCAAGTTCACCATACAACAGATCGCTCCAACAACCAGAGGGACATTAACCTACATTTACAAATCATTTCCCCCAATGTAGCCATATGGCGGCATATTTCATAGCACCCGACCACATGACACACTGCTAAACTCAGCTCAGCTATTGACCAATGTAGCATCCAAAGTTACAATCAAAATGACTGAAAAATGCAGTTCATAACATTAAAAAAAGTGATCTTCATAACTAAATTCTAGCTTGATAAATCAAATGCATCAGAGGGATGTTGTCTATTGACTCTACTCCCATGTTCATGAGGATTTTGGCTGTTCTCAGGTTGTCTAGTCTCATGTTCACCCCCTCCCCCCAACCCACAAAAGGAAAATGTATTTAGGCCTAGCTTTAAGTGTAAATTAAGTCCATTCGTCTGTCCTTCAGGGTGAACCTCAGGGTTATCAAACCGATCACAGAAAGTGTCAAACTCTTGTGGATGGGGAGGAAGGCATGCACCCCTGCTGCCTTTCCTGATGTTTTGATGCAGTTTTAGCACATTTTTTGATTTTGAGCATAAAAAACACCAGGATCATTGTGGAAAAACATTAAATAACAACACATTTTTAAATCTATATAATACTTTTTTGGCGTGCAGTCAGAGTATTGACTGCACGTGTGTGTGTGTGTGTGTGTGTGTGTGTGTGTGTGTGTGTGTGTGTGTGTGTGGATTGGCAGCGCTCACTTGCTCCACACTTAAAGGGGTGTCTGTATTTCACTGACTGTGCCAAAAGAGAGTATGATAGAGGGAGAGAACGGCCATGTGAAAGACAGGTTTGTGATGGTGAGGGCTCTGTTTTGGGCAGAAGAGGCCAGTTGGGAGCAGTGTCGGTAGCACATGTGGGGCGGTTAGGGGAGTGGTCTGTTACTCTGGAAGGCTGGGGTTAAAGGATGTGTGAGTAGTACTACACTTCCTGGACAGTATTAAGAACATGCTAGAAGGAATCAGAATGTTAATGCTTAGTAGACAGGTAGCTTGAAGTTGTGGCTTTGCACACTGTCTCTTTGTACTTGCTGATGTCCAGTTTGACTGGCCTCTGACCAATATACTATTTTTACTTTATATTTATCGTTTTATGTGTAATTGTCCAGTCAGACAGGGCTCTTCCACAAACTTTTTTATTTCAGTTTTCTTCCCTGCTTATCCATGAATACAACTTTAATTGATGCCCTGAATACAACTTTAATTGATGCCCGCTAGAGTCCGGGCCCCCCGGTTGAGAATCCCTTTTCTAGGAGTATGTTTGTGCACGTTCCAGTTCTGCCACCATTTGATAGGAGGAGAAAGGGAGAAATATCCCATCCACTGCCCCCTACCACCACCGCTTCCCTTAATAACAGACGTATGACGTCGGTGTAACAGCAGAAAGCACTTAGCAACCATCAGAGGGTCCATGTGCTGTGCCCCCCCCCCCCCCCCCCCCCCCCCCATGTCCTTATGCCCCACCACAGACCCCAGCGGCCCATGTGTAAGCACCTCTGTTTACAGGTAACTGCTCACAACAACTCATGTGGAATAACCAGATTTCCCACAATGCAACATATTCTACTGTATGTCGTCCACCTCCTCTATCTGAGACAATCGTTCTGGATCAGTAAGCAAACTCCCCGTTGCTGGAAACACATTGTTTTGTTTTCTGTTTGTTTGTGAAACGCTCTTAAATTGAACAAGTTTGAAACATTGACTTCTATTGACAAGAGGACCAAATACCGAATGAAGACTTGCATGCATGAACAATACCCTTGTAAGTCAAAGATCTTACATAACAGATTAAGTGAACTGCGTGACAACACAGCGGGACCTACAGTACCACAATACTTTCCAAAACAAGAAGAACTTATAATGATTCAGAATACAGAATGAGATGGGAAAGGGAGGACAGACGACAACATTGTTGTTGGAAACATTTTGAAATTGTCAACATACCATTCATGATAAGTGTTGCGCAAATCCAAAACGGAGACAAATCTATTTGGCATATAGACAACGTTGCGACTTTTTTTGATTTAAGGAATGATATTCTGTTGGACCAGACTAACTGCATTGGAGGGCAAAGACATAATCATTAGTAATCATTTTATCAGGATTTCTAGTCCCAAGAAAACCATAGCCATCAGTACACTCTTCTTGGAGTAGTTGAAACTGCTACCAACATCTTTTTTTCTCCATATATGAATGGATGCTAGTGTGGAAAAGTCACACATTGCCTCAATATTGTCTCTTTATGTCAAAAGGCTGCATACCAAATCAAATTTATTTATATAGCCCTTCGTACATCAGCTGAAATCTCAAAGTGCTGTACAGAAACCCAGCCTAAAACCCCAAACAGCAAGCAATGCATGTACCATATGTCACCAGTATCACTGGAGTAAGAGTAACATCTTCACATGAGAGCAGACATTGAAAGGAAGACTTCTCCTGAGAAGTGGTAATGCAGTGTTAATGGGCGGGGATGTTCTGTAGAAGCCCATGGTCCATTGTTGCTTGTTACTTGCACGCCCAAGCGACAGGATATGCAGTCATTGTTTTTGTTTAGTTTTTTGTTTTTAGACTCTGGAGAAGACAAAACGATGTGTGCAGCGTCAGAGGGGGCTGGGTTTGCAACATTGTCACGCATGCGCGCGCACACACACACACACACACACACACATACACTGAAGTTGACTGAACACGGATGGGCTCCCTAACTCTCTGGTACATGCTGCCTCTGTCTTTGCTGCTCCAGAGAAGGGGAATTGATTGGGCTCCTATTGCTGAGGGCCAAATAGTTTCAGCCCTGTCGCTTTGAGTGAAAGCAGACATCTGTTAGCCAGGGTTAGTTCTCTGATGTATCTCTGGATATTTTCACTTGGTTTAAATTAGTGTCTTTGGTGGAGTGACCGCAATCCTTGAGAGAGAGATTGATTTGGTGAAAGAGCGAACAACAACAACCCCCTCCTCTTAAAGGTATTGTGACACATTTCCTGCCCTCCTCTTTTCCACTTTACCTTGTGTTGGCCCTATTTTTAGTCCAGCCCAGGGAAACAGTCAGGTAGAGGCAGGAAAACTAAGTTGGGAAAGAATAGGAGGAAGTCTACTTGCCATTTAGACAAACAATCAGCGGTCTAGCAGGAGTGAGTTGCTGCGCTTTACGAGGAGAGAGGGAGAGAGAGAGAGAGAGGGGACAGCGAGAGGTACAAGAGAAGTGGGTCAGCCACAGAAAAGACCAGAGAAGATACACAGTACTGGAGCAGTATGCTGGTGTTTCCAGTGAATGGGTATGAGTAGGAGAAGGCCAGGCTCTTTAGGTGGATTTGAGTCTCTCAATCAGAGGCCATGTGTGGAAGGTGGTGGATCCAAGTCATCTACTGGTAGGACCTGACTGTTCTTCCTGAGGTAGGTGGGGCCGTGCATCTTCAGCTTTAACACAGGCTCTTCACTTTGTTTTGGGCTGTTGAGGTTGCTGAGGTGAGGACGGCTCATAGTAATGTGTGGAATGGAGTCAATGGAAGGGTATTAAAATGTGGTTTCCATGCGGTTGATACCATTCCATTGACTCCATTCCAGCCATTACTATGAGCCGTCCTCACCTCAGCAACCTCTATTGGTTTTGGGGTCTGGTTGTAGCCCAACCGCGTTCAGTTTCTACAGTAAACTAACATTTTTGCTTTGTGACTGTTTTCAGTACCTATTTGTCGCTCTGCTTTTCTGACAAAGTTTGAATGTTCTTGCACTGTCAAAGTGACATTATGTCAGTGTAATCTGGTGAAACGTGATGGTGGTTAGCAAGGTGCGGAGAAGTTGGAGGACTCTGCCAAGGTTGATGCTTTCAACATGGTGGGATTTTCTTTATGGATTATCTTAATTGGCTGCTATAATATGACTCCATTTGAGCATGTATGTGGGTTGAGCATTAGTTAATGTTTGAGCCCTGTTAGAATCCGCTCAAGCTGAGAAGTCAAGCTGAGCGTGCGCTATGCTCAGAATGTAGACCCCGATACCAAGGGAATGACGTTGCCTGAGATAAGAAGGGGGCACACTTCATTGAAATTACATCCATCTGACGCTTCCTCGCTCCCACAATGCATACCTGCAACAAGAGAGCCCTCTTCAACAGACCCTGCCTGATTAATTCACAGATCACAATGTTTCTTTTAATTGTATACACCTGTCTAAAAATTAGGGCACAATCAGAATGTGGACACGATCAGGACAAAGGACAGATGTTAGAACCAGGTATTAACAGGGCTTTAGTGTCCTTTCTCTCTGTATTCTGTTGGAACATTTGCATAATGAACCATTTGAACTTCTCAGATCTCTTAGGGGCGATTCCACGCCAGGATAGTCCGAAATAATTTAGGTATTTCAGATTGTTCTGGCAATTCTCACATAGAAACGTAATTGGGAGAAAGGATGTTTAACACGCTTTGTATCACAAACCATCTTTCTGAAAATCATGATGTAAGCGGGCAAATATTTTCGGGCTATCCTGGCGTGGAATCTCCCGTAGTCCAGACTTAATGCAAAGCGTGTTATAGTACAGCGCACTATATAAACAATTATTTAAGGTCATTTAAGTTGGGCCGACATGCGCGTCATTTACCATAACGTGCAGCGCTATAACACACATTGCATTGAAACATCCCGATAGTGTATTTCAATGTGTACATATGGGTTTGTTATTGTGTTGTTATAATGACCTCAGCCAGTAACCTCAGCCACTTCAGAAACATGGTTGGGTTGAGGTGTTTGGATCAATACAGTGGTGGTCAGGCGATGGTGATGGTGGTTGTTGTCAAGGAGTGATTGTAGAGATGTGTGTGTATCAAGGTTACTTTAGAGGATTCATCATATCCTTCTCATAATAATAAATCATGGCAAACTGTTCCATATTTCTATAGTGGTCTTAAACCTGCTATATGAAGACACCCTTTGTGTTGAAATATACCTTTTTTTATCCTCAGCCCAAATGCGCCCACATTCATATACTGCAGCAGTGTGTCTAGCTGAGGGATTGCCAGTAATGACCATTGAAGTGTTTCATAGCTGTGTAGAGAGTGGTAACAATGGTAAGCTTCCTGGAAAACACACAGAGATGACCTCCTATCAATCAGTGAATCAAAGAATGAGACATTGCTCACTGGGCACAGACGTCAGTTTAACATCTAGTTTTGATTTAGTTTTGAAAAGTTGGGTAAAAAAATATTAAATACCCTTACATTGATGTCTTTTTGCAAATCCAATCAGTTTTCCACGTTAATTCAACGTCATCGCATAGATATTTTGGATTGAAATGACGTGGAAACAACGTTGATTCAACCAGTTTTTTCTTGGAATACGAACATTTATCATAGGCAAAACAATTATAGCCATTCTCCACCCAAGGCCAATAGTATGGGAGCCATGTCAGTAGGATTAGAAAAAGCCATGCAGCTTTGTGAAGAAAAAAAATACTGTTTTGTTTTATAAACTGCTAAGGCCTTGAATCCTTCAAGGATTCCGATCAATGATTTGTGTGACAAAGTTACAGAGAGACAAAGATGATACTCCCACAAAAATGCTAATCTTCCCTGTCAGTGCTTATGATGAGAGGTTAGCATCTGTTGTTGTAGCTTAACTTTCATACTTGTCATTATTAATGATCCATTCATTCATTTTCTTAACCCTTGCAGCATTGAGAAAATTCTAACCTCCTCACTTGGAAAGACAATTACTTTTATGTCTAAATAATAAACATATGTATGAAAATACCCTCAAACAAAAGGTGATTCTGTGCTACTGAGTCAAATTGCTTATTTGATCTCAAATCCCATATGCTGGAGAATAGAGACAAAATACAAATTCCAGCTTCACTGCCCAAATACTGTACACATGTTAAAGACTGTATTAGGGTTGCCATAGGTTGCACAGTATTATGGAAAAAGTGCTGTAGAGTTAAGCACCCAATTAAAACCCAATCCTATATAAGTGATGTCAGTAAAAAACCCGTCTTCTATAGGTGATGTCAATTAAAACCCCATCCTCTATAGGTGATGTCAATAAAAAACCCATCGTCTATAGGTGATGTTAATAAAAAAAACATCCTCTATAGGTGATGTCAATAAAAAAAAACATCCTCTATAGGTGATGTCAATAAAAAAAACGTCCTCTATAAGTGATGTCAATTAAAACACCATCCTCTATAGGTGATGTTAATAAAACAAACATCCTCTATAGGTGATGTCAATAAAAAAAACATCCTCTATAAGTGATGTCAATTAAAACCCCATCCTCTATAGGTGATGTCAATTAAAACCCCATCCTCTATAAGTGACGTCAATAAAAAAAACATCCTTTATAAGTGATGTCAATTAAAACCCCGCCCTGTATAAGTGATGTCAATTAAAACCCTGCCCTCTATAAGTGATGCCAATTAAAACCCATCCTCTATAGGTGATGTCAATTAAAACCCCATCATCTATAGGTGATGTCAATTAAAACCCATCCTCTATAAATGATGTCAATTAAAACCCCATCCTCTATAGGTGATGTCAATTAAAACCCATCCTCTATAGGTGATGTCAATTAAAAAAAACATCCTCTATAGGTGATGTCAATTAAAACCCCATCCTCTATAGGTGATGTCAATTAAAACCCCATCCTCTATAGGTGATGTCAATTAAAACCCCATCCTCTATAGGTGATGTCAATTAAAAGCCCATCCTCTATAGGTGATGTCAATTAAAACCCCATCCTCTACAGGTGATGTCAATTAAAACCCCATCCTCTACAGGTGATGTCAATTAAAACCCCATCCTCTATAGGTGATGTCAATTACAATCCCATCCTCTATAGGTGATGTCAATTACAATCCCATCCTCTATAGGTGATGTCAATTACAATCCCATCCTCTATAGGTGATGTCAATAAAAACCCCATCCTCTATAGGTGATGTCAATTAAAATCCCATCCTCTATATGTGATGTCAATTAAAATCCATATCCTCTATAGGTGATGTCAATTAAAATCCATATCCTCTATAGGTGATGTCAATTAAAATCCATATCCTCTATAGGTGATGTCAATTAAAACCCCGTCCTCTATATGTGATGTCAATTAAAATCCATATCCTCTATAGGTGATGTCAATTAAAATCCATATCCTCTATAAGTGATGTCAATTAAAATCCATATCCTCTATAGTTGATGTCAATTTAAACCCACATCCTATATAGGTGATGTCAGTTAAAACCCACATCCTTTATAGGTGATGTCAGTTAAAACCCACATCCTTTATAGGTGATGTCAGTTAAACCCACATCCTTTATAGGTGATGTCAGTTAAAACCCACATCCTTTATAGGTGATGTCAGTTAAAACCCACATCCTTTATAGCTGATGTCAGTTAAAACCCACATCCTTTATAGGTGATGTCAGTTAAAACCCACATCCTTTATAGCTGATGTCAGTTAAAACCCACATCCTTTATAGGTGATGTCAGTTATAACTCCTATCTAGTATTGGTGTCAATTAAAACTCCATCCTGTATACATTATGTCAATTAAAAACTCAATTTTGTATAGATGTCAATTAAAAAACCCATCCTGTATACATTATGTCAATTAAAAACTCCATTCTGTATAGATGTCAATTAAAAAACCCATCCTGTATACATTATGTCAATAAAAACCCCATCCTCTATAGGTGATGTCAATTAAAACCCCATCCTCTATATGTGATGTCAATTAAAATCCATATCCTCTATAGGTGATGTCAATTAAAACCCCATCCTCTATAGGTGATGTCAATTAAAACCCCATCCTCTATATGTGATGTCAATTAAAATCCATATCCTCTATAGGTGATGTCAATTAAAACCCACATCCTCTATAGGTGATGTCAATTAAAATCCTCTATAGGTGATGTCAATTAAAAAAAACATCCTGTATTTGTTATGTAAATTAAAAAACCCATCCGGTATTCGTTATGTAAATTAAAAAACCCATCCGGTATTCGTTATGTAAATTAAAAAACCCATCCTGTATATGTTATGTCAATTAAAACCCACATCCTCTATATGTGATGTCAATTAAAATCCATATCCTCTATAGGTGATGTCAATTAAAATCCATATCCTCTATAGTTGATGTCAATTTAAACCCACATCCTATATAGGTGATGTCAGTTAAAACCCACATCCTTTATAGGTGATGTCAGTTAAAACCCACATCCTTTATAGGTGATGTCAGTTAAACCCCACATCCTTTATAGGTGATGTCAGTTAAAACCCACATCCTTTATAGGTGATGTCAGTTAAAACCCACATCCTTTATAGGTGATGTCAGTTAAACCCACATCCTATGTAGGTGATTTCAGTTATAACTCCTATCTAGTATTGGTGTCAATTAAAACTCCATCCTGTATATATTATGTCAATTAAAAACTCAATTTTGTATAGATGTCAATTAAAAAACCCATCCTGTATACATTATGTCAATTAAAAACTCCATTCTGTATAGATGTCAATTAAAAAACCCATCCTGTATACATTATGTCAATAAAAACCCCATCCTCTATAGGTGATGTCAATTAAAACCCCATCCTCTATATGTGATGTCAATTAAAATCCATATCCTCTATAGGTGATGTCAATTAAAAAAAACATCCTGTATTTGTTATGTAAATTAAAAAACCCATCCGGTATTCGTTATGTAAATTAAAAAACCCATCCTGTATATGTTATGTAAATTAAAAAACCCATCCGGTATTCGTTATGTAAATTAAAAAACCCATCCTGTATATGTTATGTCAATTAAAAAACCCATCCTGTATATGTTATGTCAATTAAAAAACCCATCCTGTATATGTTATGTCAATTAAAACCCACATCCTTTATAGGTGATGTCAATTAAAACCCACATCCTTTATAGGGGATGTCAATTAAAACCCACATCCTTTATAGGGGATGTCAGTTAAAACCCACATCCTTTATAGGGGATGTCAGTTAAAACCCACATCCTTTATAGGTGATGTCAGTTAAAACCGACATCCTATATAGGTGATGTCAGTTAAAACCCACATCCTTTATAGGGGATGTCAGTTAAAACCCACATCCTTTATAGGTGATGTCAGTTAAAACCCACATCATATATAGGTCATATCAGTTATAACTTCTATCTAGTATTGGTGTCAATTAAAAATTCCATCCTCTATAGATCAGTGGGTTAACTGCCTTGTTCAGGGGCAGAACGACAGATTTTTACCTTGTCAGCTCGGGGATTCGATCTTGCAACCTTTTGGTTACTAGTCCAACGCTCTAACCACCACCATGCTTTACCGTAGGGATGGTGCCAGGTGTCCTCCGGATGTGATGCTTGGCATTCAGGCCAAAGAGTTCAATCTTGGTTTCATCAGACCAGAGAATCTTGCTTCTCATGGGCTGAGAGTCCTTTAGGTGCCTTTTAGAAAACTCCAAGCGGGCTGTCATGTGCCTTTTACTGAAGAGTGGCGTCCATCCATTTCCACAGAGGAACTCTGGAGCTCTGTCAGAGTGACCATCGGGTTCTTGGTCACCTCCCTGACCAAGGCCCTTCTCCCCTGATTGCTGAGTTTGGCCAGGCGGCCAGCTCTAGGAAGTGTCTTGGTGTTTCCAAACCTCTTCCATTTAAGATTGATGGAGGCCACTGTGTTATTGGGGACCTTCAATGCTGCAGACATTCTTTGGTACTCTTCCCCAGATCTGTGCCTCGACACAATCCTGTCATGGAGCTCTACGGACAATTCCTTCCACCTCATGGCTTGGTTTTTACTCTGACATGCACTGTCAACTGTGGGACCTTATATAGACAGGTATGTGTCTTTCCAAATCATGTCCAATCAATTGAATTTACCACAGGTGGACTCTAATCAAGTTGTAGAAACATCTCAAGGATGATCAATGGAAACAGGACGCATCCGAGCTCAATTTCGAGTCTCATAGCAAAGGGCCTGAATACTTATGTAAATAAGGTGTTTTTGTTTTTCATACATTTGCAAAAAATTCTAATAACCTGTTTTCACTTTGTCATTATGGGGTATTGTGTGTAGATTGATGAGGATGTTTTGTTGTTGATTTAATCCATTTTAGAATAAGGCTGTAACGTAACAAAATGTAGAAAAAGTCAAGGGGACTGAATACTTTCCGAATGCACTGTAGGTGATGTCATTTAAAAACCCTGTACTCTATAGGGGACGTCAGCAGCCATTTAGTGTCGCTCATTAGGGCTGCTGTAGGTAGGATTCGTAAGGCTGCAGGCCACTATTCAGGCCATTATCTGCTGAGTGATCAGAAGAGTCATGTGACTGGCTGGGGCGTGCATACACAAACTCTCTCTCTCTCTCTCTCTCTCTCTCTCTCCCTCTGTCTGTGTGTCTCTCTCTCTCACGCCTAACAACAAATGGCTGTGGTGGGCAGCTGTTGCTCTCTTCCTGCCAAATCATTGAGCAAGGCTCCAGCCATGTGTGTCTACAACAACATCTGCCCTTGCCTCATCCTCTGTGTGTGCCCTGACTGTCTGCTGCATGGGCTCTGTTCAAATACTCCAGGTCTGGATGCCATACCTTATCAATGTCTGCTGTGTTTTTCTCTCCTTTTTGATGTGTGTGTGTGTGTGCACGCGTGTGTGTGAGCCTGTGCGATCGGTGTCAAAGTGTGTGGATGTATGTGTATGTGCGGTAGTGTGGGGGGGGTGTTGGTTTTCTGAGCAGAGCTCCTTTGATTTTTTTGGAGTGTGGGGTCACATGGGGGCTGTGTTACACTGCTGGGGGCTGTGTTTACAAACAGGAGGAGGACCAGGGTACCATACTGCACTCTACCATGGGACTCTACTGCAGCCTGGAGCACTGGTCTGGTTGACTATATCTAAGATAGTGTAGCCTTTGGGAAGAATGTTCTTTGCCCTGGACTCACTAAAGGATGACATTGTTGCCATGTCTTTTGGTGGTGAGACTGCACATTGATGTATTAGGGCATTTTCAGTGTTAATAATATGTTAAAGACAATGAGTGAGATGCTTGTGGCACTGTTAACAGAGCATTTTGAAACAGACAGAAAAGGCTTATGTAAAACCTTATCGTTGTTGTACATCTTACTCTTTGCGCTTGTTTATCTCTGTATGTACTATCTATTTGTTGTTGGTGGCTAAGAGACTGCTTGTATTGTTCTCTGACTTGGGGTTGATGTGTGCTGTGTTTTGTTTTTGCTAGGGGTCAACAGGGCAATGTGCTCTCGCCTCTCTGTGTTACAGTTGTCTGTCAGAGCAGAGGAAGAGAGTGGTTCTTTGATGATGTGCTAGTGACACTAGTGGTCTGGCAACAGTGTGTGTGTGTGTGTGTGCAAACCCTAGGCAGAAACACTTGCTTATTGTTGAACAGACAGTACAAGTCATGCAGAACTGATCCCAACATGGCAGAACTGACCTCAACAATGCACGGCTGTATTCAAACCAGCATGAGTGAGGAAAGTTAAAATGCAGCAGTGTATCCATTCTTCTCATATGGATATTGAAGAGTACTGGACTTTACTGCTGGTAAAGCTGATGCAGAATGTGACCAGCGGTGACTGGTGGTGACTGTAATGCAATATCATATTTGTTAAAAAAAACATGTTTAAGTAGCTCATAATTCTTAGTATTTTCCTATGCTTTATACGGTAGATGGAACCATGTAATAAAAGGCAGCAGAATTCTAATACTGAGAGACAAAAGGTTAAAGCAGAGATTTGGCTTGGGGATTATCTAGGAAGAGGGAGGGATATTTTGGCTTGGGCTCATTATTTGTGGACTGTAGCTGTTAATTACACATTCTCCAAAGAAGTACATACAGTGAGGGAAAAAAGTATTTGATCCCCTGCAGATTTTGTACGTTTGCCCACTGACAAAGAAATGATTAGTCTATCATTTTAATGGTAGGTTTATTTGAACAGTGACAGACAGAATAACAACAAAAAAATCCAGAAAAACGCATGTCAAAAATGTTATAAATTGATTTGCATTTTAATGAGGGAAATAAGTATTTGACCCCTTCTCAATCAGGAAGATTTCTGGCTCACATATGTATTTTATACAGGTAACGAGCTGAGATTAGGAGCACACTCTTAAAGGGAGTGCTCCTAATCTCAGTTTGTTACCTGTATAAAAGACACCTGTCCACAGAAGCAATCAATCAGATTCCAAACTCTCCACCATGGCCAAGACCAAAGAGCTCTCCAAGGATGTCAGGGACAAGATTGTAGACCTACACAAGGCTGGAATGGGCAACAAGACAAATGCCAAGCAGCTTGGTGAGAAGGTGACAACAGTTGGTGCGATTATTCGCAAATGGAAGAAACACAAAAGAACTGTCAATCTCCCTCGGCCTGGGGCTCCATGCAAGATTTCACCTCGTGGAGTTGCAATGATCATGAGAATGGTGAAGAATCAGCCCAGAACTACACGGGAGGATCTTGTCAATGATCTCAAGGCAGCTGGGACCATAGTCACTAAGAAAACAATTGGTAACACACTACGCCGTGAAGGACTGAAATCCTGCAGCGCCCGCAAGGTCCCCCTGCTCAAGAAAGCACATATACATGCCCGTCTGAAGTTTGCCAATGAACATCTGAATGATTCAGAGGACAACTGGGTGAAGGTGTTGTGGTCAGATGAGACCAAAATGGAGCTCTTTGGCATCAACTCAACTTGCCGTGTTTGGAGAAGAAGGAATGCTGTCTATGACCCTAAGAACACCAACCCACCGTCAAACATGGAGGTGGAAACATTATGCTTTGGGGGTGTTTTTCTGCTAAGGGGACAGGACAACTTCAAAGGGGCGATGGCCAGAGCCATGTACCGTCAAATCTTGGGTGAGAACCTCCTTCCCTCAGCCAGGGCATTGAAAATGGGTCGTGGATGGGTATTCCAGCATGACAAGGACCCAAAACACACGGCCAAGGCAACAAAAGAGTGGCTCAAGAAGAAGCACATTAAGGTCCTGGAGTGGCCTAGCCAGTCTCCAGACCTTAATCCCATAGAAAATCTGTGGAGGGAGCTGAAGGTTTGAGTTGCCAAACGTCAGTCTCGAAACCTTAATGACTTGGAGAAGATCTGCAAAGAGGAGTGGGACAAAATCCCTCCTGAGATGTGTGCAAACCTGGTGGCCAACTACAAGAAACATCTGACCTCTGTGATTGCCAACAAGGGTTTTGCCACCAAGTACTAAGTCATGTTTTGCAGAGGGGTCAAATACTTATTTCCCTCATTAAGATGCAAATCAATTTATAACATTTTTGACATGCGTTTTTCTAGATCTTTTTGTTGTTATTCTGTCTCTCACTGTTCAAATAAACCTACCAATAAAATTATAGACTGATCATTTCTTTGTCAGTGGGCAAACGTACAAAATCAGCAGGGGATCAAATACTTTTTTCCCTCACTGTAGAACTTTTCCTTATTCGGGTCCTTTGTCTTTTCCAGTTGACAGGTGATGATTGTTGTTTCTGTCTGACTCTGAACTGTGTGGTCAGAACAGAATGTACAGCAGAGAGTCATTCTGCTGACTGACACTTCCTTCTAAAAGCTGAGGTTTGGGTTTAAGTCAGGATGCTACACTGTAAAAATGTCTGTTGTTTTTACGGTAACTTAAAGACAAAAAGTTGCAGTATGTTACCGTACGGTATTTTACGGTATCCAATACTGTTACTATAATTGATTTACACTACCAATAATGCTACTGTAGTCATTATACGGTAACAAATACTTAGTGTAATCTTTGGTTACGTTGTTTTACCCTAACTTACAGTTAACTGCACTGTTACCTGACTTAGGATTTTGGCTCACAACCTATTGGTTGGTAACTACTTGAATTTCCTACTGCGCCACCAGGTCAGTGACAATACAAGAGAAAAATAAAGTATATATACGAGAACGTGGTATTGCTGTAAAATGACAGTATGCTGCTATTTTCTCATTACATTACACTCTTGTAAATTATATTAACTGTATTTTTGCGGCAACTCAGTAGCCGGTAAGCTATTGTAATTTTACATGCAGTACAATCTTGTAAAATGGTGTACTGTGAGCACACTTGCGACTCAACCTCTCCTGGGACTTGAACTCACAACCTCTTGGTTGCCAGCAACCTGAAATGTCATGCTACACCACCATATCTGTGGGTGTGATGGAGATTGGCCACAGACTTATTGGCAACAATACATTTCTGCACTTTGCTAAAAGTTTCCCAATATCAAGTCAATAATTGTGTGACTATCTGATTAAACCAACGCAAAAATAGTAGTGCTATTGGACATAAAGTGTGCATGAATGCTCTATGGATTTGAACTTGCAACCTATAGGTGGGGAGTGCATCAGTATTTCTGCAGTGCCACCAGGTACATATTTATTACCTATAACATATTTTCACACACTCTCAAAAATAAGAGTATGGTTTGGCAACAGCGTTGTTCCCTGGGGTACGAAAAGGTCAAAGTTACACATAAGAACTCACATGGCATTGGCTGTTCAGTATCTTTTAAAGTATTTGTGTTAATAATCTATTTTTATAGTACATTTTCTACAGTGGGGGCAATATGCTGGCGGGGCTCATTAGCGTATTTGGGGCATGGTCTAAAATATGTTGTTTCTGTGCCAACCGTTAGTGGAAGTGTTGTACCCGTTGAAGTGGTTTTATCGATTTGTTGATGAAGGTTGATCACCTCATTTGTCCATTTTCAGTTCTACAATCTAACGCAGTTCCACCTCCGACAGTGTCAAAACAACCGCTATGCGGATGTTTGCTAAAACGTATCTGATTTAATAGAGCCATAAATCTAACCATGTATGAACTTTTAAGAAATATTCTGTTAAAGTAATGAAATACCAAGAAAATGTTTTTTTTGTCAAGTTCCTTAAATGTGCTAAGAATGTTCCAAAGCCCATTGAACTATCCCGCACCATTCCCAGAGAGTTGCTGGGAATTTAGTGTTACCTAACTGGCAAACAGCAAGTTATTGTTAAATGTACATTAACTTCCAGTGATTTACTGTAGTGTAACTGGAATTATCAGATGACAACATTAGGCAAATTGATCAATAACCCACTTGCAACTAGCTGACAGTAAATTACTGAACATTAAACATTAACTTCCTGGTGACCAGCTGCCATTAAGTTACTGTGAAATGCCCATTAGTCTCTTAACAGTGCAGCTCTTCATTGTCACAAGCCCTTACAAATAGTGCTTGTTTCCTTTGAAATGGGGTCTGTTTGAATAGACTAAAATGAACAGCTTTGTGAATTAAATAAACATGGCATGCTAGCTCCATCCTGTTGGCGCAGGGGACTAATTCTATATATAGAGAACATAACATTATAGGTTTGAATCTCACTGATGCCGTGCCACAATAAAAAATAGGTCTGTTTGGGTACATCTGCCGTGGTGTCCATTTCGGCTCCAGGCATCAGCCGTTTCGTGCGGAAAATGCTTTTAAAAGCTGCATTGTTGGCTGCATAACGCACCTTGTGTTGAATCCTCGCCCTAGTGTATTTCAGTGCGTACATATGAGTTTGTTATTGTGTTGTCAGTTGTTATTATGACCTCAGCCCGTAACCTCAGCCAGCAACCTCAGCTAGCTCAGAGACATGGTTGGGTTGAGGTGTTTGCGTCAATACAGTGGTGCTCAGATGATGGTGGTTGTTGTTGGGATTGTAGAGATGTGTGTTTGTATTGAGGTTACTTTAGCGGATTCATCCTATCCTCCTGATAATAATAAATAATAGCAATCTGTTCCATATTTCTTTAGTGGCACTAAACCTGCTATATGAAGCAACTATTTGTGTTGAAATAGCTATTTTTCTTAGTACTGTGCAGTGCTTTTCTTTGGCCCAAATGCATCTATACTCACATAGCATGACCATTGTGTTTCAATGTTGTGTAGAGAGTTGTCTCAATGGTAAAGCTTCCTGGAAAACACAGAGATGACCTGCTGTCAATCAGTGACTCACAGAGAGACATTAAACACTTTCTTGGAGTATGAACATTTATCAGAGGCAAAAAATATAGACATTCTGCACCCAAGGCCGATCGTATGGGACCCATGTCAGTAGGATTAGGAAAATCCTCGCAGTGCTGTGAAAAATTGAATTGTTTGGTTTAAAAAACTGCTATGGTTTTGAATCCACAAAGGACTCTGAGCAATGATTTTGTTCGATAAAACATTTTATTTACAAACAAGCACCGTCCCACAGGGGAAAAAATGGTTGAATCAATGTTGTTTCCACGTCAATTCAACCCATCTATGTGATGACATTAAATTAAAGTGTAAAACTGGATTGGATTTGCAAAAGTTCATTTAGTCTAATTTTCACCCAACGTTTAACCTAAATCCAATGACATGGTGATTTTTTTGTTGATTTCACATTTAATTCATGTTAGTTGAAAACTCAACAAAATGTCAATCAAAACTAGACATTGAACTGATGTCTGTGCCCAGTGGGATGCCTTGGGCAAGTGACTTTGCAGTCCAAATCTAAACAAGAATAGCAAACAAGTCAAACATGAAAATACAAGATTAAAGCATTATGTCATAAATAATATATGACCCTTTCCTGCTCCGTTGAGGCTTATTTGTTTCTTATAGGAAGTCATTCTGTTAAATTTGAATGGACATTTTCAGAACAAGCTTCTTTCCCACTTCTTTCCCTACTACGTGTTTCACTTGTGGTATGGATGGCATTATAGAATAGTTATACAGATTTAAGCAAGGCTGCTTTTCATTCCAGAAATGTTTTCACTTGCCTCCCATCTGCCTTCGTTCACTCACATTCATATATACAATAGTACTAGATATTACTAAATAGGTGTCAATACCTAGTTTCCGCCATATTGCTTCCACCTATCTGCTCCTATCAGATCTGGACAGGGGGAGTGACTAAGGTGGTATAGAAGGGAGGAATTATCTGTGGAATGAGATGCAGCCTGAGCCTCGTATTCCCTGACCTCCTGTTATCTGGCATCTTGTTGGCTGTTGGGGTTAAGCTGTGGAGGAATCATTGGGTGTCCCTTTGGAGAGTAGGGATGCCTGATTACCACCTAACAGACAACTAATCCATTCATTGATTCATATCCTCTTAGAGGTGTTGTGGCACGGGGCAGCAGACTCTTCATGTAAGGAGCCGTGTTGCACGGTTCTGTACATCACTGCCCCTGTGAGGCTAACCAATCAGCCCTGGATGTCTCTCTCTGGTCGGAGAAGACGTTTGGTTACAGAGAGGTTGTACAAGGTATTTAGTTGAGGATAGATTGTAGAAGGTATTTTTGTGGTCATTTCTTGTTGTTGTATTTTAGCACATCATTGAGATGCCATACTGCTATGGAACAATATACTGCTCACATTTGATGCTGTTGATCAGAGCTCAGAGCTTAGGGCTCTGTGACATGTAGCATGTAGTCTAAGCACCCAGAGGGTGCTCTTAACGTGACCGACTATGTTTGATATCACTATTCAAAGACCAATAATATCATGGGTGTATATAGAAGACACAAGGGATGTTTACCCCTGGACCACAAACTAAACAGTCATTTGGTGTCATGTAACTATATCATGTTAGATAGTCTCAACGTCAACAGTGAAGAGGCGACTCCGGGATGCTAGCCTTCTAGGCAGAGTTCCTCTGTCCAGAGTCTGTGTTCATTTGCCCACCTTAATCTTTTCTTTTTACTGGCCAGTCTGAGATATGGCATTTTCTTTGCAACTCTGCCTAGGTCAGCATCCCGGAGTCGCCTCTTCACTGTTGATGTTGAGACTGGTGTTTTGCGGGTACTATTTAATGAAGCTGCCAGTTGAGGACTTGTGAGGCATCTGTTTCTCAAACCAGGCACTCTAATGTACTTGTCCTCTTGCTCAGTTGTGCACCGGGGCCTCCCACTCCTCTTTCTATTCCGGTTAGAGCCAGTTTGCACTGTTCTGTGAAGGGAGTAGTACACAGCGTTGAACGGGATCTTCAGTTTCTTGGCAATTTCTCGCATTGAATAGCCTTAATTTCTCAGAACAAGAATAGACTGACGAGTTTCAGAAGAAAGTTATTTGTTTCTGGCCATTTTGAGCCTGTAATCGAACCCACAAATGCTGATGCTCCAGATACTCAAATAGTTTAAAGAAGGCCAGTTGTATTGCCTCTTCAATCAGCACAACAGTTTTCAGCTGTGCTAATATAATTGAGAAAGGGTTTTCTAATGATCAATTAGCCTTTTAAAATGATAAACTTGGATGAGCTAACACAACATGCCATTGGAACACAGGAGTGATGGTTGCTGATAATGGGCCTCTGTACGCCTATGTAGATATTCCATAAAAAAATCTGCTGTTTCCAGCTACAATAGTCATTTACAACATTAACAATGTCTACACTGTATTTCTGATCAATGTGATGTTATTTTAATGGACACAAAATGTGTTTTTCTTTCAAAAACAAGGACATTTCTAAGTGACTCCAAACTTTTGAACGGTAGTGTATATGATTTGACCATGACAGTTTACAGGTAACACCAATAATTTAGTCTCAACTTGTTCAACAGCCACACCATCCGTTACCAGATTCAGCTGAGGTCTAAAACTTAGGGAATGATTTGTACTAAATATAATGCTGTTAGTTTTAGAAATGTTTAGGACCAGTTTATTACTGGCGACCCATTCCAAAACAGACTGCAACTCTTTGTTAAGAGTTTCAGTGACTTCATTTGCTGTGGTTGCTGATGGGGTTGAGGTTAGGATTCTGTACAGGCCAGTCAAGTTCTTCCACACCGATTTTGATGTACCATTACTGTATGGACCTCGCTTTGTGCACGGGGGCATTGTCATGCTGAAACAGTAAAGGGCCTTCCCCAAACTGTTGCCACAAAGTTGGAAGCACATATTCGTATAGAATGTCATTGTATGCTGTAGTGTTAAGATTTCCCTTCACTGGAACTAAATGGCTTAGCCTGAACCATTATTCCTCCTCCACCAAAATGTACAGTTGTCCCTATGCATTGGGGCAGGTAGCATTTTCCCGGCATTTCGCCAAACCCAAATTCCAGATTCCCGCTGCTCGGCCATGGAAATCCATTTCATGAAGCTCCCGACGAACAATTCTTGTGCTGACGTTGCTTTCAGAGGCAGTTTGGAACTCGGTAGTGAGTGTTGCAACCGAGGACAGACAATTTTTACGTGGAATGCGCTTCAGCACTCTGCGGTCCCGTTCTGAGAGCTAGTGTGGCCTACCGCTTTACGGCTGAGCCGTTGTTGCTCCGAGATGTTTCAATTTTGCATTAATAGCATTTACAGTTGACCGGGGCAGCTCTAGCATGACAGAAATTTGACTAACTGACTTGGAAAGGTGGCATCCGATGACAGTGCCACATTGAAAGTCACTGAGCTCTTCTGTAAGGCCATTCTACTGCCAATGTTTGTGTATGGAGATTGTATGGCTCTGTGCTCAATTTGAATAGACCTGTCAGCAACGGGTGTGGCTGAAATAGCCAAATCCACTAATTTGAAGTGGTGTCCACATACTTTTGTGTATACATAGTGTGCATTAACCCAACTTGGAATAGATGTTGAATTCACGTCTGTGTCCAGTGGGAGGTCATGTGGTCCTCTAACTCAGTTGGTAGAGCATGGTGCTTGCAATGCCAGGATTGTGGGTTTGATTCTCAGGACCACACGTCTGTAAAATGTATGCAAGCATGACTGCGAGTCGGTTTGGATAAAAGCGTCTGCTAAATGGCATATCATGTAATGTGTCTGGAAAAACACTTATTTTCCATTTGACAGGTAATTATGTTGGTTCCGTCTGTCTCGGTACTTTGTAATCAGAATAGAATGTACAGCAGAGAGTCATTCTGCTGACTGACGCTTCCTTCTAAAAGCTGAGCTTTGGGTTTATGTCAGGACACTACCGTACAACTTTGTGTTTACAACAGTTTTGGCCAATACTGTAAGCTCATCGCATGCTTTGGAAGGTTTTCTGAAGTTGACAATGTGAACTTCAACTCAGAGTCACAGATGAGCACAACATGTATGGTATATCTGGAGTCAGAGCAGCAGTGGAGTTGCAGACCTTTGGTTGTTAATATATCAGTGCCCCTCTCAACTTATTGAAGTGTGACCCTCCAAGGCTGCATGGCTTTTTCCATTTATCTGGACGCTGGCTCTGTGCCCAGCTGTAGAGGGGCAAACTGTGTGACTGCACAGGGAATTGGAGGTTTAATAAACAGAATAAGAGGTAGAAATCTTCTCTGCACAACAAAAAAAAACAGGATTTTAGACCAATTTTTATGGCTTTCGTAGTTGCTTCAATACATACAAGTCCATGTAGTGGAGATCACGTTGCAAATCACGATGGATAACAGTGGTGCTTTAGAAAGATCTTATCTGTGAGGAGTGTTGCTGTTAGGGCCTTTAACGCTTATTAATCAACTGTAATTGCTTGAGCTAAACAAGCTTGGGCATATCTGCCATGGTGTCCATTTTGGCACCAGGCATCAGCTGTTTCGTTTCAGTGCAGTGATGCACTATTGGCTAGGGAATAACGTAACAGATACTGTACACACTTAATTTCCACCGAGTTGAATGTTGATCAAATCTTCCTCATGCATTTGCTGTTCCCTCTGCATAGACTATTGACCTACACTGAGTGGGTAAAACTTTAGGAACACCTTCCTAATATTCAGTTGCAACCCTTTTTGCCCTCAGAACAGCTTCAATATGTCAGGGCATGGACTCAAAATATTGAAGATATACAAGATATTGAAAGCGTTCCACAGGGATGCTGGCCCATGTTGACTCCAGTGCTTCCCACAGTTGTGCCAAGTTGGCTGGATGTCCTTTTGGTGGT
Source organism: Salmo trutta (assembly GCF_901001165.1). Taxonomy (NCBI): domain Eukaryota; kingdom Metazoa; phylum Chordata; class Actinopteri; order Salmoniformes; family Salmonidae; genus Salmo; species Salmo trutta. The sequence goes on along the minus strand of NC_042961.1, from coordinate 20,100,018 downwards.
GGACCATTCTTGATACACATGGGAAACTGTTGAGTGTAAAAAACCCAGCAGCGTTGCAGTTCTTGACACACTCAAACCAGTGTGCCTGGCATCTATTACCATACCCCATTCAAAGGCACCTAAATCTTTTGTCCTGACCATTCACTCTCCGAATGACACACATACACAGTCCATGACTCAATTGTCTTAGAAATCCTTCTTTAACCTGTCTCCTTCCCTTCATCTACGTTGATTTGAAATGGATTTAACAGGTGACATCAATAAAGGATCATAGCTTTCACCTGGATTCACCTGGTCAGTCTATGTCATGGAAAGAGCAGGTGTTCTTCGTGTATTTGTGTATTCCTCAATATATCAATGCACATACAGTATGTGTACATCAGTTTGTTATATTTCAAATGCATCTCAAAATGTGATAGGTAGGATGCTTGAGATAGGATTGAAGTAGATAGTTGGACATGAATTTGCATTGCAGAGTTTATACATTTTTGGGTACTATGCCTTGATTTATGTTTGTCCCGAGAATTAATTAAGGCCTAGATTCAAATGGATCAGGCATGAACTGGCGATAATCGACCCCCGCATAGCTGGTGTTCTGGAGATGGAACTGTGTTGGAACTGCGAAATCGGTGAGCAGCTACTCTTGATCATTGTCACGAAGCCACACCCGTCCCACTCCCAGGCTATATAGAAATAATGACGCTCAAATTGAAAATCATTAAACAAAATAATGAGGATTTACATAAGCCTCATCGATGTCCAGATTACATCTCACATTCCAATGTTGGAATTTGTAGACAAGGTTGCATGGGATTTCTCTTAATGCGACTCAGTGCAGCCAATGGCAATGTCCGCTTTAGGTATAATGCCAGGAGCCACTTGTGGATTTGACAGCTCTAACGCAGTCCCACCACCAAAACAACCACTATGCAGATGTCGGCTAAAGCGGATCTGATTGAATAGAGCCTTAAGAAAGGTTGCCTTCAGTCAAGGCCATGAACGTCATTCATTTTAACACTAACAAATATGAATCATACCTGAGGGATACATACTAGTCAGTATGGTAACACATTCAACATCTAAGATCTTATCAACTTCGTCTGCAGATAGAGCTCACTAATCTCCTTACAGTCAAGGGACAAGGGCTTGATTCATTTCCAGAAAAGCATGTGCACACACATGCGCACAAACACACACACATACACATACACACGTATCCTACTCCTGACCTTAACCCCCACCAATTGCCCTAGTTATGATATTGACATAAGTGTTGCACAATCAATTACAAGGCTTGTGGATGACGTCTTGTTTGCGCCTCACCAAGGTGACGGCAACAGATTACACACAAAGCCATTAATAAGTTCCAAATCAACAGGGACTTGGTCCCCTGTTCCCACAAAGCACCTCTAATCCTTATTCACTGGTTGATGATTTGTTTTGCTTCGAGGCTTAGGCCAATTTCAACCAATCCCAATCAGCAACTGTTTCCAAAACAACCGACCAAACCTACCGATGACGCCACCTCTGATGTCATCACTACAGACAACTCGCTCTGCTATTTCAACCTTTATTGTTGTGTCGTAAAATCTAATCTGGAAATCTAAAACCCTAGAATAACATCCTGAAATGCCCTTTTCTGTACTTAACTTACTTTGTGTTGGCATCAGTGGTGATATTGTATGAACTGACAATCACTGATATTCATCAGGCAGAGAGAGAAACTACTGTATCCAGATTACATAAACCCAGTCCCATTGTAGACAGATACAGTCTTGTCCGGTTTACTGGGCCAGAAATTATGCAATTTGTATGGAATCATGAGCTGTTTCAGTGGTACCACGCACTGAGCACATCGGAAAGTCATTAAAAATGTATGGCTGCCATGGGAGTTCTCAGAAGATGGTCCCACTCCTGCAGATGTGGGGATCAGAAACGTGCTGTGGGAGATGGTGAGGGGGTATTGAGGAAGTGAAGAGGATGGAGGAGAGGAGCATGACGCTGGAGAAATCACCTCTTTTCACTAGCCACTGTAGTTTATTGAAAAACCTAGTATAGCATCCATGTAGTTGTAGTATGTACTGTAAAAAGAAATATGCCTGGTGAATTTAGTATGTGTCCACACAGTTAGAACACAAATTACGATTGTGTGCTTTATGAATAAACAACATCCACAACCATATCTTATATGTGTTTACAAGAATCTTAAAAAGAGATCTAAGCAATGTTTGTTTAGCGTAAGCTGACATCTAGATGCATCCCTGTGTCTTCTCTCCTCATAGAGAGCTCCTAAGCAGGTTTTGACCCCTGACCTCCAGGTGTGGAGGTGTACCATGTGTTCTCCCGCTCCGGGGGCGTGAACCCATATCTGTGAGGAGTCCCCCCGCGGAACCATGGGATCATCAACGCTGGGGAAGGCAGCCCCCCTCAACACGCTACTGGAGGCCTGCATCCAGGCTTTTGGTGAGTGACCAATCACAGAAGCACAGTGGGGAGCTATCTCAGTGGTGTGTGATGTGATCCATAGAGATATAGATACTGTAGGGGTTCTAATTGTTCCTCTTCTATGGTGTGATCCCTCTCCACAGATGACAATGGTGAGTTGCAGTCTAACCAGCTTCCTCGCACCCTGCTGCTGATGCACCGCTGGTATGTCACGTCCAAAGAGCTGGCTGGGAAGCTCCTCATGATATATCCTTTATGTGGATTCACACCAGAACAACGGTCATATGCCATTTTGAGCCTTTTCATGTAGTGTTTAGATATGGCAGAGTATACAATATGGACGCTATGGAATGCTGTGTTCCCTGACTGTGCCAAATGTATTTTCTGCGTGGTGCGACACTAACTAACCCTGGCTGACTTTTCCTGAGTATACAAACTCTTGTTCATTTTAAGGGACAGTATATCAGTCAACTCTTTGTGTCATTTCTAGCAACCAATTATGATTGGTTGATCGCACAGCTCTGGGTTAATGCAGATTGTCCAAACAAAACATCAGGAAGAATTAGACATGTTCCTTAAGTGCAAATGCATTTGAGAGCAATGTTAGAGATAAAGAACCGCTTCAAAGTAAGTGCAACCTGGATCGAATCGATACCTAATAGCGTTCCATTTCTCTGTATGATTTGTATCTAGTGCGTCATGACTGCATTTTAATCTGATTCAGTTAGCAAGGTTCTGGACGGTGTTTTCCTGTCACGTCCGTGGTCTTCAGACGACCACTCAACAGGGAACGCCTTATTCTATGAACTCTTTGCTTCCATCATACATCATGAGCCTGAGATATTACTCTGCCTGGCGTCAGGCCTCTCCACTGATGACTGATGAACCCCCCCATCTTTTCCCTGCAGTTGGTTGGAGTAATGGCTGTGGTGCTCCAGATGGAAGTTGCCCCTAAGCGCAGATCTATAATCAGATTAGAGATAACCCTACCTCCAATCTTAATCTTAAAAATATGTGACCCGGGACCAGTTTGTGGCAAATTCTACATTTTCCATGCGGTATGAAGCTGCCTCAGATGAGAGCCAGAGCAGAGAGTCTCTTCCATGTGACAGAATACAAAGGCACTATTCTGCCTTTACTCTCACTTTTTGCTTTTGCTTTAACCCAACAAAATATACAGTACTTATCTTTGTCCTTCAGTACTTAATATACAGTACTTATATTTGTATCTCTCATATTTGTATCTCCTGTCTGCTATCAGAGCAGAGAGTCTCATTGTTTGTGAGTTCACCTCATTGTTTGTGAGTTAGCCCATGAGAGTATTTCTTCGGTCTTCTTGAGAGAAGGAGAGCAATTGGTTATGTGTGTTTTTCACAGTCATGTATACATCCAATATGCATCCATCGTGACCCTCCATGCTGGGAGAGTTCCAAAGTACTACAGAGAAGGCAGGGGTTTGTCTGCTCTGCTGCATGCTTGTGACTGGATCCTGGGCAGAGAAACAGCTGTGTTCCTTTGAAGGTGATAGCAGACAGGCTACGCAGCATACATGGCTCCCTGCCCAAGGCCTCTCCAAAGCTACTTCTAAGATCTCTATTTCAATGGTTCGAGGAGGGAAAACTTTGGCCCAGGAACAGTCATTTAGAGAATGCACACATGCAGTGGTGGAGAGGTTCATCACATGGCCTGAACTTCCACTGTTTTTATTTCCAGTTACTGGGCATTCCTCTCTGAACACTTTAGTTATTCTTCATGAGTGGAGACCTTTTGTCCAACTAATAAATCTACAGCTGCTTCTCGTGAAAGATGTTTTATTGTTGTGTTTTTTGGGAAGGAATGGGGGTTGTTGGAAATGGGGACTGGTGTCCATTTGTAATGGGGCTTCGGGCAATGTCTCCAAAAAAGGCTAAACTGTCCTTGACACGACCCCACATACCGTGACTGCCAGGGAGATGAGTGCCAAAGAACGAGACTGAAGATCTGCTATTTAATGAGGTAAAAAAAACACTACTTCATACCCTGAGCTCTTTAGTATTGAAGATGTTTTTTATCGCTAGGCAACCCGCCCCCTCGGCTGAAAATGTTGTGCTCCTCTCTTGGGGCTCTGTGACTGACTGGCTGGTGCAACGAGGGATGAGACGATGTCATTGGAAGTGACAGCCAGTGGCTGTCCTCATGTAACGTGGGCCACTGCCAGCCATCTGAAGTGGAGATATTGTTTGGGGCGAAAGCGTTCAATGACTCAGGAGTCTTGTGATCCATTACTTACCCAGAAAAGTCCTCAGGCAATCTTTAACAGAATACTCAAACTCTCATTTCACTGGTAAACCCCTTTACCATTGTGTGCCAATTCATTATATCTGTCCCACTATTTTGTGTGCAACCTTGATATGAAATTCAAAGACTAAGTAAATCATCTGAATCTAATGTTAACTACTGTAACGATGGCTATCCTAAAATTCATGTTATTTTGCAGTTAATTTTAATCTGAAGGGGGAATACCACAATGGCCATTCACTTGTTAAAGGAGCATAATGCTATTGGTTCTTTGTATTCATTTGTTGCTTCCAGATTAAAAAAATATGATTTGTTGGCTAGATAAAAATTTAGGCCACATTTATGACTATTTGCTGGACTTGTCCATCTCACCACATTGCACTACTACAAATCACTGCGCAAGGAGCCCCCAGCAGTCCTTGTGCAGGGTCAGTCCCCCTCAAGTCTGCCTTTGCCCTCTGAGAGAGACTATAATGTCATTGTGAATCCTTCATTTTCAACAGGCACTGGTGCTTGGGGCTACACACTATGATGTTCAGCCATAATGTACACATGCAAACAGTCAACATATTGTATATGTTAAATCAGTCATTCCGCTGTGCTGTGTGTGTGTTCTCAGGTACTGGATTACGGTGTTCCCTGCAGAGTTTAATCTGGACCTGGGCCTTATCCGCCTCACTGAGGAGTTCAGAGACGTGGCGGCTCAGCTGGGCTGTGAGGAACACTTCAAACTCATTGACATCTCCACCATGTGAGGGACTACCCAAGGATGGGCAGACACACACACACACACACGCGCGCACACACACAGTCACACACAGTCACACACAGTCACACACACACACACACACACACACACACACACACACACACACACACACACACACACAGTCACACACAGTCACAGGTTTCAACAGATTGTGTGTATTTCTTTCTAGTCCATCATATGACTGGATGAGAAAGCTGACCCAGAGGAAGAAGCAGGCCAAGAAGGGCAAAGCCTCACTCCTATTTGACCACCTAGAGCCCATGGAGCTGGCTGAACACCTCACGTTCCTGGAGTACAAGTCCATCAGGAGGATATCAGTGAGTGTCCCCGGTGGAAAAAGACACTTGGCCTGAGAACCCATCCACCTGCTGGGGCCCTTCCTTCCCTATCTAACCCCTGTGTGTGACATTCCTCAAGACTCTTTCCAAGAGTACTTTTTCTACAGAACTCTTTTTAGCCCCTCTAGTACTGTTACTAAGTACAAGAACAAAGCTTTGGCTGTCAACTAACCTCGTCCCCAGGCTAATTGCGCACCACCACAGAGTATGTTCTTAGATACGTTTGCTCTACATTTCAGTTAGTTTTATTTGCTGGGTAGTTCACGTGTAAATTCACCAGTTATGTAGGGCACAGTACATGCCAATGGCGTCTGTGTTATCTACTCAGCCGACTGTACATGCCATGTACACTAACTCTCCCTTTTTCCAACCCCCAAACCCAGTTCACAGACTACCAAAGCTATGTGATGCACGGCTGTCTGGTGGACAACCCAACACTGGAGCGCTCCATCGCCCTGTTCAACGGAGTGTCCCAGTGGGTTCAGCTCATGGTGCTCAGTAAGCTGACACCCCAACACCGTGCTGAGGTCATCACCAAATACATCAACGTGGCCCAGGTAGGAAGAGAGCACTTCCTAGTTGCAGGTTTGATGGTAACACTTTACATTACAGTGCACTTATTACTGTGTAATTATTTCTGTGTATCAAGTATTGTTACTTACCCCATATTGAGGGTTAGGGCAACGGTTGAATTGGGAATAAGGATGCAGGGAGCATAAAGAGTGTAGATGGAAGACGTGTCCATTATGTCGCATGAATAGATAAGCACAGCATTGTCTTACGTCAGGTGGCATCACTCTTACGAGACACTCGTCCCTCAGCCGTGCTCATGCATTTCCCTGTTTAACTGCCCAAGAAGCCTGTCATGACACAATGTGACAGCCTCCTCAAAATGAAACTACCAACTAAATGATAACAAGCATTTAAATTTTAAAAAACGTATCTGTGGAGTCGTACAGGACAGTGCCATTAGAGGGCCGTAAAAGGTTCGATCTGAACATTTGTTAGTCTGCTCCTTCATATTACCACAGCGTTTATTAGTGAGTGGGTGGGGTTCTTTCTTCTCTCGATCTCTCTCTCTCTCTCTCTCTCTCTCTCTCTCTCTCTCTCTCTTTCTATCTCTGTCTCTCTCTGTCTCTCTCTGACAGCCGGGGCGTTGCTGGTTCACTCTTCTTCACTCTCCCCACCTCTCCACTTACATCCTATATTCCATAACTCCTCACAATTTCGTTTCTCTGAAGAGTGTAAAACTCGCCCACTCTGACACAAGCAACTGTAAAAGAGGTCGGGGCAATTTCTTGAGGCATAAATTCTCATTAAAAGTACGACACTGTAACGCTTGAAATGAATAGGCGGTTTGTTTCGCCTCCATGTGCAGAAAATCTCTCATTATAAGTATGTGAGCATCCCGAAGGAGAAGGAACAACAGAGGAAGCTAGAGGGACTCATGGTTCAATATGAAGCATGTACCGTATATTAATCAGACAGTTAGCTGAGCCTGACTTGCATTAAATCGTCTGTATCAATGAAACTGGAACATTGTCAATTAGATCACAAACACCCTCCGCTCATTAAAAGCTACTGCTGCCCACACATGCTTTTCTTTTCTCTTATAGAAATACCTCCTCTATATGCTTTCCTCATGTATCTTTACCAGCAATTTAAGTCTAGTCTTATAGCTTATGGTGAGAAATGGTATTTCTTAACGCTGTTTAACAAGCTGCGTATCATAACGTTTCTCAACATGAATCCACAAGAGCTTTCACAAGATGCATTACACAGGTAACCTTACAACTCGAACGCACCCAGTGTTTTCGAAAGGTTATGATATGACGGCACATTCCAGTTGAAAAACTTTTGATCCATCCCCTTGCTCCTTGTGAGAAACGAGACGGATCAATGCAGGAGGAATCGTTGCGCAATCTGACGTAAGAACAGGGCTTCCCTCTAGCAATAACAGTGTCTCATCTCGATTCATTGCGATTCTCCATGTCTAATTGCTGGGGGGCAGGGGGTGACATTAAGCATCATGCATGCTGTTGGGCCTCTTAATCTGATCAGATACCAGGGGCTTCTCCCTCCATTACCATCTACGAGGAATTAGATAAAGGAATTATTCAGAAGACGAATGACTAGCACTCATGCGCATGTCTATTTAGGAAGGCAATTTCTCAGCTAATGCAGAAGCGAGTCTGTTCAAGTCAAGAGGGCTCTTTGTTTATAGTTTTTTACAGGCAAGGCTTCTCACATTTTTGAAATAAGATGTTACAGCATGTTCCCCTGATGTATAGAGAGATTCATTGATGTTGGTGTATGTCGCTTTAGATACTGTATTTGGAATAAAGTTGTTTTAGGTATGTTCGTTTTTTTATTGTAATTTGTATTTCTCTTCCTCATTTGCTCTCGCTCTATCTATCTCTTCCCTCTCTCCATCTCACTCTACCTCCCTTCTCTCTCCCTCTCTTCCGCTTTGTTCCACGCCACTGTCCTTCAGAAACTCCTCCAACTGCAGAACTTTAATACGCTGATGGCCGTGGTGGGAGGTCTGAGTCACAGCTCCATCTCTCGTCTGAAGGAGACCCACCCGCATCTGGCTCCCGAGGTCACCAAGGTCAGCACGCACGCCTGCCTCTGCTCTGTCACAGCCTCGCTAATATCACCTGATGTAATTCTACATTTTAGTTTACTTTCGATCATGGTCGTATTCATTTAGCATCTGCTAAGGATACATTTAGACCAATTCATTAACTACCATGTAGTGCTGGTTTCAGGAAGCACACCATACAGAACTGATACCGTCCTAATTTCCTGGCATTTGATGTTACATTTGATACCATCTGTATCGTATCGATTGCTGTCATGTCACTCTCTCTGTATCTTTCCGGTGCTGTATCTAATATCAGTAACACTTTACTTGACACACAGCATCATAACTGTTATAATATGTCATAACAGCCAACATAACTTGTCATAACCTGTTATAATATGGTCATAACACTGTCATGACACATATATTTAAACCTGTTGTGACACATATTGCGTTATTTTATGGCTGGTTATGTATGATACCTACATATAAGTGTCAAAACACAAGGCAAAACATTCCATTACACCATAGCCTGCGTGTCAACAGTATACTTAGGTTATATATGTTTCTTTAATTGACCATGTGAAGTTATCATTGTAATTGCGCATACATTGATGTCAGACATGCACGTACACCAATGCTCTGTCGCTGATGACTGGGATGAATGAAGGAGCAGATTTCAGGAGCAGGACAAGACACCCACTTTTTGACTGATGACAGATATCAGGGCATGTACGTGATAGGCCTATCTGGCTTATATGATTATGATGGTCATAATGGTTCTTGACAGTGTCAGAAAGTGTATTTTCTTAGTCCAAGTAAACTGACACAGGATGGCCATAAGGCTCCATGAGTGTCATAAAGTGTATTTTCTACAAGTTATTTAAGATATGAGGGAAAAACATGACTCTAAAGAATTCATTACTACAACAACAACAAAAGATTTAAGAAACAAACTTTCAAATGAAAGGAAACGTTTTGGCAGGGAAAAAAAACAATTTGAATAAATGTGGGGTTTGACACTCTTATGTAGGTGTCATAACCAGCCATAAAATAATGCAATATATGTCACAACAGGTGTAAATATATGGGTTGTGATAGCAGGTGTAAATATATGGGTTGTAATAGTGTTATGACCATATTATGACCGGTTATGACAAGTTATGTCAGCTGTTATGGTTATTACCCTAATATCTACGCTGTCCACCACTTCCTGACATCTTACCCCTCCCATCAGATCTGGAATGAGATGACGGAGCTGGTCTCCTCCAATGGGAACTACTGTGCTTACCGCAAGGCCTTCACAGACTCCGAAGGCTTCAAGGTCCCCATCCTGGGAGTCCACCTGAAGGACCTGATCGCCGTGCACGTGGTCTTCTCTGACTGGGTGGACGACGACAAGGTGAACATCGTAAAGATGCAGCAGCTCTACCTCACCTTCAACGAGCTGGTGTCCCTTCAGAGTGCTGCAGCCCAGGTGGAACCCAACATGGACCTCATCTACCTGCTCACCGTGAGTGTCCCGCCCTAAAAGGTTCCCCGTCAACAGGAAATTGACTTGTTTATCGTTCTGTCACTCCATTTGTCATTTCAGTGGGTATCAAACAACATTTTGTAGGGTCATACAAAAGAGTAACATGATTATAAATGTGTTTGTTATTGCAGAAAGGCTGAATCTATTTTCATGTTTACTCATAAACAATTTCCTCCAGCTCTCTCTAGACCTGTACTACACTGAAGATGAAATATATGAGCTATCCTTACTAAGGGAACCACGTAACCCAAAGTCTTTGGTAAGACTTCTCGTTGTGGTTTATAGGCTGCATTGTTGGAGCTGTAGTTATTAGAAAACGGAAATGTATGAAAATAGAAATAATACTGTATACCTGAGGGTTCCTATATTAACTCTCTATCTTTTCAATCCCCACAGCCTACCTCTCCGACAACCCCCAACAAGCCAATGGCCCCTCTGGACTGGGCGTCAGGTGTGACAACCAAACCTGACCCCAATGTGGTGAACAAGCACATCAGGAAGGTGGTGGATGTAAGTTACTTCCGTTACAGTAACTGATATGTGTCTTCTCTTGAAAAAAGTCCAGGAGGACATAGCTTAGCTGTGGTCTGAACGCTTGAAAATGTTACCATCTACAGGATGGGTAACCCGTCCATAAATACCTCATACATTATTTCAAGAATCAGTCAGTGGCTTTTTCTGTCACAATACCAAATATTTGAGTAGGTATATAAACCAACAATTACTAAAATATGACTCAAAAAAAGACTGGTGCTTGTAAATCACTTACAGTATTTTGTTCATGTCTTTTTCTGGGAAGTCTGTATTCAGGAACTACGACCATGACCATGATGGCTACATCTCTCAGGAGGACTTTGAGAGTATTGCTGCCAACTTTCCTTTCTTGGACTCCTTCTGTGTGTTGGACAAGGACCAGTGAGTGACCCTGTCTACCATTTGAAATATGACGGGTTCAGAGGTGTCGCAACTAAGCCACCTCATCCTCCTCTTCGATTTCCCTCTTTCTGTCACCAACAAACACCCTCTCCCTATTTCTCACTCACACATGCGCACGCACATATGCACTCACATTCCACACATTTGCCTTTAAAGCAGCTACGAGCACACAAAGCTACAGTGAAAATTAGGTCATTGGTAATGTCAAACATCCTCTCGTAAATCTGCAGGAAAACCCTGTGAAGTCACAACAGAGTCATATCTGCTTTTAGCCTTGCCCTGTCTTGACTGGGAGTGGTGCTTTGTCGCCATGGTTTGAGGGGGGGGGGGGGTGAAGGTTATGGCAGCCCGTGAAGGACACACAGTGCTCTGCCTTCGTGTCCTGGGCGGTTCATCTGTTCACTGGAACGCTTCAAATCACATTTCAGCTCGCCTGAGCAGCTCCATGACTCATAAAATAGGTCTGGGAGGCTGAGCTCCTTAGGAGGGAGACTGGAGATATGCAGGGGCTGGAGTTGTCACAAACCACCTGGGTGTCTAATCTAGAGCACTGTTGTAGATCTCTTCCTGTCTGGATAAAACAGAAATACGGGATGGGAGTTACTGTAATGTTTGCATAACAGGAGCTGTTTTTCTCTCCATCTGATCATTCTCTTATCTGTATTTATTTTTCTCTCTGTCTATGTCTCTCTTTCTCGCTCCTCTTCTACAGGGATGGTCTGATTAGTAAGGATGAGATGATGGCTTACTTCCTCAGGGCCAACCCCTTGCTCCAGTATAAAATGGGCCCTGGCTTTATCCACAACTTTACGGAGATGACGTATCTGAAGCCCACCTTCTGCGAGCACTGTGCTGGATTTGTATGTATACTGTGCACTTTGGGATGCACATTAATATAAACTAACTGTTTATGCTCGCTCAGAGAGACAGCGCCGTTTTGGTTGGAAAAAAAGTATCATGCTTTCTGGTTGTTTATGTCAGCAATATACTGCCATCAAATTAGTGCAAGACAGCTACCGAATCATACAGTGCTGAGAGAAGATGTTTATCTTTAGTCCTTGAAGAAGTTCATTAATGACCTTCTGAGACAGATATGATTCCCAGTGCATAGAGGGATTAAAATATGTTGACATGACTTCAGGATACATTGGTTTATTAAAGTTGATAAAACAGCACTGAATCATGTCGACGGAACAATAATGTGATTTATATGGTAATGCCACCACTCACATAGTCAACAATGAAAGGATGCACATCTTACGTGACAGAAAAGTTATTATTGCCTGTGAAAATATGTACACAAATGATGTTCCCTCTATCTTTCTATTTTGTGTTGTTTTAGGCATCACTTAGTGAAAATAAAGGAGAATTTCTACAGAGAAGTCCTCCTATTCTCAAATGAACACACACACACACACACACACACACACACACACACACACACACACAGAGTTTACAGGAAGGGTGTTGTGAGATTGTATCCTGTTTATTACACAATGGTTTACACTGAATATGCTTCCACCATTACAAATTCTAACATTCCTTTGTCTTTTTCCCTCTCCCTCCAATTCCTGCCCCTCTGGACATGTTGCTCTTAGCTCTGGGGAATAATCAAACAGGGATACAAGTGCAAGGGTAGGTTCTATGGACTGTGTGCATATGTATCGGCCTGTTTTCTATTATTCGGAGAACTGCACATTTAAGACATTTGGGATTTTTCATTATAGATGCACTGTGAGTGCTTAGGTCTGACAGCACTGTTATATGTTCTGTTTCAGATTGTGGGGTGAACTGCCATAAGCAGTGCAGGGAGCTGTTGGTGCTGGCCTGTAGGAAGCTGCCGCGCTCCACCTCTCTGCGAAGTGTCTCCCCTGGGGGCTTGACCCACAGCTCTCTACCCAGCAGCCCCGCCATGCCCACCTGCAAAGGTACAGCAACACTTTAGAGATATACTGTAACCAACAGCGTTTCAACTATGATGGTTGGTCAGTGTATTTCATTCCTGTCATATTGTCCTCCCTGCAGATGAGGACGAAGTGTTTGAGTTCCCCTCGGTGACACCTGGTGGTTCTGACCTGGAGCATAAGTCAATCACCCTGATGACGGGCTCGGCCCAGCGGATCTCTGTGCGTCTGCAACGGGCCACCACCAGCCAGGCCACACAGACAGAGCCTCTGTGGCCAGAGCACACCTGGGGGGGTGGGGACGGGGGCTCCCACACCTTCCCCAAGATGAGATACCGACCACACAGGAAGGCCTCCAAGAGCAAAGGCTTTGCCCGCTGGGAGAATGAGGCCCAGGGGCAGCCCAGGGGTCGACGGGATTCCCAGGAGCAGACGGACGGACCTGCAGAGGTGGTACAGAACGGGATAACACCACACAGAGAAAAGGTGACTGCAGCTAAGGTGTGTGTGTGTGTGTGCTTGTATATGTGTGCGTGTATATGTGTGTGTATGGGTCAGGGGATCTCTGTATATTGAGAATGGTGCTGTATTGCACAGCAGACGTTTTACGGGCTCCTGACCAATTCTGCTATTTTGTGTGTTTTATTTTGGGCTGATCTTAACTGTTTTTGTACATGATGTTTCCGCCATCGTCTCCTATGACCGAAAAGAGCTAATGAGCATCAGAGCAGCGATCACTAACCTCGATTTGGATGAATATTTCTACTTCAACGAGTCGGAGGCACAGGACATACTGTTCACCCTGGACCAGGCCCTGACGAAAATACGTTAGCGAGTACATAAACCTCTTGACCCTCTGTTCTATTGGTAAACACACAGTCACAGGAGAACATAAAATCACAGGAGAACAAACTGGACGAGCTCCGTTCGAGACTATCCTACCAACGGGACCTGAAGAACTGTAATATCCTGTGTTAAACAGCGTCTTGAGTGCGCAAGGACATGGATAATATAGACCTAGCTGGTTTTTCTATCCATCGGCAGGACAGAACAGCAGAGGCGGGTAAGCTCAAGGGAGAAGGTGTGTCTCTTTGTTAACAACAGCTGGTGCGTGATCTCTAATATTAAGGAAGTCTCGAGGTTCTGCTCCCCTGATGTCGAATACCTCATGATAAGCTGTACCCCATACCAAGAGAGTTTCATCTCTATTTTTTTGTAGCTGTCTATTTACAACCACAAACCGATCCTGACACTAAGATGGCACTCAACGAGCTGTGTAGGGCCATAAGCAAATAAAAAAATGCTCATCCAGAAGAGGCGAGCTTTGTGGCTGTTGATTTTAATGCAGGAAAACTGAAATCTGTCTTACCTAGTTTCTTCCAGCCTTTCACATGTGCAATTCGAGGCTAAAAAACTTCACCTTCACTCCACACACAGAAACGCATACAAAGCTCTCCCTCGCCCACTATTTGGCAAATCTAACCATAACTCTATCCTCCTGATTCCAGGTTACAAACAAAAATTCACAGGAAGTACCAGTGATGCACTCAATATACAAGTGGTCCGATGAAGCGGATGCTAAGCTACAGGACTGTTTCGCTAGCGCAGACTGGAATATGTTCCGGGATTCATCCGATGGCTTTGAGGAGTTTACCACATTAGTCACCGGCTTCATTAATAGGTGTGACAAAGTTGCCTCCATAGTGACCGTACGTACATATCCCATTCAGAAGCCATGGATTACAGGCAACATCCGCACTCAGCTAAAGGCTAGAGCTGCCACTTTCAAGGGGCGGCACACTAATCTGGATGCTTAAAATAAATCCCACTATGCCCTCCAACGAACCATCAAACAGGCAAAGCATCAATACAGGACTAAGATTGAATCCTACTACACTGGATCTGATGCTTGTTGGATGTGGCAGGGCTTGCAAACTGTCATGAACTACAAACTGAAACCCAGCCACGAGCTGCCCAGTGACCCGAGCCTACCAGAGGAGCTAAATGCCTTCTATGCTCGCTTCAAGGCAAGCAATACGGAACCATGCATGGGGGCACCAGCTGTTCCGGACGACTGTATGATCACACTCTCCGTAGCTGATGTGAGTAAGACCTTTAAACAGGTTAATATTCGGATTACTAGGACTCATACTCAGAGAATGCGCTGACCAGCTGGCAAGTGTTTTCACTGAACTTTTCTACCTCTCCCTGACCCAGTCTGTAATACCTACATGTTTAAAGCAGACCACCATAGTCCCTGTACCCAAGAACGCCAAGGTAACCTGTCTAAATGACTATCACCCCGTAGCACTCACATCTGTAGCCATGAAATGCTTTGAAAGGCTGGTCATGGCTCACATCAACAACATCATTTCAGACACCCTGGACCCGCTCCAATTCGCATACTGCCTCAACAGATCCACAAATGACACAATCTCTATTGCACTCCAACCTGTCCTTTCCCACCTGGACAAAAGGAACACCGTTGTCAGAATGCTGTTCATTGACTACAGATCAGCGTTCAACAACATAGTGCCCTCCAAGCTCATCACTAAGCTAAGGACCCTGGGACTAAACACCTAAACACTACGGGGGCCCCTCAAGGGTACGTGCTTAGTCCCCTCCTGTACTCCAGGTTCACCTATGACTGCGTGGCTGCACATGACTCCAACACTTTCATTAAGTTTACTGACAACGCTGGTAGGCCTGATCACCGTCGACAATGAGCCTATTGGGAGGTCAGAGACCTGGCAGTGTGTTGCCAGAACAACAATTTCTCCTTCAGCAAGACAAGGGAGCTGATCGTGAACTACAGGAAACAGAGGGCCGAGCACGCCCCCATTCACATCGATGGGGCTCGTATCCCTGCACATGACTCAGTACTGGTACCTCGTGTATATAGCCAAGTTATCATTACTTATTGTGTATTTATTATTACTTTTATTATTACGTGTTTTACTTTTCTCTATTTTCTTTCTCTCTGCATTGTTGGGAAGGGCCTGTAAGTAAGCATTTCACTGTTAGTCCACACCTGCTGTTTACGAAACATGTGACAAATAACATTTGATTTGATTCGTCTCTGTGTGTTGCAATGTGTGAGTCGCTGTGTGAGTGTGCATGTGTGTATTGTTGTGTCTTTAGGGGATGGTAATGCTTTAATGCTCTGTGACACAACATACAGATAACTGCCCAAATAAATCATTTTAGCAGTTACCTGTGTCACATTGAGACTACCATTATCACTCCTTCTCCCTCAAATGGTTGCTATCCACATTCTGTTTGTTAATGGTGATCCTCTCTCATGCATGTTTGAACACTTTTTACTTCTAACAATAGCCCAATAACAGCATTACAGCTATCATTGTGTTATGTGTTTTCTTATCAAGCCCAAAATGGATGACTTGGCAAGGTCAGATTCAGGGACGCAGGACAATACAGTGAAAGGGCTTTTCTTTGTCTTTGTTGTCAAAGTCTGTGTCCTTCACCTTTTACCTACGGCCTCACCACCGCAGAACGGTTTGTTATTAAAGCCTCAATTATTTTCATACCCATGGAAACAAGGGATTCAGTAACATGGGAAAGAGGGACTTTTTCTCTTCCATTCACTGGGAGATTATCTAGATCAAGGGAGCACAGAGGCCACAGAGGCATTCAGATTGATGGTGGCTTGTGTCAAGAAGTTGATTTTCATCAGCCTAAGAAGGCTAAATAAAGACCATATAGTTTGGCTCAAAAGCAGAGCATTGAAGATTTTATCGAGACAAATCCTGCTTTTACAACCTGAGGCACTAATGGTATTATTGGGTCATCTACCTTGGGAACATTTGGATCAACATTCAATCTAACGTATTTGCAAGTGGTTTCCATCCTCAGAGCCTCAGTGAAACTCACAAATATTGCTTGATCCCATTATGAGATGGACGTAATCCATACTATTAGCCAATTTGTTGCCACTGTAGGCAATCTACAAAAACTGAACATCTCTTTACAGTTGTGACTTCTGAATGACTGGCAAGGGTGTTCCTGTCTTCTCTCCTCTGTCGTGAGCTCCAAATATGTGACTACAGTATGTGTCTCTCCTCTTGCCCTCAGAACAGCTGACATGGCGACACCGAGGGCCGGACCCAGGGCCCCAGGAGGTCCTCGGGAGCCCGCGTCATGAAGCTGTCCTTACTGGGGGAAGTACTTGGCTGCTTGAGGCCCCCATTTGGTGACCTGGAGTAGGACGGACCTCCTCTGACCTAGACGGACATGTCTTCAGTGAACCACATGTGAATAGTGATGCTGAATCCCAAACAAGTCTCTTCCCAGGTCCTTTCACCTTCCCTCACACCAAGCGAGTTGGTTCGGGCAAAGGGCTGGTTTGGGATTCACCATGAGAGTTCACATGCCATAGGAGAGCGAAGGGGAGTGAGAGGATGTGGGTGGTGGAACTGAAAAAGCCCTTGTTTGTTAGGGTACAGACACTCCTGAATGCTCCCCAGCTCTACACACCTGCCTTTCCACCCCATCAGTGTCATGGGAAAAGGATCCTGGACTACCTATAAGTGATTTAGGTTTGTTGGGGCTCAAATGGGGCTCACCAGTGTTTGACAGACTGATCGGGTGTCCACATGTGCCTGTATGAATGTCGGAGCATGTACAGTACATGCCTACTATTTACAGTGTGTGTGGTCTGTGGTGCACATACACTATATGTGATATCTACTGTTGATCTGCTGATGAAATCATTAAGGGCATGTATAATACCATGAAATGAAGTTATTTGGGTCACGTGACTAAGTTGCAATAACGTTTTGAGAACATAGTGAACGTTTTTAAAATGGACTAGGAGAGGGATGCAAAGTGAGAATGCAATTAGAGATGGGAGAATGCACACATGGATCGAGATGTAAAGCAATAGAAAGTTACAGATGAAGTGAAAGTGATGAGGGAAACAGAGGCAGGTACATTGTTTCTAAGGGTAACTTTATTGTAACATGACTACTGATGATCGTTTATGTGCCAGTTCTATATCTTACTCTGGAATCCAAGAAATGGTACTTGCTGTGTGAGCATGAGATAAAGAACAATATAACCACTGAGAATTGTTTTATAAATCAAGGAATAGTTGTGTCTTTTGGTTAGTCAAGAAAGCTTGATTGTTTTCAGCCTTATTATTTCAAAGGGATTTGAACTCAAAAGATGAAATCTAGTCTTTGTAATATGTGCCCACTCAGGACAATAAGGTGAACTATGTATACTGTACACTTATTTATGGGTTTAGGCATGTGATTTTTCATACAGTCATGTGAAGCTGGTCAGTGTTCAACCTATTCTGGATATTTCAAAGCAATGCAGGTTAAATATGTGAATATGGGTCACCGTTGTTGTCTCGCTGTCCACAGAAGCCATTGAGTGACCTTTGACCTTTTTTTAATCAGCTGAAGGATCAAGCCTGTTGCCTTCAGGCAGAGGTAATGGAATCTCCACTAAGCCCTCAGTCAGTGGAGCACTGATTACTAACTTGCTTACAGTGGCACCAGATGTGAGCCCAGGTGCTCATTGTGTTGTGGTTGCCAGGCATCAGTTGAGTGAGCAGGTCAGTTCCTCCATCACCAAGGATACAGCAGGTTACGTAAGAGGAGGGAGTTTATTTTCATCTGTAGAGAGACTGCTTGCAGGGACTCCACCCCCTTCAGGGTAGGGAGAAGTAGGTATGGGCAGGTGAGTTTGACATGGATCTCTGTAGAGACAATAGGGTCTGACCTTTTGTTCGACACAGTAGGACAGAGACAAGAACAGGGCCTCAGGGTCAGAGCACTCCGTGTTGGAGGAAGGGCATGGGGAAAAGATAGTGTATATTAGCAAGAGATATCCAAAGCCACATATACAAGAGTTAAGGGATGGAAATGATTCAGTGCTTAGTGCGTCAGAGCAATATCACTCTCTTTGCGACTGAACCACTCATGGATAATGTGTTGTTCCTGCAAGGTCTTAAACCCACAATATCCTCATACCTGGCTGAAATCAAAGACAGCAAAGTGTTGTGATGCCACAGAGGTTCTTTTCTAAATGGCCGAGCTGCTTTTAGAGTACATTGGTCTGCTTGAGTTCTCATTGATCTTGGTGCCAGATCCGACAAACAGTAGCTCTATTGGGGTTGTTACGTGTTGGGTATTGAGAACATACAGTACAAGTGCATGTATAATATTACACTAATGAAGACAAGTAATCTGATCTTTGAAGGTTCTGAAGTCCCTGCTTGTCTCACACTCACATACAGTAGTTACCACACTTGACATCAAATGACTTTATTGTTTGTTCTGAAAACGGTTGAGTTATCATATTGATAAGGGATATTAAGGCAGCGGCAACTTCACTTCTGCAACGACATACTTTTTTTTGTATTTGGGACACATTCCAACAAGACTATATTTTTTCAGTCAGATTATTGTCAACAATATTGATGACACTATTATCAACATTATTATCATTAACTGGTCTACTTGAGAAAAGTGTGTTGTTATCTCACTTGATTGTGTTGTCATCTATTGTATTTTCATTCTATCTATTTGTATTGTTTATGGAGAGAATTCTGTAGCATTGTTTATTTTGTCATTGTGTGCCAATGTTATTTTGTTATTTGTTGATGAGTGGCAAATTGATACACATTTTGATAATGTACAGTATTAAACAGATTTTTCAGCGCCTAGTTTAATCAGTTCAGATTTGTCACACTGTTATTGAAGGCTACCACAGTAAACTACTATCTCGGTCAAATCTTTATAAGTGCATCCTGTAACCAATCATATGGCAATGTTTTTTACTCCTTGTGTATTTGTGAAACAGTGAAATGTACCATCTCTAGCCTGTTACCTGCTGACCCAGTAGACATATAGTCTATTTATGTTTATGAGGGAAAAGTAAAGCCAATACATATTCTGAGGCCAGAAAACTCACTCCGGCCCAATATCAGATGTATTATTCATGGGGATAAATGCACCAACTAATCATAACCTGAATACTGGATTTGTGTATGTAATATGAATGTATATTTACCCATAGAATCACAATTATTTTATTAAGGGACAAATCTCTCTGCAACGTAATAGGCTACATCCCAAAATATATACTGAACAAAAATATAAACGCAACATGTAAAGTGTTGGTCCCATATTTCATGAGCTGAAATAAAAGATCCCATATTTTCTCCATATGCACAAAAAGCTTTTCTCTCAAATGTTGTGCACAAATTTGTTTACATGCCGTTAGTGAGCATTTCTCCTTTGCCAAGATAATTCATCCACCTGACAGGTGTGGCATATGAAGAAGCTGATTAAACAGCATGATTATTACACAGGTGCACCTTGTGCTGGGGACAACAAAAGGCCCCTGTAAAATGTGCAGTTTTGTCACACAACACAATGCCACAGATGTCTCAAGTTTTGAGGGAGTGTGGAATTGGCATGCTGAATGCAATAATACATTTCTCTACCATAAGCCGCCTCCAACATCGTTTTAGAGAATTTGGGAGTACGTCCAACTGGCCTCACAATTGCGGACCATGTGTAACCACGCCAGCCCAGGACCTCCACATCCGGTTTCTTCACCTGCAGGATCAACTGAGACCAGCCACCCGGACAGCTGATGAAACCGTGGGTTTGCACAACCAAAGAATTTCTGCACAAACTGCCAAAAACCGTCTCAGGAAAGCTCCTCTGCGTGCTCTTTGTCCTCACCAGGGTCTTGACCTGACTGCAGTACGGCATCGCAAATGCTCACCTTTGATGGCCACAGGCACGCTGGAGAAGTGTGCTCCTCATGGCTAAATCCCAGATTCAACTGTACCGGGCAGATGGCAGACAGCTTGGATGAGCGGTTTGATGATGTCAATGCCCCATGGAGGCAGTGTGGTTATGGTATCGGCAGGCATAAGCTATGGACAACGAACACAATTGCATTTTATCGATAGCAATTTGAATGCACAGACATACCGTGATGTGATCCTGAGGCCCATTGACGTGCCATTCATCCACCGCTATCACCTCATGTTTCAGCATGATAATACACGGCCCCATGTCGCAAGGATCTGTACACAATTCCTGGAAGCTGAAAATCTCCCAGTTTTTCCACGGCCTGCATACTCACCAGACATGTCACCCATTGAGCATGTTTGGGATTCTCTGGATCGACGTGTACAACAGCGTATTTCAGTTCCCGCCAATATCCAGCAACTTCGCACAGCCATTGAAGAGGAGTGGGACAACATTCCACAGGCCACAATCAACAGCCTGATCAACTCTATGCAAAGGAGATGTCGCGCTGCATGAGGCAAATGGTGGTCACACCAGATACTGACTGGTTTTCTTATCCATGCCCCTACCTTTTTTTAAAGGTATTTGTGACCAACAGATGCATATCTGTATTCCCAGTCATGTGAAATACAAAGATTAGGGCCTAATGAATTTATTTCAATTGACTGATTTCCTTATTTGAATTGTAACTCAGTAAAATCTTTGAAATTGTTGCATGTTGCGTTTATATTTTTATTCAGTGTACTTATTACCTTGATCAAAATGCCTATCTTTATGTGTTAAAAAAATGTACTACCTTGACGGATTATTTTGGGGTTATGATATTTAAAAATATATTGTGTATTTTTCTACAAAATAAAAATAAAGACAAATATAAGCGATAACACATTTTATTACGTTTTACAGGAATATTATGAACCATACGCTGTTAGTACCCATTTCCCATATCTTTCATATTTCACTATTATGTATAAATCTGCTCGATACTGTGTTTCAGTACTGTTGTCCTGCTCCATCTTGTCGACCATGTGCTATGGGTTAATTTGCCAATTCTGTCTTCGCTAGGCCTATATTTGTTGTATCTTCACTGGGGGACACCATGCCATAAAGATAAACAGCTGTAAACTGTTTATACTTTAAACCGCCAAATAAAAAAGATAATCCTGTTTATCAGACTCTTTGTACACAAGCCCATTGGGGAATTGCCCACATTTCTATCTCATAGAAACAGAAAGATGTTTTATCTTTTTAAGGAGAATCGAGTACCAGTATTTATTTATGACTTATTGATCCAGTGGGAAGTAGAGAAGGAAGATGGAGTGACATGTCCACAACAGGATGTCTCCCACAGAGAGCAGGTACAGGTGCATTTATATCTAATTTATCTTGAAGATATGTATCTTTAGTCTTCAAAGAATAAAGGGTAGGTAACATCTGGAAAAAATGCCTTTTATGTTCTATTTAGATATCTGAAATCACTGACATCTAAAGTGAAAGATGAAACCCTTCTCTAAACTGGGAAATGTAAACATGGATATATGTTGTCGAACACCACCCCCTAGTTGCGGTCAAATGGCACAGACCATCTACAATTTACCATTGCCTGGTGAGGATAGGTTGGATAGCTGACCATAAGTACTTCAGGGACTTCACAAAGACTGAACATAAATAGACCCCATTGATAGCTACATTTATATCACATATTGCAGACGAAAGCTATCTCTGTATGCCTGTTAATTAATTGTATTTTTTCTCCAGTGCATGTCAAATGATTCGATTTGTACGGAAGAGTATTAGGGCCAAGTGAAGAGAAGAAAACAAATGGTAAAGGGTGGTGGAACTTGGATTAAAAGTGGCAATATTTCGAGAATAAACTCGAAATGTTTTTCGAGAATAAAGTCAAAATGTTGAGAATAATGTCGCAGTTATATTTCAATATTAAAGTATGGGATTTGGTTAACAGCATGTCTCCCTGGCTTCTTGTTGCTTTGCGCGCCACCATTGAAATTGCCTGCAGTTATATGACCTGGTGAAACTATACTTAGGAAATCGTTTCTCTTTTAGCACATAATAACCATATTATTATAAAATAGGCCTATTAGGACCTGGAAGAGGTTGTGCCACAGATTATTTTCAGGAGGAACCACACGGATTTGGATGAGGTATGCTGGTTTGCGCATGCAGGAGTGGAGGGTTGGTCCTTTAGTTGCCTCTCCTCCCACAAACACTTGGTTAAAATCCTAGCTGCCTCATTGTTCATTCCTCCCTCAACCGTTGGATAAGCCTATAATTGACTTTCACTTGCCCACTGTAATGTACGATTTGCCTACAGGTTAGGGTACTCAATCTAGTGGGCAGCTATATTTTTATAATTGGCTGCAAAATACAGGTGTAGTAGCGAATTTGGAGAGCAGCTTGACATGGGACATACACACGCATAACCCCCGGTCTCCAGCATCCTAAAATAAATCGTTTTATTGGGTGTGCTCACGTAGCCTACTAGCCGTTAAAAGCATAGCTGTCATAAGAGGGAAAACCTCTGTTAGTAAAGCACCATGGATAAAATCGTTAAGTGTCCATTATGCATAGACTTTTTGCAAGGTGTTCTGCTACGCAGTAGAGCGTTGTAGCGAATTCGGAGGGCAGACTGACAGGGACTCAACTCCAGTTCTTTTCGCATTCAATGACAAGCGCCAAGAACGTTTTTCGTTTGTGCTCATAACGCACCATGGCAGTTAGAAGAGTGTATTCCTATAGTCTGAAACTGCCAGGGAGACACTTGGTGTGTGTGTTTGCGAGTTTGATCATTAGATTGATTAGCGTGAGGGCGCGGTGACGCCTGTTTGATTGCGTGTATTAGATCACTAGATTGATGGCCATGTGTTTGTATTGCCCCTACTTTGTATCGCCCACACACACACCTGCATACCACAGGAGGTTGGTGGCACCTTCATTGGGGAGGACTGGTTCGTGGTAATGTCTGAAGTGGAATGGTATCAAACAGGTATTTTTTGTTTGTTCCGGCCATTATTATGAGCCGTACTCCGCTCAGCAGCCTCCACTGCTAATAACACTCATGTATGTAACCACGGTTCCTCCTGAAAATAATATGTGGCACAACCTTTTCCAGGTCCTAATACATAATAATAGGGTTATTATGTGCTAAAAGAGCAAGGATTTCCTTCTAACTAAAGCCAATTCTCAAGTATTGTTTCACCAGGTCCCGAGTGGCACAGCGGTCTAAGGCGTCTTTACAGACCCAGGTTCGATCCCGGGCTGTATCAGTGGGTCCTGTGATCGGGGTCCCATATGGCGGCGCACAATTAGCCCAGCGTCGTCCAGGTTAGGGGAGGGTTTGGCCGGGGTAAATAAGAATGTGTTCTTAACTGGCTTGCCTAGGTAAAAAAAAAGGTAAAATAGGTAATTTTACTCAGGCATTTCAACGGTGGTGGCGCACAGTAATAGGGAGCCAGGCAGACATGTGTTTAACCATATCCCCAATGTTAATCTTGAAATATAGCCTAACTGCTACGTTATTCTCGAAATTAAATGTCGCGTTTACTTTCAAAATATTGTCACTTTATTGACTACATTTAATTTCGACTTCTCGAAATATTGCCACTTTTTTAAAGGGCTATCATGCAAAAAAATATCCAAGTATCACCCCATGTCGCAGTTTTTTTCTTTTTCTCTTCACTTGGATTTGATACTCTTCCGTAGATTAGAGCACACCTCTAATACTTTGAAATCTTACTCGGTGAGTCAGTCTGCACAGGCATTGTATCGGGCAGCCCTATCACCGGTAAGAGGTTGAGTTAGGACCCAGCATGCCAACCCAGCAGAAGTGTTGTTCTTTAGTGATATTAGATTATTCTTGCGGATTAATCAATTGAAGATTCATCACAGAAATGGAGACAGATATTATTGACTCACTGGAAGATCTGGGGTAGGTTTAAAAAGTTTTCTATGAGAATAGTCTTTATTTAGCTTATCTGATTATGTTTTAACTAGCTAGTTCAACTGGTTAATTTAGCTAACGTTAGCTGATACGTTGACTGCCTGTCATCGGACAACTGTCACAGCCAGAGACAGCTGAGCACTAAACTAAACTCTGCAGGCTCTTTCATACATTTCTGTGGCATCTAGCTAGCTACTATACATACGGCCTTATGACTTACTTTAGATGATATTGTGAATGTAAAAGTGACCTTTCTATTTTGTCAAAATCTACCTATCATGCCAACCGTTTGCTGTTTGTTCAGCGGGCACAAACAGAGGGCAGGCACCGCCTCAGTGTTATGAATACACTGAAGCTGGAGAGGTCCCACTTATCTCCTGACTGGTTGCTATTCACAGTAAAATCAGTTCAATAGAGCTCGCCGGTTTGTAGTCGTAAAACCGGAAATGTATTAGCTACCGCTGTTTCGTTCAGCCATTCCTATGTGGGAAAGAATGGGGTTTTGGGATAAACGCCGAAAATAAGGTCTGAGATTAAGAGGTTTAGGAGATCTTGTACGTTTTGTTCTATGAGATCATATCAGTCCGTTAACATGACCTTTATCAATTCTGAAGACGTTTATGTGCTTTATGTACCTTTTTTTTAAATTATTATTGTGCTTCAAAATTCACATAAAGTGCCGTTAGCTGATGCAGATTATCTCATAGAACAAAACGTATACGATGTCATAAACCTGAGTTTACCACAGATCTTATTTTTTTAAAACATTTATAAATAAAAAATAAAAAAATATTTTCCCATAGGCTTTGTCCAACGAACCACGGCGGAGATAGTGCCTACAAAAAGACGCCATTACTTGGCAATTGAAGCAGGGCATTTCCATAGAAAAGGACCCATGAGCACCAACATGTGAAGTTCATTTAAGTGTATAAAATTTGGTGTCAAATGAAAGATAAGAGTCTCTATATTTTTGGGAAATGAAGGCATGGATACATTTAGGCATAAGTAAAATCCTATGATTTCTGGATAAACAGATGGAAAGGGGGTCTTAGAAAACATCTACTTGAAAATCTTAAAAGGTATCAGAAATACATCAAATCACAAAATGGTTGACGTAAAGACCCCTGCCAACTAATATCAACACTTATATTTAGTTTGGGAAAAACTGTTTACCATCTGTAGGTTTAAGAATTATTGCCTTGTAATTCAGTTACCAAAAACCCACATATCTTTTAAGATATTTTTGGTCTAGTCGGGTCCATCTTGGTAACAGAATTACCAAAAAAACAGTTACGGAATTACTGCAATTTAATTGGCTACAATGGGAAATCATAAGTCACAAATCAGTTGGTTCAACTGCTACTGTCCTCCCTTACACTAGCGTACTGTTATGTTCAGCTCATAAGTTTTCTTTGTCTTTCTGTTGTCTGGTGCTCAAACCAAGAGTGTTAAAACATTGTCTGGACATCTCCTCACTCTCTCACCAGTTAATGTCACCTCTCCCAGCTCTTACTGACACCTATCCATAAGCCCCCTCCCGTTCGATTTACTGTAACCAGCATCCTCACCCACTGATCGACCGACACTGGACACCCATGGACATTGACAAGTAGTTGAAATTTGG
Organism: Salmo trutta; assembly: GCF_901001165.1. Lineage (NCBI taxonomy): Eukaryota > Metazoa > Chordata > Actinopteri > Salmoniformes > Salmonidae > Salmo > Salmo trutta. The sequence continues at coordinate 20,073,850 of NC_042961.1, read as the reverse complement.
TCAGTCCACCTGGCCTTGATTTTAACGTCCACAGATGGGCCGAACTAGACCAAGTATGAATCTATCATAGACGTATGTTTCACAAGTTTGGATAGCCCAGTACAGTGAGTAGAGCACAGTATAATACAGTACAATGAGTAGAGTAAAGAAAAGTACTCTACTGTATTCTATTGTACTGTGTTCTGCTCTGTAACCCTGTGATGTCCAAACTTGTAAAAAATTAGGAGAATGACATTCATATCCATAATTATACATTTATGTGTAGTACAGATTATGGGACCCATGATGCAATTCTGTTACTGGGTGTAAATCCACTTCACATACTGTAGTTCAATAATGAAAAAATAGATTTCTTCAAACTCAAGGTGCCATGTCATAGCCGACACCCCATTCTTTCTGCAGACATCTTTGAATCTTAATTCGGAGCAGATATTTAAGAGTTTTTGGAAAACGTGGTAGCATAAAAATCTGAGGGAGATTTTACTATTATCCTGTTACCAAAGTTTTAATTTACACAATTCTTCCACTATATTCGTTTTTGTAAAATTCAGGGGAAATTGTTAAAAGTAATCTTTGTGCATGGAGTTGTATGGTTTGTTAAACTTTGAAATCAATAGTTTTTTGTTTGGCATACATTTTTAAGGTGAAAAAGTGGAGTCAAAGCGTAATTCTGTTACCATGGAATTGCCCAGCACGCACAGCTCCTTTTGATAAGTACATATTTGGACTTATACGTTAATAATAATATCTGATGGGGTATGACAGTTGAAGTAAGCTCATTATGTACCCATTGATTCTTGAAGAATATAACTTGTAAATGCCGCATGAGCTTAGTTCAACTGTCGTACCCCATCAGAACCCCAAATATAACTTGTTTTACTCAAGTGTTTCTAACAAAGTAAATGTAAACAAATATTAAATACCCTCAAAAATGATTTTTTGGTCTGATGTGATTAATGAGGAGCATCCAGACACTGCACTTGATGAATTTATGAAATTGCTTCTTCCAACTATTGATAAACATGCACATGTTAAGAAACTGTTAGAACTGTTAAGGCTCCATGGATTGATGAGGAATTGAAAAACTGTATGGTTGAAAGAGATGGGGCAAAATGAGTGGCTAATAAGTCTGGCTGCACATCTGACTGGCTTACTTACTGCAAAGTGAGAAATTATGTCACTAAACTCAACAAAAAGAAGGAACTGTATTATGAAGCCAAGATCAATGATTTAAAGAATGATGGGAAAAAACTTGAGTACTTTAAATGAAATTATGGGTAGAAAGACATTCAACTCCGTCTTTCATTGAATCAGATGGCTTATTCATCACAAAACCATTTGATGTTGGCAATTATTTTAATGATTATTTCATTGGCAAAGTGGGCAAACTTAGGCAGGAAATTCCAACAACAAACAGTGAGCAATTGTATTCATGCATAAAAAAACAAATAATGAAAGAAAAGCATTGCAAGTTAGAATTTTGTGAAGTTAGTGTGGGATAGGTGGGAAAATTGTTATTGATCAATAAGGACAAACCTCCTGGCATTGACAACTTAGATGGAAAGCTACTGAGGATGGTAGTTGACTCTATAGCCATTCTTATCAGTTATATTTTTAATCTGAGCCTAGAGGAAAGTTTGTCAGGCCTGAAGGGAAGCCAAAGTAATTCCACTACCCAAGAGTGGTAAAGCGGCCTTTGCTGGTTCTAACAGCGGACCTATAAACTTGCTGCCAGCTCTTAGCAAACTGTTGGGAAAAATTGTGTTTGACCAAATACAATGCTATTTCTCTGTAAACAAATTAACAGACTTTCAGCATGCTTATAGAGAAGGGCACTCAACATGTACTGCACTGACACAAATGACTGATGATTGGTTGAAAGAAATTGATAAGAAGATTGTGGGAGCCGTACTGTTAGATTTCAGTGCAGCTTTTGATATTATTGACCATAACCTGTTGTTGAAATTACTTATGTGTTATATGGCTTTTCAACCTCAGCTCTGAATCCACGATATGGCAATCTAGCTAATAGAACTGAGGGTTTTCTTTAAGGGAAGCTTCTCTAATGTCAAACATGTAAAGAGTGGTGTACCGCAGGGCAGCTGTCTAGGCCCTCTACTCTTTTCTATTTTTACCAATGACCTGCCACTGGCATTAAACAAAGCATGTGTGTCCATGTATGCTGATGATTCAACCATATATGCATCAGCAACCACAGCTAATGAAGTTACTGAAACCCTTAACAAAGAGTTGCAGTCTGTTTTGGAATGGGTGGCCAGTAATAAACTAAGAGCACTGTATTTGGTACAAGTCATTCCTTAAATTCTAGACCTCAGCTGAATCTGGTAATGAATGATGTGGCTGTTGAACAAGTTGAGGAGACTAAATAACTTGGCGTTACCTTAGATTGTAAACTGTCATGGTCAAAACATATAGATTCAATGGTTGTAAAGATGGGGAGAGGTCTGGCCATAATAAAGAGATGCTCTTCTTTTTTGACACCACACTCCAAAAAGCAAGTTCTGCATGCTCTAGTTTTGTCTTATCTTGATTATTGTCCAGTTGTGTGGTCCAGTGCTGCAAGGAAAGACCTAGTTAAGCTGCTGCTGTCCCAGAACAGAGCGGCACATTTTGCTCTTAATTCTAATCAGAGGGCTGATATAAATACTATGCATGCCAGTCTCTCTTGGCTAAGAGTTGAGGAGAGACTGACTGTATCACTTCTTCTTTTTATAAGAAACATTAATGTGTTGAAAATCCCAAATTGTTTGCATAGTCAACTTACACACACACCTGTCCCACTACACATACCACCAGGGGTCTTTTCACAGTCCCCAAATCCTGAACAAATTTAAGAAAGCATACAGTATTATATAGAGCCCTTATTGCATGGAACTTCCTTACATCTCATATTGCTCAAATAAACAGTAAACCTGGTTTCAAAAAACAGATAAAGCAACACCTTGAGGCGCAACGCCTCTCCCCTATTTGACCTAGATAGTTTGTGTGTATGCATTGATATGTAGGCTACGTGTGCCTTTTAAAAAAAGTATGTAGTTCTGTCCCTGAGCTGTTCTTGTCTAATGATGTTCTGTATTATGTCATTCTGTATTATGTTTCATGTTTTGTGTTCACCCCAGGAAGAGTAGCTGCTGCTTTTGCAACAGCTAATAGGGATCCTAATAAAATACCAAATACCTAAGCATGGTTAAAACTATAATTTTTATATCAATGTTGATATGATTGATGGTCAGTCCTTGCATCCATAGCTCTATGAATTTGAGTGGTTACATTTCTCCAGCTCCATCCCTCAGCTTTTTACCAAAACAGGGGCGGGGAGCGGGCTTTATTCTTTCAACTGTTGATTGCTGCTTTAATGACCTGCTAGATAAACTGGTAAGTATAGGTTTTTAGTGAAAGTCTTATGAGGTTACTGTCTTTGTTTTCTCAGGTACCAAGGCCCTCTGTTGGAGGATGGAGCACTGGAGGCTGCGGTGAGCGGGGGAGCAGCAGCACCAGAGTTCACCAAGGTGTGTGCCTGGATCGTCTCAGAGCTCAAGCTCTACTGTCAGCTGGAGGAGAATGTCCATGCCACCAACTGTGAGTCGGTTTTAATCTTAACTCATCTCAGTGTTTGTGAATTGAATAATAAAAGAAAATGGTAGTTCCCTGGGTTGTCATTGCACCAACTCTCCATCTACCCCACCCAGGTCCCAGTGAGGCCGAGGGGTTCCAGCTGGAGATGAGTGGTCTTCTGTCTGAGCTGGCCTGTCCTTACAATGTCCTCACCACAGGAGATGTTACCCAGAGGCTGCTCAACAAGACAAACTGCCTACTGCTCATCAGTATGTGAACAGCATAAGTCACCCTTCTCCCTGTGTTGTCAGTTTCCCTATAATTTATAGAATTCATATTAATACAGTATGATGATTGCCTTTTGAATGATATGCTCTCTCTCTCAGCCTTTCTGATCTCGGAGCTGGAGGCCTCCAGGATGATCCTGGTCAACAAGCCTCAGAAGGCAGCCCAGGAGGCCGGGGGTAGTGTTGTCTTTATGGAGCTGAAGGGGATCTGTGTGTCCCTGGGCATGTCCAAACCCCCAGCCAACATCACCATGTTCCAGTTCTTCAGTGGGATCGAGAAGAAGGTCAGTCCATGTCACACCAGGCTATGTCAGTATTATGTTATGATAGGTTTGTGTCTTTTTGTTGAATGCAGCTACACTTTAGCTAAGGTTTGGTTCTCTCAACATTAATATTCTCTCCTTTTTTCCTCAGCTGAAAGAAGCTCTAGCCAAAGTGCCATCAACTCATGTTGGGGGTCCTCTGATGAAGAAGGCACTTGGACCAGTTCACTTTGTAATACCCTTTAACAATAAAGATGTGCATAGTAGAATACATGTCCCACTTCAAACCAAAATATATGTTACATCAACAAACATTCTCAAGCAGCGTACTATACTGTAGTACTATACTGCAGTCCACTTTGTCCTGCATTGTTGGAGCTCGAATCTCCAAGAATTTCACTGTACCCTGTAATTACATCTGCAACCCTGTACATGTGACTATTAACCTTTCTAATCTAATTTACATATCTCTTTTACAGGAAAAAATCGAAGCCATCAATCAAGCACTTGTGAATGAGTATGAAGTCCGAAGGAAGATGTTGTTGAAACGTCTTGACGTGACAGTTCAGTCCTTTGGTTGGTCTGACAAAGCTAAGGTGAGAACTCTGTACTGGGAAGATTGTTACAATTATTCAAAGTGTAACTGGTTGTGGTTGTAGTCTGTGTTATTAATTTACAGCATATGTGCAATGACAAGCATTTGTACTGTAAACAATCGAGTACTGTATGTGGAAACGGATGTATTTCTATTGCTACACAGAAACATGCTGAAAAGCTGGCCAATGTATACCCGCCTTTGCGTTCAACCCTCGCCACAAAGAGCAAAGTCTCGGTGGCTCACCTCTTTGCTGCACGAGAGGACCTCTCCAAGATTATGCGCACAAGTAGTGGCAGGATAAGGGAGAAGACTGCTTGTGCCATTAACAAGGTAGGGAGCAGATTTGTAATTCTCCACTTGCTAACTTTTAACGTTTATCTCAATGCTACCTTGAGAGCTGCTGTCACATTCTGTTTTTTTTTCAAATATTTAAAAACTATTTTGGCTACTTCGGCTGTGCTGTCAGAAAACACGCCTTGGCTTGTACACGTTCTGTTGATTAACTATTTCTTTTACATTTTTTGTTGTCTTGTTGAGCAGGTTCTGATGGGACGTGTGCCAGACAGAGGTGGGCGACCCACTGAGATTGAGGCCCCCCCACCAGAGATGCCCACCTGGCAGAAGAGGCAAGACGGTCCACAGGGAGGTGGACACTATGGCGGGGGTGGACGAGGAGGCAGCAGGGGGGGCTTCGACCAACACTCTCAGGGGGGCCGAGGGGGTTACGAGCGAGGAGGAGGAGGTTATGAAAGGGGCGGGAGGGGTGGAGGAGGGGGTGGCAGAGGGGGCAAGGTGCAGGGAGGCTGGTCGGACGGAGGAGGAGGAGGAAGTGGTGGTGGTGGTTACCAAGGTCATTACCAGGAAGGAGGTGGCCACCAAGCGGGTGGGGGGAGAGGAGGTTACGGGGGTGGAAAATTTCAAGGGGGCTTCCAGGGCCCTGGTTACCCTGCAGGAGGGCATCAAGGCGGAGGAGGGGGCGGAGGAGGTGGTTACCAACATGACAACCACAATCAAGATGGAGGTCGCCACCAGGACAGGGGTGGCCGAGGGGGTCGCGGGGGTAGGGGAAGAGGTGATAGTAGAGGAAGAGGTGATGGTAGGGGAAGAGGACAGGGGGGAGGTTGGGGAGGGCGAGGGGGTCAGAATTTGAACCAAGGAGGACAGTTTGAACAGTTCTTCCAGCAGGGTGGCCAGCAGTACAATCAAGCAGGCTTTAGCCAGGGGAGCAAAAACTACACTAGTTGAAAAGAAAGTGCAGGCCACTGAAGCAGAGATCATGCAAGAGCCATGAAGTGAAAACGCCTTATTTTCTAAATGTGAATATTAATATAAAGCATGGTTATTATAATTTCTTCCCGAAACCGAATAAGAATGTGGAGAGTGACCATGTCTCCAACAGAAGAGGAAAAAGTCCAAGTCATGCATGACATGAGAGCTCAAACAAACCAGACTTTTCCACAATTCCATGGCTGTTAACAAATGACTGTTCCCATGTGTTCTTTTGCATATGTGAGTGCTTTTGTGTTTATGCTGTGTTCCACTATCTTGCCACATGAAAGTTAAAGCCAATGTTTGCCATTGTAACACCTAAATTATAAAGCCTTATCTTGAAGATTATTTGAAAGAGGAGTTGAATGTCATGTAACTACATATGATAAGGTGACAATTGTGGAAGTATTGTAGTCCATCCTTAGTTAATTTAATTAATACTTGAAAAGAAACAAGCTTTATTTCTCCAGGTTTTTTTTTGTTGTTGTAAGCTTTGGTTTACATTATTGTTACTAGGAATGGGTTAAAAATAAGCTTGAGCCTCAAAAATGTTTTGCTGTTGCAAATAGTTTTGACTGGTATCTCCTCTATTACTTATTTAAAATATGCCACCTAATGATGCTTATAAACAAAATTGTGTACATACTTGGATGTAAGAAAGACTACTTGGAAGTGTGAATGAATGAGAGGTGAGCAATAAAATCTAATGGATTTAACATGCCTGTCATCTTTATTTGGTCATACTTTCAGCTTTAATTGTGACCACCAGTATTTTGTACATAATTTGAAAACCAGTGGACCCACATTAGCTCCACATCAATTAATAATTGATCATAATGTAATCAAAGAGGATAGTATAAAAACGTGTTGTAACGCTATTGCTAATCCTTGGTCCAGGGTGGGCTTTTATTTTGAAATACAGGATACCGGATGTTGTACACTTTACAGCTTTAAGTTCTTCCGCTTTCATTCACCCGCCAGCTACTTCAAAGCAAGCGAACTAACGAGTAAATGTTTGTTTTGACATTCGGGGTTTCCCTGATAAGTATTGATATCTAGCATTCATTTAATTGCCGTCATCATTTGACGGCAACAATGTTTCGTGGTTTTCACAATCCCGGAGAACTTCACCGGGGCCCTGCTCCCTTAGGCCACCCATCCCATTTACAGCCACCCGGTCCCAGCTACGGAGGGCCCTTTGGCCCGCCACCCCACGTTCCACTGCCTGGACACTTTCCTCCTGGATCTTGTCATCCTTTCTTACCTCCCGGATCGGGAAGTGAATACCTCCACAGGCCAATGAGGGAACATTATATCAATGTACGTAGCTAACGTTGTCAGCTAATGTGCTTCACAGCAAATCCATTGCTAGTCGATTTATTCTTTTGTTTGTTTTTTGATAAAATGTATTAATGCTTAAATAGGATACTGGTAGACATGGTGCACACAGCCAAAACACCATAACGTTAATGATTACAATGGTCAGCTATCTAGTATGCTGATGTTTACATGTTGTTTGTACCTCAACCAGACTCCACACTGCAGCAGTTACTCCATTGACCGCAGCACAGTGATCAGTCTTGGTAGTCAACAGATTCTCCCACCAGACACACAGCATCTTCAGATGCCACAGTGGCCCGCCAATCCTTTGGAATCATGCCAAAGAGACAAGAGGTGGGGAAATGTCAAGGTTCAAGGATTTTGTGATGCATAGCCTAGTTCACAACCTCTTTCAGCTATGGCTGCTTGCAATGAACTGTAATTTAAACAGTTTTTACTTGTATTTCAGTGAGAACTTGACCGCTGGTGAAGAATTCCTCAGATGCCTTGCGGCTAATAAGCCAGTCCCTGACTTTCTCAAAGGAGTCAACCTGTTGGACGCAGGGAAGGCAGTCAAGGCACCAGGTGTACCAGAAGACCGGGGTTATGAGAGGCAGAGACTCCGGAGCAAATCTCGCAGTCCAGCGAAGGAAAGCAGGGGCAGGAGCAAGAGCCGAGCAAAGAGCCAGGTAAGAAGCAAGAGCCGGGCAAGAAGCAAGAGCTGTCCGCGCAGCAGAAGTCGTACCCGAGGGAAAAGCCGACCACGAAGCAGGAGTCGCAGTCGTGGAAAGAGCCAGGTCAGAAGCAAGAGCAAGGCTCGTAGTAGGAGCCGGAGCCGAGGGAAAAGTCGGGCAAGGAGCAAAAGCAGATCAAGGAGTAGGAGTCGCAGCTATGGAAAGAGCCGGGGCAGGTTGGACCATCATTCAGACCACAGGGACAAAAGGAGCCCCATTCGGAGGAGTAGCAGCAGGATCAGTAATCACTCCTCCGCACACAATGACCTGCTCGAGGGCCTGAAACGGGTTATGAACAGCAAGCAACTGGAGGACAGTATGCCTTCCATCAAGAATGCCATTCTCACAATACAGGTATGGTATGAGAAAGTCATGGGTTGTTATGGGGTATGTTTAGTTAATGATGTTCTACAAACATGGCGAGGCCCATTTTTAAGTAATATTCTAATTGATATCTGCAGTGAAGACTAGACAATCTAACAAATGTAAAATCAAACCTCAATAAAACCCATTGATGTCTTTTATGTTTGTTCCATAGGCCAATAACTTTAGCAGAGATATCCAGAGCAACTGTCTTCCATGTGGACCAGTCTTGGCCAGCAGACAGGAATTTCTTCAAGCCTCAGATGGGCCTAAGCCAGTCAGCAGACAGGACGAGACCGACAGCAATCTTCTCCCCCACGAGAGAGTGGGCTGTGACTTCTCCTGGCTGCAGGGCACCAGGGAGGTCTCACCTGTTCAAAAGCCGGAGGAGGTCGAGGATGAGGAGAACTTCCTCTATGGGAATGAGGATAACCAGTCAAAACAACGCCCTGCCACCCTGCCTTTTGCACAGTCCACATCCATTACCCAGCAGAGCGATGCAGAGATCTCCCCAGCAGGCCCACCCTACTATCAAAGCCAGCCTCTGTTCGGGAACCATGGTGAAGTCCAGGAGTTCAAGATGCCTCCTCAACCGGTCCAGTCTAGTGTGAGGCTTGAGCAGAGGGTGCAGCCTGTTCCTGCTCCTGATGTGAAGCCCACCCCCACTGTGAAGGAATGTGAGGAGTTCAAGGCCATGTTGAAGAACATTGGGCTGAATCTGGGCACGTCAGAGATCAGTAAGATGATGGTCAAGCTGCAGCAACAGAAGGAGGGGAAGATGCCAGAGCAGAAGAGGGAGGAGAAAGTGCCATCACCAGCACCAGTGCTGCCTCTTCCTCTTGTAGTTGGGGCATCACAGGAGCCCAGACTGGCCTCGCCAACACTCGGGGCAGCACTTGGGACAGCACCAATACGACAAGCATTGGAGTCATTACAGTTCATTATTAAAGGTTAGAGCAGTCTATATATATATATATATATGGCTCAGTTGGTAGAGCATGGTGTTTGCAACGCCAGCATGGTGTGTGCAACGCCAGGGTTGTGGGTTCGATTCCCACGGGGGGCCAGTACAAAAAAAAATTATGAAATGTATGCATTCACTACTGTAAGTCGCTCTGGATAAGAGCGTCTGCTAAATGACTAAAATGTAAATATATATATACATACATACATAGACACACAACCCATTCACTCTTGCAGGAAAAATGTTAATCTATACTGAACAAAAATATAAATGCAACAATTTCAATGATTTTACTGAGTTAAAGTTCATATAAGGAAATATGTCAATTAAAATAAATTCATTAGGCCCTAATCTATGGATTTCACATGACTGGCCAGGGGCGCAATCATGGCTGGGCCCGGGAGGGCATAGGCCCACCCACTTGGGAGCCAAGCCCACCCACTGGGGAGCCAGTCCCAGCCAATCAGAAAGTGTTTTTCCCCACAGAAGGGCTTTATTACAGACAGAAATACTCCTCAGTTTCATCAGCTGTCTGGGTGGCTGGTCTCAGATGACCCCGCAGGTGAAGAAGCTGGATGTCGAGGTCCTGGATTGGCGTGGTTACATGTGGTCTGCGGTTGTGAGGCCCGTTGGCCCAAATTCTCTAAAGCGACATTGGAGGCAGCTTATGGCAGAGAAATTAACATTAAATTCTCTGGCAACAGCTCTGGTGGACATTCTTGCAGTCAGCATGCCAATTGCAAGCTCCCGCAAAACTTGACACATCTGTGGCATTGTGTTGTGTGACAAAACTGCACATTTTAGTGGCCTTTCATTGTCCCCAGCATCTGTGTCATGATCATGGCTTTTAATCAGCTTCTTGATATGCCACACCTGTCAGGTGGATGGATTATCTTGGCAAAGGAGAAATGCTCACTAACAGGGATGTAAACAAATTTATGCACAATTTTTTTAAATTTTAAGTAAGCATTTTGTGCATATGGAACATTTCTGGGATCTTTTATCTCAACTCATGAAACATGGGACCAACACTACATTTTTGTTCAGTATATATTAATGATGCGACTAATTGCATTTCTCTTCCTTTCTTTAGCAACAAGGGAGAAAAGGGCCAATAGTGATCCACATGATGGCAACCATTCCCAGAGGAATTCAGACAAACAGAAGGTAACATTTACTTGGCAGTGTCATTCCAATCGCACTCTTTTCTCTGAGACAAACCTCACTATTACTGATAATTACTCCTGATGTTTGTTGTTACAGCATGTTGTGATGTCTAAACTAGAAAACACTGCATTTTAACATTGTGATGAAATGGGACTTTCTAGAGCAAAGATGACGAGGAGAGTCAGAGGAGATCGAGACATGACCAAATGAAAAGGAAAGAAACTCTTGTGAAGGAACTGGAGGAATTGCTAAAGCAGGATGGTATACTATTGTTCATTATAGACCTGTCTTTCTACCCACTTTCTCTATCTACATAAAATAAATGACTGGTAGGCCGTCATTGTAAATCAGAATTTGTTCCTAACCGACTTGCCTTGTTAAATATAAATAAGCATTATATTTGTTGCCATCATTACTTGGTAATAGAATGACTCCTAAATGCCTGTTCATTCTTATATTATTCAGGGTCCACCTTTTTGATTCCGGTCATCGGGTTCTACTGTCAGAGGTGTGAGGAGTTCTTCGGAGACCTGACCACTGCTGAGGGCCATGCTGCAACCCACCGGCGGAATGAGCCTAGCATGGCGAGTACCTAGCTACATTCTCTCGCCCCACACAGTAACCCAACTGTATACACTGCGTTGACCAAAGAAACAGCGTAGTTACCATTGCATTGTTCAACCTAGATCACCCCTCAGTATAAACTTTAGGTTTCTTTCCAGTCCACTTGTCTTCAGCATCAATAGAAAAGTCAAATTCCCCAAAAGATTAGTGGTATTATCATCCCAAACTGTATCATTAGAATTCTTAGCTACTTATTTCACCTTGTCTATAGCAGCAGCATGGAGACAGACGACCTGGAGAGGACAGAAGACACCCTAGCCATTACATCGGGCACCCCCTGGCTCCAGAGCGGAGGGACCAGAGAGACCCAAGAGATCAGAGGTATCGCAAACTAGACGAGGGCCCAAAGGCTTACAGGAACGACAGGGAGAAGATCTACGTGAAAGAGGAACGACCTGGAAGCCCCAGGATAAAGATGACGGTGGTCCGCGGGCACACCCCACCAGGTCTGCAGAAGGCCAGGGGGAGAGAGGAGGGGAGGGTGGATAAGGGCTCTTGTGCTGCTTCCTCTGGCCCTGCCAGTGGGAAATATGATAGGGTCAAACTGGAGGAGGTGGAGACCAAAGGAAAGCCCAACATGGAAGTATGTGACAAAGATAAAGGAGAAAGCAGTTCTAGCAGTGATGACGAGAAAGACAAATCTCCTAAAGGCAACAAAAAGAAAAAGGAGAAGAAGAAGAAGGAAAAGAAGAAGAAGAAGAAAAAGGAAAAGGGTTAGAAGTAATAGCTGCTGTACTGCATGTCCTGGTTTGATTGTACTGTATCTCTGGAGGACCTGGCCTTGGGTCATTGTTTGGCATCATTGCAGCTGTTTTCAGAAGTTGGTGGTTTTAACGTTAGAAAGAAGCAGTGTTCCTCTGATTTGTTCTCTCCTTATGGGGTAGTCTTTTTTCCCAACAAACTGTGTTCCTCTGTGTTGTAGTGGATAACAGGACATTTTCATTGAATGCTGTTGGAGGACAGGACGTTCCAGGGTGCATATGCAGCATTTATGATGTCCAGAATCATTTTGCTGCCAGCTACTGATCCTATTGTTCAGACCTTTAGTTACTGTAGATGTGCATTAAATAACCCTCCTTATATTGGGCCATGTTTGTGTATATTTCACCCGGTACAACCTTGATTTAGTGCTTCAAGTACTATCAAATGTACTTTTGCCATTTAAAGGTCAACTGCCATTTGAAGCGTGTGCCGTCTTTCTTCCTAATGTTAAACCGTTGAGATGGAATTATTCTGTAATGAAGAAATTCTTATACATTGTCCTCTTATTTAGGTCTCAGCAATTGATGGCGCAAGGCTATTTGCAAGCGCACATGATCTTGCCAAAGTCATTGAATCCTATCAGGATAGGAACAGTTGACATGTTTTTGAAAGGTGATCACTTTTTTTTTGTCTGCTGTTGCTCACTCTCACTTCCTCTTTCTCACACACTAGGCATTTCCATTGATCCAGGTTTATTGGACAAAAGCAATGTCAGGGGAAAAATATATTCTGCCGTGTAATAGAAACGGCAGATATAGGAGACATTTTAAAGCTCCACAACATTTTTATCCGTTCGATAGGGTTCTATTTTTCTTTTGTTGAACTTTCTTTACTGCAACTAATGAGGGAAACTGTTTTCGAATAAATGTTGATTGTAAAATACTTTTGAAGGTACGCTGGGCATGTGATGTCATCACATAGCTATAGTCTCCACTCCCAAATGCCTACTGCTTGCAAAATAAGTTTTCTATTAAGCTAACATATGGAATTGTTTTAAGATGGTCATACCATGGATCATTTAGCTATTTGAATTTGAATTTTATGACCCCTTCAGGTAATCAAAAATATTTAGTGATTTGATCAAATATTTCATTTCACCTCTATTACTATAGCCCATAGAAACACATTGAATAACACAATAAATGTCATAAGACAGTGAAAAAAATCACAGGGAATAAGGTTTTAAAGTGTCTGTCCTAGATATACGAAAGCTCAGGATATAGTTTAGTTTAGAAAGTATTCATACCCCTTGATTTATTCCACATTTTGTTGTGCCTGAATTAAACAAAACTAAAAATAATTCTCACCCATCTACACACAATACCCCATAATGACAAAGTGAAAACATGTTTTTAGAAATGTGCAAATTTATTGAAAATTAAATATAGAAATGTCTCATTTACATACACTACCGTTCAAAAGTTTGGGGTCACTTAGAAATGTCCTTGTTTTTGAAAGAAAAGCAAAAAAATTGTCCATTAAAATAACATCAAATTGATCAGAAATACAATGTAGAAATTGTTCATGTTGTAAATGACTATTGTAGCTGGAAACGGCAGATTTTATATGAAATATCTACATAGGCGTACAGAGGCCTTTATCAGCAGCCATCACTCCTGTGTTCAAATGGCACGACTCCGGGATGCTGGCCTTCTAGGCAGAGTTCCTCTGTCCATTGTCTGTTATTTTGCCCATCTTAATCTTTTCTTTTTATTTGCCAGTGTGAGATATGTATTTTTCCATGCATTTCTGCCTAGAAAGCCAGTATCCCCGAGTCGCCTCTTCACTGTTGACATTGAGACTGGTGTTTTGCGGGTGCTATTTAATGAAGCTGCCAGTTGAGGACTTGTGAGATGTCTGTTTCTCAAACTAGACACTAATGTACTTGTCCTCTTGCTCAGTTGTGCACCGGGGCCTCCCACTCCTCTTTCTATTCTGGTTAGAGCCAGTTTGTGCTGTTCTGTGAAGGGAGTAGTACACAGCGTTGTACGAGATCTTCAGTTTCTTGGCAATTTCTCGCATGGAATAGCCTTCATTTCTCAGAACAAGAATAGACTGACGAATTTCAGAAGAAAATACTTTGTTTCTGGCCATTTTGAGCCTGTAATCAAACCCACAAGTACTGATGCTCCAGATACTCAACTAGTCTAAAGAAGGCCAGTTTTATTGCTTCTTTAATCAGAACAACTGTTTTCAGCTGTGCTAACATAATTGCAAAAGGGTTTTCTAATGATCAATTAGCCTTTTAAAGTCATAAACTTGGATTAGCTAACACAATGGGCCGTTGGAACACAGGAGTGATGGTTGCTGATAATGGGCCTCTGTACGCCTATGTAGATATTCCATAAAAAATCTGCTGTTTCCAGCTACAATAGTCATTTACAACATTAACAATGTCTACACTGTATTTCTGATCAATTTGATGTTATTTTAATGGACAAAAAATTAGCTTTTCTTTCAAAAACAAGGACATTTCTAAGTGACCCTAAACGTTTGAACGGTGGTGCAAGGATTCACACCGGAGTCAATACATGTTAGATTCACCTTTGGCAGCGATTACAGATGTGAGTCTTTTGGGGTAAGTTTCTAAAGCCTTGTTCACATTAACAGTTTGAAGTGACTTAAATCATATTTATTTGCATTTCTGATTCAAATCTGTTCTTTTTCCTGTAGTCTGAACAGCCAAAAGGCACATGGATTTGGATATTTCAAGCCACACAAGGGTAGTTTTAAGTCGGATACAAATCTGATTCCTGGCCATGTGACTTGTCTGAATCGTCAAATCTGATTTATTTGTGGTTTTTAGACTGCTATTCAGCATATCTTGTTGCTTGTTTGCTACTCTGTTGACAGTTTGACAAGAACATGTGGTAGCTAACTAGCTTGATAATTGTTTACAAACAAATTAGTGAATGTGCTACAGAGCTAAACAGCTAGCTAGCTAATTGACTACTGTGGCTAACCAAAAAGGACTTGTTTTGAAAGTTGGATCATCTTATCCTTTGAGGCTTTAAAAATGTTCTTACCCTATGACTTTGAAGATTCAAAGCAACTGGGAAACGTCCATGGCAGGCATTGTTGTCATGTTAACTTGCTGCATAACTTGAGTGACAGGAAGCAAAAGCACCACCACCAATCAGCCTACACCACTGCACACACGTCGTTACTATGATCACTAGCGTAGCCTTGTTTTTATTAAAAATATATATTTCTATTTAACCTTTATTTAATTAGGCAAGTCAATTAAGAACAAATTCTTATTTACAATGATGGCATAGCAAGAGGCAAAAGGCATCCTGCGGGGACGGAGGCTGGGATTCAAATAGAAAATGTGGTACAAGAGACCTATGACAACAACATGTCAGTAACACATGACAACAACACGGTAGCAGCACATGGTAGCAACACAAACATAGTACAAACATTGTTAGTCACAGACAGGACAAAGGGCAAAAAGGTAGAGATCAATACATCACGTGTCCATAATTGAGTCTTTGGATGGAGATAAAACTGTCCAGTTTGAGTGTTTTTTGCAGCTCGATCCAGTCGCTAGCTGCAGCGAACTGAAGACGAGCGACCCAGGGATGTGTGTGCTTTGGGGACCTTTAACAGAATGTGACTGGCAGAACGGTTGTTGTATGTATCTCAGATAGGGGGGAGTTTTGTAAATAAGCGTCAACCATTTGGTCTTGCGTCAGGAATACAGAGATGGCCAGTTTAGAGTATAGAGTGCAGTGATGTGTCCTATAAGGAGCATTGGTGGCAAATCTGATGGCCGAATGGTAAAGAACATCTAGCCGCTCGAGAGCACCCTTACCTGCCTTGAGAGCCTGCCGATCTATAAATTACGTCTTCGTAATCTAGCATGGGTAGGATGGTCATCTGAATCAGGGTTAGTTTGGCAGCTGGGGTGAAAGATGAGCAATTACGATAGAGGAAACCAAGTCTAGATTTAACCTTAGCCTGTAACTTGGATATTTGCTGAGAGAAGGACACTGTACCGTTTAGCCATACTCCCAAGTACTTGTATGAGGAGACTACATTAAGCTCTAAACCCTCAGAGGTAGTAATCACACCAGTGGAGGGAGGGGCGGGGGGATTCTTCTTACCAAACCACATGACCGTTGTTTTGGAGGTGATCAGAACAAGCTTAGGCGGATGCAAAAAAACAGATAGCTCTATCTTAAACCAAAGATTATGGATATACTGACAAGATACATGTCTCTCCGCCCTAACAATGGGAGTTCTTGTACAGTCGTGGCCAAAACTTTTGAGAATGACACAAATATTCATTTTCTGCTGCCTCAGTTTGTATGATGGCAATTTGCATATACTCCAGAATGTTATGAAGAGTGATCAGGCAGGGCTGAAATACAGTGGAAATGTTTTTTTGGGGATTCAGTTTATTTGCATGTCAAAGAGGGACTTTGCAATTAATTGCTGACATCATGTCAGTGATTCTCTCGTTAACACAGGTGTGAGTGTTGACGAGGACAAGGCTGGAGATCACTCCGTCATGCTGATTGTGTTCGAATAACAGACTGGAGGCTTCAAAAGGAGGGTGGTGCTTGGAATCATTGTTCTTCCTCTGTCAACCATTGTTACCTGCAAGGAAACATGTGCCGTCATCATTGCATTGCACAAAAAGGGCTTCACAGGCAAGGATATTGTTGCCAGTAAGATTGCACCTAAATCAACCATTTATCAGATCATCAAGAACTTCAAGGAGAGCGGTTCAATTGTTGTGAAGAAGGCTTCAGGGCGCCCAAAAAAGTCCAGCAAGAGCCAGGACCGTCTCCTAAAGTTGATTCAGCTGCGGGATCGGGGCACCACCAGTACAGAACTTGCTCAGGAATGGCAGCAGGCAGGTGTGAGTGCATCTGCACGCACAGTGAGGTGAAGACTTTTGGAGGATGACCTGGTGTCAAGAAGGGCAGCAAAGAAGCCACTTCTCTCCAGGAAAAACATCAGGGACAGACTGATATTCTGCAAAAGGTACAGGGATTGGACTGCTGAGTACTGGGGTAAAGTCATTTTCTCTGATGAATCCCCTTTCCGATTGTTTGGGGCATCCGGAAAAAAGCTTGTCCGGAGAAGACAAGGTGAGCACTACCATCAGTCCTGTGTCATGTCAACAGTAAAGTATCCTGAGACTATTCATGTGTGGGGTTGCTTCTCAGCCAAGGGAGTGGGCTCACTCACAATTTTGCCTAAGAACACAGCCATGAATAAAGAATGGTACCAACACATCCTCCGAGAGCCATCCAGGAACAGTTTGGTGACAGTTTTGGGTCCATGCCAAGGAAACTCCCCAGACCTTAATCCCATTGAGAACGTGTGGTCAATCCTCAAGAGGCGGGTGGACAAACAAAAACCCACAAATTCTGACAAACTCCAAGCACTGATTATGCAATAATGGGCTGCCATCAGTCAGGATGTGGCCCAGAAGTTAATTGACTGCGTAACAGGGCGGATTGCAGAGGTTTTGAAAAAGAAGGGTCAACACTGCAAATATTGACTCTTTGCATCAACTTCATGTATTTGTCAATAAAAGCCTTTGACACTTATGAAATGCTTGTAATTATACTTCAGTACTCCATAGTAACATCTGACAAAAATATCTAAAGACACTGAAGCAGCAAACTTTGTGAAAATTCATATTTGTGTCATTCTCAAAACCTTTGGCCACGACTACACAAAGCGGCACGTCGGGCTCTCTAGCTCCCGGCTATCCTTTCTTTAGATTGGTGGATACATCTCATTATTGTAATACTTTTTTGAATATTCGATAAAGGTTGTTGACGTCAACTGTCTGTATTCAATGGAGAGAGATGCTATGCTACTAGACTCATACCATGGCTATGCATAGCCGTCTCAAGACAACTCCGACATAAAGTGTTTTTTCTCAAAGTTGGCAGGATGTCACGTGTCCTACTTATATCAGTACACTCATAACTTAAGCATTCCGAAACTTCTATTCGATCAAATAAACCTCACGTAGCAAATAAACCACAAATGTATGTTGACCAAATTCAAACACTCATTGACCTCCATACAAATACTCTTTGCTTGGTGGGCGAAACAACAACAAAAAACACCTGCTGGAGGAAGACAGATTTTCAGACGAGTTGGGCGTCTCTTCCTCTGCTTAAACTGATTTTCTTTGTTTTTAATGTTCATTAGATTAATGCACGGGTGAGTCAATAGACTCATAAGGGTTAACTATTTGTGTCGCTAAAAACAGCTGGATGTAATGGCGTCACACCTAAAAAATATATATTTTCTCGCATAAACCTACAGTCAAATAAAAATGTTGTGTTTGAAGTGTTTCCATTACTCATTAAGGCAAATTGCACATTAATAAATTGATGAGTCTGTATGCTCTCCCACCTATCTTTTTCATGTCTCAGGTAGCCTGTAAAGGTCAACATGAATAGAATGCAATAATTTACTAATATTTGCCAGATTCAAATAATTCTCATGTGCCAATGTATTGCCATGGTCCGTGCCATGGTGAAACTTGCACTCCTGTAGATCTGAAATAATTGGATGGTGAAAGTTGCAGTGGTGTGTATTCATGGGTGCCAAGGGAAGCCAGGCTTCCCCTCCAAATGTACCAATAAAAAATACAAATCTCTGGGTTTCATAGTTTTCCACCGAAGAATGCATCCGAGCGAGCGGAACAGCACCCCTCTGTCTCTGTATGTGTAGCCCATCTATCTGATGCGTTTTGGTCAAAAATAATATGATATTGTTGCCGCCCGTAGCATTTGACCTCCCTTGATAAAATAAATTCTACATTAATAGCCAATCAGTGTTGCGCTAAACTGAGTGAGCTCAACTGAATGGTCCTGGCGCATCCAAAAAGGTGTCAAGGGAAGACAGTTTGGATTTGGCTTCACACCAAAAAATAAAATTGTTACATCTAGTAGTAGTGTTGTCCTCCGGTGACTAGCTAGCTAGCTAAAATTGTCCCTTTCCTAAATTAGTCATCAACGGAGACAGGGATTTGGACTTATGGTTTTATTTCATTCTCTATAGTGGCCAATGATTATAATGGTGATTCTGATCCAACCATTAATTCATACCTTGTTGTGCCTCTGGCCTGAGAGGATGGAAGTTCAATATGTATCTAGATGTAGAAGGCTAATGTCAACCAGCTAACGTTGCCCATGAATGGAAGTTAGGCTAGTGAGCAAGCATTTTAGCCAAGTAGCCTAGGACAACAAAAACTAAAAGCTTGTATTTCGGCAACATGAAAGAGAGGGTGGCATTGGCGTTTCTCTCCAAGTAGGTTGAGTCAACATGTTATTAATATTTATGCACAAACACACACACACACAGAAATCCGTACCATGCAGTGGCAATTTTAGCATGTAAATCTTGGTGGTGCTAACTCCCACTTTTTTTGTTGTTAACACATGCCAGCTATGACACTACACAACATAACACTAAACAATACATTAATTGTACTATAATGGTGACAAACAATGCCCACAAACTGTTAGGGCCTACATAAAGCTGTCCCAACAGCAGAGCTTTCCTTCAGCATCATGGAGTGAATCCTTACCACCGCTACACCTGGCTATCAGCGGAGCCTTGTCTGGCAGAAAAACTGTTAATTCAGCCTCATTTACTGCCTTTTTAAAAAAACATAGCTTACAGTATTCTCCCGGTACACCAAGTCAGAACTGTAGGATAAATAAAGGGGGCATATAGCAGACAGTATTCGCTGATTACGTTTCTCTCAAGACAACTGGGAACACGGGAAAAAAACTAGGTTGAATCATGACGTCAGTGATTTCAGGTCGGAGCTCTAGAAAGAGGCATGAGTACCCGAGTTGGAATTCCGAGTTGGATGACCTTCAAAACGTAATTTTCCCAGTCAGAGCTCGTTTTTTCAGAGTTCCCAGTTGTCTTGAACACTGAAGTCTGAGATATCCCACTTCCGAGTTTCCAGTTGTTTTGAAAGTGGCAAACATCATGCTGGATTGACAGCATGGCCAATGTATTCAACCTTTTCTAGCCCATGGCATGTGAATGTTTATCATTTTAAGCTTGGAAAAGAGACCCATAAACCCAGACTTGGACCACACACCCACTCCACTGAATTGCAGGCTAGTGATTGCTTTGGAACGCTTGCGGTTAGATGCAGATTCCTTCCAAACCACTCATTGTTGAATTTGCGATTTCCAACTTGTTGTGTAATGTTTATGTCCAATGCTATTGTTAAAAAATAGCGCAACAGAACCAGTTACAACTGAAGTATCTGCTCATCAATGAATTCGAGAAAAATCCATTTGTTTTTTAACACAGCAGCCGTATATCATCAGGTAGGCCTTATGCACTTGTAACATTTTTTCATTCGGGAAACTATCATTTTCTAATTTATTCTATTTGTTCCATGATATTGTTGTTAAAAAATGTATTTGTGTTGACTGTGATTAGGGCATGGGAATATAAGAGCATCTGCTAGGCTAAATAAATAAATAAACTAGGTATGCATAGCTCACCACATGATCTTCAAACCAAACACTGGCCAAACTCGTGTTTCTAAAATTGAATTCAAAGGCACTGTATAGCCTAATAAGGAACATTTCATTTCATTATGAAATTATTTTTTAAATGTCATTTTATACAGCCTAAATGCAATGTTGATGTGTTGTTGAAATGCTGAGCGCTCCTGCCAGCCTGTAACTTGTCACAAAACTTCACAATTGATTTCTTAAATTGCAGGCTATAGCATTGAAATAATACTAATATAGTCTAAATAATATATTTTAGGTTACTTGGCTTACTCATGACTGATTTAGAGTTAGTATGTTGTTTAATAGCCTGGTGAAATGTTGAACGTCATAGTGACAGAATCACACATTACTTTCCAAACATTATTTGTGTCCTCGGCTATAGAAGGTGGTAGCGCAGCCTCTGAATGTCTTAGTGACAAAATCAAAGATATCCCATATGCATCGGAGTTACATATTTCCCCGGCAATTTCCAGCTTCTTTCTAGCATAAAGCATTGCGGTCAAAAGCGTCGTTATAGATATCTTTATATAATCAGGTCCATTAGATTTTCTTTCAAAATCTTAAGCTAACAAGGGGTAGGCCAATGCTTTTAGTCATTTTCTTTAACAAAAGCCACAATTAACTCATCTAGTTTTAACTTAACACACCAAGCCCTTCACTGACACTAAGACATTTAAGGAGTGCATGGTGACTGGATAGGCTGACAAAATCTATGGATAGTAGACTATAATTTTTACTATAAAGTCAAATAGGTAGGACTACCTCTTATTTCTTGAAAAGGAAGAAATATGCTCCAACACAAAGCCCTCTTGTTGTCAGTAGCCTCAAGTCAAATTAAAATAAACTGTTTAAATGAATTAGACCTTCTCGAATTAGCCTACTTTCAGCACCCATGCGCTGTCCATCTCCACGGCCGCCGCGTCATAATAAGGTAGGTTATGTAAACTTCTCGAATATGATTTATTGTGAGTTCAATAACTCTGATAAATAGCTTCATTATGGGCAACAAAATATATTGTTTTTATTGAAATCAATTAAAGCAGAAGCAAGATTAACTCGGGTCCTCCTCCTCATCTTCACGCTCTCCCTCTCAAACTGAACATGACATCATTAGGCGCGCACCGATATTGCATTTTGTTTTACAAATATTTAGATTTTTTCAGAAGAAACCTTTGACTTGCCTCCTGAAGTTCCACTGTACACAGAACAGCCATTGGTTAGACAAAAAAAAGGGGGTTACATCATCAAGAACAGACCAGGCCAAGGCCCATGATAGCCTATCAATTGATGTGTGTAATGCAGTGTAGCCTAGTTTTATATGCAACAGCTGTTCCCAAACTAGGGGTCGTGACCGCATGTGGGGTCGCTTGACATGAAAATGGGCTGGTACAAAAAATGTTTTTATTATAATAGTCTGTCTCTCAAAATCATTGTAATGTGGTTAACCTTAAAATCTAAATGAAAATTTACTAAAAGTTAAAACTCAGAGAGCACCATTAGATCATGGGGAGAAAAACACTCTTGACCATTGCACTTCAATCATTCCCACGGTGAATGGAAGCCCACTATGCTATGAAACCACACACTATTGCAGAGACTGATATTACCATCCGGAATTGATATGGTTAAAACAATGTGTGATGAGGCACAGGAACTCACTTCAATACCTTTGTCAGATAACACTGTGAAACTAAGAATTTATGTTATAGCTAGAAATCAAGAGGAAACGTTAGCGGTGAGGGCCGAGAAGCCCCTACATTTACTTATTTATTTATTTCGCTACATGTCGGGGGATGCTATTTACGAGGAAATAAACTCAGCAAAATAAGAAACGTTCCTTTTTCAGGACCCTGTCTTTCAAAGATAATTCGTAAAAATCCAAATAACTTCCCAGATCTTCATTGTAAAGGGTTTAAACACTGTTTCCCATGCTTGTTCAATGAACCATAAACAATTAATGAACATGCACCTGTGGAACGGTTGTTAAGACACTAACAGCTTACAGACGGTAGGTATTTAAGGTCACAGTTATGAAAACCTAGGACACTAAAGAGGCCTTTCTACTGACTCTGAAAAACACCAAAAGAAAGATGCCCAGGGTCACTGCTCATCTGCGTGAACGTGCCTTAGGCATGCTGCAAGGAGGCATGAGGACTGCAGATGTGGCCAGGGCAATAAATTGCTATGTCCGTACTGTGAGACGCCTAAGACAGCGCTACAGGGAGACAGGACGGACAGCTGATCGTCCTCGCAGTGGCAGACCACGTGTAACAACACCTGCACAGGATCGGTACATCCGAACAGCACACCTGCGGGACAGGTAAAGGATGGCAATAACAACTGCCCAAGTTACACCAGGAGCGCACAATCCCTCCATTAGTGCCCAGACTGTCCGCAATAGGCTGAGAGAGGCTGGACTGAGGGCTTGTAGGCCTGTTGTAAGGCAGGTCCTCACCAGACATCACCGGCAACAACGTCGCCTATGGGCACAAACCCATCGTCGCTGGACCAGACAGGACTGGCAAAAAGTTCTCTTCACTGACGAGTCGCGGTTTTGTCTCACCAGGGGTGATGGTCGAATTCGCATTTATCGTCGAAGGAATGAGCGTACACCAAGGCCTGTACTCTGTAGCAGGATCAGTTTGGAGGTGGAGGGTCCATCATGCTCTGGGGCGGTGTGTCACAGCATCATCGGACTGAGCTTGTTGTCATTGCATGCAATCTCAACACTGTGCGTTACAGGGAAGACATCCTTCTCCCTCATGTGGTACCCTTCCTACAGGCTCATCCTGACATGACCCTCCAGCATGACAATGCCACCAGCCACACTGCTCGTTCTGTGCTTGATTTCCTGCAAGACAGGAATTTCAGTGTTCTGCCATGGCCAGCGAAGAGCCCGAATCTCAATTCTATTGAGCACGTCTGGGACCTGTTAGATCGGAGGGTGAGGGCTAGGGCCATTCCCTCCAGAAATGTCCAGAACTTGCAGGTGCCTTGGTGGAAGAGTGGGGTAACATCTCACAGCAAGAACTGGCAAATCTGGTGCAGTCCATGAGGAAGAGATGCACTGCAGTACTTAATGCAGCTGGTGGCCACACCAGATACTGTTACTTTTGATTTTGCCCCCCCCCCCCCTTTGTTCAGGGACACATTATTCCATTTCTGTTAGTCACATGTCTGTGGAAATTGTTCAGTTTATGTCTCAGTTGTTGAATCTTATGTTCATACAAATATTTACACGTTAAGTTTGCTGAAAATAAAGGCAGTTGACAGTGAGAGGACGTCTTTTTTTTGCTGAGTTTATTTATTGTTCTGTCTCACAGCGGATGTTCAGTGTGCTGCGTGGCTATATTGACAAAAAACAGATTCCATGGATCGAATGGGGCTCCTATCTATGGCGGGATGGCGGTCAGGCCTCAGTAATCGGCTAAAGAGCTGAGCGCAGAACTCAGAGATATGCAGCAGGTAACTTCGATTGTAAACTACATCACGCACGCCTGTTTGCAAAACTATGTGGAGATATGGGATCAGAGCATGGCAATGTTCTATTTCACACTGAGGCTTGGTGGTTATCGAGGGGGAGAGTTGGAAAGATTTTTTGATTGGAGAGAGGAACTGTTGTCATTTGCAATCGATGTAAAATAGACTTTGTTGACTTTGTGTAATGAAAAGAAATGTGTATCCTTGCCTATGTAACAGACATATTTGGGAAACTGAATGAACTAAACGCAAGCATGCAGGGGAAATACAAAAAAAATTCGAGATGAGTGACCGAATCAGCGAAATTTGTTTGACTGTGATCCTGGCTTAGTTGACATGATGGTAATTGACATCAAACAGCTGATCGAGCTGTCATGTGACCAAATGCTGAAAACAAAATGTACGGGTCACTATGGAGGAGTTTTTGATCCTGACAAAGGAAATACTGTGTCGTCTACCTCTGAGCATTAAAAGTCATGGTACGCTGATTCAGTGCTCTCATCTGCATTAAAAACAAATATCGATCCTGGTTTGATGTGACAGGAGAGATGAGGCGCACACTGTCGACCACGCCCCGCTTCTTCCATTTAAGAATGATGAAGGCCACTGTGTTCTTGGGGACCTTCAATGCTGCAGAATGTTTTTGGTACCCTTCCCCAGATCTGTGTCTCAACACAATCCTGTCTCAGAGCTATACAGACAATTCCTTTGACCACATGGCTTGGTTTTTGCTCTGAAATGCACCGCTAACTGTGGGACCTTATATAGACAGGTGTGTGCCTTTCCAAATCATGTCCAATCAATTGAATTTCCCACAGGTGGACTCCAATCAAGTTGTAGAAACATCTCAAGGATGATCAATGGAAACAGGATGCACCTGAGCTCAATTTCGAGTCTTATAGCAAAGGTGCTTAATACTTATGTAAATAGTTATTTCTCATTATGGGGTATTATGTGTAGATTGCTGAGAAAAAGTTATTTCAATCCATTTTAGAATAAGAACGTAACAAAATTTGGAAAAAGTCAAGGGGTCAGAATACTTTCCGAAGGCACTGTATAAATGTGAATAAATAATAGTTTAGCAACATTTTAAGCTAAATGTTCTGATCTGTTGCATGAGCCTTAATGCTTTTTTAAATGTTTTCTGCATTTAGCCTATAGGCCTACTGGTTGTAATTTGGGATTCACCATCCCACAACTGACCCAGAGTCACTAATGTGATGATTAGATTGGATAGTCATAATTTAGGCTAATATTACTTATTCACTGTTAGCAAATAAGACTGTTCAATGCAGCGCTTAGTGGCATGGAGTAGGTCTAGGCTATAGGAAAATGTTGACCTTTCTTAAACTAATTTCATGCTAAATTTTTTATGACGGGAGACAATAGCAGAATCTTTTTTAATATGACAAAAATTATAGGATAACCTACTTCGCACCTACGAAAAGGGGAGACACAAATACAATATGACATCCATCTAATCTGGAGGAAGAAATGTATTGTCCAAAAACTAACAAAAGTGGCACTGACCCAATGATAAAGACAGTGAATATGCACACTCACTGCGGATATGGCCGATGTTCTCCACCTTAACAACACTATCAACAAGGCAAGTCCTACAGGCCCTAGTTTTGTCGCACCTGGACTACTGTTCAGTCATGTGGTCAGGTGCCACAAAGAGGGACTTAAGAAAATTGCAATTGGCTCAGAACAGGGCAGCACAGCTGGCTCTTAGATGTACACAGAGAGATAACGTTAAAAATATGCGTGTCAATCTGTCCTGGCTCAATGTGGACGAGAGATTGACTTCATCACTACTTGTATTTATGAGGGGTGTTGACATGTTGAATGCACTGAGCTGTCTGTTTTGAACTATTGGGACACCTATGCATACCCCACAAGGTCTCTTCACAGTCCAAGTCCAGAACAGACTATGGGAGGTGCACAACACTACATAGAGCCATGACTACATGGAACTCTATTCAACATTAAGTAACTGACGCAAGCAGTAAAATTTTATTTAAAAAAAAAAAAACTACACCTTATGGAACAGAGGGGACTGTGAAGCAGCACAATGGATCAGCTTGCCCAAAGCATCCTAACACAGGAGGCATAAAATGAACAGACCAGAGGCAGTGGTTGTGGTTCCTTTTCTATCGTTTACTAAAACACGTCTTCTTTCGCTCCACAAAATAACTCCAGTACAGGGAACGTCCTACGCTGAAACACCAGCGTAACAAAACAAAGAAACAAACTAAGCCGTTGACCAAAAGGCAGTGGCCAAAAAGGGAAAGCAAAACAACAAACGGCTACTCCGGTCTTAGACTACCGTCTACCCATGACAGTTACAGGAGGAACACTTCTCTCTACCTAAAGCCTGCCTTGATTAACAGAGAGACAAAGTGCCCAGTCACATAAGCTTTCTCTGAGGTAGGAAAAACTGACATCCTCACAGGTCCCCGTCTCTACTCCCAATCCTCCCCCAGCTCCTCTCTTGGCACATCTAAAAAGAGGAAGACGCAAAGCAATTAGTGGGCCCAGCTGTATACTAATTGGCTTTACACTGAGTACCTTTCCCCAAAGGAGGGTGCTGTCGTGTTGTCTTCTTCCAGGTGGTCACTGAACTCTCACAATTACGCACTGTACACACACGTACACATGGATTTTGTATTGTAGATATGTGGTAGTGATGGAGCAGGGAACTGAGGGCACACAGTGTGTTGTGAAATCTGTGACTGTATTGTAATGTTTTAAAATTGTATAACTGCCTTCATTTTGCTGGACGAGTAGTTGTTGCCTTGGCAGCAACTAATGGGGATCCATAATAAATACAAGTACAAATACTAGTGCTAATAAGATGGGCTACTTTTCGTTCAATAAAGTTGAGAATTTATTTTATTGATGTCACGGGTGTCGTAGGGATTTGACCAAAACGCAGCGGGAACGTGTAAACTCATCTTCTTATTTTATTAAAGAAGGAAAACGTATACAAAAACGACACTAAACAGTCCCATCAGGTGCACAAACACAAAACAGGAAACAACTACCCACAAATCCCATAGAAAAAACACCCCTCTTAAATAGGACCTTCAATTAGAAGCAACGAGGAGCAGCTGCTTCCAATTGAAGGTCAACCCAATAAACACCCCATAGAAATAGACATATACTAGAACTAACATAGAAATAGACTAACAAGAACATAGCCCAACAAACCCCGAAACACTCTAAACAAACACCCCCTGCCACGCCCTGACCAAACTACAATAACAAACAACCTCTTTTACTGGTCAGGACGTGACAATTGAAAGACAGATTGGAGTCTTTTCATTGTCTTATTTACAGCAATAGCCATTTTGCTTTCCAAACTGTTTTCCCGTGATTGTATTTTTAAATATTGCGTTATACCTGGCTAGTTCTCTCTACTTTTCACTGACAGTTGCAACTCAACATGAATCTATTTGGTATTTTCTGCTCACTCTGCCCAAACTGTAGGCCCTTCCAACTGTAGGCTATGTGATTTAAACAATCCATAGCTTATTTTTTTAAATTAGCTAATTATCCTCTGGGGCCAAATCATGCTTTCTGGTGAAGTAGCCTATTTTGAATTATTATATTTATTTCTGTATAGACAGGAGAAAGCTATTTAGGCTATATACAGTAATTTTGGCAAATTACTTTAGGGAAAGCTTCCCTTGGCCTTATGCACGTGCAACCTATTGTTTTTGCCTCGTTGAAAATGTCGATAGGACAGTGTCTGAGACACTTTTGCCAGCTGCCACTGATTCCATCATAAATAGTTGTTTGTGTTTTATAATTAGGTTCTGAATTTCTTCGACAAGTTGATGGGACAACTGTCCCCTGGGCCATTCCTCCAGTCTCTTGAAAGCAGAATCAGTAGGAACTTGACAGCTGGCTTCTTATGCTGAGAAACAACCCCCCCCCCAGCATTCTCTGTAGACGCTTAAAAATAGTTTGTGCTGCAGACCAAATCTTCATCTCCGACACAACAATAGTTTGTGAGTCTGTGCATGACGTCGGTGAATCTTTTGAACCCTGGAGAAGCAGAGTGACTGTAGGCCTTAAAGTACCAGAGGACTCTGTGGCCTGAAACATTCTTTTCACACCATCCACTATAGTTCAAACAATATTAAAGGCTGTTGTGTCTGTACTCATAGAGGAAGTGGTGGGGTTACCCTGCAAAATATGAAAATCAGATTGTCTGCCTCTGACCCCACTAGTTGAGAAAATGTTTATTGACTTGATGAGGACTTCGTCCCACTCGTTGAATGGCTTTCCTCTGAAAGTCCTCAATCGAAAGCGCACCAATAACCGAATTTGAGGAATCACAGAAAGTCTGTAAAGAGGAGGACCTAGATGCAGATATATTCTTTAGCCAGACCATGATACACTACACAGCCAAAAGTATGTGGACACCTCTTCAAATTAGTGGATTTTGCTATTTCAGCCACACTCGTTGGTGACAGGTGTATAAAATCAAGCACACAGCATATAAATCGTCTGTCCTTGATTGCAACACTGAGTTCCAAACTGGAACACTTGAGTTCCAAACTGTCTCTGGAAGCAACATCAGCAAAATTACTGTTCTTCGAGAACTTCATGAAATGGGTTTCCATGGCCGAGCAGCCACACACAAGCCTAAGATCACCATGCGCAATGCCAAGGATCGACTGGAGTGGTGGAAAGCTTGCCGCCATTGGACTCTGGAGCGTGGAAACTCGTTCTCTGGAGTGATGAATCATGCTTCACTATCTGGCAGTCCGACAGACGAATCTGGGTTTGGCAAATGCCAGGAGAAAGCTACCTTACCGAATGCATAGTGCCAACTGTAAAGTTTGGTGGAGGAGGAATAATGGTCTGCGGCTGTTTTTCATGGTTTGGGCTAGGCCTCTTAGTTCCAGTGAAGGGAAATCTTAACGCTACAGCATACAATTCAATTATTGACGATTCTGTGCTTACAACTTTGTGGCAACAGTTTGCGAAAGACCCTTTCCTGTTTCAGCATGACAATGAACCCCGTACACAAAGTGAAGTCCATACAGAAATGGTTTGTCAAGATCGGTGTAGAAGAACTTGACTGTCCTGCACAGATCCCTGATCATAACCCCATCGAACACCTTTGGGATGAATTGGAACACCGACTGCGAGCCAGGCCTAATCTCCCAACATCAGTGCCCGACCTCACTAATGCTCTTGTGGCTGAATGGAAACAAGTCCCTGCAGCAATGTTCCAACATCTAGTGGAAAGCCTTCCCAGAAGAGTGGAGGCTGTTATGGCAACAAACGGAGCAACCAACTCTATACTAATTCCCATGTTTTTGGAATGCGTTGTTCGACGAGCAGGTGTCCACATACTTTTGGTCATGTTGTGTATAATCCACAAATTCAGCTGCTACTAGCGACTCCTCAGATGTCCTCTTCCCAGCAGAGGAAGACCACCCTTCTTCCTTCAACACTTCTGACTTATGATGTAAGAGTAGAATCTGGCTGACCGCTTTGGTGCTATTCTCAATAAACGGACTCATCACAGGGCCTGTAATAGCCATCATTGGTCTGGAACGCTCACTTTGACCTCTGCAAAGAGTTACAACACCAGAGCAG
Source organism: Salmo trutta (assembly GCF_901001165.1). Lineage (NCBI taxonomy): Eukaryota > Metazoa > Chordata > Actinopteri > Salmoniformes > Salmonidae > Salmo > Salmo trutta. Next base: position 20,044,296 of record NC_042961.1, on the reverse strand, counting down.
CTGTAGCATGGGCTCACCGCCTGTAGCATAGGCTCACTTTTACTGGAGCCAGGAGAGCTTCGGATCAAAACAGGAGCATCCATGGTTGCACCTCGCTCTGAAGGCTCTTCTGCTTGACATGTGGCTTGACCTCTGTCTGTGAGATGTAAAAGTTGCGCATCTTATCCTGTAATCTTTGCTTGATTCTGAGCGCAACGGGTAAAGACTGTGCCTTTGTTGCGGAATGCTCTGCGGACTGTACAATACATTTCATATCGGTGACAAATGTCTCTACCGTGTCAGTGGCTTCAGATTCCACATTCAGGGAAATGGTGAAAGACAGTTGCTCTGAGGTGAGAGAGGATATTGATGTGGGTAACCTGGTGGCAGATGTAAATAGCACATCAGTCACAGCCTCAGTGTCCTGGGACTTGGAAGTCTTCGCTGGAAATCCTCTCGATAGTTGCAATTATACTTGTAGAGGTCGCACTGTTGGTACTCCGCTTTGCAGGGGAGAGTTGCGGAGAAGTTTCCGAAGAATCGAGATCGAAAATGCATCCAGATTTGTTAACATGCCATCCACGAACAGACAAGCTGCAAGGGACTCGTCAGAAGACCTCGTACCAATATAGGTTGAGGACTCCACTTTTGTCATTTCGGCCTTAAAAGTGGTCAGGATCTCATCAATGACCTCCTTGGTACTGGTGTCGCGGTTGATTTGGCTTACCTGAGAGTCACTGGGACCTGTATGGAGGGCCTCAACTTCCCCAGAGCTGACCTCCTGTAGGGGTTCTTTTTGAGATGACAGTGACTTGGTGATCTATCTCAGAGTGAAAAACTCAGTTTACTCCACACTCCGCCCACAAACACAGCAAGCCAGACTCCCGAAGGGAACGCTCGCAATAGCACAATCTAAAGGAAAGTGCTTATTTCCAGTGTGTGAGTGAGTGTGATTTCAATTTGTGATCAGTAGAGCCCCTTATTGTGCTTCTTGTGTTTTCCTGCCAGCAAGTCAGTTAAGAACAAATTCTTATTTACAATGACAGCCAACACCGGCCAAACCCTAACCCGGACGACGCTGGGCCAATTCTGCGCCACCCTATGGGACTCCCAATCACGGTCGGTTGTGAATCAGCCTAGATTTGAACCAGGGTCTGTAGTGACACCTCTAGCACTGAGATGCAGTGCCTTAGACCACTGCGCCACTCAGGGGGACACCGACTCGACGCTGAAAACTTTGGAACTCAAGATCTTGGATACCTGTCTCAACACCTGCTACCAACTAGCCAGCTAGATAGGTTGCAATGGAGCCCACGTCGCCTGGAATAGCTAACACATGTTTCCAGCGCTGTGGAAGCTGTGTTTATTACACTCTTGTCCGGGACAATATTGACAATCCGGAGTTCCAATGCATCAATTGTTTGCTTGCGGAGAATTACAGGAATAAGGTGTCTATGCTTAGCAAACAAATCTCAATTCTGTGAATTTATTGGGAAAACAAATATTTGAACTTTCTGTTTCTCAACATAATCCAGGTAGAATCAGGAATTCCCCAGTGCAGGTGTCCAGGCCCCTTACTTTTTTCAATCTTTACTAACGATAACGACATGCAACTGGCTTTGAGTAAAGCCAATGTGTCTATGTATGCGGATGACTCCACACTTTACACGTTAGCTACTACAGTGACTGAAGTGACTGCAACACTTAACAAAGAGCTATAGTGAGTTTCAGAATGGGTGGCAAGCAATAAGTAAGTCCTAAATATTTCTAAAACTAAAAGTATTGTATTTGTGACAGATCATTCACTAAACCCTAAACCTCAACTAAATCTTGTTATGAATAATGTGGAAATTGAGCAAGTTCAAATGGCTAAACTGCTTGGAGTAACCCTGAATTGTAAACTGTCATGGTCAAAACATATTGATGCAGTAGTAGCTAAGAAGTCTGTCTATAATAAAGTGATGATCTGCCTTCTTAACAACACTATCAACAAGGCAGGTACTACAGGCCCTAGTTTTGTCGCACCTGGACTACTGTTCAGTTGTGTGGTCAGGTGCCACAAAGAGGGACTTAGGAAAATTGCAATTGGCTCAGAACAGGGCAGCACGGCTGGCCCTTGGATGTACACAGAGAGCTAACATTAATAATATGGGAGAGAGATTGACTTCATCACTACTTGTATTTGTGAGAGGTATTGACTTGTTGAATGCACCATGCATACCCAACAAGACATGTCACCAGAGATCTCTTCACAGTCCCCAAGTCCAGAAAAGGGGGCGGCACACAGAGCCATGACTACATGGAACTTAAATCCACATCAAGTAACTCATGCAAGCAGTAAAATTAAATGTAAAAAACAGATAAAAATACACTGAATGGAACAGCGAGGACTGTGAAGCAACACAATCATAGGCACAGACAAGGAAGTGAGTTTGTGTTTAGACAGGACCTTCTGCCCTCACCTACCGTCACCAATCATGTCAATGCGGAGCTATATAGAGCCCTCTGCATTGTTACAAACTTTGAGAGGCACACGGCGATGCGGTATGGAGCTCAATTCGACCTCTGCGTGCCTCCAGAAGCTCAGACATTGCGTCACACCATCCATACGGCGCCTCCAACCACATTGTAGAATGAAGCATAAATTGGCTCTTGATCTAGAAGTGTTGTGCATGCATCCGCAATGTAAATGTGGCTTTTTTATTGTCTGGGATTGTTTATGCTGATTACAGGGTAAGATTTGCTTATGATAGGGATTGTGTTACATCTGTAACATGTTGGTGCTGCCATTAGTTTACACCTGATGCTAGCATTGTTTACCCGTTGGTTGTTTGGCTAAATTATGTCATCCTCCAAGTACATATGTGCCAGTTACTGTAATTATTGCATAGTTGTATTTATTATTATGAGTATGAGGTACATGTTACTATTACTGTAAGAGTGTGTTATATGCCAGCTAAAGTTAGTAGAAAATTCTAGATGGCCTGATGAGCTCTCAGATGTGCACTTGATTTATGGCCTATCAGATAAGATCTGGAGGTGTCATAACGATGTCATATAGGCCAATTGCACATGAGAGCTCACAAGCAACCAGTGTAGGTTTAGGCCTATATTATTAAAGACAATCCGCAAAAAAATGGAATAGGCTATTATTAGTAGATTTACTAGTCGCTAGTGTTCATCTAAAACAAATTGTAATCCTATTTATTTTAAACGTTTTTAAAATGTGTGAACTTGCCTTCATGACAATCTAATTTACAAATAACCACAGATACTATTTTTGCCCCTCTTCCATGGCCAGAAACCTACAGCTAGGCAAATATTCTCAGTGAAAGTAACATGTTGATAGATATGAAAATACTTTATTTGCCAAGCTTGTACACTGCTTACTTTACATGGCCTCTATCACGAATCATTGGGACGTCCATATCCCAAACCCTAACCTTAACTAACCCTTACCTAACCTAACTTCAACGGGGGTAGGACTCTAGATAGCACGGGACCCTTTTTATACTTTCTATCTAGAGTCCTACTGAGGATAGGAAACTCCAGTGGAATCGTTACTTCTGAGGAGATAGGAAACTCCAGTGGAATCGTATTAACGCAGATTGTGTACGTTGTCCATGCTATGTCAAAGGGCCGCGCGGTGCATTCTGTGTGATTATGGTACAAGGAGCACTCTCCTTCACAGGCTGCAGTCCAAGCACTTATTTTACCCCCTCAGCCCTTGCGCTATCCACTTTCCCTCGGGGGATCCCCGTCGAATGCAGTTTGATTGCCATTTTAAGTGGAGGTCCAATTCACTAACGTTGCCCCCTCAATTTAGCTCGAGAGAGAAAAAAAAAGAATGAAGCTAGCTTGCTATCTATATATATATATATATATACATTGATTTTAGCGTTGGCAAATTTGCTTGGTCTCATTGTGAGAATCCTATAAAACGTTGCTAGATTCACAAACATATTTTTTGCAATTCTGAAATGTATTGGAATAAATTACCAAACTATAAAACTAGCTTGCCAGCTATGGGTAACTGTAGCTAGATAAGTTAGCTTACTAGGTACATTAATAGCTTTAGGTTGGTTGTTTTTAAACTCAACTTCAAGATTTCCGCCAAGGACATTTGCCTCTCTGATCATCACTCTCCCTCGCTTGGGCAAGGGACATTTAACGTACACTCGGATGTGACGATATTAAACGTAATTCAATGCTGAGGGCTGTCTACTTTGAGTTTGAAACGCAGCCAATGAGTGAATTGGAGTCAATTGGGCACTAGCTAAAAATACAAAATAATATTGTCAACAATATGTACAACATTACACATATTTTCCAATAGATTATTAACTTGCTATCTATAATATTGTATAGCTTTGGAATCGTGACTTTACATACGTTGTCATTCCCTGATTTTGAGAAGAGATTGCGTGACGATAAGCTTAGCAACCACGTGACGCAGCATGACAACGTAAAAGCCATTGGTCAACAATGTTATACGTTCATTGTCTATTGGGATTTCTATCTCCTCCTTTCTCTAATATCTCGGACCTTATTTTTATGTCACGAAGGTCCCAGTCAGAAATTCAAAGCTGTCCTGATGAAATCGTTATAATGAGATTTTTTTCTGAGTGAATGCAATTGCACTTTTACATTTTTTTGTATGTATTTAAAATATTTCTAGTTTTTACCTGTGTTTTGTTTTGTGTTAGACATGTTTGACGTAGTGGGGTAAATTGTTGATTGCTGATCATTTGTATAATACATATTTGTGCCTGATATTTGTAATTTGTATTTAAAATAAAATAAAATTGTTGTTCTGATGTTAACTTGCAAATAGTCCACCCATATTTATTCTGATTATAAAACATGCGTGATTTCTACCAGTATGACATATCAATTGTATAAAGTTGAATAAATTGAAGAATTCTCTGCTTCTGGCATTTGTCCACAATTTCGAACAGGCAACATCATGGACAGCTCCGTATAAAAATCTGTAGTTTCACGTGGAGTACAAACTCGTGCTAACTGTAAATACTTTCGATCTGTTATCTACAATCGTCTTTGCTTGTTCATCAACTGCTATGTACGATTATTACAAAAGGTACGTGCCTAGAATTAAATGTTATCTGTTTAGAGTACATACGCTTAGACAATCCTATGGTATAGCGACACTATTAGCTAGCATCACACTGCTAGAGACACTAACGTCTGCACATACTTCCCCTTTCATCCCACTGAGGTAAATATACCGGTTTCATCTAGCTATACTACTCTAGCTACTGGTAAATATATATTTTTCCCGAGATAAACTAACGCTAGTTAATGTTGCAGGTGACAGGAAACATGATGAATAACAGACGTTGCGGAGTGGACAACCGACTCAAACAGAGAGTTGAGCAGGTACATTTTAGACTAGTTATTGACTGTATCCACCAACTGTCGCCTGTCATATTGACTGATTCCTATTTTGTAACACGCAGGCTAACGTAATTTACAGTAATGTGTTACTGTATTGGATCTGTTCAATTTTGTCTGCTAGTATTTGAGTAACCAGAGTGGCCAGTATGTTGACATTACTTCAATGGCACACGAGCTTCAGAGACTCTACAGGTGAGTTTGATTTATCATAATTTCCCCCTGTACTCTTTCTACAGCCTTGCTTTTCTGAAAACCTTCAGGGTTTATGCACACAGCTTAATATTGTGTCTTCCTCAGAATGGACTATGGCAGGCGAAACAAGACTGCATTCAGGATTCAGGTGGAAAAGAGTGTGTAAAAACTGATACAAGTACCTAATTTATCATTTGACTGCACATGGCATTTTGGGCAGTTCAGCTACAATGCATCTGCGATTATTTCACTTGTCATTAAAGCATGTTAGCCAGTTTCTCCAAGAGCAAACCAGATCTTACAATTCCCTGTGCATTTTTACACCTTCAGTCCATGGAGTGATATGCGATGAATCTGGACTGAATGATCTGGAGAACAAGCACTTGGCCAAGAGAGCCAGACATAGTGAGAAGGATGCTGGGTAAGGGCCACGCCATCTGCTCATAATCTTTTGTTTTGATTGGTAAATGCCTCTGAGTTGAGTGATTATACAGTGCATATTCTGGTCTTTTACAGGGATGGCAGCAGTAACTTGGATGACACTACTGATAGTGATGAGGACCTTCCCGAACAACTGGTACATAATTCTCTACTACCTCTTTCCATAGCATTCATTTGTCAGGTTTACCATCCTTATGTGTTGCTTATTACCATGTGAGTGATTGTAATATAATACATGACACAGAGCTTCAGAACCATACACTAATAGATTAAACTTGTTTTTCCTTCTGATTATTCCTTAACAGCCCATCAACCTCATGAATAACTCCCTGATGTCCCTGTACAAGAAGGGGAACCCAGAGAGTGGGGCATCTCCCAGGAGGGACAAGTCTGCATCAGACAGCCCTGCCCCTGAGGCTCAGTCCACCCCTCAGAGTGTTGGTACCAAGGTGTCTGCAGGGGGCTGGTTCATAGACAAGGGCAGAGGCCTGGAGCATGACAGCATCCTCATTGACCTGTGTGAAGAGGAGGCAGCCTGTCCTGCAGGAAATGTATGTCTCACAGTTCCTATGTTGTCATTTGTCAGTGGTGGATGACTACATCTCTCTTTGTCTCACAATTTGCTACAACAATTTGAATGCTTATATTGACTTCACCAGAAGCAGACAGATGTCTCAATGCTTGAGCCTGAGAAGACACCAAAAAAAGGCAAATTTAAAAAATCTAAACGGCGGAAAGAGGGAGCGTCAAAGGGCAATGATGGTGACATCGAGGCCAGTATCATGAACAAGAAAGGTAAAGGCTGCTTCCCACCTTGCTTTGCTGATGTTTAAGAAGTTTAACATTGTAGCCAGTCAAGGATGCAAACAATATAAACTTAACAGCCCTCAAATTCAAATCTGGACCACAAAGCCAGTTCCACTGCTTTTTTTGGCATTCTTCCCCTCTAATCGGGGACTGATTTACACATAGGACACCAGGTGGGTGCAATTAAATATCAAGTTGATCAGAAAACCAGCAGTAGTCCTGACCTCGTAGGGTAAGATTTGAATACCCTGTTTTACAGTATCACTTTAAGTCAGAATGTGTTTTGTAAACTATAAGTTTTCCTCTGATCGTTCTAGCGAGGACCAAATCCATTGAACTACAGTATTCAACATTAAAGTTTGAAGATGTTGGAGGCAATGAGGACACATTGACGGTACGCTTGTTACATTTACATCTTTGTTTTGTCAGTTTTGGTGTTGTCAGTTTTCTTAGCTGTCAAATCTAATTTCGATGTATCCAGGGTTGTATTCGGTATGCACGAAACGGGAGGAAGCAGACGAGCTCATACCTGAACTTGTCCAATAAGAATACTCCTATTCATTTCCCGTTTGAAAATGTTTTTTTTTTTTTTTGAACATTGTATCCTGCTGAACATGCACTGAACCGTAATGGCTTGTAGATTGAATTCTTGTCTGGCTCTCTGTCACTGAAGGAGGTGTGTAAGCTGCTGATTCATATGCGTCACCCAGAGGTGTACCAGCAGTTGGGGGTGGTCCCTCCACGGGGGTTCCTGCTCCATGGCCCCCCTGGCTGTGGAAAAACCCTGCTGGCCCAGGCTGTGGCTGGGGTAAGTCTGGATGGGGGCCATATGTATATGATGGTATCCCACTTTACATATAGAGATTCTTTTTCCTCACTAATCTTATTCCACATTTTTCCTAATTTAGACAAGTTTTTTTCTAGGTGAAAAAGACTCATTCATTTCCCTCTGTGTGTTAAGGAGATGGAGCTGCCCATGCTGAAGGTGTCGGCGCCAGAGCTGGTGTCTGGGGTGTCAGGGGAGTCTGAGCAGAAGCTGAGAGAGCTGTTTGAGCAGGCTGTGGTAAGTGTCACTCCTGAGTCTCCACAGACGAGCTACTACACAGTTCGCTGTGAAATGAAATGAAGAACATTTTGTAAGAATGTCCCCTCAAGGACAGCTCGCTCAAACTAACCATTCTGGTCCTGTTACCCTTGCAGACCAGCTCCCCTTGCATCCTGTTCATTGATGAGATTGATGCCATCACTCCTAAACGAGAGGTGGCCTCCAAGGACATGGAGAGACGGATTGTTGCTCAGCTGCTCACCTGCATGGATGGTGAGAGATGTCATTTTAGCAGAATCTCTTGTCCAGAGCGACTGAGCGCACACATTTTTCATTCGTACTGGTCCCCCGTGGGAATCGAACCCACAACCCTGGCATTGCAGGTGCCATGCTCTACCAACTGAGCCATACGGGACCCACGGGATGTATGCTAGTGCAACACATCTTGTTGATTTCATGACTTTTGAGTTGATGATTACAATACATCTATATTTTTTGGATAGGAATATCTCCTTTGAGTACTTAAGATGAAGAAATCAATTGAATATATTTTGTTGGCAGGGTTGGGAGATTATCAGTTCACCTTCTCTGGTACTATTGGATGATGTTAATCTTCCCTTCACTCTGTCATCTATGTGGTTCTCCAGACCTGAACTCATTAGCTGTCACAGTCCAGGTGATGGTTATTGGTGCCACCAACCGGCCAGACTCTCTGGACCCAGCGCTGCGCCGGGCTGGACGCTTTGACAAAGAAATCTGTCTGGGGATACCTGATGAAGCAGCTCGTCTCAGGTGAGTGGGCTTGTCTCCTATAATAATAGTGGTGTTGACGTTAATGTGGTTGCTAGCTCTTGTGTTGCGACTGTAAGTTTACCCACCGTGTGTTGATTCCCGCTCTTAGAATTCTGAAGACCCTGTGTCGGAAGCTGAAGCTCCCTGAGGACTTTGACTACCGGCAGCTGGCGCGTCTTACCCCGGGGTACGTGGGAGCTGACCTCATGGCGCTGTGCCGCGAGGCCGCCATGAGCGCCGTCAACAGGGTCCTGCTGGAGAGGCAGGACAAGAACCAGGGGCTGGTCCCCATGGCGGAGGAGAGAGCAGAGTCCGAGGGGCCTCAGGGCGCAGGTCTTCTCCCACAGGGCCCAGAGACATTCCAGGCCTCAGCAGACACAGTGATCCAGGAGATGACAGACCTTAGCCACGTACCACAGGGAGACAAGCAGCAGCTGCCTCTGGCTACTGAGACAACCTTCAGGGTGATATATTTGACTCCATCAATGTATACTAGCTGTGTTTTTCACTAGGGTAGTATGCTGTACATAGTATTGGGTCCACTGTTTCCTCTGAATCTGGTGAACATCCCACCTTGATGGTCAGTGGTGTGAAAATGTTTCACTACTGTCTTTACCACCAGGGGGAGCTGTGTCGCCTGCTGTCCCTGCTGAAGAGCAGTGAGTCGCTGTCTGAGGAGCAGCTTGCTGGCCTGTGCATCCTCATGTCAGACTTCCAGGGTTCCCTGGCCAGCGTACAACCTTCTGCCAAGCGTGAAGGCTTCGCCACGGTGCCAGACGTCACCTGGGAGGACGTGGGGGCTCTGCATGACATCCGCGAAGAGCTCACCATGGCCATCCTGGTGGGTATTGCCTCAACACAGCTGATGTTCTATCTGATATGTTGGGCTCAGTGTTAGCCACTGCAAAACAACATAAGGATTTGGACTTGTTGTATTATAATTTGGGCCAGGAGTTTCTTCTGTTCAGGTCACGTGGTCAGGAAAATAATAATTGACCAGTTCCTTTTCTCTCGTAGCATTTAAGCTCGTAGAAAAAAAAATATCCACCTCTATCACGATTAAGACATGAACTATTTATTCCAAAAGCATAACACCATACAACAATTGTTCCCACCCTAGAAGTATTTTGTCATTAGGAAATATACTGTACCTGTTGTGTGATTGGAGCATGTCATTCAGAACAGCAGTGGTTGATTGTGGGAACTTAGCCATATGTAATAGACTACCATGTTGTTGGTAAGGAAACCTGACTCGACTGCTATGGTTGAATAAGTAGCAACACAAGGAACCACAGGTTTTCTTCAGGTTAATTTAACAACAGCATGATGTGTCAGTCAATGTACACTGTCAATGGCAGAGGTCACAGAGTTAATCTATAACATTTACAATGTGCTATTAACGTTGTATTTCTGTCGGCTCTATCTAACTCCCAACTCATCCAGATTCAAACTGGATCGTAGGGCGTACTTTGTCGACTTCAGAATGAATACTGGCATTGTGCAGCTTAGATGAATAAGGGCAGTGTGTGTGTATTATGTGTGTGTCCTCAGGCCCCTGTGCGTTCTCCTGCGCAGTTCAAAGCCCTGGGTCTCAGTGCTCCTGCAGGGGTGTTGCTAGCTGGGCCTCCCGGTTGTGGAAAGACACTGCTGGCCAAGGTACTATTTGCCAGTTGCTAAAATAAGTGGAATGTTGAAGGCTTGTGGTGGTTTAGTAATTCATCAGTTACAACAGTATACTGTGCTGTGCGTCTCCGATTTCAGGCTGTTGCCAATGAGTCAGGACTTAACTTCATCTCTGTCAAGGGGCCAGAGCTGCTGAACATGGTGAGTCATTCAGCTATACAGATTCCTGGAATGCCTCGACATGACTTTGCCCTGTGACACGTTGCCCGGTAATATTAACTCTGTGTTGGTAGATCTGCTGAAATTCTATTTGTAACTGAAGTGCCCCACTGAAGTCATTGCGTTCTCACAGACAGTAAGCACAAGTGATCCAACAACCCTGTGCATCATTTAGTTGGCGAGGGCTCAGTTACCTTTAGTCATATCTATCTATACCCTTAGTAGGCATTATATCAGACCCTTCACACTGTGAGGTAACACTCCTAAATCACCCGGATGCATTTTAATGGCCTAACTCATGCCCACTGACTTTATAGAACTTAAAACACAAAAGAAACAGACTTTGATTCTGGGGGCCTGAATGATTTAATTTAGCGTTATGTAGGTTAGACGTGTGCGTGTCTGTTTTTCGAGCTGTGCGTTTCGACATGAGTTACACAGCTTCGCGTCTCTTGCTCCTCAGTATGTGGGAGAGAGCGAGCGGGCCGTGCGACAGGTGTTCCAGAGAGGACGGAACTCTGCCCCTTGTGTCATCTTTTTTGACGAGATCGATGCACTGTGCCCCCGCCGCTCCGGGCATGAGGTGAGAAGCGATCTGAGGGTCACCATCTGAGTGAAATGCTGGTGAATGATGATGAGAATAGTATTGTTGACATGAGGTTGATGGTGGCGGTGTGTCCTCAGTCTGGAGCCAGTGTCCGTGTGGTCAACCAGCTGCTTACTGAGATGGACGGACTGGAGACCCGGCGGCAGGTCTTCATCATGGCGGCTACCAACAGACCAGGTGGGCTCCTCGCATCATTTCACTCCCTCGTTGACATCGGTATTCACCAATCGCAAAACATGAGGGAGATTATTTTTCAATGTTTTGGTGTATGGTTTATGTTGACGCATGTACAGTTTATTTGTATTTTTTATGCTTATGTGAAGCTACTATTCAAATCTGTGATGTTATTCACCATGGTTGACGCTGTCCCTGTAGATATCATTGACCCTGCTGTGCTGAGACCAGGCCGTCTGGACAAGACCCTGTATGTGGGCCTCCCACCTCCATCAGACCGACACGCCATCTTACTCACCATCACCAAGGTAACGTGGAATGCCGTGGATGGAAGCTCACAATTCGACGGTCCATGAGCCTCGTATAATGTCTTAGTTAGTGGCTGGTGTTGCTGTGAGAAGGGTTGTTTCATGATTGTGTCTCATAGGGGGGCAGCAGGCCTCATCTGGAGCAGGATGTGAGTCTGGAGGAGATGGCCCATGACGTGCGCAGTGACTGCTTCACGTGAGTGTCCCAGAGAAGGAAGGAAGGAGCAGAATCAATCTTAACCTACAGAGCTCCAGACTAACCCTTTGCCATTGCTGCCACTAACATTTTCAGTTGGTGGCACCAGCCCATGATTTGGTCGCACCCAAATGCTGTTGAGGGGTCACGCAATAGAAAAAACGAGTAATCCTCTTGTATAATCATTCCCAGTGCTACTGAGATGGATAAAACAACTTTATTTCTTTAATAATCATACTAACATGTCCAAGCAGCAGGACTGCATCATTCAAGATTATTCATGCATTTTGAGATGACAATTAGGCTATTGTTGCTAAATGAAAATGGGGCTCCAGAATTAGTCTCTTGTTCAATAGAGATGAATTTGCTTACATCTTAGAGTACTAATATCACACAGGCTAATTCATTTGGGGCTAATTTGAGTTACAAGTTTTGTCACATGCCTAGGATACAGCACAGTGAAATGCTTAACTTGCGAGCTCTTTCCCAACGATGCACAATCGAGGTAGTAATATAAGTAAGAAATAAAACGGGTGAAACGCGAGAGAATAAATAAAATGAACAAGATAATGTAGTTCTATACAGGTCAGTGCTGTACGGGTACCGTTAATACAATGTGCAGGGGTACTGGAGAATTATTTTTTTTTTTCAGGAAGGAATGTACATGTAGCAGGATGAATACTAATAATCTTAATAAACAATATAGCAGCAACGAATGGTAATATTTATCACTATAATCAATCAAGACAGCAGCATATGTGGTGCGTGCATGGTAATGAGTATATATGTCAGTATGCGTGAATGTGAAGAGTGGCTGAGTGGTGAGGATGGGAATAGAGTCTGTGCAGATAGTCTTTGGGAGAGAGGGAGGGCTGGGGTAGTTGTCTATTCAACAGTCGTAATGGCCTATCCACCGTCTTATGGCCGTCCACCATCTAAGGGATTGGAAACTCAAAACTCATTAGCCAGATGGCTAAATAGAATATATTGCTAGTTAGCTGTATAACTGATTAATCTAACAGTAAATTGAATGACCTAAATGCTGCAGCATACTACCCAATGATGTCACTATAGGCCTATGCAATCACCGCCAATGGCCTTCTCTTGCTTCCCGCTCACCTTATCTCTACGCAATATCAATGACTTTGGTTGTGTAGTGGTGCTAGAGTGCTCAGTATTGGGAGTTGAGAAATATCATACCTCCAGAAAGCAGAGGCCCTCTTCTCAACTGTTGTTGCTTTTAAAACCGTTTTTACACCCTATTGCGTTTTTTTAAAGTTTGCAATCAGAACACAATTATTTTTTCTTCTCGTCATCCACTGAGTGCCCAGTGGGGGCTGGGGAGAGGGAGGGCACGCGTGGCTCGCCCGTCACAGCTTGAAACAACCACAGGGGCAGGGCAGACCCTTTTGATTGCAGAACTGTACTCTTTGACCAAATCACAACCTTACAGATGTTCCCGTAGAGCCTTCAACAGAGTGGATATTGTGTGTTTGTTGTTTCATGCAGTGGGGCAGACCTGTCTGCGTTGGTGAGGGAAGCCTCTGTCAATGCTCTGAGAGCCTACCTCCTGACCCAACCCAACCCATCTTACACAGGTAATACTGGCCTATAGACTTTTGACTCTTTAACAGAACACTGCAACGTTGTTGATTGCTCCCATACATTTCATGTCTGCCGTTTATCAAGATGGATTTCTGTTTACACTTTCTACGGCAAGATAAGTACCATACCCAAGGTCATAGTATCCTCCACCAGGGTTGTCAGTCCACTTCCTCTCCATCTGAGTCTGTACTTATTAACCCCTCAGGTCACAGCTACTCTAACGGCCCTGTGGCCGACATCCGGGTCAGCAAGCAGAACTTTGAGGACGCCTTCAAGAAAGTACGGCCGTCTGTGTCTAAAAAGGTGAGATGCATTGGGATGTGGACAAATGAATGACTGCACAGAAGCACAGACTGAAAGAAATGCATTTAGCCAAACCCTTAATCCCTGTAGACAGTCTGACACCTATCAACGGTTAGGAATTAGAGACATCTTAAGTATTTAGGTAAGTCCCCAGAATCCAGAGTGTCTGGTAGTGGCTTCTTTTGATTTGCCTTAGTTGTCATTGGAGCAGCATTTTGTATGTGGTAATTAATAATGACGTAGGTTAGCACGTGATTGCCCCCCTCCCTCCCAGCTGTCTTTAATCCCTCCCAGGTGAACCAGTCTTTCTTGTCCCCATCAGTAAACACTGCATTGTCAAAAATAGAATCTTTAATTTATTTGTTGCGTACACCGATTTTTGCATGTGCTACAGCAGGTGGAGCGAAATGCTTATGTTAAACATGTAGGTTCCCACACAGCCTCAGGGGTTTATGGTCACTGGGGAACTAACTGTTCCGCCATTACTATTTCCATCCCTATTTGCATGCTAACGTAATAATAAATTAAGCCTAAAGTAAACCGGGTCTAGTCAGACAATGAAGTTGTGTGCTTTAACTTGCCAGTTGTATGGTGTTAGTTTGTGTGATTGGTTGTAGATAGGAGCAGGGTCCCTTTTTTAGGCTTCACTACAAAGAGGAAGAGACTGAACAAGTCTAAAACTACAAACAAAGCATGTAAGGATTTTGAATGACTCACACAAATGCTCTTCATTTCCCCTTCTATAGGACCAGCGTATGTACGAGCAGCTAAAGGAATCTCTTACAAGGTGAGAGGATTTGACCAGTCCTTCAGAATGAAGGATATCAATGCTGATAAGAAGGCCAATATCTCAATCTACAATAAACATTTATCAGACAAGAGTCCAAACTCCGAGTGATGTTTCAAAGGTTAACTCGGCAAAGATTTACCAGCGGAATACATGCATGCATTCAATACAGTGCGGTGTCCACTTACACCCTTGGCTCTCACCCCCTCCCTTCCACAAAGATGTACTTCAGTACTGGTGACCAATGATCTCTCTGTGCATATCACAGGACTTCATATCAGCCAGGAAAGGTTGAGTTTTTGGGAGTAGACATCAAGACATATAAACTATTTTGGATTGCTGTTTTCTAATCCAAACCACATTAAGACATGTTTATATTCGTATAAAAGAAAAATGTAAACCGTGTGAATTTAAGTAAAAAATGTATTACTGTATGTATTGACTGTTTTATTGAAAACATGGATATGTATGATAGTGTTTTTAATCAATTTGTTCTCATTGATATGGGATTATAATGACTTGAGTTTGAATGTTGTGGTTGCAAGTACGATTATTCAAATGTCTAATTTAATTTTGCAAGTTTGTATTGTGTGAAAGATTTAACGGTTGCGAACTTGTAACTTGACATTAATACATTCAATGAGATTTGCAAGCATTTATTTTCAGAATAATTACAAGTCCACTTACGAGTATGAATATCCTGCTGTGAATCAAAAATACTTACAGATATTGAATCTGCTCGGAGTTCTGTCACGGTCACATTACCAAGAGATTTGTACAATTTTGAAGCTAGAGATCCTGTTTGTTGAACATATCATTCCAAAATCATGGGCATTAATATAGAGTTGTTCCCCCCTTTGCTGCTATCAGCCTCTACTCTTCTGGGAAGGCTTTCCACTAGATGTTGGAACACTGCTGTGGGGACTTGCTTCCAGCCACAAGAGCATTAGTGAGGTCGGTCACTAATGTTGGGCGATTAGGCCTGGCTCGCAGTCTGTGCTCAAATTCATCCCAAAGGTGTTCGATGGGATTGAGGTCAGGGCTCTGTGCAGGCCAGTCAAGTTCTTCCACACCGATCTCGACAAACCATTTCTGTATGGACCTCGCTTTGTGCACAGGGGCATTGTAATGCTGGAACAGGAAAGGGCATTCCCCAAACTGTTGCCACAAAATTGGAAGCACAGTCGTCTATAATTTCAGGCCATGGAAAAATTGGGACGTTATCAGCTTCCAGGAATTGTGGACAGATCCTTGCGACATGGGGCCATGCTGAACCATATGAGGTGATGGTGGCAGATGACTGATATGACAAGGGGCCTCAGGATCTCAAGGTATCTCTGCATTCAAATTTCCATTGATAAAATGCCTGTGTTCGTTGTCCGCCGCTTATGCCTGCCCACACCATAACCCCAACGCCATCATGGGGCACTCCGTTCACAACAGCAAACCACTTGTCCACACATGCGGTCCGCCCTCTGCCCGGTACAGTTGAAACTGGGATTCATCCGTGTCTCGGTTACGACACCAAACTGCAGTCAGGCTAAGACCCTGGTGAGGACTTTGTCTACTAATGCCTTAAAGTAGTTTAAAAGTAACTGAATGTAATCTGTTACATTAATGATTACACATGACAGGTAACTAACGGATTACATAAAAGTAACCTAACCAACCCCAGCCTTAATGCAATTACCAGTACAGCTCTAGCCGATACCCAATAGATATGACCTGCTATTCCATTTTATGACAGGACCTTATGGTTAACCATCAAAAAGGATGAGACAAAACAAGGTCAATTAGTTTAATAAAATCATAGTGGATGCAGTAATGCAAAAATCAGGTGTTACTCAATGAGGATGGAATCATGACTCTTGCTGTGGAATATTCCTAATAAATGTTTGAGTTGAGAATATAAACACTACCCTTTCTAGAATTCTTTCACCCTTAGCATGAGTTCAGCTGATGTTTAATACTGACGTAGATGTAACCAACAGCCACCCTACCTTGTTTCAGAGGCCCCCTGAATCGCAAATCAACCCTAGGTACATCTGTAGTAGATTGGATAAGTGTAGGTCTATTCGATATGGCCAGAGGGCAAGATGGAACTATTACCATTCCAGACCTACATGGAGAGTATAAGGGTCAATTTGTGATTCAGCACCAATGTAAGCAAGTTTCCAATCCCCATCATGGTTTGGCTATGTGATACACCAATTGGCTTTCTCTCCCTCAGTGGTAGCTACTTTAAAGTGACATATTTGAGAGGCTTTCAAACGCAATGACTAAGGGTGTGACCCGGTTCTTGAGGTCAATCGCCATATTAAAATAAGCTATTTCGTCTTTCTCACAAATTAGGCTACTTGCGTCATTGCAAATGTTAAGGACACAATTGGAAATAATCAAGACTTAGAATCTAGTGGAATTGTAACATTAATCATACAGTACATGGAACAAAGGACAAATTTAAGAGTTACTCTTATCTATATTTGGTTTCAATTAATTTGGCCTTTGATTGGGTTTCCATAAGAGACTGTCAGCATAGTGATTGTTGAAAGACTCATTGTCTAAAAACAAAATGTGCTATAAAATTCATTAGATTTTACACCTGCATTTTGAGTTTTTATAAAAGGAGAACCCTCACAATAAGTCCTGACAATTTGGTGTTTGGGGAATACATAAGCTATAGGCTAGTCCTTTTGTATTTCCACCATCTGACAAGATATGTACGCAGCATCTGCATTACAGTAATTTACACATTTAAGGCCACATTCTTTCCATAAAAACGCAAACATAAATGAAACAAAACAAGTGACAATGTTTGATCTAATGCCATTCTTTCTCCCCATTGTGTCAAACTAAATGTAAAATTGGAGC
Organism: Salmo trutta; assembly: GCF_901001165.1. Taxonomy (NCBI): domain Eukaryota; kingdom Metazoa; phylum Chordata; class Actinopteri; order Salmoniformes; family Salmonidae; genus Salmo; species Salmo trutta. The sequence goes on along the minus strand of NC_042961.1, from coordinate 20,026,932 downwards.
AATAACTGATTCAGACAATCAGCTATTGAACAGAGGTATTGGCAAGCACAATACAAAAAAAATGGCACTCAGATCTAAAATATGCTCAACTTTAGCCAATATGTTCATTCTACACACACGCATATGGTAAGTGTAGTAGTCTACAAGAAAGGACAGAACTCCATATTTTACAAGTGAAATGAGAACATTGCATTTCTAGCATGGAATTTGCAACTCGCCTCAGTAGACACGTAAGAGAAGTGATAAGCTAGGCTTCTCACTCCCCCAAAGCAGCAAAAAAAACTCAGTGTTTAGGTGGCCTGATCTCCTAACTGGTGCAAGAGTATCCTCCACCCTTTCCAATAAAAACATTCAATAAGATATGGTTGTATATTGCTACACAACCTCTTTCAAAGAGATTAAATAAAACTGATCATAAAATAAAACTATAAAAACAGGATCTCAAACATTCAACACATTCAATTCTTCATATAAATTAATAATACAAGTTTGTGACTAGAAAAATATTCAGACTTGCCATCATTCCTATTACAGGTTTCTAAAATGACCACAACTGCAATAAATGGGCTTTTCTGGAAAAACAAATAGGAGAAATGACAATCTTGTGTAATAAGGACTAACTGGAATGCAAGCAGTAATGGTTGAAATTGTAATTCTGCTAGAGAGGAATATACAACCATGTTCCATCACCCCTTTGTTGTTCCTGAGGGGGAAAACAACATTAACACATACATGTCACACATACTGTCCACAGACATTCTCTACAAATATGTATTAATATGCAAAAGCTGTTAAGTCTTGGTGGTTAATTGGGGCTGGTGTCAATTTACTTCAGAGTTTTTTTGTTAGAGTACAAGAGAGGGAGGGGAAGGATTTACTCCAGCTTGACATCTCCCTTTAGCCTCCTCTTCACACGAGAGTAGGGGCTGAGCTGGTCGTCCATAATGAAGTCATACAGGACCTTCACCCATGAGGTGTACTGGGGCAGGTCATCGTAGTACTCCGATGCGATTTTCTTCACCTAGGTGAAGGGAGAAAACAAACAGTTTGCTATAAGTATCTTCAGCATAAAGCTGCAATATGTAACTTTTTGGGTCGACTAGACCAAATCCACATAAATTGAGTCCTAGAGCTGTCATTCTCAATGAAAGCAAGTTTAAGAAGGTAAATTTGTTCTGTCTGTGCTATTTCTCTGCTGCCCATTCTTAAGTTTGGGCAGCATAGAAATAGCAGCACAGAAATTAGGCAAACTATTAGAATTTTATCAACAAGGAAATGGTGGAGCAATTTATGCATATTGCATCGTCAAGTGTTTCTCTAAGTTCCAATCAAACAAAACAAAATTTCAGCGTCCTGAATCAGATAAGAATAGTCAATGCAACAGTTTTCCCCACAAACCAACATATAGGCTAGACGTTCTTTGTGCAATGGTAATCCTTTAAATCATTTACATCTCCAAACACAGAATGTGCAATGAAAGAGAGTTAGAGGTTAAAGTCTCCCTGGGTCTGGTGAAGTCAAATGCTTTTCTGCTGAGCCTAGACATTGGAACAGTCTGCCTAAACATATTTGGAGGAATATGGTTGTTTTACAGATGTTCTTATATTTTTATTACCCTTTTTTTATTACTTAACCTGTTTCATGACAAGAACTTCTGGCTGCAAATGTAAGCTGTATACAAATACAAGTTAATTACTAAGCACTTCGTTACAGTAAAGGAGCTATGGAACCGTCACTAAGACAACTACAACTTCTGCTCCTGCCCCCAAATACCAATTGTTTATTTAACAGTTAGAATGCTAAAATTGGTTCGATAACATGTCTTTCCTCTCCATAGAGCCCCAATGTTTTCAACACCTATACCGTACCAGAGGTAGCCTACGTCCTGGGATGCTGGGGAAGTCGTGGTGCTCGTTGTGGTAGCCCACGTTGAAGGTGAGCAGGTTGAGGGAGCCATAGTATGAGTACGTTTCATGGCCCTTGAGGAACATGTAGTGCTCAGCGATGAAGTGTCCAGAGATGGGGTGCAGGCCCATTCCCAGCAAGGAACCTGCCATCATGTAGACCACAGGCTTGGCTCCACACAGCCAGTAGAGGGCCACATTGAAGGACAGCTGCACAGCCACATTGGCCACCTCCAGCCTGGTGATGGGCTTGGGGTTGATGCAGAGAGGGCGGATGGCATAGAACAGAGGCTGAAGGATGATCCAGACAAACTTACGGAAGCGTGTGCAAAAGAACCAGCCCTCAAATTCAGTGGGGATGTCCACGTCCACGCCATCTCCTCCCAGGTAGCGGTGGTGGTCCAGGTGGTAGCGCTTAAAGGAGGCAGAATACGGCAGCCCAATGGGCAGGTTGGCAAACATGGCGAACCAGCGGTTCCACATGGCCCTGCTGTTGCCAAACGCTGTGTTGTGGGAGATCTCATGGATGGCCAGGGTCATGGAGTGGTTGATACAGCTGCCAAAGGCATAAGTCCAGAACAAGACCCATTTCCAGTCTAGGTCTTTGACCAGATAGAATGCTAAAAACTGGACGAGTACCATCATGCAAACAATCCACTTCAGCCTGGGATCAGGCCCCATTAGGGTCTTTATTTCTGGGTACTTTGCTGTTAGAGAAGAGAAAGAAATAAATTTTGGTTAATTTATTTTGAAAACTTAGCCTACTTATCTGAGAAAGCACGAAAAAAAAAAACACTGATACACAACTCCTTTCGTCATGTCATTCTAATTCATAACTTTAAATTGTTACAATCATAATATAAAGACTATCAGCCATTTCCTACAATTTGTAACCGTTTGCAAGCCCTCAAGCCCTAGAGTTTTGCATTGTTGCTACTTCTGTCAAATGGCCCCTTAATCTCAGTCAGGACAGGCCCAGAGGTACCAAACTGTCAACCACAAACACCATTGATAAAAAAAAGTGCCTGCAGGAAGTCTGGCAATTGCCATTCAAAACAGCACTAAATTATACTGGTATCTTATTTGACTGTCAGCCACAGCAGGACGAGAGGCCACAATGATTCATGTACTTTTAAAGAATACGAGCAATGCAAATAAGCTTACCAAATCCACCCTCCATTTGCAAATAAATCAGTCGAAGTCACAATTTACATTTTGTAACAATGTCATGTCACCTTGAGAACTTATCTTAAATCTCTCCTGACTAAAAAGTAACCTAATGTGCACAAAGGGTGGTTTCAGATTAGGCCTAGGTCCACTAGGGCCCAGCCAATGAGTGACAAAATCAAAGAAGATGGTTTGGCTTAAAGCATGATCAAAGTTATCACACAGTATCAAAATGATCAAATGCCTCTGCTAGTATCAAAGTCTTGTAAGTCACTGTAGGCCTAGCGTAATTATTGCCAACTACATTAAGTGGGCTAATTGGCCTTCAAATGACATGGGCCCGAAAAACATTTCATATTCATGAGAACAAACCATACAGGAGGTCAAGACTGGGACATGGGTGGAAGGTGGATGCAGGCCCATCAGGTTGTACCACCTAACTAGAATTTCACCAATATGGGTTAAGGTAAGCAACACCAAAAATAAAAAAAACGGTGACATCCTTATTACCACCTTGATTTCTCAGCCGATGGAGAATGGGTGAAATGTGGAACTTACCACCCTCTCTTCCAAACCAGTTGTACGGGGCCTCCCGAGTGGCGCAGCGGTCTAAGGCACTACATCGCAGTGCTAGACGCATCACTACAGACTCGGTTCGGTCCCAGGCTGTATCACAACCTGCCTTGATCGGGAGTCCCATAGGGCGGCGCATAATTGGCCCAGCGTCGTCTGGGTTAGGGAAGGGTTTGGTCGGGGGGGGGGGGCTTTACTTGGCTCATCGCGCTCTGGCGACTCCTTGTGGCGGGCCGGGCGCCTGGAGGCCGACCTCGGTCGTCAGTTGAATGGTGTTTCCTCCGACACATTGGTGCGGCTGGCTTCCAGGTTTAGCGGGCTGGTGTTGGCGGGTCATGTTTCAAGGGATGCATGACTCAACCTTTGCCTCCCGAGCCCATTGGGGAGGTGCAGCAATGAGACAAGATCGAAATTGGGGATAAATAATAAAATAAACTTGTTTTGGACACAAACATGGGGGTGTACAAAGGAATAGGAAAACCTTTATCAGGTAGGTGGAACAGTCAATTGTAACAATGCACATGGTGATATAGCCTGATCTACTCACAATTGCTGGGTCCCATACAACATTACCAGCTTGTAGTGGTCTACCGTAATTTCCGGACTATTAAGCGCACCTGAATATAAGCCGCACCCACTGAATTTACATTTTTTCTTCTTTTGAACATAAATAAGCCGCACATAAGCCGCGGGTGCCTACTGGTACATTGAAACAAATTAACTTTACACAGGCTTTAACGAAACACGGCTTGTAACAAAACATTATAAGCTTTAGTTGTCTTTTGCACTGAGTCAATTCCTCACGCTGCTGTTTCCAACGTCTTATCATCGACTCATTAAGACCAAGCTCCCGTGCAGCAGCTCCATTTCCTTTTCCAACAGCCAGATCAATCGCCTTCAACTTGAAAGCTGCATCATATGCATTTCTCCGTGTCTTTGCCATGATGAGGGTGACAAAATGACTACCGTAATCAGAATGATGGGAAGTTTGAGAGCGCTCGATTTAATCTAAACAGTAAACAAAAATAGTTGTTTGACCTTAACCCGTTCGGTAATTTCATTGGTCTAATGAAAGCTTCATGCCGCCAAAAAACTGAGCACGTCACAGAATGTTTTTTTGTAGAAAAAAAAATTGAAAGCGGGAAAAAAATCCATATATTAGCCGCGTCATTGTTTAAGCCGCGAGGTTCAAAGCTGGGAAAAAAGTTGCGGCTTATAGTCCGGAATTTACCGTACTTTAAATGTTTGTTTAAGTGTTCGTAGCACCTGCAGTGGACAGAAGTTGATTATTTTGTGTGTGTAGGCCTATATTAAAATCACAGGGATTTATTAAACTAGGCTATAAGTTAGAAAGTGAAAACCAGGCCATGCTGACCTTGAGTTTACTGTGTTACTTGTAATGGATGTGTGGACAGATTGTTTAGCCTGCTACTCACTGACTGCTTCTTGACTAATGACCATTCACCTTTCTAACCATGGGAGTGGGTGGTTTATCAAGGCACTGTTATAACCAAATCATACTCAACAATTGAAGTTACACATTGTTGGCTTTCTGTCCTATCACAGTGTAACACTTGTTAGTTTCATCAGTGTTACTGAAATAAGGATGATAAAGGCTGACAGAGAGGAAAAAAATCAAATCAGGTGGAAGGTGGCTAGCTGACAATAGTCCAGCACTCCCATCCAATTGCACAACTTATCACTTTGTGGAGTGATCAAATCAATAGTTCGATTTTGGAGTGATGTCTGGAGTAATTATTATAAAGTCGGCTTAATTAATTTCACAGACAAAGAGCCCACTTTTTATAGCGCATTTTGTTTTGTCGACATTTGGGAAGTTTACCAACAAATGTGCCGTTTCCATCAGGCCTGTCGTGCCATTTTTCTATCCGAAAAAACATCCCTCGCATTAAAAGTTTGGATGGAAACCTGGTTAGTGACAAAGGAATCTTATCCCGTCTGCATAATTTGTAAGCTATGGGAGTACAGTCGTGGCCAAAAGTTGTGAGAATGACACAAATATTAATTTCCACAAAGTTTGCTGCTTCAGTGTCTTTAGATATTTTTGTCAGATGTTACTATGGAGTACTGAAGTATAATTACAAGCATTTCATAAGTGTCAAAGGCTTTTATTGACAATTACATGAAGTTGATGCAAAGAGTCAATATTTGCAGTGTTAACCATTCTTTTTCAAGACCTCTGCAATCCGCCCTGGCATGCTGTCAATTAACTTCTGGGCCACATCCTGACTGATGGCAGCCCATTCTTGCATAATCAATGCTTGGAGTTTGTCAGAATTTGTGGGTTTTTGTTTGTCCACCCGCCTCTTGAGGATTGACCACACGTTCTCAATGGGATTAAGGTCTGGGGAGATTCCTGGCCATGGACGCAAAATATCGATGTTTTGTTCCCCGAGCCACTTAGTTATCACTTTTGCCTTATGGCAAGGTGCGCCATCATGCTGGAAAAGGCATTGTTCTTAACCAACCTGTTCCTGGATGGTTGGGAGAAGTTGCTCTCGGAGGATGTGTTGGTAACATTATTCATGGCTGCGCTCTTAGGCAAAATTGTGAGTGAGCCCACTCCCTTGGCTGAGAAGCAACCCCACACATGAATGGTCTCAGGATGCTTTACTGTTGGCATGACACAGGACTGATGCTCACCTTGTCTTCTCCGGACAAGCTTTTTTCCAGATGCCCCAAACAATCGGAAAGGGGATTCATCAAAGAAAATGACTTTACCCCAGTCCTCAGCAGTCCAATCCCTGTACCTTTTGCAGAATATCAGTCTGTCCCTGATGTTTCCTGGAGAGAAGTGGCTTCTTTGCTGCCCTTCTTGACACCAGGCCATCCTCCAAAAGTCTTCGCCTCACTGTGCGTGCAGATGCACTCACCCCTGCCATTCCTACGCAAGCTCTGAACTGGTGGTGCCCCGATCCCGCAGCTGAATCAACTTTAGGAGACGGTCCTGGCGCTTGCTGGACTTTCTTGGGCGCCCTGAAGTGCCTTCTTCACAACAATTGAACCGCTCTCCTTGAAGTTCTTGATGATCTGATAAATGGTTGATTTAGGTGCAATCTTACTGGCAGCAATATCCTTGCCTGTGAAGCCCTTTTTGTGCAAAGCAATGATGACAGCACGTGTTTCCTTGCAGGTAACAATGGTTGACAGAGGAAGAACAATGATTCCAAGCACCACCCTCCTTTTGAAGCTTCCAGTCTGTTATTCGAACTCAAATTAGCATGACAGAGTGGTCTCCAGCCTTGTCCTCGTCAACACTCACACCTGTGTTAACCTCTCTAGGGCAGTATTTGCACGGCCGGATAAAAAAACGTACCTGATTTAATCTGGTTATTACTACTGCCCAGAAACTAGAATATGCATATAATTGTTTGATTTGGATAGAAAACACCGTAAAGTTTCTAAAACTGTTTGAATGGTGTCTGTGAGTATAACAGAACTCATATGGCAGGCAAAAACCTGAGAAGATTCCAAACAGGAAGTGCCCTCGCTGACCATTTCTTGGCCTTCTACACTCTCTTTATTGAAAACTGAGGATCTCTGCTGTAACGTGACACTTCCTACGGCTCCCATAGGCTCTCAGAGGGCGCCAGAACGTTGAATGATGACTTTGCAGGCCATGGCTGAAAAACAGTAGCGCATTTGGTAAGTGGTCGATCAGAGAACAATGAGACGGGGGTGCGCGTGCATGTGAAGAGTCCATTTTAGATTTTTAGTCTTTGAACGAAAACAGGGTTTCCCGGTCGGAATATTATCGCTTTTTTACGAGAAAAATCGCATAAAAATTGATTTTAAAACAGCGGTTGACATGCTTCGAAGTACGGTGAATGGAATATTTAGAATTTTTTTGTCGCGATACGCGCCGGGCGCGTCACCCTTCGGATAGTGTCTTGAACGCACGAACAAAACAGAGGATATTTGAACATAACTATGGATTATTTTGAACCAAACCAACATTTGTTATTGAAGTAGAAGTCCTGGGAGTGCATTCTGACGAAGAACAGCAAAGGTAATCCAATTTTTCTAATAGTAAATCGGAGTTTGGTGAGTGCCAAACTTGGTGGGTGTCAAAATAGCTAGCCCGTGATGGCGAGCTATCTACTCAGAATACTGCAAAATGTGCTTTTGCCGAAAAGCTATTTTAAAATCGGACATAGCGATTGCATAAAGGAGTTCTGTATCTATAATTCTTAAAATAATTGTTATGTTTTTTGTGAGCGTTTATCGTGAGTAATTTAGTAAATTCACCGGAAGTTTGCGGTGGGTATGCTAGTTCTGAACGTCACATGCTAATGTAAAAAGCTGTTTTTTGATATATGAACTTGATTGAACAAAAACATGCATGTATTGTATAACATAATGTCCTAGAGTGTCATCTGATGAAGATCATCAAAGGTTAGTGCTGCATTTAGCTGTGGTTTGGGTTTATGTGACATTATATGCTAGCTTGAAAAATGGGTGTCTGATTATTTCTGGCTGGGTACTCTGCTGACATAATCTAATGTTTTGCTTTCGTTGTAAAGCCTTTTTGAAATCGGACAGTGTGGTTAGATTAACAAGAGTCTCGTCTTTAAAATGGTGTAAAATAGTTATATGTTTGAGAAATTGAAGTAATAGCGTTTCTAAGGTATTTGAATATCGCGCCACGGGATTCCACTGGCTGTTGAGTAGGTGGGGCGATTTCGTCCCACATACCCTAGAGAGGTTAACGAGAGAATCACTGACATGTCAGCTGGTCCTTTTGTGGCAGGGCTGAAATGCAGTGAAAATGTTTTTTGGGGGATTCAGTTCATTTGCATGGCAAAGAGGGACTTTGCAATTAATTGCAATTCATCTAATCACTCTTCATAACATTCTGGAGTATATGCAAAATTGCCATCATACAAACTGAGGCAGCAGACTTTGTGAAAATTAATATTTGTGCCATTCTCAAAACATTTGGCCACGACTGTACAGCGGCACCAGGAGGCACAGAGGGACACTGCTAGTTACTACCGTCGAGACGGGGTGGATACGGGCTAGTATTTCAGTCTGGTGATGTATTTTAGGTTTTATCAATGTTGTTGTCCCCTATATTAACTGCAATCATTATGGCGTCGCCTTCTCAGTAGGTAATACAACAATAAAAACCTAAGCACTTTTGAAATATGAATTAAAAGCACAGTGTGATTTCCTAGACGTGAAAATGAAACTGTTTCCCAGCACTGGCAGAAATAGCCCTAAGGTAAATATTTTAAGAAGGTGGCTCTGTATTGTCTTGGAGACTCCTCAGATTTCTCACACATTCTCTCTCCCCGGAGGAATTGTGAATTCCCAGATCTGGTCAGGTGAACAGGTAAAGCCGACCTTATAATAATTACTCCAGAAGTGAAAATGAAACTCGGTTTCCCGGGAACGGTCAGAAATAGCCCTATGGTAAATATTTTGCAAAGGTGGCTCTGTTTTGTCTTGGAGACTACTCAGATTTCTCACAGATTCTCTCTCCCCAGAGGAATTGTGAATTCCCAAGAAGTGGTCAGGTGAACAGGTTAGCGAGAAATAGTGGTGTAAATTCTTATGCGCAAATATTTATATAATAACCATCATATTGAGGTAAACTTCAGGGTCACGATATGTTGTGTGGTCCTTCCACTACGACTTGGGAAAGCATGCAGTTTATTAGGTTACAGATTAAATAAGTTATGAACTTCACAGGGTGGGGAAAGTGCATGGTGTTCAATCTAAGATTTACAACTTGTGCTAAATCAGAATATTATACTGAATCGAATCCAACAGTCTGAAAATCTGTTCAGTTTCTTATTACACTGAACAAAAATAGAAACGCAACATGTAAAGTGTTGATCCAAGACATGTTTCATACGCACAAAAAGCTTATTTCTCTCAAATTGTGCACAAATGTGTTTACATCCCTGTTAGTGAGCATTTCTCCTTTGCCAAGATAATCCATCCACCTGACAGGTGTGGCATATCATAAAGCTGATTAAACAGCATGATCATAACACAGATGCTCTGTGGACTGATGTATTTGCGTAGCTCCAGCTTCCAGTCCAGCCCCTCCGCTTGTGCAATGCAAATCCATTTCATGAGGGACGCAATTTGCAGCTCCACTTCCTCATTTGCCTTTGCCCATTTTGGCATCGTTTACACCTGCTGTATCCCGTTTTCCTGGCAGAAGTTCTGGGACTGAGATGACATGTTCTTTGGGACACAATCAGATCGGATTGTTATTGGTAGACCATGACGACTGAAAATATTGAGTTTGGAGTAGTGTCCGGTTGGTAGTGAACACAATAGGACAGTGGAGACGTCCTGCCACAGCCAGTCAGGTAGTGCTGTGGGTCTCAGCGATTCTGGCACTTCTGGTCGTGCTACAATCTGGCAAGAATGACATGACGTGTCACTTTGCAGCCTTGTCCATGCCCAGCCACCATACTTTACTGCCGAGACGTTGTTTTGTGCCTACAATGCCCAAATGTCCCTGGTGAGCTAAAGCCCTCACATGAAGTGCATGTGACAAAACAAATGTGATCACAAAGGCATAGTCTCCATTTCTTCCTCTGAATTAACACATTTCAGGTCTTGAGTTACTTTTGGTCTTGCACATTTTAGCAAAATGGTCATTTGTTACATTTCTTGCAGGCCTGCCCACATGCTGGACAACTAGGGTCCTTTGCAAAATGATCTGCATGTCGATAGCACACTTTCTGTGTCTTTTCCATCTGCATTCTGTCTCTGCCCCCTTTTGTGATATTTCCCCCCCTTTTTGAAAAACACAATACAGTCTCATTATCCTTCGCAGCCGTACTCACATGCATGGCGGCCATTTGTATTTAAATTTTCACATTGTGCGGCTAGATTGAGTGACGGCGCTGTTAGCCCAGGGCCCTCCTCCAATAGCTTACGGTGCACATATTCTGTATTACACTTGCTCAGTATGGCATCTCTAATCCGACTGTCCTTATCGCCAGCAAAGTCAGTCTTTAGCTGCTTGTCTAAGAGGAGTAACAAATTACTAAACTCTCTCACTAGTTTGTCAGTTGCCTGTCTCACGAACACCGTGTATACCTGTAGCACGAAGTATGCATTCAACACAGCCACAGCCCTGAAGTAGTCCTTTAGGTGTCTGCGAGTGTGTTGAAAATGTCCTGCACATCTGTCCCAGCATGATGTAGAACAGGGATGGGCAACTAGCCCTCTGACTCTTGACAGTTAGAATAGCAGAAGGTGCAATTTCAAAATTTGGTTGTGTATCAGCCTTTTCTCTCTTGTTATGTCAGTCACTGATAGTGGGTCAATTAGCCCATGTCAGCTAAAAATGTTTTGATTGCTGTTCGTTTTGAGGCGGTATGGACCCACGAGCAACTACGGCCCCTCATGAATTCAGATTTTTTTTGTGGCCTCCACCCCCATCAAAGTTGCCCATCCCTGATGTAGAAGCAAAGCTCTCCTCCGTTGTTTTGTAACTGCATTCATGTCACCGGATAGTATTAATATTTTACCATCCGCAAACAGTTCAAACGCCATCAACCACCTGATCCAGCGTGGTCCACTGTAGTGATGGGAAGTTTTGACAGAGATTTACATGGTTATCAAAACATCCCGCCAGGGTAAGCCTACACGAAACAGACATTATTTGGAGTGTTTCTAAAATCCCCTATGGGAAAAATGAATGGTGGGAAAATGATTGGAACCATTTCCTTGTTTGACCACTAGGTTTTATGGGTATTATGACTCATAATGTGATACTCAATGCCCAGAGCATGCAGGATCCTCTACCGGCGACCAATGAACTGAAAACTTGAAAGAGTCATGATTCTGGAGCTGTCATTTTGTGACTGATGCTTGTAAACGTGTTGATTTGCTAGGCATACAAATAAGATTATTTCTTGATGCATTTGAAACGAGGTCTAGGTGTGGCCGCAACCGGACTAGATCGCGCACGACTCTTGGCGGAATGCATTGCTCGACTGCCATCAGGGTGATAAGCACAATATCGTTTGTGAACTGTATCCCCCCCAAACTATTTGTGTATGTTTTGGTTCTACAATGCTGTGCCCATTATAACATTCAATTAATAGCGTTCATTCTTACAATAAATGATCAGTTCTAAACATATTGTTCTCCTCTATGCTACCTGCAGCATGATCTACTTTCTTTTGTGCATATATAACAGACAGTTGTTGGTCGGAGCATGTCTCACTGGAGCCGCTGAGCCGAGAAGGGTGCAATTGCGACCCGCAATTTGGGTGTTCCTGCATGTGGGCATTCCTGCATCTGCAGGAACCCCTCCTTGTACTTCAAGGCGGGTGAGCTACAGTACAGTAGGTGGCATTAATGCACAATAACGGTGGATGCCAGCCGCCAATAAGCCCCACAGAAGAAGCGGTGACAACGGTAGCTAGCTGTACACCGGTAAATAGTGCCTTTTGCCCCCGCCTGTTGGGCTCACTTTTCCTGCAGGTCTGTTAACAACGGCAGGTGTCTGGCAGGCAGGAGCGAAGGACACTGTGTGCTAGCTTAGCTGGCTAGTCCTAAGTAGAACTCCGGTACAGAGCAGGCGGGAGGCAGGGGCGAGACCGAATAATGCTAGCACACAGTGACGCGAACTATCAAACTAGCTACAGTGGTTCCTCCTTTAAGTTGCGTCATACTGCGGCACACCTTGCGTGCTGCCGCAGCATTCTGTGGCACGTCATTTAATTCTTAGCCATTTTTTCCTGTTACTGCAAGTTATTGCTAGTTTGACCACCAGATGGTATCTTTGAGAAGCATTTGATAGTCTTCCTTATTGCAGACACGCGGGAGACCGGGGTTCAATCCCCCAACGGGGAGGAAGGAGTAGGCTGTCCTTGTAAATAATAATTTGTTCTTAACTGATTCCATGTGTGTTATTTCATAGTTGTGATGTCTTCACTATTATTCTACAATGTAGAAAATAGTCAAAATATAGAAAAATCCTGGAATGAGTAGGTGTGTGCAAACTTTTGACTGGTACTTGCTTAATTAATATTATGGTGTTTCTATTCCATGAAAAACACAAAACCCTCGGTTAAATTCAGACTGTTTCGCTCCCGGAGCACACATTGGACATTCGGGCCGAGGCAGTCAAGCTAACGTTAGCTAGCTTGCTAGCTACTTCCAGACACAAATGAGACCACTCTGACCATTTTACTTGCCCTAGCAGAGCTGGTTAGGCAGTTTGTGTTAACCTCTCTGGGGTATGTGGGTATCCCTGCGGGACACACTGCCAACAGCCAGTGAAATAGCAGGGAGCCAAATTCAAAACAACAAAAATCTCATAATTCAAATTTCTCAAACATACAACTATTATATCCCATTTTAAAGATACACTTCTCGTTAATCCAAACACATTGTCGATTTCAAAAAGGCTTTACGGTGAAAGCATAACATTAGATTATGTTATGACAGCACCTAAACAAGAAAAACCACACAGCCATTTTCCAAGCAAGGAGAGGCGTCACAAAAACCAGAAATACAGCTAAAATGAATCACTAACCTTTGATGATCTTCATCAGATGGCACTCGTAGGCCTTCATGTTACACAATACATGTATGTTTTGCTCGATAAAGTTCATATTTATATCCAAAAACCCCATTTTACATTGGCGTGTAATGTTGAGAAATGTTTTGCCTCCCAAAACTTCCGGTGAATGAGCACATCAATTTACAGAAATACTCATCATAAAACGTTGATAAAATATTAAACTGTTATTCAAAGAATTATAGATACACTTCTCCTTAATGCAACCGCTGTATCAGATTTCAAAAAAACTTTACAGCGAAAGCACACTTTGCAATAATCTGAGTACAGCGTTCAGACACGAAACCAAACCCGCCATTTTGTGGAGTCAACAAAACTCAGAAATAATAGTATAAATATTCACTTACCTTTGATGATCATCAGAATGCACTCCCAGGAATCCCAGGTCCCCAATAAATGTTTGTTTTGTTCGATAAAGTCCATCATTTATGTCCAAATACCTCCTTTTTGTTCACATGTTCAGTCCACTACTCCAAATGCAGGAAGCGTGCACAAAATGTCACGACGAAAAGTAAAAAAAAGTTATATTTACGTTCGTAGAAATATGTCAAACGATGTATAGCATCAATCTTTAGGACGTTTTTAACACAAATCTTCAGTAATATTCCAACCAGACAATTCCAATGTCTTCAGAAAAGAAAAGGAACACAGCTAACTCTCACGTGAGCGCGCGCCTCTGAGCTCATGTCATTTTCTCACTCATCAACTTCCAGGCCCTCTTGTTCGCTCCATATTCACAGTAAACGCATGAAACAACGTTCTAAAGACTATTGACATCTAGTGGAAGCCTTAGGAAGTGCAAAATGAACCCTAAGTCACTGTATACTGTATAGGCAATCACTTGAAAAACTACAAACCTCAGGTTTTTGCCTGCCATATGAGTTCTGTTATACTCATAGACATCATTCAAACAGTTTTAGAAACTTCAGTGTTTTCTATCCAAATCTACTGATAATATGCATATCCTACCTTCTGAGCCTGAGTAGCAGGCAGTTTAATTTGGGCACGCCTTTCATCCGGAAGTCAAAATACTGCCCCCTACCCTAGAGAAGTTAACCAAAGCGTTGGTGACTAACTGCGCTGCTGGAAACAATTTAATTATGCTTTTTTGCCGACGTTTACTGACACCTGCCATATTCAGCGCTCGTAAATTAATTTATCATTATCATAAAGAGGCATTACTATGTGTGTGAGGTAAGGATGAAACCTGTATAAAAAGTGTTTGCCAAGGCTGGAAAGGGAGTTGCTTCATGAACCAGCTCAGCTTCTGTTACTTTGTAATAAAGTCTGTTTGAACTCACAAGCTCCAGTATTTGAGAAATATTATTGACTGAATATTTCCAAGACACCAGCAGGTCAAAAGGAACGACTGATATTAACGAGTCACTCAGAAAAAACTAAAATAGTAGTTAAAGAATTAATCGTTAGCGAAGCAGTCAAATTTTGGCGCGGTGCTTTCCATCTCAGATGTAACTATTATTTTCAAACATTATCCTCATCACCATTTTTCAATCCTAAACTTTCAATTTGTGCTGAATTAGGATATCACACACGTCAGTGTTTCCACTGAAAAAAATGTTATGTATGAGTTTCATAAAGGCCTGGTTACTTATGTATCTTTGCAAAATGTTCTAACCCTGTTTTCGCTTTGTCATTATGGAGTATTGTGTGTAAATGAGGGAGAAAAAAACTATTTAATCAATTTTAGAATAAGACTAACATAAAATGTGGAAAAAGTCAAAGGGACTGAATACTTTCCGAATGCACTGTACTTGAGTCACTGTTCGTTCAGATAGGAGAGAAGGGCCATTGCTTGTTGCGCACTGCAACATCACCACCTTAAACTATTTAACCATAAACATCATTGTCATTTTATTGGACATGTTCCGACCATAGGAATGTTAAGGTGATTATTTTATAAACACGTCCTCATACGCCATTGAAACCAGCATCTCTCTCATGTTCTCAACTTTCTTTCATTATCCAGCAGCCAAAGACACAATCCTAGTCATATTAACAACCCATGTTTGTTGTTGCGTCATTAGATCCTCTCCCTTTCTAAAGGATATTTTCATCTCTGTCATAATATGAAACCACTTGCAAAGACGCCGTCTACCGGTCGCCCCTCGCTAGCTAGTACACACTGGGGTAGTGTACTTCGCCCCCGCCTCCCACCCACTGTGTACCGGAGAAAACCGTGCTTGACAGGCGGGAAACCAGTGCCCGACCAGTGGGAGCGAAGGACGCTCTACCCCGGTGTGTACCAGCTATAGCTAGCTAATGTTGTTCCCCACCCTCCCTCTTCTTGAGGGGTTTATCAGCGGTTGGCATCCAATGTTATGGTGCATTACGGCCATCTACTGTACTGGAGCGCCTCCGCCTATGTACTGGAGTCATACCTTTAAAATGGACGATATAAGTATAAAGAGGGGTTCGTGTTGAATCGTTTTACATAATAATTGGCCTGGCTAGCTAGCTAGATGACGAATAGTGTCGGTAACAACAGCAATGGTTGCAATTAGATCAGATGCTATCCAACTCCCCTCTCCCTGCCTCACAAGGTAACTAGCCAGCCACCCATACGAAAAATGTATGCACGCATGACTAAGTCGCTTTCGATAAGTGTCTGTTAAATGGCATATATTATTATATTTATATTATTTAGCTAGCCATCCATCATTAGCTAGCTAATTATATATTAGTCCGTGGCTGCAGTGAGCAACTGCTAGTTACATAGCATATCTGAAAGGGGATTATAGTTAGTTAGCTAGCCAACTTTAGCTAGTTAGCAGCCAGCTTTGATGAAAGACAATAGGAACATTTATAGCTAACAAGCTAAATAATTAATGACCAGCAATACAAACTGACAAGCTAATGCTAGCTTCTATTGCGGTCTAGGAGAAAGGAAAATACTCACCCAAAATGTCTTTCCTCCTGTCTGCGTGTGGCTGATCTGTATAAACCCATTCGTAATCCTCACGAGGGACACGGTTCCCCATCTTTCTTTGGTGTAAGTAACAGGTAATGAATCTCAAAACATTTATATTACTAGCTAAAAGTATCAAATTGACTCCAACTTCTCGGTTACCTAACGGACTCAATCCACCCTGCCTGGTGTCAACGCAGGATCTGATTGAAATAGAGTTCGCCTACCCTGATCTTCGTCGCAAACAAACGTTTGGGATGCTGATTCGCTGATTCTCTCACATAGTGCGCTCAGAGCACACGTTGGAAGCTCTGGTGGATGAGTAGGGTTGATCCGAGCGTTCTGACCTCACAACAACGGTAGTCAAGCAAGCTAACTGGCCAAAGTTGGCTAGTTACTTCCAAATACAAATAAAACACCTCACTCTGACCATTTTACTCGACCTAGCATAGGTGGTTAGGCTGTTTCCATGTTGTCTAGAGCGTTGGTGACTGTAGTAGATGTGAGTTTGAATTCCATGAAAATTAAGGTGACCAGACGTCCCCGTTTTTGGTGGCCTGTCCCCAGCTGGAGCTGTCCCCGGAAATGTCCCCGTTTATAACTGTGCGTTAAAAACAGACCGCAAAGTGAAATATTTTACTTGGCAAGAAAGACCGGGCAGCAGAGCCTACCAGTTGACGTCTCAATCGCGTTATGCTTGTTTAGGCCAACAGAGGGGGCTGCTCGCTATAGCAGCTTCATTCACTCTTCTTCTTCTACTAACTATTTGCTCGCGATCGTTTTAGAGAAAACTGCTGTGGAAAACTCGGCCAGAAGCTAGCAAGTATCAAGTGATTTTATAACATCACCACAAACGTCTTTTCAAGCCAGGTAAGTTACAATCGTTTGAGATACTAGCTAGTGATGTTATAATGTCACAATTTATTATATAGATAGATGATCTGCTCTATAAGGTTATAAATAGGTTATGCTAGCTAACGTTAGCTATGTAGACTAAGTTAGCTCGCTAGGTTAGCTAGCTACTGTTATGGTAGCTAGGTTAAAAAACGTTCACATGTAAACATGCAGTGGACGGGCTATTTTGAAAATATGATTATATTAAATGAATGCACAATTAATTATGATAATATTTTGTAGATTACAATTTGAATGGTTTGGAATTATAATAAATAGTGGGAAAATATATTTAGAAATGTTCATGGATAACATTAGCAGTGGAGAGGAGGAAGACTGGATAGGATGAAGAGTGAAGGAGACAGAGGAGGAAAGGTAAAGATATGATTACAGCCAATTTATTATTCCAAACAATGTTTTTGAGATAAAATACAAAAATGAGGCATGCAATGGGAATCTGTTAACCAAAGTATTTTCTCTAATAGTATGCTATTTATTCATCCAGATTGGAGAGGAAGGAGAAGGGAAAATTAAGGGAGTAAAAAGAGTGAAGCAAGGAGAGAGTAGAAGAGTGAGGTGGAAAGGAAGGAAGACGAGTGAAGAAAAGAGGAGAAGAAAAAGTTAAGAGTGTAAGAAGAGTGACACAAGGAGAGTGAAGAAGAGCAGACAGAGGAGATACGATGACTCTTTCCAAGAAACGGAAATGCCATTTTAATGACAACATGATGAGAGAATTTCCATTTATACGCTCAGGTCAAGACGATAGAATGGTTCACTGCACCCTTTGTAATTCCTCTCTTTCAATTGACAGCCGGAGAAGAACGGCAGTGGTAGAACATCAGCAGACGAAAAAGCATAACGCCTCTCTAATTGCCTGTGTTAGTATGCCCTCTGTCACCACATTCTTCAAGAAGGTAGAGCCTTCCCAAGAAGAATATGATTTAGCTGCGCAGGAGGGTGTCTTTGCATACCACACTATGCGACACAATCATAGTTACAGATCTATGGACTGCACAGCACAACTGACACGGAAGCTTTATGAGCCAAAGTTTACATGTGCTAGGACAAAATGGGCCACCATAGTGAGTACCGTGTTAGCACCATGGGCAACTACTTTGGTAACACAGAACCTAGACCAGGTTGAATTTGTGTCCCTGTCCATTGATGCGTCCAATCATGGACATGTTAAGCTGCTGCCTATAGTACTCAGATGTTGTAAGATATATGATGACAGCACATCTGTGGAAACAAAACTGCTTGATTTTGTTGAATTGAAAGGAGAAACAGCAGAGGAAATTGCAGCTGAGGTCCTGGTTGTAATAAAAAAATGTAACATGGAAAACAGTTGTGGCATTCTCTGCCGACAACAAATACCAACTTTGGAGGACTGAATAGGCTGGGGAGGGTCAATGTCCATACCAAAGTTAAAAATGCTCTGCAGCGGGAGGTGATTGGCTTAGGTTGTCCTGCCCACATCATTCATATCACGGCCAGAACAGGTTTGGATATGATGTTGAGTACCTGCTCACAAATATATTTGGATATGTTCACATTTTCACCATCAGAGTAGAAAGACTGAAGGGCTTTTGTGAGTTTGTTGGCCAGGAGTACCATAACATTTTAAGACACAGCGATGTTTGCTGGCTGTCCATGCTCCCTGCTCTAGAAAGAGTGCTGAAAATGTATGTGCCATTGAAATCCTTTTTTCTTTCTGAAGACAATGCAAAACAATGTTCGAAGATCCACTGACTGAACTTTGGCTGGCCTTTGTCCATGGAAACTTGGCCGTATTCAGTGACACGATCAAGATGCTTGGAGGCCAGGACCGCTGTGCTGTGGAGTCAGCTGCAATTCTGAGAAACGTTGAGGCAAAATTGACTGCAAGATGTGATGACAACTTCATTCCAGTTTTGGTCAGAGGACTTCTGAGAGAGCTAGAGGAAAATGGAGCCATGTCTAAAGAGAGCTTTCTCAAAACATCCTAATCGTTCTTCACTGTGGCTGTGAACTACTTGCAAGCATGGGGAAAGCACACAGATAATCTAAAAGATTTACATTGTCTCTTTTTAAAAAGGCAACCTCAGCGTGAAGAGATCCAGAAGGCAGCAGCCACACTGCAGGAAAAATGCCCCAATGTGACCATCAATGAGGATGCATTGTGTGATGAGGTTACTGACCTGCAAGAGTTCCTAAAGGGGGATCGCTTGAAGAATGGAAAACATTTGAGACACCGCTTAGTCAGAGATGGAGCACGGTGGTTACCCACTTCAAAGAGAGTGACATCCCACACACTAACCTGGCTAGATTAGCGTATGTTGTCATGTGCTTACCTGGAAGTAATGCACCAGTCGAGAGAGTGTTCTCCCAAATGAATGATATATGGACAGCAGCAAGAAATAGGTTCACTGTTCCTACCATCAAGGCCATGCTTATTGTGAAGACAAACTTCAACCTCCCCTGCCAGGAGTTCATGGAGAAGCTGGCAAAAGACAGAGCAATCCTGAAGAAGATACATTCTTCTGAGAAATATACAGATTAGTTTGGTGTAAGTATACGATGTAGGTACCAACCTCATCGTCGTCTTAATTCTTTATTATGTTGTTAAGCATTTCACATATACTATTGTCTGTTTTCAATTTTGCTCATGTTTTTTAAATTTTGCTCATGCTCTCTTCACTTATTCTACCCAGACTACCAGGACCACTGAATGGCTGTTCAGATTGGACAGTTCTGTCTTGTCTGTAGTGTTTCTGTAATATAGTTGTTTTCTCTGTCTATCACAGTGTGCCTGTTAGACTAAATACATGAAACTGGAATTGTCCCCCTTTTTTATTTCATAGATAATAACAGTGGCTATTTTAATGATATATTGACCGCCGAACTGGAAATGTCCCTGGTTTTAATTTCAGAAATCTGGTCACCTTAATGAAAATAGATATCATTGTGGATGCGGCAGAACAGTTCCTGGGACTGAAAGACTTCTCTGCGGAGGAGTTGCATGGAGTATTGTCACAAGCCGTACCACACTCTGAGGTCATATAGCATGAGAAGGGAGATATGGAGATTTGAAGGAATACGTGGGGGTTTTGGTTTTGTCAATGTGGTGTTTATTGTTTTATTTTAGGTGGATTAAGTTAGATTGTTATTCTTACCTTTTTTTTTTTATCAACGGCGCTTCTAGCGAAGTTGGTGATGATGAATGTCCTGAATGGACAACAGCAGTGTCAAAAACTGGAACAAAAAAGGAAAGCAGAGGATACATCTATGAATGATAATGAATTACTTCTTGTTGGGATGCGTTTGTTGAGTAAGGATGCAAATGTGGGAAACCTGTTTGAGGTGCTGAAAATGGTGGAGTATGCGCTGAGAAAAGTG
This sequence comes from Salmo trutta, assembly GCF_901001165.1. Lineage (NCBI taxonomy): Eukaryota > Metazoa > Chordata > Actinopteri > Salmoniformes > Salmonidae > Salmo > Salmo trutta. The sequence goes on along the minus strand of NC_042961.1, from coordinate 20,006,510 downwards.
GATTCGGTCAGAGTGGTATTATTTTGATTCATTACATTTCTGAAGAACAGAGGAAGATTGCAGTGGGCCTCAAAATAATCCGAACAACAGAAGTTTCTTGCTTTGAACTTGGGAGTAGAGCACCCTTCAAAGGGGTCATCTCAGGGGAGACGACGGATGTTCAGGTTGAATACCTGAAGAGAATTCCTGGTGTGGTTGGTGCTTGAAAAGGCATCTAACTATGTATGTGAAGTTTGGTTATGTAAGATACGGTATAATGAAGAACGGTGTGTAGCAATTGCGGTGGGGATCATGATCCTGAGTTCCTGGAGTGCTCTGTCAGGGTGAAGGAGATTGAGGGGGCAAAAGTTAGAGCGACCAATCGAATCTCCTATGCGGAGGTAATTAAAATAATTGAGAAAACAAGTGATGCTAGTGAAGATATGGTAATGGTTGCACCACAGCCTGTAGTAAATGTTTGCTGCCAGTCAAAATATACCCTGTGTGTTAAAAAGGTGTTTTTTTTGGCATCATTGCTGCAGTTATAAACTATACGGCTCAAGTATCAAAGACTGGACATTATTGTGGCTGCGGCACAACAGTTTTTGGGACTTAAGGATTTGACATCTGAAGACTTGCAAGGGGTACTGGCGCTGGAAGACGGCCCGCCCAGGCTCCCCTTGAGCCTGTGTAGGGATCAGTAAAGTTGTTTGATTTGGTTTATTACATTTTCGGTAGTTTGTTCCGTTCTAAGGGGGGGAATCCTGTTTCCATCCCGCACAGTTGGCGGGATGCGCATTACATTTTGCAATCGCAATAGAAGAAGAAGAGGCACAACTAAGTCATTTTTCTCAAAGTTGCCGGAAAGCCACATGCATCCACTTATATCACTACACTTGAACTAATGTTGCTAAAATTCCAGTTTGTGACAAAACAAGCAGTCATTTTGTAGAGAATCATTGTACCATGTAAACCGCTGTGAAATATATTTTCCATAACCAAAAATATTGCATATTCAGCTGTTTGAAGTTGGTGTACAAAATTTAAAGTAAAAGATGCAAAAACGAAACTTCAGAACGGGAAGCATAGAAATAGCACACATAGTACAGATCTACCGCTTCTTAGACTTGCTTTCAACGGGAATGAAAGATCTATAACTCACATTTATATGTGAATTTGATCAGGTCGCCCAAAAAGTTACATATTGTCACTTTAACAGCCTAAACATTACAAAACTTGCATTTGATCAAATAAGCTTCACATAATTTGACATTCTCTCAGATGGGTGGGTGTTTTTGCTAAACGTTTGGCAACAAAAACTATGGGCTTAGATTACATGTTTTCAACAAACTATACTTAGCAAAAATATAAACGCAACATATGTCGATCCCATGTTTCATGAGCATCCCAGACATTTTCTTTAAAATTTTGTGCAGAAGTTTGTTAGTGAGCATTTCTCTTTGCCAAGATAATCCATCCACCTGACATGTGTGGTATATCAAGAAGCTGATTAAACAGCATGATAATTTCACAAGGTGCACCTTGTGCTGAGGACAATAAAAGGCCACTCTAAAATGTGCAGTTTTGTCACACATCACAATGCCACAGATGCCTCACAACCGCAGACCACGTGTAACCACGCCAGCCCAGGATCTCCTTATCTGGCTTCTTCAACTGCGGGATCGTCTGAGACCAGCCACCCGGACAGCTGATGAAACTGAGGAGTCTTTCTGTCTGTAATAAAACCCTTTTGTGGGGAAAAACTAATTCTGATTGTTTGGGCCTGACTCCCCAGTGGGTGTGCCCCTGCCCAGTCATGTGAAATCCATAGATTAGGGCCTAATTTATTTATTTCAATTGACTGATTTCCTTATATGAACTGTAATTGAGTAAAATCGATGAAAATGTTGCATGCTGCTTTTATACTTTTGTTCAGTATACATTTTATCTCAATGTTTATTGAAAACAAATACAGTAGCATAATGAGCAGTTGTTGGTTAGCTAGCTAGTGAATTTTAGCAATATTAGCATAGACATGACATGAGTCAAGGTATCAATAACAAGCTCAAATGAGCTGAAACAAGCCACCTACAATTCCCCCATGGCAGCTTCGTCATTGTTGCTAGCCATCTCACCTTTCAGAATCATAACACCACAAGGCCTTCGGCCTCATCGATGCCCGCATCATTTTCATGACATTCTCACACAGACAGATTTTGGGACATTTTGTATGAACCGGGACATTTTCAGCTTCCAGGAATTGTGTATATACCCTTGCAACATGGGGCCATGCATTATCATGCTGAAACATGAGGTGATGGCGGTGGATGAATGGCATGACAATGGGCCTCAGGATCTCATCACAGTATCTCTGTATTTTCAAACTGCCATCCCTAAAATCCAATTGTGTTCATTGTCCGTAGCTTACGCCTGCCCATACCATAACCCCACTGCCACCATGGGGCACTGTGTTCACAATGTTGACATCAGCAAACTGCTCCCCAACACAATGCCATACACGCTGTCTGCCATCTGCCCGGTACAGTTGAAACTGGGATTCATCCGTGAAGAACACACTTCTCCAGTATGCCAGTGGCCATCAAAGGTGAACATTTGCCCACTGAAGTCGGTTACGACGCCGAACTGCAGTCAGGTCAAAACCCTGGTGAGGACAACAAGCACACTGATGAGTTTCCTGAGAGTTTGTGCAGAAATTCTTTGGTTGAAGCCGGATGTGGAGGTCCTGGGCTGGCGTGGTTACACGTGGTCTGCGGTCGTTTTTATTTATTTATTTTAGTAAAAAAAAATTTTACCTCTTTTTGTCCCCAATTTTGTGGTATCCAATTGGTAGTTGGTCTTGTCTCGTCGCTGCAACTCCCGCACGGACTTGTGAAAGGCAAAGGTTGAGAGCCGTGCGTCCTCCGAAACACAACCCAGCCAAGCCGCACTGCTTCTTGACACAATGCCCACTTAACCTGGAAGCCAGCCGCACCAATGTATCGGAGTAAACACCGTACACGTGGCGACCATGTCAGCGTGCACTGCGCTAGGCCCGCCACAGGAGTCGCAAGTGCGCAATGGGACAAGTACATCCCTGCTGGGCCAAACCCTCCCCTAACCTGGACGACACTGGGCCAATTGTGCGCTGCCCCATGGGTCTCTCGGTCGCGGCCGGCTGTGACCTGGACTCAAACCCAGAATCTCTAGTGGTACAACTAGCACTGCAATGCAGTGCCTTAGACCACTGTGCCACTCGGGAGGCTGTGGTCTGCAGTTGTGAAGCTGGTTGGACCTTACTGCCAAATTCTCTAAAACAACTTTGGAGGCAGCTTATGGTAGAGAAATTAACATTCAACTCTCTGGCAGCAGCTCTGGTGGACATTCATGCAGTCAGCATGCCAATTGCACACTCCCTCAAAACTTGAGACATCTATGTGCACATTTTTGGAAACATTTTCGAAAACTGTATTTGTTTTCAATAAACATTGACACAAAATATAAAAAGTATAAAAGCAGCATGCAACATTATCAATGATTTTACTCAGTTACAGTTCATATAAGGAAATCAGTCTTTTGAAATAAATTAATTAGGCCCTAATCTATGGATTTCACATGACTAGGCAGGGGCACAGCCATGGGTTAGCCTGTGAGGGCATTGGCCCACCCACTTGGAAGCCAGGCCCACCCACTGGGGAGTCAGGCCCAACCAATCAGAATGAGAAATACTCCTCAGTTTCATCAGCTGTCCGGGTGGCTGGTCTCAGACGATCCTGCAGGTGAAGAAGCCGGATGTGGAGGTCCTGGGTTGACGTGGTTACACGTGGTCTGCGGCTGTGAGGCCGGATGAGACATCTGTGGCATTGTGATGTGTGATAAAACTGCACATTTTAGAGTGGCCTTTTATTGTCCCCCAGCACAAGGTGCACTTGTGTCATGATCATGCTGTTTAATCAGCTTCTTGATATGCCACACATATCAGGTGGATGGATTATCTTGGCAAAGGAGAAATGCTCACTAACAGGGATGTAAACTAATTTGTGTATAACATTTCAGAGAAATAAGCTTTTTGTGTGTATGGAACATTTCTGAGATCTTTTATTTCAGGTCATGAATCATGGGACCAACACTACATGTTGCGTTTTATATTTTTGTTCAGTGTATATCATCCACGTGTATTGACCACATATTTACTAACGTCGAATAACTTTCTTTTAAAGCTGTATGCCAACCCATTAGATGTAGTGACCATAATATAGTGGCTATATCCGGTAAAGCCAAAGTTCCAAAGGGTGGGCCTAAAATAGTGTATAAGAGATACCAAACGTTTTGTAGTGATTTCTATGTTGAAGATGTAAAAATAATTGGTTGGTCTGATGTGTGTAATGAGGAGCATCCAGACGCTGCACTTGATGCATTTATGACATTGTTTCTTCCAGTTACTGATAAACATGAACCTATTAAGAAACTGACAGTTAAAACTGTTAAAGGGAAACTTCACCACTAGACACTTGGTTGTTTTTCCAGTCTCCCTACATAATTATGAGTGATGAGAGGTGTTTCAAACATAATAATGTACCATAGCGGTATTTTTTATTTCTTGCATCGGTAGAGTTCAACCAATGAAGTCATTGGATGATAGAGCCTGCTGTCTGATCTAAAAATAAATGGAGTCATGTTTTGTAATAATTATTGTGGCCTTTGTGTTTTGCCGATTGCACGATCACGTTAGCAGCCAGTAGATATGGTTGTCCTTGTTCAATAGAGCCATTGAACTTGTCTCAACGATGTTCCTATCGGCCACAACATAGCAGGATATTGAAGTTGACTCATTTTCCCTGGCTTTGTAAAGACTACAGCCTGACGGAAGCCCTACTTCCTTGTCCAATTGTGTTCCCACCCTCGAGACAGGCTTTTCAAAATGGGGGCTGTACCAGGGTCAAGGGAGCTATGTAACCGGGCACTGTCTATCTGAGATTGTTAAATAATTACAATGGCTGCTTATGATGATTTGTCTTTCCAAGAAGAGCTGGATGACGAAACCGTTTTTGATGTTCTTTTACATAGGGACATACAGCCCTATTCATTTGAGCTGGAATACACTAAAGAGGAGTTAAGACAGCAAGAACAAGAATTGCGAGACCAGCAAGCAGCAAGCAGCAATGGGGAGCCATGGTCAGACTCCGAATGGTGTTGTTTAGTACAGTAACATTTTGTGATTGATTCGGCCATAATGGGGCTTGCTAGTACCACAACAAGCTAAGCTAGCTAGCTTTGTTTACTGTACCCAAAATTAACTGTAGTCTAACGTTATAGCTAGCTAGCTAACATTAGCGAGCTAGCCTAGCTAGCCTCAGTGCATCTCATTAGGAGCAAAACTGGAGAAATGTTTTGACGATGACAACTAAGAGTATTGGAATGACTTTGGCTTTATGACTCATATTAGTCTTTTAGTAACTAATCCCCTTGCCTGCATGTGTTATTAAGACCATTCAAGCAAAATATCTCTCACACCATGGACATGTTGGATACAAAAAAGTTGATTACTCAAGAGATGTTAAAGGTCCCATAACAATCTCCCCCTGTATCAAAGCGACTAAGAACATCTCACTGCATCCCCGTAACCAGTGGCGGTCATGCCGTTTAAGATTAGGGAGGACCATTTTTTTTTAATGAGCATTGCCTTATTTCTATTACAGCATATTGGATGACTGTCATTCATATTCCATTCACCCAGCTCAATGTAACATCGGTTTAGGCTAGGTTTAGGCTACTACATGATACTCTAATTTCCCCTGTACCCATCATGATGTTGCTACAACCTAGCCTACTAATGAAAGTTTACAACTTAGATGCACAGGTCGAGAATGTTTTTTTAATAATCAAGGCGACAGACAGTGACACATTCAATACCACCCTGTACACTCTTGGCTGCATCTAGCGGATCTAGGGTGTAATCATTAGTTCAAACAGTTGCAAATGGTTTCTATTGGACAAATTAATGTATGTTTATCCCTGTTAAGAAATGTTTTTACAACAGAATTGGTGGAATGAATACACCCTGATCACCTGCACACAGTTCACTTTCATAGCAGCCACATACAAACAACACGATCACTTTGCTCAATGTATAATTCCTTCTCGCATCTACCAGTACTCACTTTTCTCTTCGATTGTGGACTTCAGTGCACAACACAACAGCTGTCTGTGACCAGGCGAAAAAACCTTTCTAAGCCAAACCTCCATACCCTAATCGCTAACCGCAGCCTAAATTGTTGTCATCATATTAGCTAACGTCATAGTCAACATAGCTACTAGAACTAACGCGTTAGGAAACCCGCTACAATCATGCAGTACAGTGTACAGCAAGCAGTTTAGCAGTTACAACGGCAGGCCCCGGTGGCAATAAATTAATAAAACCAAAAGCTTACCTTGACTTGGAAGAGTTCCAGTGTTGGATAGCCTTAGCCAGCTAGCTAACAAAGCACCCCTTTCTGTTTGAGTCGAGTGTTTGATTAGGCTAAATTAGCTAGCTGCATTCACTAGCTAAGTAAGTGAACATGAAACAAATACAACCAAAATTATAGCTAGCTCTCTCTCCCTCTTGCTTCTCCTAAATTTTTGTATACTGAAATTTGTTCAAAACTGTTGTGGTGGCTAATTTCTGCATTACCAAATGAGGAGAGTTACAAACACACCAGTCTGAGTTAAACTACATCTTTAATACTTAAGATACTTTTGCAAAAGCACTTAACCTTCAATAATGCACTCTCTTGAATGAACCAGGAAGGTTTTAACACAATGGCTATTGAGATATTTTATACCCAAATATCCACCCCCTTTTGACATGACAAACCACAGACATTTAGGAATGATTCACAAAGAAAGACTGTTTACTTTAGAGAGGAGTATTTACAGCCAGATAGCATTCGCTATAAATTATCGTTCAGTTTGATCCCTAATGACGAGGTTCTAATCTCGTCCCTGGTACTTCATAGAACAAAACACAATTTCATCCAATGGCATATATCAATTGTCAACTCTAGATACTCCCATCTGAAGCAAATCCCCTCTTGACCCCACTCCTGGACAGGCTCACTGGGGGGAGTGAACCTCTATGCCAAATACTATCACAAGTGGGAGATCTAAGAGAGGACATACAATGTTCCCAGACACTGCCATAAACCTTCCCACAATAAAGAAAAGGAGGGAGTGACTTGCTCACAGACATTGTGGAGACAAGTCATTGGTTCCCCATTAATCACGCCATCCCTTCACATGGTTTAAGAAATAGGTAAAGACACATTCACATGAAGACAAGTCTGACCTCTCCCCTCTCTGGGCCCAAAGTGACTGAGCTCCAGCTAAGGGAAATGTGCAACTGAAAGACACCAGAGTCCAAAGGACACTTTCTAATGACAAGTATCTCACGTAAGCATATTATACTAATAAAACATCTTAATTATCTATGTTACCCAACTAATTCTGATTCATCCACCACACTGTTCAACTACTGTCTTTCTCTTTGAGTCAACTACTCACCACATTTTATACACTGCAGTGCTAGCTAATTGTAGCGTATGCTTTCAGTACTGGATCAATTCTGTGATCCTTTGATTGGGTGGACAACATGTCAGTTCATGCTGCTCTGAGCTCTGATAGGTTGGAGGACGTCCTCTGGGTAGTCGTCATAATTACTGTGTAATTCTATGGAAGGGGGTGAGAACCATGAGCCTCCTAGGTTTTGTATTTAAGTCAGTGTACCCACAGGAGAACAGAACTAGCTGTCTTCTGGCTACACCATGGTGCTACCCCAGAGTGCTGTTTAGGCTACTGTAGACCTTTATTGCAAAACAGTGTGTCCACTGTTCCCCGGGCACCAAAGTCAGGGATGTAGATTAAGGCAGCCCCCCGCACCTCTCTGATTCAGAGGGGTTAGGTTAAATGCGGAAGACACATTTCAGTTGAAGGCATTCAGTTGTACAACTGACTAGGTATGACCCTTTCCTTTTCCCTTAATCAATTATTTGGTGACATTCCCCTCTTTTGCCCCCAGAACAGCCTCAATTCGCAAGGGCATGGGCAAGGGCACAAGGTGTCAAAAGCACTCCACAGGGATGCTGGGCCATGTTGATTCCAATGCTACCCACAGCGGTGTCATGTTGGCTGGATGTTGTTTGGGTGGTGGACTATTCTTGATACATATGGGAAACTGTTGAGCATGAAAAACTCAGCAGTGTTGCAGTTTTTGACACAAACTGGTGCGCCTGGCACCGATCCTACTCAGTTCAAAGGCACTTAAAAAATGTTGTCTTGCCCATTCACCCTTTGAATGACACGGGTACACAATCCATGTTTCAATTGTCTCAAGGATTAAAACTCCCTTCTTTAACATGTCTCCTCCCCTTCATCTAAACGGATTGAAGTGGATTTTACAAGTGACATCAGTAAGGGATCATAGCTTTCACGTGGATTCACCTGGTCAGTCTACGTCATGGAAAGAGCAGGTGTTCTTAAATGTCTTGTATACTCTGCGAATATCATACAGTACATTTCCATAATTCTTCCTGCATACGGCTGTGTAAACTCAACTCAGTCTTCAAAGCAAATGAACTTGGTCTTGAATACAAGCTATGTCTACTTATTTGCTACATTGACAGACTAATCTACTATTTCATTGAAATATGTTTACTTGACAACAAATTAAAGTTAACATTTTTGCAGTAAAATGGTAGCTAGTTACTTCCAAAAACATTCTATGAATATCACAAGGAATTGATCCAGAAGTTGAAGTCAACACTTTATTGATTTCTGATGCAGCTAGAATCATTTAGTCACATGTCAGTACACTTGTAAAAAATATTATATAAAACATTTAATATGAAACATATGTACAAGAGCAATATACACTACCGTTCAAAAGTTTGGGGTCACTTACAGTTGAAGTTGGAAGTTTACATACACTTAGGTTGGAGTCATTAAAACTTGTTTTTCAACCACTTCACAAATTTCTTGTTAACAAACTATAGTTTTGGCAAGTCGGTTAGGACATCTACTTTGTGCATGACACAAGTAATTTTTACAACAATTGTTTACAGACAGATTATTTCACTTATAATTAACTGTATCACAATTCCAGTGGGTCGGAAGTTTACATACACTAAGTTGACCGTGCCTTTAAACAGCTTGGAAAATTCCAGAAAATGATGTCATGGCTTTAGAAGCTTCTGATAGGCTAATTGATATCATTTGAGTCAATTGGAGGTGTACCTGTGGATGTATTTCAAGGCCTACCTTCAAACTGAGTGCCTCTTTGCTTGACATCATGGGAAAATCAAAAGAAATCAGCCAAGACCTCAGAAAAAAATTGTAGACCTCCACAAGTCTGGTTCATCCTTGGGAGCAATTTCCAAATGCCTGAAGGTACCACGTTCATCTGTACAAACAATAGTATGCCAGTATAAACACCACAGGACCACGCAGCTGTCATACCGCTCAGGAAGGAGATGCATTCTGTCTCCTAGAGATGAACGTACTTTGGTGCGAAAAGTGCAAATCAATCCCAGAACAACAGCAAAGGACCTTGTGAAGATGCTGGAGGAAACAGGTACAAAAGTATCTATATCCACAGTAAAACGAGTCCTATATCAACATAACCTGAAAGGGCGCTCAGCAAGGAAGAAGCCACTGCTCCAAAACCGCCATAAAAAAGCCAGACTACGGTTTGCAACTGCACATGGGGACAAAGATCGTACTTTTTGGAGAAATGTCCTCTGGTCTGATGAAACACAAATAGAACTGTTTGGCCATAATGACCATTGTTATGTTTGGAGGAAAAAGGGGGAGGCTTGCAAGCCAAAGAACACCATCCCAACCATGAAGCACGGGGGTTGTTGTGGGGATGCTTTGCTGCAGGAGGGACTGGTGCACTTCACAAAATAGATGGCATCATGAGGCTGGAAAATTATGTGGATATATTGAAGCAACATCTCAAGACATCAGTCAGGAAGTTAAAGCTTGGTCGCAAATGGGTCTTCCAAATGGACAATGACCCCAAGCATACTTCCAAAGTTGTGTCAAAATGGCTTAAGGACACCAAAGTCAATGTATTGGAGTGGCCATCACAAAGCCCTGACCTCAATCCCATAGAACATTTGTGGGCAGAACTGAAAAAGCATGTGCGAGCAAGGAGACCTACAAACCTTTTTACTTGTTTAATTTCACCTTTATTTAACCAGATAGGCAAGTTGAGAACAAGTTCTCATTTACAATTACGACCTGGCCAAGATAAAGCAAAGCAGTTCAACACATACAACAACACAGAGTTACACATGGAGTAAAACAAACATACAGTCAATAATACAGTAGAAAAATAAGTCTATATACAATGTGAGCAAATGAGGTGAGATAAGGGAGGTAAAGGCAAAAAAAGGCCATGGTGGCAAAGTAAATGCAATATAGCAAGTAAAACACTGGAATGGTAGATTTGCAGTGTAAGAAAGTGCAAAGTAGAAATAGAAATAATGGGGTGCAAAGGAGCAAAATAAATAAATACAGTAGGGGAAGAGGTAGTTGTATGGGCTAAATTATTGATGGGCTATGTACAGGTGCAGTGATCTGTGAGCTGCTCTGACAGCTGGTGCTTAAAGCTAGTGAGGGAGATAAGTGTTTCCAGTTTCAGAGATTTTTGTAGTTCGTTCCAGTCATTGGCAGCAGAGAACTGGAAGGAGAGACGGCCAAAGGAGGAATTGGCTTTGGGGGTGACCAGAGAGATATACCTGCTGGAGCGCGTGCTACAGGTGGGTGCTGCTATGGTGACCAGTGAGCGGAGATAAGGGGGGACTTTACCTAGCAGGGTCTTGTAGATGACCTGGAGCCAGTGGGTTTGGCGACGAGTATGAAGCGAGGGCCAGCCAACGAGAGCGTACAGGTCGCAGTGGTGGGTAGTATATGGGGCTTTGGTGACAAAACGGATGGCACTGTGATAGACTGCATCCAGTTTATTGAGTAGGGTATTGGAGGCTATTATTAACCTGACTCAGTCTCACCAGCTCTGTCAGTGGGAATGGGCCATAATTCACCCAATTTATTGTGGGAAGCTTGTGGAAGTCTACCCGAAACGTTTGACCCAAGTTAAACAATTTAAAGGCAATGCTACCAAATACTAATTGAGTGTATGTAAACTTATGACCCACTGGGAATGTGATGAAAGAAATAAAAGCTGAAATAAATCACTCTACTATTATTCTGACATTTCACATTCTTAAAATAAAGTGGTGATCCTAACTGACCTAAGACAGGGATTTTTACTAGGATTAAATGTCAGGAATTGTGAAGAATGTAGTTTAAATGTATTTGGCTAAGGTGTATGTAAACTTCTGACTTCCAACTGTACATCTGCATCAGATAAAAGACCTGATACTAGTTCTCATACTACAGCTACCCTTTATGAAAATGTTATGGATCGGAAGAACCATACCTGAGGAAAATGTCACATACAATACCAGTCAAAAGTTTGGACTCATTCAAGGGTTTTTCTTTAATTGTACTATTTTCTACATTGTAGAATAATAGTGAAGACATCATAACTATGAAATAACACACATGGAATAATGTATTAAGGAAAAAAAGTGTTAAACAAATCAAAATATATTTTATATTTGAGATTCTTCAAAGTAGCCACCCTTTGCCTTGATGACAGCTTTGCACACTCTTGGCATTCTCTCAACCAGCTTCATGATTTAGTCACCTGGAATGCATTTTAATTAACAGGTGTGCCTTGTCAAAAGTTAATTTGTGGAATTTCTGTCCTTCTTAATGCATTTTAGCCAATTAGTTGTGTTGTGCCATGATAGGGATGGTATACAGAAGATCACCCTATTTGGTAAAAGGCCAAGTCCATATTATGACAAGAACAGCTCAAATAAGCAAAGTGAAATGACAGTCCATCATTACTTTAACACATGAAGGTCAGTCAATCTGGAAAATTTCAAGAACTTTGAAAGTTTCTTCAAGTGCAGTCGCAAAAACCATCAAGCGCTATGATGAAACTGGCTCTCATGAGGACCGCCACAGGAAAGGAAGACCCAGAGTTAACTCTGCTGCAGAGGATACGTTCATTAGAGTTAACTGCACCTCAGATTGCGGCCCAAATAAATGCATCACAGAGTTCAAGTAACAGACACATCTCAACATTAACTGTTCAGAATCAGGCCTTCATTGTTCACGTTCTGTGAATCAGGCCTTCATGGTTGAATTGCTGCAAAGAAACCACTATTAAAGGACTCCAATGAAAAGAGACTTGCTTGGGCCAAGAAACACAAGCAATGGACATTAGACCGGTGGAATTCTGTCCTTTGGTCTGATGAGTCCACATTTGAAATTTTTGGTTCCAACCGCCGTGTCTTTGTGAGATGCAGAGTAGGTGAACGGATGATCTCCGCATGTGTGGTTCCCACCGTAAAGCATGGAGGAGGAAGTGTGATGGTGCTTTGCTGGTGACACTGTCTGTGATTTATTTAGAATTGAAGGCACACTAAACCAGCATGGCTACCACAGAATTCTGCAGTGACACGCTATCTCATCTGGTTTGCGCTTAGTGGGACTATCATTTGTTTTTCAACAGGACAATGACCCAACACACCTCCAGGCTATGTAAGGGCTATTTGACCAAGAAGTGATGGAGTGCTGCGTCAGATGACCTGGCCTCCACAAGCACCCGACCTCAACCCAATTGAGATGGTTTGGGATGAGTTGGACCACAGAGTGAAGGAAAAGCAGCCAACAAGTGCTCAGCATATGTGGGAACTCCTTCAAGACTGTGGTAAAAGCGTTCCAGATTAAGCTGATTGAGAGAATGCCAAGAGTGTACAACGCTGTCATCAAGGCAAAGGCTGGATACTTGAAGAATCAAAAATATATTTTGATTTGTTTAACACTTTTTTGGTTACTACATGTGTTATGTCATAGTTGAAGTCTTCACTATTATTCTACAATAAAATAAAAACATTTGAATGAGTAATGTCCAAACTTTTGAATGGTACTGTATGTTCCTCATAAGGATCATGCTTTGTCACAACACACAACGATATCTGGATATGTTAACGTCTTTTAATGATTCATTTGTAACGGTAATGTGTGTAACAACCCATACAGTTAACCCCAAATAGGCCAATTTACAAGATTTGTCTTAATACATACAATAATGCAATCTACACTTTTGAAGTACATGAAGTTTACAGTACACTCATTTCTAAACTGAGACGCAGTCTCAAATTAAGCCACTAGATAAGTGTTTCCTGCCCAGTGCATTTATAATACACGATTGATTCCACTCAGTTGTGAACTGCGTTACCCAGTATGCCTCAAAGGTTTCATGCCACAAGTAGTGGTCATTCACTAATTTCCAGCCGCAATATGGGCTCACAAGCTAGCCTCACAAAAAATAAAAACCTTTTCACTCCACTTCGATACAGCTACGACTAGAAGTGACTTTTTCGTAGCAGGTTCAGAGAACTTATGCAGGTTAGGATAATTAAAAGGTAGCATGTTAGGACACTGAGGTTAAGGGTAGGGGGAAAGAAAGTTACCAAAAATGCTCTTCTAATCGGCTATGAAAAACAATACCGGTCGTAGCTGTATCAAAGTGGTGTGAAAAGAGTGTCCCCAAACCTCACAAGGCAAAAGAGAACCGTGAGTGCAAAAATACCTTAAAATGGGAAGGGTGCTGTTGTGCAAGAGAAATGTACTTTTTGTAGCAATTAAGGAGAAAACTAAGACTTAAAATCCTTGTCACTTTTAGTTGAACTCATTTCACAATTTCTTTAGTAGGGCTTAAAACATCATTGGTAAACCTCAACTGTAGTTTTTTGGCAAATCTGAATGCTTCTTAAACAGATTCATCTTGGTGTTACATAGGACTCAACTTTTTTGGTGTACAAAGATAGCATAACAATAAGTTTAATATACAGAAGCTGACCTAGATGACAACTGCAAATGACACACTGGAGTGGAGACATTTTGTGGCAAATCTACCTTTGACCACTAAGACAAAACCACCAGTCTGGTCAATTGATTCAGGTGGCAATTTCAACTTCTTACATAAAGCTCTGATTCATCGTCCCCAAAGACAGCCGATACTTGACTGCATACAATTCCCCTTTTACACAGACTAGTATAAACATGGGGTTAGCATTTGAGCTAGCATAATTTCAGCCATTTGATCGATGAATGTAATTTCAAAATTACTGTAGCACTGAAGGAAAAATGAATGTGCCAGAACTTATTGGAAATGATTGATCTCTGAAAAGTATAAATCTTGTGGGCTCCTATAGCAGTCCTTCCATTGCCTAATGTAAAAAGAGTCCCTTTCCTCTATTTTCCAGGCACCATGGCTTTAGAGACGCTACCTGGCTACATGATCAATCTACACATTAGCCTGCCTGTCTTCAACTCAACAGGGCGTGCCAAAGACAGCATGTCCATGTGGAACACAGTAATGCATTTCAAAATCAGCGGCGTGTCTTTTCACTAACAACAGGAACCCCTCAAAAACCTCTCCTTTGCATTGTGAAATCTCACCAAACCGGACTTAAATAAACAATTCGCTCTGGGAATGATGGTATTTTTTGGACAGGGGAAGGTTAACTTAAGTATTAAAAATAGAGAATAACTTCCTTTAAAAAAAAAAAAAGTAAAATACATTTTATTGCACCAAATGTTCGATGGGAAGGGCAAGTACTGTAATATCCCCCCAAGGCAGGAATCAAATCCTTTTTTAAAGGGATGGTGTAAGATTTATGTCTCTGCGTGCAGTTTGAAGTTAGTTTCTCGAGCCATTGCAAAGTAGCGTTAGCGTAATGACGAAGTCTAACAGAACAGCTAGCATGTAAACTACCTTAAACTGCACGCACACGAATGGTAATTGCCAAAATCTTACACAATCTACTAATTTAGCCGGTCTCAGAAAATAAAGAAATAAGATGGTATTCCTATCAGGGGAACAGTAAAGGGTCTACATTGAGCAAGGATATTTTCAAGCAATCCAACCTGGCAACAGACAGAACAAAACAATCAGAATCTTAAACTAAAAAAGGTTATTTGAGTCAACAAAATTGGTTCAGAGGCAAAACCCCCCCCCCCCCCCCCCGAAGTGATCTCGCCTAGACAATATTTAATGCATTTTTCCCCACCCAAAGTCAACCGCTACAGTGGTTATGCAATGCACATTAGAAAGCTCTCATTACTTCTCATTTTCACCGCAAAGACTCTCTCCTGACTAGGAGCCGAAACCCTAACGTGGATTGACTTCTGTTGATGGACAAGCAAGAGTGAACACAAAGATTGAGTGTTTTAGACTTTAAGCTAACCCTCACCCTTCAACTAATGTGCAAATTCTTAGTGGCTTTAGAGTCAGTGGTTAAACTGTGGAGACTACCAGCACTCTTGCCCAAATATGCTGGTCTAATCAGCATAAACATGTCCATGGTGTAGTTTGTGTGAATTTGAGAGGGTAATGACAAGGGGGATACACCAGGGACACAGTGACTCTTGACTTCTTTACCATGACCCCCCTTTCTTAAAGACATTCCAAACAATAAGAATTAAAATCATGTCACAGGACATGGGAGGTCCAATCAGACTGAACCCCAAATAACATTGAGCGTCTTATTTCTTGCTGCGCAGACGTTTGGACTGACGCAGGAGGTCTGAGCTCTTCCTGGTGCGTTTCAGGGGTGGGCTGCCCTCTGTCTCCACCACTGCGGCCATGGCACTGGCTGCCGTGGTGACAGCAGCAGAAGACGTGGCGACGGCAGCTGAGCCTGTTGAGGAAGAAGCCGAGGAGGTGGAGGCTACGGCTGGCCTGGCCCCTCCCCCCACCGCACTGTCCATCAGTTCCCTGAGCTTGTGCTCCAGCTCAGCCAACCGGGCATTCTGCTCCCCGATAACCTGAGTCTGCTCCAGCAGCTTCTGCTCCTGGTCCTGCAGCTGCTTCTGCTGCTCCAGCTGCTTGACGCGCACCTCTTGCATCTCCCGCCGCAGCGCAGTCATGGACACCCCGTTCACCTTCACCTGCTGTTGCACCTTGGTCATCTCAGAGCGCGACGGCGTGTTCTTGGCCAGCAGGGACATGGTGGTCAGGGAGGTAGATGGGCCGGCCACTGAAGGTAGGCAGAGAATGATGATCTTAGGTACAATCTTAAAATGCTTATCCAAGTTGAACAATAAAGATATTATGAATAAAATTAACATGACTAAGTTACATGGGCATTACAGGACCTTTATTGGCCATAAAAGGTCAGTGTCGTTGTCCATTACCTGGGGCAGATCCGATGAGGCGCCCTGACAGGTCGGCCCCGGGAAGCCTCTTCTTCAGGATGGGGACAATCTTTTCATCAAAGTACTCCATGGCCATGGAAGAGATGTCCCGCAGCTCCTGCAGCACCTCGTGAGCTCGCTGGGGAGCGCGTGTAGAGTTCACATAGCGCAGCACACGGTAGATCTCATCAATCACCTTAGGGAAAGACAGGCACATGCTGGGAACCTTATACAATTTATCATAAGCCTCATTTGGCTTAGAATGTTAAGAATTTGTGTGTTATGTTGTTGAGGCCAAGACTTTGCAAGTTTGAGGAAGTAGCTAGTCTCATCATATTGGGATGGAACTGGTCTTCCACTTAAATTAGAATACTTAAAATTGAGATTCTGCTTTCATTTACACAGACCAGATTATTTCCCTAAACTATCGTCAATCTAGAGCAGGAGTGCCATCTTGTGGCCAAATAGATGTAAAGCTTGTTGACAAAAAATAAAATAAAGAATACCACAAAAATACCTGAAATTGACATTTCCTTCTACTAGTTGGCATATATTGTGCCAAGTAGGTAGTGACTGGTAGGTTACAGAAGATGTAGCTAGGTACCTTGCCAGGGATGAAGCAGCAGAGATTTGAGTCCACATATTTCATGAAGGTCATGTTGAGTAGGGAGAGGCGCGTTTCTACGGCAGCCAGGATGTCAGCATGACGGGCCAGTGAGTGGTTCCTCCGCTCTGACTCCCGCCTGCCACAACACACAACTCATTAAATATACACACTGGACCAGACAGAGACCTTCATGATCCAAGTAACATATATGAGTCAATGATCACTTTCCAAGGATCATCCAACAGTGAAGATGCTGAGTGATTTGGAATAAAAGAATGAGGTGAAGCAATTCAACAAAAACATACAGTAAATGTGTTTCATAGCTTCGAGGCATGAGGTAATCACTTCTGTAATACACTGGTGCATCTGACAATGGGGTGAGTAGCACATTTAAATGGGCTGTTTGTCGCCAGCACAAGGTGCACCTGTGTAATGATCATGCTGTTTAATCAGCTTCTTGATATGCAAGGTGGATGGATCCTCTTAGCTAAGGAGAAATGCTTACTAACATGATAAACAAATGTGTGCACAAAATATGGAACATTGCTGGGATTTTTTTTATTTCAGCTCATGAACCACAGGACATGTTGAGTTTATATTTTTGTTCAGTGTATTTATTATTTCATTACCCAAAAATAATCCACTTGTTACCAGGAGAGAAAAACATGGGCCTGGATTAAAATGACACAGATTTCACAAATGTGCTTTATACCAATCTGTGGTTTGTACAGAGCTCAAACCATTCAGCACTTCTGGTTTCATTGCCTCTACACAGTAGGCCTATTCAATGATTTGCTTCAGGACATAGGCCTAGCAAAAAAAACACCTGTATTCAAGTAGCATACTATATATAATTCCCACCCTCCAGTGGTGTTGATACTGACCTTGGCAGCTGGGCTTTGACCTGCCTCTGGCACAGGCTGTGGTAGCGCTCCACTTTGAGGAAGCCTTGGTTCAGCATGCGCTGACAGATCATGTCCATGCGCTTGCATACCTGGGAAAAGAACAGGGGCGGGAAGGTATGTTTGAGTTAGTGGCTATTGGGACTCAACACCTCCAACCTCTCCATGCCCTTGCATGACACTTGCAGCCTGTGATGCTCAATCAAAGTGGCCAGATCAAAAGCGTGGAACTGAAAAATAGCCTACTCCTCCACACAGATATAGCTCCAACATCCATCGAGGTCTCTGGTTTCCCTGGAAAATGTACTATTTTGATATCACATTGAAATTCCTTGAAAGTGATACCAAATGTTAAATTGGTCTCTTGTACCACTTTCTTTCAGATGCAAGTAAATGAAAGGAAATACTTGATTCACTCGGGATAGCAGAAATGCCAACTTCAAAATGTGTAGCTAACTACAGTTACTGTGGTCATAGAGTACACTTTTCCAAAAGCTAAAGAAAACATAGTGCTAGCTAGGTAACGTTAACACATTTAGCAAGATAGAAAACAAATACAGTTCATTAGACAGACAATATTATACCCATGTTAAAATACATTTGACTAGTTTGCCACGAGTTCCATCCAGGGGAGAACCCTACTAGCGCCCTATAGCAACCTGAAATGGAATGGAACAGGTGTGTTGTTGACAAAGCTAGTGCAAATAAACTTAGTGGGGAAAGATAATCAATTTTGTTCAAACACATAAGCAGTGCAGCAATGCATGTTTCGACTTAACTAGAAGGAACTTATTAGCTAGCTAATAACCTCACTTGCTACTCACACTAGCTACATAACGATAGCCGATAACGTCTCTGACATAGCTAGCAACAACTAGATTAGCCAGACGCCGCATTGCCATTTGCTTCGTGGTTTGTTTTTGTTCCCTCTCACCAAGCGTATGAGGCTGATTTCGTCGTAAGACAGGAAATTGAAAACCATCTCAATCGCCACAATGGGAAGTCCTAATAGCGGGTTGTTCTGGTGTGGTTGATCCGGCGGTGGTGTAGACAATCTCGGTAACACCGAGTCGCAATCCAGGGCTTCAAAACCTCGCTCTAGTCCTTCCACAACGGCCGCCATCTTAATTTGCTACGGATAGGGGGAAATGACGTTTTATAGGGAACGTTCTCTCTGAACTGTGCTCGAAGAAAGTCTTGCAATATTCTACTAAACCATTTCAATTCACTTGAGCAAAGAAAACAAGAGCAGCCTATGTCGCTGCTGTTGTCCGTGCAAAGAGCTGTGTCCAGCGCTAGGCCTGGCTTCCCAAAGACATGTTAAGGCTAAATTCATCGTTACGTCTCCGAGTTGTTGCCCAAAACCATCTTTATTAACGTTGCACTTGAAAAAGCTCGTAATCTAACGCCTGCACCAGACCACACTTGCTACAGCGTCGTTCGATGCTTTTTTTGCCCACTTAATACACAGATTTCCACTAAACGTAGAATCACGTGGTTTATCCCCCTCTCCGTGACCGCTAAATAACAAAGTTGAGTACAAAATAAAAAGTTGCCAATGTCTTTCAATAGATACAAACCAGCGACGTATAAAAAATGCTTCAAATTAAAACCAATATGACTGCATTAAAATACAAATACAGTAGGCTATATGCCTATTTTCAATCATATTGAAATACATTTCATGTTCAATCAATGAAGTTATATTTTGCTACGATCTGTAGGCTAATTTGTCTCAATATATTTCATATATAGCCTAACATCGTTTGACCTTCCAAATACAGACGCCCATTTCTTTGCATAACAAGCTAATGATAGACGCTTCAAATGAAAACCGAGATGACTATTAAAAGATACAGTATAGGCCACATGTGCCTATGTATTTGAATTATAGTGAACGAAAATGAATGCGAATTCAATAGTTGTATTTAGCTGTGTGCTGTGTAATTTACCTCAATGTATTTCATGTGCGCGCAATGTGCCAAATTTTTAGTGCTTTATTATAGGTTACGCATTAGAATTAGCCGCCTCAATATTTGTAGCCATATGTGACAGGGAGAACGCTGATCTGAAAGCAGTGCTTAATTTATTTCGATCTGTAACGACGCACTTAGCGAACGTTCTCTCGTAGTGTTTTGGGAAACGCATCTTACATCGCTATCGGGAAACTGGGCCAATGCATACCATATCTTGTTTCAAGACACCATCAAATAATGTACACACTGTGGAATAGGTGTGAGCGGGGTAGAAAATACACACAGACTTTGCAACATCATCTAGAGTAAAATGTAATATGCTTTACTTTTGTCGCACGAGTCTATACAGTAGACAAAACATAACTGCACCTCGCTGTGCACTATATACTTAAGAGTTACCACCCTCTTCATTCAGTAAATACTAAAAACACATTTTCTTGTAACGGTTTTAACTAAAAGGATGGAATTCAGGAACAACTCTACAAATGGGCTAATGACATGAGCCATAAGGATTTGCAAGTAACATAAACATTCATTAGAATACAAAATATAGTACATAAGTGGCATAACCCTTATTGGGGATGACAAACCGTCTCATGCTGGGTACATATTTTGACAAAGGAATCCAAACTCAAGTTAATCTAGGATGGTAATAAAAAAACAAAGCATCCTCAGCATTTCTACAGGGTGCTTTTATTCCAACTGGTATTGTATTCTATTGTCCAAAGCAGGGAAGGGCAACTCCAGACCTCGGGGGCAGAGTGGTGTCCACTTTTCTCCAATATCCCTTGCAAACACAGCTGATTAAACTAATTGCATTCGGAACTGAATATCATTAGTTGATTATTGGAGACAGGTGTTAGCTGGGACAAAAAGTATGACACCAATCAGGCCGCAAGGACTGGAGTTGCCCATTCCTGGTCCAAAGCATGTTGCGCACAGACTCAACACATATGCCTCACCCCTGTAGTGGGTATTTACATGTGGTCCAACTTAATTGCTCTTATTCCATCTCCGTGGAGTCGAGCTCACTGAGGAATCTTCGACACTTGGTCATGAGAACTTTGATGGCCTCTGTGACCAAGACATCAGGTGCCAGGATGCCAGTGGATTCTACAGAAACTTTATGGGAAAGAGGAAACAGGATTGATGAGTGCTCATGCGCAGAATGCCAAGCCATACTACACAAACAAAGTAAAATAATCACTGAGGAAAAACAAACAATTAGCTTCTACAGTGCAACACAATAGTTATGGGCTATGTACTGTACCACCAGACATTATTACTGTACATTTCACAAATTCACCAAGCAGGAAACAGTGATTTCTAAATTCACTGGGTACATACAGATGAAATGGTCCCGCACTCTTGCAAGCTTCACAGCGTTCTTGAGGTCTTCATGTCGGAGAACCTCCCTACTGCAGGTATCTAAGCGACTGTTCACCACCTTGGCAACAACCTTTCCTGGGACAGAAGATTAAAACTACTTTTTTTAAATAATAAATGTAACCTTTATTTAACTAGGCAAGTCAGTTCAGAACAAATTCTTATTTACAATGACAACCTACCAGGGAACAGTGGGTTAACTGCCTTGTTCAGGGGCAGAACGACAGATTTTTACCTTGTCAGCTCAGGGATTCGACACAGCAACCTTTCGGTTACTGGCCCAACGCTCTAACCACTAGGCTACCTGCCGCCCATAAAGGTTGTTTTCAGAAGTGGGATCATAAGCTACATGGATCATAAATAGCTACAGTGTAAGTACACTTTAATAATAATTTGGTGGGTGCTTATATTTGTCCTGTTTTACACATGTACAAGTGCTTATTATACTTGTGTGAAATAAAGCATTTTTTGTTGTTGCATATCCCAACTCCCCCTGAGACACCCTAAGAGAGTGAGGTCATGGCGACTCTGGAGCAATTAGGGTTAAGTGCCTTGCTCAAGGGCATATCGACATTTTTCACCTTGTCGGCTCTGGGACTCGAACTAGCGACCTTTCAGTTCCTGGCCCAATGCTGTAACCGCTAGGCTACCTGCCGCCCATAAAGGTTGTTTTCAGAAGTGGGATTCGAACCCACGCCTCCAGGGGAGACTGCGACCTGAACTCAGTGCACTAAACCCCTCAGCCATCCTGACATAATGCTTCAAAATGTTATAGCTACTGTTTTACCCCCATGGTTTTCCACCTCAATGACTCCAGGGGAGAAGCAGCGTTTTAGTCGCTCTGCTTTCTCCCCCTCCACTGTTTCCATTAGTGTGATCTCAGGAAGGAGTCTATAACTGGCTGTAGCCACAGGTGAAAACTTGGCGTGGTCTTGACCTGGAAAGATAGAGCATAGAATTGAGCCATCAGAACAGGAAAGAAAGCTATCACTCATTTCAACATCATATAACAGAGAGCTGTAGTTGCAGGCAATGGTGTAGTGAGGGTATATTAACGTAAACACTTTTTTAATTTGCACAAGCATTAACCCATCTCTCACGAAGAAATGCATTGAAACTATAGGAAGCATAACTTAATTCACCCCAGATAGCAAACACCCACCTGTTATACATTTTTTAACACTACTTCATTGGTTACAGGGATTGAGAAAGCTTTAGGTTAACTGTAGTCTGAGATTGCCATTGTGCAGACATTATCACATTTTTCAGAAAAAGTCCTCTCACCAATGCCTTTCACACAGTGCATGACTATATCCAGCTCCTGTCCAGGCCGGAGCTGTGCCAGAAGGATGTCCCCATGTACTGGACCGATGTCGATATCTGCAAACACATCAGCTTGGTTCCCAATAGGGACCCACTTCATGTCCTTGGAGTACACTGAGGAAAAATCAAAGACATTACAGGTTAAAGGGGCACCCCTGCACAGACTAGAAAAGGTTTAATTATTCACTTTAATCAGAATATGTATCAAATTTCAGATTTTTTGTGATATTTTCAGGCAAAAATGCTTGATTTTGCTGAGGCAATTCTTACATTTTGCATGGCAATATGCAATAATCTTTCCCAATTTGTCGCGAAAATGCAGTCATGAGGGAAAAAGTTGGTTGACGTTTGGCTTGATTGAACATATTACACAGTAAATGTGCGGTGATTGTTTGAAATTGCTCTTTTTGTTCTGCGGTGAGGGGTCTGTTTTATGCTAAAATATTGCATTGATTTGACTGTTTTATTTGTTATATTTGTAAATAGTGTGGTGATTGGTCTAGCTCTCGCATAATATGCAAAGTTTATTTGTCACGTGCTCCGAATACAACAGGTGTAGACCTTAGTGAAATGCTTACTTACAAGCCCTTAACCAACAGAGCAGTTAAGTAAAAAATAGGTATTAGGTCAACAATGGATAAGTAATAAACATTTTTTAAAAACAGTAGCGAGGCTATATACAGGTGGTACCAGTACAGAGTCAATGTGCGGGTGCACCGGTTAGTCGGGCTATTTGAGGTAATAGCCCGACTAACCGGTGGGGGGGTTGGAGGGAGGGTGGACACAATGCATAGTCTGGGTAGCCATTTGATTACCTATTCAGGAGTCTTATGGCTTGGGGGTAAAAGATTTTGAGAATCCTTTCGGTCCTAGACTTGGCTCTCCGGTACCGCTTGCCATGCGGTAGCAGAGAGAACAGTCTGTGACTTGGGTGGCTGGAGTCTCTGACAATTTTTAGGGCCTTCCTTTGACACCACCTGGTATAGAGGTCCTGGATGGCAGGCGGGTTAGCCCCAGTCATGTACTGTAGGGCCTTGCGGTCGGAGGCTGAGCAGTTGCCGTACCAGGCAGTGATGCAACCTGTCAGGATGCTCTCGATGTTGCAGCTGTAGAACCTTTTGAGGATCTGAGGACCCATGCCAAATCTTTTTAGTTTCCTGAGGGGGAATAGGCTTTGTCGTGCCCTCTTCACAACTGTCTTGGTGTGTTTGGACCATGATAGTTTGTTGGTGATGTGGACACCAAAGAACTTGAAGCTCTCAACCTGCCCCACTACGACCCCGTCGATGAGAATGGTGGCGTGCTTGTTCCTCCTTTCCCTGTAGTCCACAATCATCTCCTTTGTCTTGAGAGAGAGGTTGTTATTCTGGCACCACCCAGCCAGGTCTCTGACCTCCTCCCTATAGGCTGTCTCGTCGTTGTCAGTGATCAGGCCTACCATTGTTGTGTCATCTGCAAACGTAATGATGGTGTTGGGAGTCGTGCCTAACCATGAACAGGGAGTACAGGAGGGGACTGAGCATGCACCCCTGAGGGGACTGAGCACGCACCTTAGTGATGAGCTTTGAGGGCACTATGGTGTTGAATGCTGAGCTGTAGTCAATAAATAGCATTCTCACGTAGGTGTTCCTTTTGTCCAGGTGGGAAAGGGCAGTGTGGAGTGCAATAGAGATTGCATCATGTGTGGATCTGTTAGAGCGGTATGTGAATTGGAGTGATCTAGGGTTTCTGGGATAATGGTGTTAACCTGTTGGGGCTAGGGGGCAGTATTGAGAATTTTGAAAAAAATATGTGCCCATTTTTAACTGCCTCCTACACCAACTCAGAAGCTAGGATATGCATATTATTAACAGATTTAGATAGAAAACACTGAATTTTCTAAAACTGTTTGAATGGTGTCTGTAAGTATAACAGAACTCATATGGCAGTCAAAACCCTGAGACAAATTCTACAGGAAGTGGATATCTGATGTGTTGAATTACTTTTAAGCCTATGCCATTGAAACACACAGGGACTTATTAATCATTGAGCACTTCCTACGCCATCCACTACATGTCAACAATCTTTACAAAGTGGTTTGAGTCTTCTACTGTGAAAACTGACCGAACGAGAGACTTGGAAAGTTGGTCATAAGCGGATGGCCTATACTACTCTGGCGCGCGAGTGCATGTTTGGGTACTCTCGTTCCAATACGTTTTAAAAGAGAATGCAATCGTCCGCCTTGAATATTATTGAAGTTCTGATTGAAAAAGGCCCTAATGATTTATGCTATACAACGTTTGACATGTTTGAACGAACGTAAATATATTTTTTGGTGAAGACAAGTCCGGCGGGCGACGTTCATGTTTTTGAGTAGCCTACAGGAAGCGCTAACAACACGGAGCTTTTTGGACATAAATTATGAGCTTTTTCGAACAAAACTACATTTGTTATGGACCTGGGATTCCTGGAAGTGCCTTCTGATGAAGATAATCAAAGGTAAGGGAATATTTACATAGTATTTTTGATTTTAGATCTCTCCAACATGGCGCCAACCCTATTTTTCTGAGCACAGGACCTCGTTTATTGCAAAGTGTGATTTCCCAGTAAAGTTATTTTTAAATCTGGCAATGCGGTTGCGTTCACGAGATGTTAATCTATAATTCTTTGAATGACAATATAATATTTTACCAATGGTTTCGAATAGTAATTATTTAATTTGTTGTGCTGATTGACTGGCGGTATTGGAGGGAAAATATTTTCAACATCAACGCCATTGTAAAATGCTGTTTTTGGATATAAATATGAACTTGATAGAACAAAAAATGCATCTATTGTCTAACATAATGTCCTAGGAGTGTCATCTGATGAAGATTGTCAAAGGTTAGTGCATAATTTTAGCTGGTTTTCTGCTTTTGGTGACGCCTGTCTTTGCATTGACAAAACATTACACATAGCTATTTTCAATGTACTGTCCTAACATAATCTGACTTTATGCTTTCGCCGTAAAGCCTTTTTGAAATCGGACAACGTGGTTAGATTAAGGAGATGTTTATCTTTCAAAGGGTGTAAGATAATTGAAATTTCTCAAACATACAACTATGACATTTAATTGTTTTCAAATTTGGTGCTCTTGATATTTCACCTGCTGTTGATAGGGTGTACCAGGGGTGTGAACCATGACCAGCCTTTCAAAGCACTTCATGGCTACGGACGTGAGTGCTACGGGTCTGTAGTCATTTAGGCTGGTTACCTTAGTGTTCTTGGGCACAGGGTGGTCTGCTTGAAACATGTTGGTATTACAGACTCAATCAGGGACATGTTGAAAATGTCAGTGAAGACACCTGCCAGTTGGTCAGCACATGCCCAGAGCACCCGGCCTGGTAATCCGTCTGGCCCAGCGGCCTTGTGAATGTTGACCTATTTAAAGGTCTTCCGCAAGTCGGCTACGGAGAGCGTGATCACACAGTTGTCCAGAACAGCTGATGCTCTCATACATGCCTCAGTGTTGCTTGCCTCGAAGCGTGCAAAGAAGTGATTTAGCTCGTCTGATAGGCTCGCGTCACTGGGCAGTTTGCGGTTGTTCTTCCCTTTGTAGTATGCTAGTCTAATAGTTTGCAGGCCCTGCCACATAAGACGCGCATCGGAGCCGGTGTAGTCTTTGCCTGTTTGATGGTTCGTCTGAGGGCAGAGCGGGATTTCTTATAAGCGTCCGGGTTAGAGTCCCTCTTCTTGAAGGCGGCAGCTCTACCCTTTAGCTCAGTGCGGATGTTGCCTGTAATCCATGGTTTCTGGTTGGGGTATGTACGTACAGTCACTGTGGGGACGACGTCATCGATGCACTTATTGATGAAGCCAGTGACTGATGTGGTGTACTCCTCACTGCCATCTGAGGAATCCCGGAACATATTCCAGTCTGTGCTAGCAAAACAGTCCTGTAGCTTAGCATCCGCATCATCTAACCACTTCTTTATTGACCGAGTCACTGTTGCTTTCTGCTTTAGCTTTTTCTTGAAAGTAGGATTCAGGAGGATGGAATTATAGTCAGATTTGCCAAATGGCGGACGAGGGAGAGCTTTGTATGCGTCTCTGTGTGTGGTGTAAAGGTGGTCTAGTTTTTTTCTCTCTGGTTGCACATTTAACATGCTGATAGAAATTAGGTAAGACTGTTTTCAGTTTTCCTGCATTAAAGTCCCCGGCGACTAGGCTCCGAGCTCCAACATGCAGGACTAAGTTTTCCTGTTTGCTTATACAGCTTATACAGCTGACTGAGTGCAGTCTTAGTGCCAGCATCCGTCTGTGGTGGTAAATAAACAGCCACGTAAAATATAGATGAAAACTCTCTGCAAATATTGTGGTCTACAGCTTATCATGAGATACTCTTTTTCAGGCGAGTATAGAGACTTCCTTAGATTTCGTGCACCAGCTGTTGTTTACAACTATACACAGACCGCCCCCTCGTCTATCTAGCCGGTGCAGCGTATATCCTGCCAGCTGAATGTCGTAATTTTTTTATTTATTTTACCTTTATTCAGCTAGGCAAGTCAGTTAAGAACAAATTCTTATTTTCAATGAAGGCCTAGGAACTGCCTTGTTCAGGGGGAGAACGACAGATGTATACCTTGTCAGCTCGGGGATTCGATCCTGCAACCTTTCAGTTACTAGTCCAACGCTCTAACCACTAGGCTACCCTGCCGTCATTCAGCCACGATTTAGTGAAACATAAGATATTCGTTTTTTATGTCCCGTTGGTAGGATATTCGTGATCGTACCTCGTCTAATTTATTGTCCAATGATTGTACGTTGGCAAGTAATATTGATGGTAAAAGCAGATTTCCCACTAGCCGTTGGCAGATCCTTACAAGGCACCCCGCCCTGTGTCCTCTATACCAGCGTCTCTTTCTCCTGCCAATGACGGGGATATCGGCCTTGTTGGGTGTCTGAAGTACAGTGGGGGAAAAAAGTATTTGATACCCTGCTGATTTTGTACGTTTGCCCACTTACAAAGA
Source organism: Salmo trutta (assembly GCF_901001165.1). Classification (NCBI taxonomy): domain Eukaryota; kingdom Metazoa; phylum Chordata; class Actinopteri; order Salmoniformes; family Salmonidae; genus Salmo; species Salmo trutta. Next base: position 19,979,035 of record NC_042961.1, on the reverse strand, counting down.
AATTATCAGTCTATAATTTTAATGGTAGGTTTATTTGAACAGTGAGAGAGAATAACAACAAAAAATCCAGAAAAACACATGTCAAAAATGTTATAAAATTATTTGCATTTTAATGAGGGAAATAAGTATTTGACCCCTCTGCAAAACATGACTTAGTACTTGGTGGCAAAACCCTTGTTGGCAATCACAGAGGTCAGACGTGTCTTGTAGTTGGCCACCAGGTTTGCACACATCTCAGGAGGGATTTTGTCCCACTCCTCTTTGCAGATCTTCTCCAAGTTATTAAGGTTTCAAGGCTGACGTTTGGCAACTCGAACCTTCAGCTCCCTCCACAGATTTTCTATGGGATTAAGGTCCGGAGACTGGCTAGGCCACTCCAGGACCTTAATGTGCTTCTTCTTGAGCCACTCCTTTGTTGCCTTGGCCGTGTGTTTTGGGCCATTGTCATGCTGGAATACCCATCCACGACCCATTTTCAATGCCCTGGCTGAGGGAAGGAGGTTCTCACCCAAGATTTGACGGTACATGGCCCTGTCCATCGTCCCTTTGATGCAGTGAAGTTGTCCTGTCCCCTTAGCAGAAAAACACCCCCAAAGCATAATGTTTCCACCTCCATGTTTGACGGTGGAGATGGTGTTCTTGGGGTCATAGGCAGCATTCCTCCTCCTCCAAACACGGCGAGTTGAGTTGATGCCAAAGAGCTCCATTTTGGTCTCATCTGACAACAACACTTTCACCAGTTGTCCTCTGAATCATTCAGATGTTCATTGGCAAACTTCAGACGGGCATGTATATGTATTCTTGAGCAGGGGGACCTTGCGGGCGCTGCAGGATTTCAGTCCTTCACAGCGTAGTGTGTTACCAATTGTTTTCTTGGTGACTATGGTCCCAGCTGCCTTGAGATCATTGACAAGATCCTCCCGTGTAGTTCTGGGCTGATTCCTCACTGTTCTCATGATCATTGCAACTCCACGAGGTGAGATCTTGCATGGAGCCCCAGGCCGAGGGAGATTGACAGTTCTTTTGTGTTTCTTCCATTTGCGAATAATCGCACCAAATGTTGTCACCTTCTCACCAAGCTGCTTGGCGATGGTCTTGTAGCCCATTCCAGCCTTGTGTAGGTCTACAATCTTGTCCCTGACATCCTTGGAGAGCTCTTTGGTCTTGGCCATAAGAGTTTGGAATCTGATTGATTGATTGCTTCTGTGGACAGGTGTCTTTTTTACAGGTAACAAGCTGCGGTTAGGAGCACTCCCTTTAAGAGTGTGCTCCTAATCTCAGCTCATTACCTATATAAAAGACACCTGGGAGCCAGAAATCTTTCTGATTGAGAGGGGGTCAAATACTTATTTCCCTCATTAAAATGCAAATCAATTTATGACATTTTTGACATGCGTTTTTCTGGATTTTTTTGTTGTTATTCTGTCTCTCACTGTTCAAATAAACCTACCATTAAAATTATAGACTGATCCTTTCTTTATCAGTGGGCAAACATACAAAATCAGCAGGGGATCAAATACTTTTCCCCCCCACTGTACATCCTGTGCGTGAAATCGTTGTCTAATCCGAGGTGAGTGATCGCTGTCTTCATATCCAGAAGCTCTTTTTTTGCCATAAGATACGGTGGCAGAAACATTATGTACAAAATAAGTTACAAATAACGTGAAAAAAACACATAATAGCACAATTTGCTACACGCCCGTAAAACGGCTGCCATTTCTTCCAGCTCCAGTTCATGTAATGTTTATTACCATTTTCATTATTTTATTTCACTGAGTCCTGCATGTTGGAGCTCGGAGCCTATGATTTTCACTGTACTCTGCAATCACACCTGCAACCCTGAACATGTGACTTGTAAACACTGAATCTGAAGTCATGAGAAAATGATACGACTGTGGCCACTCTTAGACACATAAACACTGATAAAATAATATATGACGTACATGATTGACCATTTTTTCCCCAGCCAAAAGTACAACTCATCCCTACCATACTTTTCCATAAGAGTTGCATATGTAAAAAGACATACCATTTGTGTTTGTTTGTCGTACATACATCTCCATTGTCATTAATCTGGCAATGGATGACTCCCACTCCCATTCTTGGACACAAACTCCCAGTGTGTCAGTGGCCTTACCTACCCATGTGGTTCAGGTAAAGTTCCCGGGGGTCAGCAGAGTCTTTGGTGGCTCTGAGGTTCCTGGTACATTTGATCTTCAGTTGAAGTTGAATTGTGTCTATTTCTGTGCCTTCCTCATCCCCTGAGAAAAGCACAAATTACTTAAACTTGTACAAAGAAAACTGATGTAGCTGGTGGTGGCCCTCTACATGACACTTTGTTTGGCCATTGTCAGTGGGGACAGGCAAGGTAAGCAGTATAAACGTACCTGCGTTTCTGTACTCAAACAATCGTGGGTCAGCCTTGATAGGGATCAAGCCCAGCCTGTGGGCAAGGATCTCATCCTGAATTATGGATGTGTTGTTGTAAATGAACACCTTCTCGACAGCCATAGTAGGGACCTAGGAGAGGGCGGATTAATACATGTTTGTTCTGCGCCATCAAACACGGAGACCACCTCGTATGCTGCTTTCATTGGCAGGATGCTATCTAAGTAGAAGCTACCTCTGCGAGTAATATTCGTCGAAAGGCATTGGCGATAGCTGCATCTATGCCCACCATGTCGAACTCCAGAGAAGTCTCATCCATTTGCACCAGGTCGATTCTGAAATTCTGCAATAGATATATTATTGTGTAATGTGTATATATGGGCATTCCAAGCAACAGATCTGAATGTAAAATGTGGACAGCATAATAGTTTGTTGTGCTAGCTAGCTAACGTTACCTTTTTGAATTTCTGCAAGCTCCATGTATCATCGTAGCCTGGATAATTGCCAGGGTAATCGGTTGTATGAACCTATCAAATACAGGAAATATTTTTTTATGACAAAACTGCGTGAGAACGGTGTTGTATTTTCTACTGTACTAGCTAACTCGTTAGCTGCACATGATGATGTTGTTAGCTAACATGCCCACCCGTTTATTCCAAGAATACCTGCCCACATATTCTGGTCATACACAGCATCTCAAATTATTTGTTTTTAATGGATAATCTTACACCACTTACATTTTTTACATCAAATTCACATAATATTACTCTATCCCGAATTTCATCCACGTTTCTCATGGTTGCTGCCATTTTGCCAATGTTTTCATAGACGTCACAAGCTTCGGGTTTATTCTCCTTCGTTGGGGTTTTACGGCAGACTACATCCAAAAGTTGTATTGCCGCCACCTACTGTGCGGGATGAAAATAAAAGATGCCAAAAATTATGTGGATAAAAATACTGTCTACCAGAAAGTCACTCAACATGCTCCTTGCCTCTACTGTTAACATAAATAATACGTGTTAGATCCCTACACAGGCTCAGGAGCCTGTTCCAGTCATTACAATGAGCCCGTCCTCCTATAGCTCCTCCGACCAGCCTCCTGGGTCATGATCCCCACCACAATTGCAACATGGCTGTTCTTCACTCCAATCATCCGTATACTCCTTCTTGTGCACACATTTGAAACATGACCAAATATTTTGCAGTTTTTGCATTGCAGTGGTTTTGGGACAAAAGCTCTTGCTTGGTATCTCATATATCCTAGCTTTACATTAATGGAGGAATTCACTATCATCCTTATAAAACAATGTGCATCCCATTAAGAAACGAATCCTTGTCTGACATACATGTATCATCCCTTTCAGTATTCAACACTTCATTTTTTTCAATTCCATTCTTTGATACTACTGTTCTCCATTCCTCTTCTCCAACGCCACTTGACCCGCTTCTCATTTTACACTCGACATCCACTTCCGCCACGATCCTCCCCTCTCCAGCTCCGCCTCTTTACCTCTTCTGGTGCTCTCAAACGTCAGTGTCCGTGCTATCCAGTATCCTTGGGATGTCCCTATTGCGAGCCTAAATTAGTTTTAGACTGTCTCTCTTCATTCAAGTACCCCTGAAATTTGTGGATTTGTGAATTGTGAATTCTGCTTTATACAGCCAGCAATTTAGTAGGGTTCTAGTAGCCTTTAGTAGCATTTTTCCCTTACTTCAATCCTGCAGACATTATGCACCATGGTGGTTCAATCTCCAGTAGATGGGGATATATACATTATACATTTTGTCAACACCGCAAACTGTTCCAACTGTTCCATCTGTTCCATCTGTTTCAACTGTTCCATCTGTTCCAACTGTTCCATCTGTTCCATCTGTTTCAACTGTTCCATCTGTTCCATCTGTACTAACTGTTCCATCTGTTCCAACTGTTCCATCTGTTCCATCTGTTTCAACTGTTCCATCTGTTCCATCTGTACTAACTGTTCCATCTGTTCCATCTGTTTCAACTGTTCCATCTGTTCCATCTGTACTAACTGTTCCATCTGTTTCAACTGTTCCAACTGTTCCATCTGTTCCATCTGTACTAACTGTTCCATCTGTTCCGTCTGTTCCAACTGTTCCAACTGTTCCATCTGTACTAACTGTTCCATCTGTTCCAACTGTTCCATCTGTTCCATCTGTTCCATCTGTCTCAACTGTTTCAACTGTTCCATCTGTTCCATCTGTACTAACTGTTCCATCTGTTCCATCTGTTCCATCTGTTTCAACTGTTCCAACTGTTCCATCTGTACTAACTGTTCCATCTGTTCCATATGTTCCATCTGTTTCAACTGTTTCAACTGTTCCATCTGTTTCAACTGTTTCAACTGTTCCAACTGTTCCATCTGTACTAACTGTTCCATCTGTTCCATCTGTTCCATCTGTTCCATCTGTTTCAACTGTTTCATCTGTTTCAACTGTTCCAACTGTACTAACGGTTCCATCTGTTTCAACTGTTTCAACTGTTCCAACTGTTCCATCTGTACTAACTGTGTAGGGTGACATCTTTTGGATGGGACATTAAACGGGTGTCCTGACTCTCTGTGTTCACTAAAAGATCCCATGGCACTTATTGTAAGAGTAGGGGTGTTAACCCTGGTGTCCTGGCTAAATTTCCCAATTTGGCCCTCATACCATCATGGCCACCTAATCATCCCCAGCTTCCAATTGGCTAATTTCCTCTCCCCTGTAACTATTCCCCAGGTTGTTGCTGTAAATGAGAATGTGTTCTCAGTCAACTTACCTGGTAAAATAAGGGTTAAAAAAAATACATCCTCTCATGGCAGCAGAAACAATGGGTCTTCTCCAACAGAATATTTCTAATGCAGATCATTAACCTGGAGTACACTCTTCAGAGAGGCAGAGAAGGGACAGAAAACACACTCACACAAATTATAAACATGTGTAAGTGCATCAAAGCTGGGACAGAGAGATTGAAAAACAGCTCTATCTCAAGGCCATCAGACTGCTAAACAGCCATCACTAACTCAGAGAGGCTGCTGCCTACCTTGACACCCAATCACTGGCCACTTTAATAAATGGATCACTAGTCACTTTAATAATGTTTGCATATCTTACGTTACTCATATCATAAGTATATACTGTATTTTATACCATCTATTGCACCTTGCCTATGCCGCACGGCCATCGTTCATCCATATATTTATATGTACATATTCTCATTCACCCCTTTAGATTTGTGTGTGTTAGGTAGTTGTTGGGGAATTGTTAGATTACTTGTTAGATATTACTGCACTGCCGGAACTAGAAGCAGAAGCATTTCGCTACACTCGCATTAACATCTGATAACCATGTATATGTGACCAATAACATTTTATTTAATTTGATTTGACACAAACACCTCCCTCCCTCCCTCCCTCCCTCCCTCCCTCCCTCCCTCCCTCCCTCCCTCCCTCCCTCCCTCCCTCCTGTCATCTGATGACCTTAGCTGTGATGTAATGACTGTTACATCACTCTCTTTCTTTCTTTGCCTTCCTTTGTTAATCCATTTTTATCCTATCTCCATTTCCATCCCTCATTTTTCTACCCCGTATTGTAGTCCTCTCCCCCTGATGAATATACAGTGCATTTGGAAAGTATTCAGACCCCTTGACTTTTTCCACATTTTGTTATGTTGCAGCCTTCTTCTAAAATTGATTAAATTAATTGTTTTCCTCATCCAGTGTTTTACTTGCTATACTTTATTTACTTTGCCACCATGGCCTTTTTTGCCTTTACCTCCCTTATCTCACATCATTTGCTCACATTGTATATAGTCTTATTTTTTTCTACTGTATCATTGATTGTATGTTGTTTTACTCCATGTGTAACTCTGTGTTTTTGTATGTTGTCGAACTGCTTTGCTTTATCTTGGCCAGGTCGCAATTGTAAATGAGAACTTGTTCTCAACTTGCCTACCTGGTTAAATAAAGGTGAAATTAAAATAAATAAATAAAAATCAATCTACACACAACACCCCATAATGACAAAGTGAAAACAGGTTCTTAGAAATTTTAGCAAATTTATAAAAAATATAAACAGAAATACCATATTTACATAAGTATTCAGACCCTTTGCTATGAGACTTGAAATTGAACTCAGGTGCATCCTGTTTCCATTGATCATCCTTGTGATGTTTCCACAAGGTGATTGTAGTCCACCCGGTAAATTCAATTAATTGGACATGATTTGGAAAGGCACACACCTGTCTATATAAGGTCCCACAGTTGACAGTGTATGTCAGAGCAAAAACCAAGCCATGAGGTCAAAGGAATTGTCTGTAGAGCTCTGAGACAGGATTGTGTCGAGGCAAAGATCTGGGGAAGGATACCAAAAAATGTCTGCAGCATTGAAGGTCCCAAGAACACAGTGGCCTCCATCATTCTTAAATTGAAGAAAGAAGTTTGGAGCCACCAAGACTCTTCCTATAACTGACCGCCAGGCCAAACTGAGTAATCGAGGGAGAAGGGCCTTGGTCAGGGAGGTGACCAAGAACCCAATGGTCACTCTGATAGAGCTCCAGAGTTCCTCTGTGGAGATGGGAGAACCTTCCAGAAGAACAACCATCTCTGCAACACTCCACCAATCAGGCCTTCATGGTAGACTGGCCAGACGGATGCCACTCCTCAGTAAAAGGCATATGGAGTTTACCAAAAAGCACCTAAAGACTCCCAGACCATGAGAATCAATATTCTCTGGTCTGATGAAACCAAGATTGAACTCTTTGGCCTGAATGCAAAGGGTCACGTCTGGAGGAAACCTGGCACCATCCCTATGGTGAAGCATGGTGGTGGCAGCATCATGCTGGGGGGGATGTTTTTCAGCGACAGGGATTGGGAGGGACTGGTCAGGATCGTGGGAAAGATAATCGGAGAAAAGTACAGAGAGATCCTTGATAAAAACCTGCTCCAGAGCACTCAGGACCTCAGACTGGAGCGAAGGTTCACCTTCCAACAGGACAACAGCTATAAGCACATAGCCAAGACAACCCAGGAGTGGCTTTGGGACAAGTCTCTGAATGTCCTTGAGTGGCCCAGCCAGTGCCCGGACTTGAACCCGATCGAACGTCTCTGGAGAGACCAGAAAATAGCTGTGCAGCGACGCTCCCCATCCAACCTGACAGAGCTTGAGAGGACCAGCAGAGAAGAATGGGACAAACTCCCCAAATACAGGTGTGCCAAGCTTGTAGCATCATACCCAAGAAGACTCGAGGATGTAATCGCTGCCAAAGGTGCGTCAACAAAGTACTGAGTAAAGGGTCTGAATACTTATGTATTTGATATTTAAATGTTTTATTGTTAATAAATTTGAGAACATTTCTGAACATGGTTTTTGCTTTGTTAATATGGGGTATTGTGTGTAGATTGATGAGTAAATGCACTTTCCGAATGCACTGTATATATAGAGAGGGAGAGGCAGACTGAGAAAGAAACAGAGAGAAAGAAAGAACAGGCTGAACCCAGAGCTAAATCGGTGGACAACCAGCAGCCACCTGCTTATGTCCCTCACACACCTACCCCCACCCCCATACACACACACACACACACACCCTCGCCTGCTGGAGATGGTCACACACGGCCAGAGGGCTGCAGTAGTTGAGTCAGTCAAGGTGGTGCTACTGTCTAGGGAGAATGTCAAAAGGAGAGCAGCAAGACCTGGTGGCTATTAAAGAACTAGAGTCAATCCTGGAGTCCTGCAAGCTTGAACTGACACCCCTAGATGAGGTCTGGCCTAATCTCTACATCGGAAACGTGTAAGTATTTTTTCTTATTTTAGTTTTTTTTCTTCTAAATTCCCTTACCCCTGCCCCTGGGTTGGAGGGGTTTTAGAAATACGGCAATAGAGATAATAATAGATTAAATATATTGGATACCCCTATCCAATCCCTTCGGTTCTATAGAGGTATGAGTAAGAGCTAAAAAGTAGAGGCTAAGGGTCAGAGGCTAGAGGTTGATTTGGAATTCAGCATCTCAAGTTCCTATAGTGGACTCTATTTCCCTATTGAACTCTGCTGAACACTACTAAACCTTACAGAACTCTGTTGAACACATACTGAACATGGAATTACTGAATATTGCTCTTTTTTTAAACTACTGCATTCATTTTTTGCCTAAATCTTGTCTATATTATTCCAGGCTGTTCACTGATTAATCCGTTCTCTCTAGGTTATTTCTGTTCAAACAGTTATGCAATCTCACATTTCACATTTCTCTCCCCCCCATATATTTCACCCTCTGTCTTTCCCTTAGGGCCATAGCTCAGAACAGGGGTGCATTAAAGAAGCTTGGTATCACACACGTCCTGAACGCAGCTCACTTTAAGCAGGGCAGCATCGGTGACCAGGATTACTATGGAAACACCTGTGTGTACTGTGGCTTCCCTACAGAAGACTCATCCCATTTTGACCTCAGCCAGTACTTTAAACCTGCAGCTGACTTCATACATAAGGCCCTGAAGACTAAAGATGGTAGGGGCACTTTAATGCATGTGTTTACTGTATGTATATGTTTGTGTTTACTGTATGTGTTTACTGTGTTTATGACTGTATGTGTTTACATTACTGAATGTGTTTACTGTGTTTAGGTATTGTATGTGTTTACATTACTAAATGTATTTACTGTGTTTATGTACTTTATGAGTTTATATAACTGAATGTGTTTTCTGTGTTTAAGTACTGAATGTGTTTACTGTGTTTATTTACTGTGTGTTTACATTACTGTATGTGTTTACTGTGTTTAGGTATTGTATGTGTTTACATTACTAAATGTATTTACTGTGTTTATGTACTTTATGAGTTTATATAACTGAATGTGTTTACTGTGTTTAAGTACTGAATGTGTCTACTGTGTTTATGTACTGAACGTGTTTACTGTGTTTAAGTACTGAATGTGTTTACATAACTGAATGTGTTTACTGTGTTTACGTACTGAATGTGTTAACATAACTGAATGTGTTTACTGTGTTTACGTACTGAATGTGTTAACATAACTGAATGTGTTTACTGTGTTTAAGTACTGAATGTGTCTACTGTGTTTATGTACTGAACGTGTTTACTGTGTTTAAGTACTGAATGTGTTTACATAACTGAATGTGTTTACTGTGTTTACGTACTGAATGTGTTAACATAACTGAATGTGTTTACTGTGTTTATGTACTGAATGTGTTTACTTCTGTACAGTTTATTTAAGACTGTCTCTAGGGACATTTGAGTTCCTTCATCAAACTCTGCCTCTCCCTTCATTCCCTCCTCCTCTCTTTATTCCCACACTCTCTCCATCCTCTCCAGGGAAGGTGTTGGTGCATTGCATCATGGGTATAAGTCGTTCCGCCACGCTGGTGCTGGCATTCCTGATGATGCACTGTCATCTGCCGCTTCGCACCGCGCTCAAACACGTGACCCAGCGACGCGCCATCTACCCCAACAGACACTTCCAGTCGCTACTGCTCACCCTCGACACACAGCTCGCACGCAAGAGGAGACTATGTCCTCTTCTCTGACAGTCCTTCTTTCATCCCTCTCTCCTCCCATCCCTCTCTCGTCTCCCCTCATCCGTCTCCCCTCTTATCTATCCATCTCACACACAATCCTTTATACTGGTTGAAAATATGTAGTTGTAGGACTTTTACAGTAGGTACAAACTGGTATTAAAGCACAGCATGTTGTATATACTGTAAATAACCATATAATGCGGTAGCAGGATTCCATGGAGATAATGTCGATGCTCAACGCCTTTTAAAATCTAAAATATCTAAAGAATTTGAACTTTTCAACATCCCCGTGTTAACCAGTGGTGATAGTTGAACCTGCTGTGAGTTGTGCAGCTGAGCATTGCCTCCTGGGAATCTCTCAGTTGAAACACTAATAATGAGATTACGCAATTAAAAAGGTAATTTTTGTTCCAGTTTGCTGTCTGTTGTATTACTTTCAGACGTCTACTACAACTATATTATGAACAGTAACTCCTCTACATTTTGAATAGTGTCAGCTGTCCAGCAAATTCTGGAGGATGTATTCGTCATTGGTGAGGAGGTTTAGAATTACAGAGGGTTAAAAATGGAAACTAACTGCAGGTGTGAGTGTGGGAAGAGGAGCAGACACAGTGAGAGGAGGGACTATGCCGCCTGTCAAAAGTAAGTTGACTTGGATCAGAGGGGAAAGACGTTTTATTTGAAATTGTTGACCTGACCAGACTGTTTTCTGCTCTGCTCTGGTTTAGCTGTCACTGTGACACACACCTCCTCTCCAGACTGTGTCAGCATGTCTCTGAGGGAGCAGTGATGTGAGCGTCCGTCTGCCTGAGCTGTTGGAGTTCCTGCTAGCCAACCGACGGCCCACCGGCCACCTCAACCAAGTCTAGCCCAACCGCTACATCGGCAACCTGTAGGTACACACACACACACACACTGGTCTCTGCCCTTGCAGTGGTCTGTCAGCCAACCAAGAGGACACATTCCATCTGTCAGAGCTGTGTAAGATCTTGTGGACCAATAGGCAGCCTGTAGGACCTAGTCTGGCCCAACCTCTACATCAGAGTGAGTATGTTGTGTGTGTGTGTGTGTGTGTGTGTGTGTGTGTGTGTGTGTGTGTGTGTGTGTGTGTGTGTGTGTGTGTGTGTGTGTGTGTGTGTAGAATTATAGTTTATAGAACAGTATGTAATATGCAGGGCTGTGGCTCGTGATAAAGCCCTGTTGTCATCTCTGGGTATCACACACATCGTAAACAGTACGAATGGCTTTCACCGGATCATCACTGGCTCAGGTTACTATAGCAACCTGCCGGTGGAGTACTATGGTGTTGTCGAGGCTCCAGACGATACAGAGTTTAACCTTCATCCTCACTTCAACCCCCACTGCAGATTTCATTTATACCACCATGACGCAAGACGCTGAGTGTAGTCACAAACACACACATACACCGCTCTGAAACAAAATGGTTATTAAGGTATAATACTATGAAAATAACGTATAAATGCCTCCTGAGCTTAGTTCAACTGTTGTGCGCCATCAGAACCCAAAATATAAGCTTGTTTTACTCCCTTGATTCTAAATGAACACTGTATAGCCTCAAAACATGGTTAAAACTATCCTTTTGATATCATGCATGGTCAATGGTTACATTTACCAAGTATCTCAGTTGCAGATTGAACCTTCCATAGCATAAAAATATTTCTCATTTTGTGAATTTTGCCACTCCATTGACATTGATTCTGATAACTTTACAGCAAGGTAAACGATGAGAAAAAACCTATTTTTATTTGTAGTGACTGCATTAGTGTCACCAGAGGTTAGTTTAGGCTCAGTAATACAGAGGGGGGAAACAGTTTCCTAGATGTAACCACCACAAACTTCATCTAAGATACTTTATTGCTGATATCAACAGTAGCCTAGAACACATTATCTGAGACATACTGTATATTGAACCTTCATTTGTGGTATTACTGGATTTGCCAAGTTACAAATCGACTTACATTGGACATAACCATCAGTACAGATAACCATCAATACAGGTGGTTGTGTTTTAAAGACTTGATAACAGCAGTAATATTCTACTGATAAGGACTTCTATTTAACCTGCCATCTAGTCTCGCGGCCTCCAATACAAACCCAAGAATACTGAACAACCTGTGCTGTGACCTGAAATGGCAACTTTGTGATTATTACTAAAGTAGGATAAATGAATTGTAATCAAATTATACTGTAAAAAAAACAAAAGAGCCCTTTAATGCCGATCTTGGTAATTATTTAATACACAATAATAACTTTCTTCAACATTATACAACTGATATCATGATTAAACAGTTCTTCCTGCATTGTAGCAACAGTAAAAAGCAACTTTAAATCAGGTTATAACACCTGTTGTGTTTGTTGTGATTGGTCAAAATCTCTTCGCAAATGCAATATGTTGTAAATTACATACTTGACAGGTTTATCAAACTTTCCGGCTAGTTGTAACTCATCCATTTTACAATACCAATACAGTACATTGCTATGGCACAGTAAATTGACAAGATACTGTTACAGTAGTGATAGAATTCAGACTCAGAGTAGAGGTGTGGGTCTTTTCAGTGATTGTTATTTGATAAACAACATGACTGTTTACTTGTTAATAGTTAACCTTTAACCCTCTGGTTAGATATATGACTAAAATAATTATTTGTCCACAAGTCCCACAAGACAATCATCACACAGAACATATACATGAAAGCACGTGTCAAACTCATTCCGCGGGGGGCTGAGTATCTCTCAGGTTTTTGCTCCTCTCTTGTACTTTATTGTTTAATTAAGGCCACTGATTAGAAGGAACTTTGTTGTCTAGGTGTTAATTGACAGGGAAAACCAACAACCAGCAGACACTACGCCCTCCATGGAATGAGTTTGTCTACATGGCATTAAAGGGTCAAACGCAATAACTGTTTATATAAGAGAAGTTGAAAAATGGAATGAAAAATGTATTCACAAACAGGCCATTTCACCTATTGGTATGTGCATTAATGTATTGTATGATGTGATGAGATGTTTGCGTTCTTGATAAACATTCTCCAGTCTGTTAACCCTTTCTGTATGTCACTGTATTCTCCTCTGCATCACAGTGTTGCATGAATCATCTGAGGTCAGTTTAAGTCTTGCTCTATGCTAGTCTGATGACGTACTGTCAATTCAGCATTGTGTAAACTTTTCTAGATATTCTATGTGAATACGGAGCGGTAGAGGTGATTGTGAAAAGGTATACATTTCTGTGGTCTCTACCATGTGCTAAATCATTTACAGTGTGGTATCCCAGGAGGTCTACCCCGGGGGATGGTAATAGAGGGGAGGTACGTGAGGTGACGTTGGCTCCCTCTGCTGGGAATACGGGAGCTGGGCCCCCGACACGGACAGCTAAGTGGAGGTAAATAGAGGAAAGTGCCAACCAGCCGTGATGGCACACCGCGGGAGAGAAGGGAGAGAGACGGACACCAGAGAAGAGAGAGACGGAAGACCGAGCAAACCTAAGTTATTTTTTGGGATATATTTATTTTCTGTCGTAAGTAAAGTGGTTTTTCGGACTAAAGCCTCCCTGTCTCTGTGTCAATCTCTGCACGCTCAACCCAACACCCCACGGTTTACCACAACATGTTTCAAACATTCACACAGAATTTGACTAAATAATAGAATCAGAAATGAGAGGAAGATAGACACATATTTGTAGCCGTAGTGGTTCGAAGTCTGGTGTATTGGAGCTTTCTTTTCCTACACTGTGTTTATACCTTTTAGCATGTTCGTTTACAGAAACCCCTTGTTCAGATAGAGTTATTCCCCCCAGTAAATAACTCATTCTTAAATGAGTAAGAAACCATTATATCACTTTGTATGACTGTTATGGCAGCACTCTGTTCTATCACTTGGCATCTACGGTGATGATGGTAGGTACCGTTACCAATAAAATCCATCCAAATGGAACCTTTCACTGTCTTTCCATTCACCTCTTTCAGCAATATGATGGTAGGTTCTTGTACACATGCCATGATTCTGACAGCCACACAGATTCTCTTAATCCAGAGTGGTCACACTATCTCTGGTGTATTGGAGTCACATTTGATGTGTAATAAAGCAACAGCCATCTTGACCATGAAACACGTTCAGGTTTCCCCTCTCAGTCCACGGCGGTGCTGGAGCGTGCGCAGCAGGCTGGGGTCCTGATATAGCCCAACATTCCACTCATCTTCCTCCAGCCGCCGGCACCACCGCTGCTCTTCCTGGATGTAGCTGTATCCTGGCGGGACAGCTTGGCAGTGCGGCCAGCAGTCTCCTTGATCTGCAGCTCCAGGTGCTTTTGGATGGCCAGGCCCAGCTCCTCAGGATCCACAGAAGCCCCGTACACCTCCCATGTCATCCCTTCCGCATCCCACTTCACCTCCTTCACCGGGGGCTTCTGGGACGTGTCCGTCTCATTCCCGTTCTCGTTCTTGCTCCCGTTCTCATTCCCGTTCTCCTCCACCAGGCAGACCTGGGGGAACACGTGGGCCGGACATGTCTCGTGGACCTGGCCCGTCTGCACCCCCACGTCCCTGAGCTCCCTGGGGGACATCATGGTCCCTGTGTCCCTGGTGGCTCTATTGTTGCTGCTCATACAGCTATATTCCTGAATGTCCTGCTGCAGTCCACTAGGGTGTAGAGTGTTGGCCCAGGAGCAGTTGAGGTTGCAGCATTGCAGCAGGCGCTTGGCATCCAGCCCTGTCTCGCTGACGGAGGACATGAGGCGAGGGAGGGAGAGGAGGGTAGGGGGTTGGCAGTATGCCGCAAACGTGTCCTTCAACGTCCCGTGGGGGTGGACGAAAGTGCAGTAGCAGATGGCCTCCTCACATGATTGTAGGCGTTGGGCCTCACCGCCGACCTTAGCGGCTGTGCTAGAGGGGCTAGGGGCACGAACCCTGACACACCCGGCCTGAGGCTGCTGTGTGGGTCTGCCTCCCCCGCCGTTTCCCCGTCTGCAGGCAGTGGGGTTTGTTGTGGTTGTATTGCAGTGCTGGAGCTGCACGGGCTGCTTGCAGGCTACGGTGGAGAAAGCCTTCCGAGAGGCATCCTGGGAAAGGTAGTCTCTCCCTGGGCACGAAGGGCAGTTGGTTTCACTGTGAGGTGGGGGGGCAGGGACCTCCCTGAGCATGTGGAGGGTATCTGAGTAACTCCTCTGGACAGGCAGCCTGGACAGATCCAGTCCTCCCAGGTCTCTCTGTGATGATGATAAGGGGTGTGGCGCCTGGCTCTCTCCGAAGGCTGATAAGGCTTGGTGACCATGATTGGTGACGCCCTCCTTGTGGTGATGGGCTGTGTGAGGGCGGACAGCATTCCTGGGGTCCACTCGGTCAGATGTGTGCGGTTGGATGTTGTGCTGGACGGCCTGAGAAGGCCCCTGTCTGCCTGTTTCTCTGTCTCTTTGGGAGCATGGAGCCGTATGCTCACTGGAGCCCTTCCTGAGTTCCTCCTGCCTCAGAGGACCTGTCAGCCCATCTGTGGAGCTCTTAGAGAGAGGTAGGAGGGGGTTGGTGCAGAGGGCAGAATCAGGGGAAACACTGCCCCCTGGTGGGTATAGTGCTGACACGGGATGCCCACTCTCTGCCATGGGATAGCCCTGGAACACAATGGAAACAGACAGGGACATAAGCTCTTATTTATGTCAATGGGAGCTTACTGTACATAGTCTATGCATAAGGACTCCCTGATGAAACCAGTGATCTGGTACTATGCTAATTGATTCATTATGAGACGACTCATCATCCTGCTTGGAGCTAGTGTACTGTAACAACAGACTTGACAGCTAGAATTTCAATGTTTTTAAAATAATTGAAGTCAAGTCTAGCCCAAGTGTTTGGACACGTTATAGGAAAACTCCACACCAAAACTATCTTTAGGTATTTGTTTCATTAGTTCATGTTGACATAGTCCCAAAATGTTTAGCATGTCAGCAGTCAAGTTTCTAAGATATATAGTCTTCAAAATACAGAAATACAGCCTGTATAATGCGTTTTGTAAATTCGTACACATTGTAAATATAAAAATGGAATGCATTATTTCAGAACAGGACCTACTGCTTGCATATACTGATGTTTGCGATGATGCAAAATAGGATGCTAAATGCATCTTACTGGCTGTATTTCTGTATTTTGAAAGTTATTTATCTTGAAAACTTGTTTGCTGACATGCAAAACATTTTGGGACTGTATCAACAGTGGACTAATGAAACAAATACCAATTATAGTTTTTTTTTGCTCATCTCTGCATACCCATTGCAAGACCCACTAGTTGATGCTTATTTATAAAACACTCTTAGGCCTCACTCCCCCCTAGCTGAGATACCTACTGCAGCCCTCATCCTCCACATACAACACCCGTTCTGCCAGTCACATTCTGTTAAAGGTCCCCAAAGCGCACACATCCCTGGGGTCGCTCCTCTTTTCAGTTCGCTGCAGCTAGTGACTGGAACGAGCTGCAACTAACCCTCAAACTGGACCATTTTATCACCATCTCTTCATTCAAAAACTCTCTTACTGACACTTGTGGCTGCTTCGCATGGTGTATTGTTGTCTCTACCTTCTTGCCCTTTGTGCTGTTGCCTGTGGCCAGTAATGTTTGCACCATGTTTTGTGCTGCTACCATGTTGTGCTGCTGCCATGTTGTGTTGCTACCATGTTGTTGTCATGTTGTGTTGCTACCATGCTGTTTTCATGTGTTGCTGCCATGCTATGTTGTCTTAGGTCTCTCTTTATGTAGTGTTGTGGTGTCTCTCTTCTCGTGATGTGTGTTTTGTCCTATATTGTTATTATTTAAATGTTCTTTAATCCCAGGCCCCTGTCCCTGCAGGATACCTTTTGCCTTCTGGTAGGCCGTCATTGTAAATATGAATTTATTCTTAACTGACTTGCCTAGTTAAATAAAGGTTAAACAAAAATAAAGAAATAAAGAGTTACGAAGTACAATCACATCTGTTACACCCTGAGCAGACTGGTCAGGTATCCCTCACTCACAGTGGCAGAGATTAGCCCGTCAGATTAGGTCTGGATCAGCCCCTCAACGTTCCATAAGATTACAGGAGAAACACAGGATTGTCTGTGTCTTCTTTGAGAGCATTAAGTGACGTCTCCAATGAAGCCTCTCTAAAGCTTTGGTAGTGGATGTGTGAACTTGTGATGATACGATGTCGGCTACAACGCTAAACCTCGGTCACATAACCTTTCAGTCAAATACCCTTATACTGTATACACGAAACCGGTTTCACTTGACCAACAACAAGCTTCCCAACACAGGGACGACGATTAAAACGATGTTTTGCTCAATCTATTAACATGTATTTATTTTTGTATGTATTTTTTTACTTGTATTCATTCAGGGGAGCCCAATTGAGACCAGGGTCTCATTCTCAATGGTGCCCTAAGAACAAACAATTCACAAATCAACATGCTAATTCAATAAAACAGCAAAAAAATCCACTACAAGATATAGCAGTTACAGATACACTACATTTCACAAAGAAATGATTTCAACCAAAACACTCAAACCTCAGTGAATTCATTCCTCATCAGTGTTCTAAACTGCCCAATTGGCACCAGGGATTCAAGATGTAATGAGGATTGTAAATGATTCCAAACATGGGGGGGTGTTAGAACAAGGGACCTCAAGTTAACCAACCCTGTGAACGGGTTTGGTGCCTCACACTTTAACAGAGAAGTGAGTTGGAAACTTGTGCAGCATAGCTTTGTAAACAAAAAGGAAGAAATTAAGTGATCTACAGGAATTTAGAGGGGTCCAGCTGACCTTCTGATAAATGATGCAGTGATGAGTATTTAACCTGTTACCTGTGATAAAGCGAAGCGCACTATGGTACAGCATCCAGGGGTTTTAGAGTAGTGGTTGCTGCATTCTGATAAATGCTGTCACCGTAATCAAGAGCTGGCAGGAAGGTTGCCTGTACAACCTGCTTCCTGCTGTTCAGGGAGAGATAGAATTTATTTATATAAAAGAAGCCTACTTTATTAAACTTGCTGATATGAAGACAATTATATCAATCTTGCAACATAGACAACATAGGTATGACCAGATGTCTGGTCAGAGTTCCTGACATATTGTACTGGTCTTAATCTGTCATTTCTGTCACGCCTGCTCCCGCTCTCCCTCTCTGGCGCTCGAGGGCGCCAGGCTGCCCTTCATTATGCACAACTGTCACAATCATTATGCGCAGCAGCGCTCATTGGACTCATTTGGACTACTTCCCTTTGTTGATTGCCCCGTCTATAACTGTCTGCTTCCCTGTTTGTTCCCTGTGTCTGCATTAATGTCGTTATGTGTTTTTGTCCTGACGCTGTCCTGTCCTATGTCCGTCACCGTTAATTGTTCACTCCCTATACCTGCTTCTCGTCTCTACCAGCGTCGACCCTTTCAATTTCTGTTTTTTTTTGTTTGTTTCTGTTTTTCTGTGGCTTTATCCAAATTGTATTCTTATTTAGACTCTTGAAATATTTGTTCTATACAGCCAAAATGTACCCTTAACATGTAAATGTAATTACGCTCCTGTGTAAGACAGCAAAGATACGTTGTGTATGTACGGTACATGTTCTTTATATGCTCTTCAATAAACGAAGCCTACTTTAAATCTCAGCTTCTTAATGAGCTCATCCATTTTTTAAAACCTCACACTGTCAATCCAAAAGCCTAGATATTTATAGGCGGGAATCTGCTCGCTGAGAGAACCATCTGAAATATTTCGGCGAGAATTAGAAAACAACATACATTTAGTTTTTCCCGCGTTAATGTACACATTTTATATCAGCAAGGGCTTTCTGCAAGGCAACAAAATCCGATTGAAGCTCCAACATAGCCTGGTCAGCAGCTATGCTTGTCTTAAATGATTTTGAATTGCATAGATCATAGGAATCCCTGTGCTGCCTTATTTACAGACCTATCCAAGGCCTTTGATACTGTCGACCATCCCCTACTCATTCAAAGGTTGTCTGAAATGGGACTCGGCCAGATGTCTCGCGAGTGGTTTGGGAGCAGTCAGAAAAGGGCATTGTGTGCTTTCTGATGGTGTCAAGTCAATATCACTAAAGGTGTCCTGGAGGGGATGACTGTGACCGGCCCTCTTTACTATTTATATCAATAATATTGATCTGCCAAAACCTGTAACATTGATCTGTATGCAGATGACACCGTTATGTATGCTGTTGCTCCTACTGCTGAAAAGGTGCTATGTTCTGGTCTAAAACCAGACTGGTACACATTAAGAATAGAATTTGAATGTGACCTTTCTATATACCCTTCTATGGGCTTTTAAAAATTGTGCATTTCATTCACATTTAGTATCTTGTGATTCTACTTCACATAAAAGGCCTCTAGGGTCAGTTTAGCTTTAAAAGCATCACCAATGAGCCTGCTCTACCCTGGGAGCCTAACGCCCCATGGTAGCTCTCCATCCCACCCCAGTCCCATGGTACACCTCCTCATTAGTAACGTGTAGGAGCTCTGTGGGCTTTACAGACTGAATAAGTAACCAGTTGCAACAACATGAACAGTCTTTTTGGGATAACATGCATGACATGCATGATGGTCTCTGTGCGTTGTTCAATGTATTTCTTGAATTCATCTGTGTTGACAGCTCAAGGCTGAATGTTTTCACAGTCAATTACAACATTATGTGTTTGTCTAAGTCATTTAACATTGTGCAATGGAATCACTGTAGGGCCTGGTGTCAGTGGGCGAGCTGATCTGAAGTACAGAGCACAGGGTAACACTTTTTGGATAGTCCATCTGTAGATGCTCTACAGACCATCTACAGACGATCAGTAACATTTCAACTATCTACTAAACCCTAGGCCTTACCCTAACCTTAACCCTTACCCTAACCTTAACCTTAACCTTAGCAAGCAGTTGCTTATGAACAGATAGTCACACTTTATTTGGATAGGGGTAGTCAACTAAGCACAGAGGCACAACAAGTCATCTGTCTCCTATAAATTGGTTACATCTAAGCTGGTTAAAAGCAGAGGTTAGGTCACTTCTGAAAATAGACATAGACAGGCAGATGATATGGCCTAAAGGTTTAGGAACATGCGGCCAGTCAGTAATAAAGAAAGGAAGGCCAACACTTTTCCCACTGACACCAGAACAAAACACCTGATGAGTGGTAGTCTGAAAATAGAGGTGTGAGAAGTCAGGTAAATGCATTAGTTGCCTTTTTTCTTTTTACATAAATGCTTCAAATATTTCAGAATGTACCTCACGCAATGCAACAACTGGATATTCCTACTACTATGCTATAGACACACCTAAACAATAATAATGCCCCAAATATCTGAAGTGTGTATGAGACCAGGGCCAGATGGTGACTGACTCACTCAAGGCCTGCATTCATTTTTTCTCCAAAATAACCTGCAAGTAAAATCCCCCCCACCCACCCACTTCCAACCATGTACACACACACACACACACACACACACACACACACACACACACACACACACACACACACACACACACACACACACACACACACACACACACACACACACACACACACACACACACACACACACACACAAACACAACAACAACATTTCTACACCTTCTACACCTCATCCTGAAAGGTCTCTGTTGTAACCCCTGCTTACCTTTTAGAAAAAATATAAGATCCGTGCCTTATGTTCCTCTTCTTTATTTACTCTCTCTCTCTCTCTCTCTCTCTCTCTCTTTGTGTCAGAGTCCAGTTATCCCCCAGGATCCCAGGATAAACCCCTGTTTGTCCAGGTTGTTTGAAAGGAAAGGAAAGTGGTTCTCAACAGGTGACCTCCTCTCGCCACGCACCATCCCAGAGCCCTCCCTCCCTCCTCTCCAGTCTCTTCCTCCTCTTCCTCCTCCGTCCCTCTATCCTGGCCGGGAACAAGATGGGGCAAACCTTGAGATAATCCTCTCTTTCATCTGATTACAAATGAGAGGCTGCACTTGCGAATCTTCAAATCGTATCCCAGGAGAGAGGGGTAGTGTGTGTGTGTTTGTGTGTGTGTGTGTGTGTGTCTCTCTATATGTGTGTGCGACGGTGTTAGAGATCGGTGGTGGTAGTTGTTTGGCTCTGTGTGTGGTGGAGAGGGGGATGGCAGATAGGACTAGGGAATTGGATGAAGAGAGGGGAGGGGGAATGATAATGAGGAGATGCTCAGTCAGGCAGACAGCTTCATTGCCACTCCATCCACCTGGAAGAGAAAGAGAGAGAGGAAATTGCATGAATGAATGCTCTGGCAAAAATAGGTTTGATGGCGAAAAAAACGCCCCCTCACACAGACATTCTGTCTCTCTTGCATCCTCCCCTCTCTCTCTCATCCCCCCCCTCTCTCTCTTCCTCCTCTCTCGCTCCCTCTCTCATCCTCCTCTTTCTCTCTCTCTCTTTCTCTCTCTCTCTCTCTCTCTCTCTCTCTTATCCTCCTCTTTCTCTCTCATCCTCCTCTCTCTCTTGCTCCCCCCCCACACACACACACACAAATGATTTCAACTCCTACCTCACCTACTCCCTGACACACTCCCCATCACTCTCGACCGCTCTCCATCACGCTGTCCCTGTTGCTATGGAAACTGCAATACTCAATGGGACCCGGATTAATGTTCATTTTCTAAGTTGCTGGGTGGCGACAGACAGTGAAAACATGTCCACCTGGAATTGACAGTGCTCATAGTTGTCAAGTTACAAGAGAACAATGTGATTTTAAGTCTACTTCTTCTGCATGGATGTCACATGCCATGGTACTGTACGTCCGTCTTTGCATGACAACGAATGAAAAGCATGAATGTAATTTGCTTGAGATGTCATATTAAGATGAAAGTAATGGGAGTATGGGAGTATTGTAGTACTATGTGGTAGAATGGATTAGATAGCTATGACATTATAAAACAGTATTTATTGTAATTCAGAAGGTTTCCCTTCAGCACAGATCTAGGATCAGCTTACCTTTCCCAAATCATAACCTTAACAATTGGGAACGCAAAACTGACTGTAGATTAGTATCCAGGGGCAACCAACATACTATATCCTGCTTTGATAACATGAGAGTCAGACACTCCTGGACAACATTCAAATGCAACAGTGTGAGTCCATTGGCTGTGCGAGAGGAGGGTAAAGATCAGGGGATGGGGACCTTCAGTAAAGGACCTATCCTCACCACAGTAACTGGTGAAAAATACAGGCAGAGAGGGTGTTTGATTGGAAGACAGAAAATGTGTGATCAAACAAAAGGCAGTGTCATGACGTTGGCCTGTGGGTAAGGTTTATGACCCCATAAATACCTTTCTCCCTTCCCCTCTCTGACCCTACTGAAGGACTGCTGTCCTGAAGGACTGCTGTCCTGTTAAGTATAGAGAGTCTGGGAACATCAAACAAATGGGGAAAGGAACCATATTTTGGTAATAAAACCAGTTGGAAATATGCTTTGGAACGTAATGAGTATGTAGGTCAGTTCAGTTGTCATCTGAGACATTATGACTGATGACAGGATGACATAAACTGTACCTGGGAAAGTATACACCCTCTAGTTATCAGAGTCACATGGAATTGTTATGCAATTGAAATGTTTGATATTGAAATTGTTTGTTAGGAGATTAAATGTAATTTTAGCTTCCAAATGAGAGAATTGGGTTTTCATAAGGAAAGTGCCCTGCTTGATCAGTGGCCCAACCCTGTGAAGAGAAAGGGGTTATAAACGATGAAACACCTCCTTCCCCCTCTCCACTATATAAGCCTTTGATGAAAAGATAACCAGGTAGTTCCAGTACGGGAGGTCTGCAGCCTCTACGTTAGAAGGACACACATGTCAACTAAGCCAACCTCGGCGTGAGCTATGGTATGAACTGGTATGAACTTTGAGCTTATTCACTACAGAAGTGATACTTCCTAGCCGTTGAGTTAGCAGCGGCCGCTGTAGACGTGGGCTAGGAAAGGACGGACGACGGATCCAGTCTAACAAACAGACGAAGATACCACCACGTATCCAATTTACCACCAGAGACATTGTTCCAAGTACAGGAAGATCTGTTGGCCAACCCGGCCAGCATCTACGACCAATCTACCGAAGCGCAGCTCAGAGTAAATATTTATTGCATTTTCCTTTTCCAAATGGGCGGTAATTTAGAATGCATAAGATAATGTATTTACGATAGCCTAGCTGCTGTTTCTCTGTTCCTAAATCTTCCCGCTCTTTCATTCAAGCCCAACCCCCTTTCCTTTGTGTAACCAGCCATGATACAGGTTCCGTCCACCAGGACGTTTTCTGTATGACATCATTTGTATTCTGTGTATATGTAATTCTGTGTGATTAGTTTAGGTATTTAGTAAATAAATAATTAAACCCAATTTTGTATTGCTGATTCAACTTGTTAGCCAGGGCTCGTGAAGATAGCCAATAATTTACAACTTTCATTATGAGACTGAAAATAAGATAAGGGTTAATATTGACTGCTATCGATGTAAAATATTACTAAGTATTTTAAGAGTTTATTCGGAAGATAACGGCTCTATAAACGTTCTTCCGTGGTGCCCCGACTTTCTAGTTAATTACATTTACATAATTAGATTAATCAGGTAATATCAATTACAGAGAAATCATTTTATAAGTTAGCATGTCATATCACTTAATCTGGCATAGCCAAAGACACGACAGCAGTCATGACAAAGCCTGTCAGACATATCAAATGTCCTTGTTTGGGATATTGTAATTGTACATGGAGGGTCAAATTAAATAATTATATTTATCTAGCAGAGGGAACAAAAGTAACCTTTGATCTTCCTAATTAGCTAGTGCATGCTGCTGAGATAGATAAAAATATTGTTTTTTATAGTCCAGGTGATATGTGCCAAATTTTTTTCATAAAAGCATGAACATTTTCAGAAAGGGAGCCATTGCAAAAATGCCTCCTGGTGGTCGTTGCGGACTATTTTCTATTCTGCCATAACCGGACAATGTATTTTACTTTGTATTTGCTTAACCAAACACGATAACACAGAAAAGGTGATGTGTACACCTATGTTTTGATGGTCACGGATTACAATGTTGCCATGTACAACATCATAAATTGTTCAGATGATTATATACTAGTGGACCACCATGGTAAGCCATGGAAGAAAATCCAATAAAACGGCAGTTTCTGACAACGTTACACAATAGAATATCATGTATGTGGCATAGAAAGCCATACAGCTGCTGTCTTCTTGCCCTTGGTTATGAAAGTGGATACTGTGTGACGCTGCTTACATTTACAGAACACAGGAAGGGCATTTGATTGGTCTGCACCCAGGGAGCTCATGGGGTCATTTCATGGGCAGGTATGTACCTCAAGTGATTGCTGGTCCCAAATGCCACTCACCACTCCTCAACTTATATTTCAGAACATTTTCATTTTTGAACGCTTAACAATTCTCCTTTATGATGGCACTAGCAGTCAATATAACATCAATCAAGCTCATTTCGGGTCACATCAAAATCAATGAATACAAATGTTATTTACATAGCGTTTTTCACAACAATGATTTTCACAGAGTTCTTTACAACAACCCGGCCTAGACCCCAAAGAGCAAGCAGCAGCTATGTGGCAAATAAAGAAAAGATGGAAGAAACCTTCTTTAGCTGTACACAGTAAAAGGTTGGAGTGCGAGCTGTGAGAAGCTGTCAATTTAGGCAAGAAAGTACAGCAGAGTACATCTGACCACCAGACAGTTGTTCATTTAGGCAAGACGAATTATAATAAGTTCATGGATGACCAACAGGGTCATAGTAGATCAGAGTGTACAATACCCTAGCCTGAGAGTTGTCTACATACGTGGACAAAGCATAAAATAGAACTGATTTGACATTGCTGTTATATAGGGGGTATATTGTTTTGAGGCTGCATTTATCAGATCTCCAGATTGGATGAGTTGGGCATATGCACAATGTGAGGTTTTTGGCTAAGTTTAGAGATCTTCCAGCTGGGAGAACAGGGTCCACTGAATATCTCTGGGTTTGTATGATGTGGTTTTGGTCATGATCCAGTCAATAGTAATAAGGAAGAGGATCTGAGAGATGATTGAACCCTGTCTCACTCCAGACTGCACAGTGAACCGCGCAGACTTGCCCATAATGACACTGCATGCAAAGTGGTCAAAAAGTGTCCCTATGATTATAACAAGCTTGAATAGTATACCTTGATTAGTATTGAATCGATTAGTATATTAGTATATTAGTATATTGAATGGGATCTCAAGATCTCCTAGAGAGTTTCACCATGTATACTAGCAAAAGCCTTGAAGTCTATGAAGTGAGAATGGGGAAGTGGGGGGGACCATACATCCTTGTCCCGTTCAGAATCCTGCTTGCTCCTGTCTTAGCTTGGTGTCAATGGCTGACTCCATACATTTTTGGTGATACAGAATCAAAAATGGTTGACAAAAAAATGGTTGATGGCATTACCCCCAAACGGAGCTTCAGTTTCCAGCATTATGTATAAAAAAATCAAAAATCTAGTTTGTACGTTTTCAGAAACAGCGATTTAATTTGATATCTTTGCCATGGCTCTACCACGTTGACCATTATATAATAATCAAAACTGTTTATGATGTTGTACTGGCAGTCATCCATATTCCTTTTACCAATGTAATCATATGAAGGAAAATGGATTGACCAGCTATGGCAGAAAATAAAATTGGTTGCCAAGAGGCGTTTTTGTGATGGCTCCCTTTCTGAAAATATCCAGGACCCAAAACTATACAAGTGTACTAAGTTTCATGCTTTTATGAAAAAGCTAACATCATTTTCACACATTGCCTGGAATAGCATTGTTAACAAGTCTTATCGAGGTGTGGAAAAGGGTTGCGTTTGATCGGATGGGCTTTGCTTTTGTGTCTGTATCTCAGTGGTTGTGATTGTTGTAGTGGGCCTTGGGGGGAGGGGAGGGAGGAAGAGTTATTATTAGGAGCACCAGTCTCATTAAGACAGACTGAACATCTGGAGGGGGGCTGTACCAGGGACATATAGGTGGGGATTAACGGTTCTGTTCAAAGAGTGACACTAAGCGAGGGATGGAGGATTGAGGCAGACCCATAGTGTGTTACCCTGCTGACCGACAACCTACACTGCTAAGAATGATGTCAGAACTCTTGTTCCAATTATAGTAACAGTTTCAGGACCTGAATAGAATCAGACAGAAGGGGTAATGAGACAGATTGACAAATTGTCTGTTGAATTTCAGACTGAAATGAAATTAGATACACTATCATACAACCCAGCTAGAACAAGGTATCTCAGCAACAGCAATGCCCTAACATGGTTGTGTTATCTTCCCGGCATTGTTAGAGACAAGAAAGCCTGAGCTGCATGCATTCAGATATAATTACCGGCAGAGAAGAGCACTAAGAAAAAAACTGTCTGTAAAGAATATGAATGGCTGACACGGTCGGTTCACTGAATAGATCCCCTCTTAATCCCTGCACACACAAACAACTCTCCAATTCTTTATGCAAACTATCCGTGAAAATAAAAAAAATTACAAAAACACCTTTTATCAACAATGTCTGTGTATAAACAAACATTGGCGCAGGCACTGATATCCAAATAATGCTTTGTTTGAGTATGCCTCGTTCCCAACAACGACCGTCAGAGTAGTGGTTAGAGCGTTGTGCCAGTAACCGAAAGGTTGCAAGATTGAATCCCTGAGCTGCAAAGGTAAAAAGCTGTCGTTCTGCCCCTGAACAAGGCAGTTAACCCACTGTTCCTAGGCCGTCATTGGAAATAAGAAGTTGTTCTTAACTGACTTGCCTAGTTAAATAAAGGTAAAAAAATTAAAGAAAATAACAAAAAAAGATATACACCATCTCCTTGGAGTTCCATTGGCCTGAAGCAAACACATAAGACGTGCATCAGCAGTAAAACATCTGTGGTGTGAGAAACTCTACCAGGTAGTACTGTCCTGTTGCACCCTCTACAACCACTGTGATTATTATTGTCTGACCCTGCTGGTCATCTATGAACATTTGAACATCTTGGCCATGTTCTGTTATAATCTCCACCCGGCACAGCCAGAAGAGGACTGGCCACCCCTCATAGCCTGGTTCCTCTCTAGGTTTCTTCCTAGGTTTTGGCCTTTCTAGGGAGTTTTTCCTAGCCACCGTGCTTCTACATCTGCATTGCTTGCTGTTTGGGGTTTTAGGCTGGGTTTCTGTACAGCACTTTGTGACATTGGCTGATGTAAAAAGGGCTTTATAAAGAAATTTGATTGATTGATTGAGTAAGACTAGAAACTTTATAGCACTATTCAGGCATCAACTGTAGGCTAAAATTTTTCTCTTGGAAAGAGAAAACTACACATATATGTGCCTTGAACATTATCCGTCACAGTAAGTCATTCTCCTCGGTCAAGTTTCCCTTTACAACATTTTGCATATTCAGTAAAGCTGTTCTCCCCTTGGGGACAGTTTAATCTGCGGACCTGCACTTTAATATCCATGTTTGTGTTCACGACAGCGAACAAAATGAAAGTGCCACATATGCTGCATTTGAGCTCTTGTGCTGTGTACATATTGTATATACTGTATGACAGGGAGTGGAGAGGGAGTGGACTCGCAGAGTGGAGTAATAGTATATGGAATCAGTGATCATTTTATTACATTTTGCACAAGGAGGATTTTTAAAGATATATTTAAGTGTCACAAAACCGTTAGAATCAGAGGACTCAAAAAATACTGTGTTGAAAAGTTTAGGGAGGAAGTGGGTAAAATTGACTGGTCACCTGTGCTAGATAGTGTAGGGGTAGACAGTGCCTGGGAAGTCTTTAAATGTAGATTCCTTGATGTGATGAATGTGATGGCTCCCATTAGACGGGTCAGGGTAAAGAAGAGATCTAGCCCTTGGTTTAATCATGAGATTCTAGAATCTATCCAAACAAGGAATAAGGCCTTTAAAAAATGTAAGAACTCTCAAGAGCAGCATGATTTTGTCCTATATTAACGTCACAGAAATGAAGTACAGAGCAGGATGGATGAAGCTAAGAGGGGTTACTTTGCTGAGAAAATAACTGAGAACAAAAATGACCCTAAAAAAGCTTTGGAAATCATTTAAGGACAAGGCTGTAGTAGTACTACCAAAAACAAACTAAACAGTATTGGACTGAACATAAAAGGGGAGATGATATATGAAAAAGCAGAGGTTGCCAATGAATTCAACTCTTTTTTTACTTCTGTTGCCAACAAGCTGGTTAGCAAGCTGCCCACCAGTTCTGGTTTGTATGGAAGCAACCAAGTCAAGCAGTATTATGTAGAGTTTTCTTTTGCAAAGATAGCAACAGCCAAAATAGTCAGTATGCTGGCAGAGCTTAAATGCTCCAAAGCCACAGGCCTGGATAATGTTCCTGCAAGGTTTCTTACAGATTCTGCTGAGCAAATTGGCCCTTGTATTACGCATATCGTTAATCTCTCTCTTGAACAGGCACCTTTCCCAGGGACATGAAACAAGCTAAAGTTATACCTCTGTATAAGAAGGGGATGAAGTCTGACCCTGGGAATTATAGGCCTGTATCTATCCTCTGTGTAACATCAAAGATCCTGGAGAGAATTGTACATGAGCAAATGTATAAATATGTTAACAAACAGGGTCTAATGTATAATTTTCAGTCGGGTTTTAGAAAAACATACTCCATGATTCATGTCTACTTTACTTGACTAACTTCATCAGGAAAGGGATTGATGAGGGAAATCTGTGTGGAATGGTACTGCTTGACCTACAGAAGGCGCCTTTGATACAGTTAACCACTGTCTCCTAATCTCCAAACTGGAGGCACTGGGGTTAAGCAGTATCACTCTAGGCTGGGTAAAGTCCTATTTATCAGGAAGGGAGCAAGTAGTAGAGGTTAACTATTCACTGTCTCAGGCAAAACCAATGAGTTGTGGCGTTCCGCAGGGGAGCGTGCTTGGGCCTCTGCTGTTTTTATTGTATATTAACGATATGAAAGATGCTTGTGCTTGCGGTCTTTTTCTTTATGAAGATGACTCTACACTTCTGGTGTCTCACAAAAGTAAAACTATGTTGGAGAGCATACTTAGCACAGAGCTTACTAATATTAGCAAATGGCTTGGAGATAATACGCTATCTCTGCA
Source organism: Salmo trutta (assembly GCF_901001165.1). NCBI lineage: Eukaryota > Metazoa > Chordata > Actinopteri > Salmoniformes > Salmonidae > Salmo > Salmo trutta. The sequence continues at coordinate 19,949,976 of NC_042961.1, read as the reverse complement.
CTTAGGGAAAACTGAAGCAATTATTTTTGGATCCAGACCTAAATTGTGTAGGTTGTCTGAAATCAGAGTGGAGTTAGGGGTGAGCTGCTGACTACTAAAACCTCTGTTAGCTACTTGGGATGTATCCTTGATGGAAGCTTGGGAGGTGTGAGCATGGCCAATAAAGTGCTAGGGAAGGTTAATGCCAGGACTACGTTTTTGGCTAGAAAGTCCAAGCTGCTTGATAAGTACTCCATGAAGTGCTAGCTACTGCCCTCATTCAATGTCATTTTGACTATGCTAGTACTTCTTGGTTTGGGGGCTTATCTAAACTTATGAAGGGGAAGCTTCAGATAGCCCAGAATATGCTGACCAGGGTAGTATTGAAGGTGAGTCCACTTACTCACATAGGCAGGAGCTGCTTTCAGGAATGAAACTGGCTGCCTGTTGAGGCTAGGGTGTCCCAGATTAGACTAGGTTTGGTTAACAGGAATATTTATGGTCCTGCGCCAAGATATCTAAGTGATTACTTTCCTCGTGTTAGGGATGCACACAATCACATCACCAGAGCAGGTGTTGCTGATGTGTGCTTATACAGGTTCAGGAGTAATGCTTGGAAAGGTAATTTCTTGTATACTGGAGCCTCAGAATGGAATGAGTTGCCTCTGCCCATAAAAACAACGTTCTCTCTGGGCAGCTTTAAAACTAGACATATAAAAATATGTTTGATGTCTTCTGTGCCCATATGAATAACCCCTATGATGTAACTGGAATGATGAGATAGATGTTCTTCTTCTCTGTTTTTGTTTTATTATTTCACTGCCATACTGTGTTCGATCTTGTCTAGCCATCTTGTCTCAAGAGGACCACAACGGAAATAAGTCCCAGACTTTATTGTGTGTAATTCTCTATGATTTTATTCATGTGCATGTATGGCTTTTTCAAGTTTTATGTGTACTTGTTTTTTAAAATGGTTGAATTAATAAACTAAAACTAAACTAAAGGGGTTCCTGAACTTTTTTGGCCTGCGAACCAATTTTGATATTACACAAAAAAAATGTATACACCATGTCAAAAATGCGGCCAATGTTTACTTTTTTTAATCTATAAGTCTATTACAAATCAGTCTGACTTTTTACAGTGTTTCAATCTGAAAGAAGTATGATTTGAAGTGACTGAAATGCATCAGAAAGGTATTGGGAAGTTCAGAAGATCATCAGGCAATAATTCTGTAAGATCTTCTATGTAGAAAAGACCATCCTCGTTGATGATGTTATTTTCCCCACAGTCTGCTTTAGTGCCTGGTCTTGTCCACTCTGTTTTAATGAGTCCTGCGCAGCTTGTGGGAATTGTAGAGGGAAACATGCGTGTTCCTAAAACACCATTTTAAAGTTAAACTTCTCATTAATCCAACCACAGTGTCCGATTTCAGAAAGGCTTTACGGCAAAAGCATACCATTAGATTATGTTAGGACAGCACCTAGACAAGAAAAACCACACAGCCATTTTCCAAGCAAGGAGAGGCGTCACAGAAACCAGAAATAAAGCTAAAATGAATCACTAATCTTTGACGATCTTCTTCAGATGACACTCCCAGGACTCAATGTTACACAATACATGTATGTTTTGCTCGACAAAGTTCATATTTATATCCAAAAACCCCTTTTTACATTGGCGTGTAATGTTCAGAAATGTTTTGCCTCCAAAACCTTCGGTGAATGAGCACACCAATTTACAGAAATACTCATCATAAACGTTGATAAAATATACAAGTGTTATGCATAGAATTAAAGATTAACTTCTCGTTAATGCAACCGCTGTGTCAGATTTCAAAAAAGCTTTACGGCGAAAGCACACCTTGCAATAATCTGAGTACAATGCTCAGTCACAAAAACAAGCCATACAGATACCCGCCATGTTGTGGAGTCAACAAAAGTCAGAAATAGCATTATAAATATTCACTTACCTTTGATGATCTTCATCGGAATGCAGTCCCAGGAATCCCAGTTCCACAATAAATTTCGTTTTGTTTCGATAAAGTCCATATTTATGTCCAAATACCTCTTTTTTGTTTGCGTGTTCAGTTCATTATTCCAAATGCAAAATGCGCGAGCACTAAGTTCAGATGAAAAGTAAAAAAAGTTCTATTACAGTTCGTAGAAACATGTCAAACGATGTATAGAATCAATCTTTAGGATGTTTTTATCATAAATCTTCAATAATATTCCCACCGGACAATTCCTTTGTCTTTAGAAATGAAAAGGAACTCAGCTCGCTCTCACGGCTGCGTACGTGACTGAGCTCATGACATTTTTCCAGACACCTGGTTCAAATAGCTCTTATTCTCTCCCCATTCACAGTAGAAGCCTGAAACAATGTTCTAAAGACTGTTGACATCTAGTGGAAGCCTTAGGAAGTGCAATATGACCCCACAGACACTGATAGGCAATCACTTGAAAAACTACAAACCTCAGATTTCCCACTTCCTGGTTGGATTTTTCTCAGGTTTTCGCCTGCCATATGAGTTCTGTTATACTCACAGACATCACATCATTCAAACAGTTTTAGAAACTTCAGAGTGTTTTGCATATCCTAGCTTCTGGGCCTGAGTAGCAGGCAGTTTACTCTGGGCACGCTTTTCATCCAGACGTGAAAATACTGCCCCCTGAAAGTCTTATCTTTCAGTGATGGGGTCATAATATTTTGTAGCTTACACCATTCAAAAGATAGAGTCACATTTGTAGGAAGAAAACAGAAACCACTCTGTTTATTACAACCACATCTAGCGGCTACCAGAGGTTACTGAGGTAACCCCGGTTCTGTGAACCAAGCACATTTTTAAAAGGGTTTATTTCAGAGTTTCTATCACAACCCCATGTTTGGGAAACGCTGAAATAGGACATAATTACGTGAACATAAAGGAACAGGACCATATGGTAATGGGATATACAACACACATACAACACACATACAACACACATACAACACAGCAAAACATTTGACCTGTTGGACACTTTTTGAAATTCTTATCTGGATTCAAACCGATAACTATCTTATACAGTATAACCACCTTTCACCAACTGAAGAACATACAAAGCCATGCAGGTATGTGGTAATTGGACAAATTGTAACTTGTCCTGTCCCATTTCATGTATAGTATTACCTTCATATTACAGTGTCAGATCTGTGGTGTTCCAGTGCTCCTCTCTGGTTTCTTCGTTCTCTTGTTGTTTTAGCGACCTCTGCATTAGCCACAACACCCCACTCTGACTGTGGGGCTCACACCTGATCCTGCGAAAACTGTGCATTCAGTGTAGAGCGTATCAGCAGTTCCAAAGTGCACTGTTGTTCATTCACAGGTGCTTTTTAGAGCTCAGTTCCTTGTTTTCTGGCCCTGCAAACACGCCTACGCACACAACCCTGAGACACGTCTACTCTACAGTATATCTGCATATTCAGTTTCACACACAGACTCACCTTGACCTAGAATGCATTCCTAAGCCCATTTGTTTTTCCTATTCTGGCTTCAAAGTTCACACTGCCTGATAGAAGGAATCTGCATAGCATGCATGATTCTCGTCTGATGGCACTGTTTCATTTTGAAACCTAGGATGACATTATGAGCTGAAATAAAGGAATTCAGATCAAAAACTGGCAAATTATATTACATTGCAAGTCGCAGTATGCAGATTGTACAGTGTGACTCCTCATAAACCATAGATATTGAATGTGTTTTTATTGCGGGTTGCTTTGACACACTTTATCTACACCCTTCAGATTGACAGTAGAAGTTGTCAAAGTTTAAAGATCATCACCTATAAGATGCCATGGCCTGTAATCAACTGAGGTCAAAGGGCGAGGATCAACAGCACCAATCAAAATTGAGATTAAAGCCATGGAGCTACAATAGACAGACAGTATACAGATGTAGGTTCTGAATTTGATCACTCTGTTTTACATAAAGGATTTACATACATTCACTGAAAACCTGTACTAACACAAGGTTAAATTAACAGCATTGCACTTTTCATGTAGCCTAATTTGGGCCAGCTGACTAACCACCAATCAAGCAACGTTACATTGGCAGAAAAGAGTGAATGGACTCACTAAACATTCAAATCCTTTTGCTGCGGGATTATTTTTCTGCGACAATACTGGTCAAAATTTTAATCCTACACCTGTACATGGGGGACAAAAACGATAACCCAGCATTTGTGTTTACCACAGGAGGTGAGGGATCACATACAAGCGTCTTTTGTTTGACCTTCTTTAGATTTACGCTTGCTAAGCCCCCTATGTGAGCCACCATTTCTATTGGGCACAAAATAATCTGAAACACAACCAAAACAAACAGCACATGCATCCAACAAGTTTGTAGAATACAAGTTTGATGAAATCATTACGCACTGGGCATATGGGACAAATACATTTTTACAAATCTTTTGACTACTGTAATGCACGTATAACTGAATTTGTCCTAATACTTTTGATCCCCTAAAATGGGGGGGACTATGTACAAAAAGTGCTGTAATTCCTAAACGGTTCATTCACCTGATACGGATGAAAACACCCTCAAATGAAAACTGTTTGTCTGCACTTTAACCTCCTAGTCATTGTATTATTTCAAATTCAAAGTGCTGGAGTACAGAGCCCCAAACATATATATGTGTCACTGTCCTAATACTTTTGTAGCTCACTGTAGTTTCCACACAGGTCTCAAGTGACAGGGTTTGTCCTTGGTCTCTGTTAAGTGGGTCTTGCGTTTATACAATACATCCCACAGTCTCTTTGTAGGGAGAAGAGGATTTGAGGATGTCACGATTCCCACCGACGGTGGCGCCCCCTCCTGCTCGGGTGGCGCTCGGCGGTCGTCGTCACCGGCCTATTAGCTACCACTGATTCCCTTTTTGGTTTTCCCTTTTTGGTTTTGTGCACCTGTGTTTAGTTTGGTTAATTAGCGGGGCTATTTATGTTAGCTGGTCCGCTTCCGTGTTGTGCGGGATTATTTCTATTGTGACGGTTCATGTTCGTGTCGGCGCTATTTTACGCCGTGTGTACTTTCTCCCCTGTGTTTGGGAATATTTTGTTTGATGAGTGAGTGTACATTAAATACGCCACTACCCTGTGCTCGCTGCTTCCTGTGCCTCATTCCTTCACCACGACTGCCAATCCGTTACAGAGGATGATGTTGGGTAAAGGGTAAGACAGAATAACATCCCTCTGTTGACTCAGAGTTGTCTTTTTATCTGTGCAGATCAGTATGTGAACAACCTTGAGGGCCACAAGTCAACATTTTCCAAATGTTACCTGATGCTGCTGAGAGACTTTCTCTGCACATCACTGGACATCACTCAGAATTCCTGTCTGTCTAGTGCTCAGAGTTTCTGGGGAAAGCTCTGCTAGAGGACATAGAAGATGTAGGAGTCATATCATTTTTATTTATTTATTAGAGCCTGAGGTGCTCTCTGAGATCTGAATTCTCTTAAAACATGATATACGAATGACATTCAAATATGCAATTCATACACTTCCATAGATAACTTGGTATACTGTGGTATGCATACTGTGTCTATCAAATCAAATCAAATCAAAATGTATTGGTCACGTACACATGGTTAGCAGATTTTAATGTGAGTGTAGAGAAATGCTTGTGCTTCTAGTTCCGACTATGCAGTAAAATCTAACAAGTAATCTAACAAATTCACAACAACTACCTTATACACACAAATACACACAAATGTGAAGTGATGAATAAGAGTATGTACATATAAATATATGGATGAGCGATGGTGTGCGGCAATGGCAAGATGCAGTAGATGGTGTAGAATACAGTATATACATGTGAGATGAGTAATGTAGGATATGTAAACATTATTAAAGTGGAGTTATTTGAAGTGACTAGTGATACCTCTATGTAAACATTATTAAAGTGGCATTATTTTAAGTGACTAGTGATACCTTTATTAAGTCCGTTTATTTAAGTGGCCAGAGATTTGAGTCTGTACTGTATGTTGGCAGCAGCCTCTCTATGCTAGTGATGGCTGTTTAACAGTCTGATGGCCTTGAGATAGAAGCTGTTTTTCAGCCTCTCGGTCCTGCTTTGATGCACCTGTACTGACCTCGCTTTCTGGATGATAGCGGGGTGAACAGGCAGTGGCTCGGGTGGTTGTTATCCTTGATCATCTTTTTGGCCTTCCTGTGACATTGGGTGCTGTAGGTGTCCTGGAGGGCAGGTAGTTTGCCCCCAGTGATGTGTTGTGCAGACCGCACTACCCTCTGGAGAGCCTTGCGGTTGAGGGCGGTGCAATTGCCGTACCAGGCGGTGATACAGCGCGACAGGATGCTCTCGATTGTGCATCTGTAAAAGATTGTGAGTGTTTTAGATGAAAAGCCAAATTTCTTCAGCCTCCTGAGTTTGAAGAGGCGCTGTTGCGCCTTCTTCACCACGCTGTCTGTGTGGGTGGACCATTTCAGTTTGTCCGTGACGTGTACGTCGAGGAACTTAAAACTTTCCACCTTCTCCACTACTGTCCCATCGATGTGAATGGGGGGGGGGGGGGGGGTACTCTCACTGCTGTTTCCTGAAGTGCACGATCATCTCCTTTGCTTTGTTGACGTTGAGTGACAGGTTATTTTCCTGACACCACACTCTGAGGGCCCTCACCTCCTCCCTGTAGGCTGTCTCGTTGTTGTTGGTAACCAGGCCTACCACTGTAGTGTCGTCTGATAACTTGATGATTGAGTTGGAGGCGTGCATGGCCACACAGTCATGGGTGAACAGGAAGTACAGGAGAGGGCTGAGAGTGCACCCTTGTGGGGCCCCAGTGTTGAGGATCAGCGG